>NC_133043.1:610000-1210000 GCF_048771995.1 Taeniopygia guttata
GAACGCACAGATGGAAGTTTCTCCAGCTTTACATTTTTCCCAGAGGATAAAATAAATATCTGATAAAATCCAGAGGTTTTAAGGCTAAATTTTAGGATTGCCTCGCTCTGACAGGATATTGGGGTGAGCAGGCATCATTTCACCACCCCACAGCTCCTCTTTGTGATGTGTCACTCAGGGATCCTCTGCTCGACAAGAGGATGAGCTCAGGGGTCTTTTCCAGCCCAAATGACTCAATGAAAGGAGCTGGAGGTTGATAATTCCAAAGATTGCAAGAAATCAATACATACTCAAGGCTACCCTGGCAACCTCTTGGCTACAGACAGAAATTATTAAAAAGAAAATAAGATTTTCTCAGAGTTGATCTCTTTCCACAAAAATGTGAGATCTCAACAAGTCCTCTTTTTAAAAAATGGAATTATATTGTGTTGAATAACCACTGGTGTGGAAACAAGATTTCAGCCTGGGATTTAGAGAAGTACTTAAGGTAAAGAGCTCCATTAGGCCCTTTTTAAATTCTATTTCATAGAGTCTCTGAGGTTGGAGAAGATTTCCAAGACCTTCAAGTCCATTTGAAGTGCATCAGATAAATAAATGTTATTTTCCAGACAAATTAAGTCCACACTTGTTCCAATCTCTCAAATTAATTCAGAGGGCTCTGTTAGGAGTGTGTCCTGTGGATACACACACAGATGGACTCCTGGTATCCAACATTTCCCAAAAAATGGGGGGAAATGGGTCTAAAAACCCCCAAACAAACAAAAATCTCTCCATAATCTTCATATTCCATGTGTTTCCAGTTGCAGGAATTGGCTCCTCAGGAAGTCCTGTGCAGAGCTGCTGCTTTCTCTGTAAGGAATATTCTTCTCCCCAGGCCAGCTCAGGATCACAAAAAAATATCCTGGAGCTGCTCCTGGGATTCTCGATTTGATATTGAGGTGAAGGCTTCCTGAGAAATGGGGGAGTTTCATTTTTATCTCAATTTCCATTCTTGTTTCTTGCAGAAATAAAGGCTCAGCTGGCAGCAGTGAAGCCTCTGGTCTTCAGAACCAGGATTTTTGAACTTTGGGTGGAATCCTGGCTGAGGAGCTTCCACAAGGTGAGAAAGAGGAGAAAATGGGTTTGGATGCATGGTGAAAAGAGCAGAAATGGGTTTGGATGAGGAAAGATGATAAAATGGGTTTGGGTCCATGGAGAAAACAGAAGAAAATGGGTTTAGATCCATGAGAAAAGAGCAGAAATGGGTTTGGATCCATGAGGAAAAGAGGAGAAAATGGGTTTGGATGCATGAGGAAAGCTCCCACCAGCCCATGTTGCTGAGAGGTTGTAATGGGTTTAAAAATAGGTTTAACAATGATGGAAAGGGAACAAACTGGAAGCACATCTCATGGATGAATGAATTGTGGTGAAGGAGGGGCTTTTCCATGGCATTTCTTCCAAGCTTCAGTTGTTCAATTATCCCAAAGAATCACAGGATCATGGAATTTCCCGAGTGGGACAAGGACCTTTGAAAAGGCTCTGAATGCTCCATGTCCAACAGAGATGGTTCAAATTTTTGCTGGATATTTTGGAAACAACAGCAAATTCATGGCAGTGAAGCACAACAGAATCTCTGCATTTCCAGAGACAAACCCCCATGGTTGGAGACGACAAGGAGAAAAGGCAAAAAGCAGAAATTCCAATAAAAACCTCAGAAATTCCCAGCTGGATAACCTCCAGGCTCCTGGAATTTGGGTGAAAAGTTGTATTTTTCCCAGGAGAGGTCACAGGAAGGATGGGATTCTGCTCACCTGCTTTGGGATGGGAGAGAGGAGTTAGGACACCTCACTCCACATCAGTTGGTGCTGATGTGGGGACAAACAGGACCCTGATGTCCCAATCCCAGGCAGATCCTACAGCAGAGAGCTCCTTCCTCTGCTTAAGGAAATCATTCCTGATTCTGATCTCTGATTAGCCCAAACTGGGGTCTTTCCATCATTTCAGAGAGGCCCCCAAATCAGCTCCATCCCTTCATGCTGGAGGCTCCAAAAGGGCTTGAAATATTATGGAATATTTCAGTGTCCTTAAATTTATAGGACCAGGCCTTTGCTCTGCTGATTTCAGAGCTGCACTAAATTTTCCCTGTTAAAGTTCTGCCCCAGAAAAGATAAAACTCCCTGAGATGGGCTCCACACCAATCATTTTATCTACCATAAATCAGCCAGGTCAGCTTTAGATTATCTACAGCAATTCAGTTTTCTTCCTTATGAAAAAAAAAAAAAAAATCAGGGAAAGAAAAAGGAATTCCAGTGTGCAAATATCCCAGATAACAGATTACTTATTGTTCCGAAATCTCCTCTTTAATGGCATTACCAGAAAATCAGCCTTTTACTAGAAAGATGGGCTGATTTTCCTGCCCAGGCTGGCAGCTGGGAGGTGTCCTGGACAGGGAACTCGGGAATAAATCCATGGATATTAAACATGAAATTCCACCATGAATAAGGAGGGAGGAGATCTCATTCTGCTGTTGAGATGCTCTTTAATCTCTTTGTATTTTATGAGCTTCCACTGCAGCCTCCTCTGGCTGGTGGTGGTTTCAAACAGGACTGGATTGGGCTGAGAAGTTTCGTCCGGGGAAATTTCCCGCCTGGAAATTCCCTTCCATGGTCACCAGGATGGGTCACAGGCTCTCCTTGCTTCTGTCAAATCATTCCTGGCCAGTTTTGTTCTGCCATCATCTCCATTCCAACGTGGAGCTGGAAATGAG
Organism: Taeniopygia guttata; assembly: GCF_048771995.1. NCBI lineage: Eukaryota > Metazoa > Chordata > Aves > Passeriformes > Estrildidae > Taeniopygia > Taeniopygia guttata. The sequence continues at coordinate 612,747 of NC_133043.1, forward strand.
AGAGGTCACACCTTAACAAAATCAGAATTTTGCTCTTTTCACAACTGAACTTTTCCATAAAATCAAAACAAATCTTCTGATACACTTGGGTGTGGGAAATGGATTTGTAGAGAATTCTGATTGTGATGGCGTTAATTATAACATCTGTATTGTCTCACTCTTCACTTGAGACTGAAAATAGAATAAAAGCTTTTAAAACACCTCTCAGTTACCCCATCTCTGGGTGAGAAGAAGACATAATCCAACACTTGGTTCACAAATAATGATCATATTTGCATTTTTCAGCTGAAACCAAGACTAAAACCAAGTTCTGAGCTCCTAAGCCTATTCTGGAGGGACTTTTTTGTCTTCACACCCTGTTGCAGATTTAATCAATCACCAGGTCTGGGCAATCTGGTTTTATAATAGGATCCCAAATTCTGCTGATGTTTTCAGGGTGCTACTCCAAGAGAAGTAATAAGCAAAGTGATGATAATAAAGGATTTTTATTTTTGGGGAATTGGGACCACAACTTCCTTAAAACTACCAGACCAGATAATGTCTTTTTCCCTTCTCCCTCTTTTATGGCAGGCACTTGTCCTAAAAAAGCTCCCCCACTTTCTTTAAAATGGACTTTTAAAATCCATCATTTCATGCAGCTCTGGCAAATCAGCTCCTGTGCTATTTCCTTTCCTTCCTTCCTTTCCCTCTCCTCTCCCTTCTTACATCCAGCCCTGCATTTTAAATCAGCTCTGAGAAATAAAGCGAAAGGAGCTTGAAGGAGTTGAAATCTCTTCATCGTGACAGGGCCGTGTTTTCTTTGTGTACGAGCCTAAATGAGGCTTTAGAAAATGATATGGTCCCCCCTAGATGGATCTGCTGTGGTCAGAGCCCATTAGGCAGGGCAGGAAGATTCCTCGGGGACAGCTGAGAGCAGACTCCAAACCCCAGAGGATGGAGATCTCTGTTTACTTTCCTGCATGGAGAATTAATAAATGTCTCCATCTTCCAGCAACTGAACATAAAGGAAGCAGAATGAGTGGGGGGGAAAAAGCAATGGGATGTGTGTTTTTCCCTTTTGCCTTTGGTGCACATTCGTGTGTTCAGGCAGCATTTGCACATTATTCTTTACTCGCTCCCTGGAGGATTTTCTGCCCTGACTTGAAGGCAATTCATCTGTCCTGAGCAGGTACCTCAAGATAATGAAGAGGCCATAATTTAGTAATCTTGGCCATCTTGTCCTTGGAAGATTGATTTTTGGCCTTTAAGTGTCAAGGTTGGTTAAACCAAGTCAGCAGCAACCAAAAGGCCCAGGCAGAGGGACAGACAGAGCCATGGGCTGGGGCAAATTCCCAAAATAAATGGATCCTGGAGTCGCTGTCCTAGCTGCACATGGACTAATGATTATTAAAACAGAAGCACTCCCTGCCTCATCCACTTCAGAGCTTGGAGTTGCTCCTTTCATTTTCGTTCCCTGTTTTTCCACAGAAAAATCTGTCCCTGAGCCTGTCCTGGAATTCCCCATTTCTCTTCTGCTCTGGAGATACTTTCTGAGGTCTGGAGGCTTTGTTGGCTTTCTCCATAGCTTGGATGGGATTTGGGAATGCTGCTTCCTACGAGCAGTGACTTATCTTGAGCAATGAAGGAGTTTTGTGCTCACAAAGTCATGGAATCATGGAATGTTTGAGATGGGAGAGACCTTAAACTCATCTAGTTCCCACCCACACCTTCCACTGTCCCAGGCTGCTCCAAGCCCCATCCAGCCTGGCCTTGGGCACTGCCAGGGATGGGGCACAGCTTGGAGCTGGGTGTGATTCCTATGCAAACCCCAAAGTGAACCCTGAGGCAGCTGCTCCTGTAGTGCCAAAGCAGCTCCTGATCCAGCAGATCAGTTATGCAAAGTAGAAAATCTGTTTATTTTCTAGGAGCTGGCTGGAAAATCAGCCCCACCAGGAGCAAAGAGCTCTTTATTCCTGTGAGCAGGGGCTGAACAAAGGACAGGAGCGTGGAAGGGCTGAATTTATGGGGGAGAAAAGCTGGAGCCCGATATTCCTTCCCTCCCAGCTCCCTCTCTTCCCAAATCACGCTGGATTCACCGCTGGCTTTCAGGGACCATGTGAAATAACAGAAACAGAGACGCTGCCCATCATCCCTCAATGATAAAGTGGCTCTGTCCCCACTCAGATGTGCCTGTCAGAGCTTGGTGGTCTCTATTCTCCTTTCCTTGGTGCTTGATGCAGCTCCAAGGCCCCTGAAACATTTCCCAGCTGGATTTCCTTTCTCCGCCAGGAGATTTTCCTTTTCAGTCAGGAACTGAAGACAAGGCTCCAGTTTAATCTTGTTTTATTGCCACCAGTTCCTCCACATTTGTGTCCTCCATCACAATTTGTGTGTGGGGAGTGGAAACCTGGGAGTAGGGATTGGTTCTGTTCAGATCCCAACTGTAAATATCCTGGAGTAAACCTGGTGTAAACCTGGGAGTAGGGACTGGTTATATTCCAGCTCCAAACTGGAAATATCTGGAAATATCCTGGATTAAGTTGGGAATTGGGACTGGTTATGTTTAAGAAATATCCTGGTGGAAATCTGGGAATAGGGATTGGTTGTGTTCAGGCTTCCAATAGGAAATATCCTGGAGTAAACCTGGAGTAAACCTGAGAATAGGGACTGGTTCTCTTCAGATCCCAACTGGGAGTATCCTGATTTTAGGAATGCCTCCCTCACCCCTTGTATTTTTTCAGTGCAAAGTTCATCATGCTACATAACAGAAAGTGAAAAAGTGAGAAAACATGAAAAAAGTTAAATTGTTCCCTTTTTCCCACTTGTCGCTCTTTTACAGATGGAAAAAATATTCAAAATTATTCTGTCTGGGAAAAAAAATGAAACAGAGATGGGAATTATTTTTACCACATTTTTGCTGGTTTTGTGCCTTTTTCTGCATAAAAAAGAATGAGCAGAGTAGAGAGGAGGAGAGCAGAGCCAGCAATGAGGGAAACAAGGTGATGAAAAATTGAAGTGCTTAAAATGAAGCGGGGCAATCTTATTTGAATATTTTTAGAGACAGGAATAAAGTCCCATCTCTGCATTGAAAATGTTGCCCAGGCTGACATTTCAAAATGAAACACAGGTTTTCATTTCAAGGCTTTATTTCATATCCACACACACAAAATCAAACTGGGTTTTGAAATAAAAACACCACAGGGAAAATAATATTTTCAATTGAATTTTTTTTTTTTTTTGCTTCTACCTCCTCCAATAAATAAATAATTTGGTTTTCCAGGAAACTGTAAAAGTGAGAACAGAGGATGAAACATAATGGAACAAAAGGGGTTTTGCCATTTGGAGCACCAGGGTTTGCTGAAATATCTGGGAGTTCCCAGGATTATTTCTGTATTTTTCATTCATCTGCCGAGGAAGGGACTGCTCCCAAACATCTGGGGGTCATTTACCAGCTGTAAATAAAATATTTGTTATTATTTACGGGTTTAGCAGTCCCTCAGCTCATGGAGTTTCTGCTGACGTGGCTCAGCTCCTGTCTGAACTTCTCCTCCATGGGATATTTTTGGGGATTTTGTTCCACAGCAGAGCAGTCAAAGGATGATGTTCCCCTGTCACCAAATGGAAAATTCCCCCTTAATCCAGGAGTTCCTGGGATGGGAAAGAAATGATAGTTCAGAAATGATCCTGACTATGGCTAATCAGGAGAACGGGCATGAATTAGCACTGGAAATCTCAGGAAAAAGTGGATGAAGTTGTATTTTAGCTCTGGAAATCTTGGGAGAACGGGGCTGAAATAATGTTTGAGCCCTGCAAAGCTCAGAAGAATGTGGATGAAATAGTATTTTAGCTCTGGACATCTCAGGAGTAGATGGATTAAATGAATATTTTAGCTATGGCAGGTCAGGAGAATGGAGATGAAATTGCATTTTAGGTCTAGAAATGTCAGGAGAAGGTGGATGAAATGATGTTTCAGCTCTGGAAATCTCAGGAGAAGGGGGATGAAATGATATTTTAGCTATGCCAGATCAGGAAAATGTGGCTGAAATTCTGTTTCAGCTCTGGAAAGCTCAGGAGAAGGTGCTGAAATGCTGGATGAAACGATGTTTTAGCTCTGGAAAACTCAGGAGAATGGGGGAAAAATATATTTTAGCTCTGTAAATCTTGGGAGAATGGGGATGAAATGGTATTTTAAGTATAGCAAGTCAGGAGAATGGATGAAATGCTGGATGAAATGATGTTTTAGCTATGACAAGCTTGGGAGAATGGGGATGAGATGCTGGGAGAAATGGTGTTTTAGCTATGTCAAATCAGGGAAATGGGGATGAGATTATATTTTAGCTCTAAAAATCTCTGGAGAAAATGGCTGAAATGATGTTTTACTTATGGCAGGTCAGGAAAATGGAGATGAAATGATGTTTCAGCTCTGGAAAGCTCAGAAGAAGGTGGATGAAATAATATTTTAGCTCTGGAAATCTCGGGAGAATGGGGCTGAAATGATGTTTTAGCTATGGCAAGTTCAGGAGAATGTGGCTGACATTATGTTTGAACTCTGGAAATCTCAGGAGAATGGGAATGAAATAGTATTTTAGCCCTGGAAAGCTCAGGAGAAGAGGGATGAAATTACATTTTAGCTATGGCAGGTCAAGAAAGTGGGGATGAAATGATGTTTCAGCTCTGGAAAATTCAGGAGAATGGGGATAAAATTATATTTTAGCTCTGGAAAGCTCAGAAGAATGGGGCAGAAATGATGTTTTATCTATGACAAGCTCAGGAGGATGTGGATGAAATGCTGGGGGAAATTGTGCTTTAGCTAGGGCAGGTCAGGAGAATGGGGATAAAATGAAGTTCCAGCTCTGGAAAGCTCAGGAGAAGGGGGATGAAATGATGTTTTATCTGTGACAAGCTCTAGAGAATGTGGGTGAAATGCTAGGGGAAATGGTGTTTTAGCTATGGCAGGTCAGGAGAACGGGGCTGAAATGATGTTTTAGTTCTGGCAGGCTCAGCATAATCCCACCTCCCACCACAGCTGTACCCCGGCTTTCCCTGATCCACGAGCTTTATCAGCCTCGCAGTCTGCAAAGACCTTTCAGCCCTTTGGCCATGGAAACTGCTCCATACTTCCATTTTTGTTGTTTAAACCAGCCCATGTCCCTTACCCTGATTTGGGACTGGAATGAACTGATCCTCCAGCCCCCTTCCAACCCAAACCATCCCTGACTCTGCTTTCTGTGATCCCTCAGGGTAAATCCTGAGGCTGCAGAGCAACTTGGAGTTTTCAGGACTTTTCCATGAGTTCCCCACAATCTCCTGCTGGCTCCAGGCAGAAGAGATGAGGTGTGAGTGCACAGGGAGCAAAACTGGGCCTTCTGTTCCATTTTTTTGGGGATATAAACCATACTGTGCATAGCTGGGGTGGGGATGAAACGAGCTCGTGGTTCTCCAGCTGCACAGGCTGTACTTTGGAGCATTCTCTTACGTAAAGAGCATGCAAATATATTAGCAGGAAAAACGCTGGAGTTGCCCATTAAGGCTGGTGATTAATGCAGTGCTGAAAGCTCCTTTAAAGGGCTGCACACTGCAGCTCACTCCAGAAATGGGGAGAAGAACTGGGACACAAATCCAGAGGAGTCTTGAGGGTGAGAAGGGATCCAGAGTGGCTGTAGAGGGCACTAAAGATCTTTGGGATTTCTCGGCGAGAAGAGAAAGCTCCGAGCTGCTTTTTACACTTTACCAATAAATAAAAAAATAATAATAATAAAATTAACCCTGTTCAGCAGCAAGTGGGACCACATCAGGGTCCGATATTGCAGCTGTGTTCCCCCTTTTAACCACTAATAAGAGGGTGAGCTGAGCTCTGTTTGCGTTTGGGGTTTCTTTCTGCCATCGCTGAGAACTGGGGAGTTGTGTGGAGCCCTCTCCCAGCACCGATTTTGGCAAGACAGGATCTGCTCAGCACAAAGAAATCTCCTTCTCCGAATGAGAAATCAGCCTGAGCTGCTGAGAAATGGCAATTTCTCATCAGGTTGTTGTGGCTGAAGCAGAGGGACCACAGAGAGATCTGGTCATGTTCAACAGGAACCCCAAAAAAACTTTCCCTGTGTTTCACTGTTTGGTTCTGCATGGCTCTGAGGCTTCTGGGTTTGGCTGGGATAAAGCTGCTCCTTTCTTGTGGCATTTTCTGCCATCAGGAATTGGAACTCCCACAAGAAATCTTCTTCTGATGAGATTCCCAGCCTGATACTCAGCCTGTAAGAGAAACTGCTGATTAAAATTGGATTTCAGAGCTTTGCACAAGTCAGGTCAAACCCTCCAAGAAATAAAGATCTAAAATGCCTTGTTAGGAGCTGAGATTGCTTTCAGACTGCAGATTGAACCCAACATTATGGGCACACTCTGCATCTTCAATCAGCAAGGGATATTCAGGATTTATTCTCCTCTCCAGGAATCTGCAGAGTCATCCTGTTTTCCCTGGGTGTCCTGTCAGCTCTGCAGCAGCCCCACATCAGAAATCCAGTGTGACTAAGAACTCTGTCTGCTGCCTAATTACATGGCCAGAGCTGCAGTGGGGTTGTTTTCCCTGCAGTTTCTATTCTGGAAAACATGGCCCTAATAATAACTTCATCATTTCCCTGCTATGGTTTCACTGGGAACCTGCTCCATGGGCTCAAGCCTGAAGTGTGAACCCCAAAAATACCACAGGGTGCAAAAAAAACCCTGAGAGTGCCATGGAAACACCTCAGGAACGGGAAGATTTGTGAATTAAAAGAATTTGATTTCTCTCAGCTGATCCTGAGGCTTTGTCCAGATCCATTCTCATTCTCTGAGGGCATTTAATTATCCAAGCCTTTCAATTCCCCAAATTAATTGCAGATAGAGAGGCTGCAGACACTGAGATATGCTGGTGAATTGTTTGAAATGAGCTCCCGTGAGTTCTTTTCCACCCCAAATTCAGGCTGGCAGTGCTCTGGGAGCTGCACAATCCCTCTGAAAAGAGGGAAGGGATCCTTTGGGAAGGGATGCAAATGGAAGCCATGAGTTCTAGGCATGGTTTGGGGACAGGTCTGGGGTTGATCTGATGCAAAATTGACCCATAAAAACTCATTTCCAGCTCAGAGGGAAGCTCTGAGGGACACAGGAAACACATTCCTGCCCCAAACTGCACCAGCCCAGGGGGCTTTTCTGCCTTTCTGCCCACACAGCTCTTGCTTTTTTTTTTTTTTTCTTTCTTTTTCCGTGTTTTTTCCTTCCCTGGTGTTGGATCAAGCTTCTTTCTGACCCAGAGATGGGGTAACAGAGAGGCATTTTAAAAACTTTTATTCTAATTTTAGTCTCTTATAAAAAATGGAACAACAGAAATGTTTCACTTTATATATATATATAAACTAATTTTATATACCTTTAGATATATAAAAAGTAATTATATATACCTTCATATATATAAAATTAATATAATTCACGCTATGACAATCAAAAACCAACTATTTCTTAATGACAATATATTATAAATATTCCTTAACTTATCAACTTTTATCACATCATACTATAAAATACTTAAAACTAATCTAAATTACCCCTCATAAATCCTATTACATTATGTCTTTCATAATTCTGTTTCTCCAAAAGATTTAATCTTACTTTCAAAACCATCCTTTAAATTTTTTTTTTTTGCTGATCCAATTTCTCCCTCAACAATATCAATCCTATTCCACAATATTTCTAAACCAATATTTCTTATCTCAAAATTTACATACAAATAAACCAAAAATTCTCTACAAATCCATTTCCCACAGCCTGGCTGAATTCCCAAGGGGTTTTGGCAGGAATATTTCCACGTTCAGACAATTCTGTGACCCCCCACCATCATTTGTGTCATCCCAGGTTTGTGTCAGGGGATGGGGATGTGGGACGAGAGGGTGCTCGGGGATTTTGGGAATCACAGAGGGAATTTAAAAAATTTAGGAATCCCAGAGGAATTTAAAAAGCTGCTTTAGGGAAGCAGCTTTTTTTACACTTGGAAAAGCAGGAAAATTCTGTGGGAGTCTTCTTGTCTTGCATCCAGTGAATTCATGGATAACTCAGTGGCAATCAGCCAGCTGGACAAAATAATTTAATCTCCACTCCTCCTTCCAACCTGGTGCTGCTGATGAGACCTGGATGGTTTCATCCAGATTTACACAAAAACACAAATTAAAAAAAAAAAAAAAAAACAGTTGGAAGGGGAAAATAAAACCCAGTTTCAAGCCTAAAACCAGGATAAAATATTGCACTCTGGAATGAGAGTTCTACCCAGGAACCACAGATCCTCTCAGCTAACAAAAAAAGATTCAGCTGAGCTAATAAAAGTAGTCAGACAGCACAAAACCCCACATGTTCCACCGAGTGCAAGCCAAACAATCGGGATTTCACTGAAATCCTGCTCTGACATCATCCTGCAGAAAGCTGGAGAAGCTGGAGAGCCCAAAGTGCCGAGCTGGGTGTCTTGGTGTGAAAAGACAGGAGTCTGTGAAGGAAGGCAAGAGCCTCCTGTGAAATGGAAAAGGTAAATCCCCTCCCTCTGAATTACCACAATCTCAAAATTAAAAGGCTCTCAGGCAAAGATATGGGAATGGGAATAACAGTTCTTTACTAGGAGAAAAATTAATAAAAATAATTAAAAAAATGTAATTAGTACAAACAAAATTACTGATAGAGTCAGAAACCTGACACCCTGAGGAGTCAGGGTGTTGGTAATAGTCCAGTTAAATGGTGGCTGCTCCTCCTGGAGTGGCAGCTGAAATGCTGCTGGAGCGGGGATCTGTAGGAGGGTGGAGTTTTCTCTGAAGGTTTGGTGGTGGAGTAGATGGGCCTGGTCTTTCTCTGGGGATCCAGCAGAGAAGGAGCTGCTCCTCTGGGAATCCAGCAAAGAGGCTGCCCTGGTGTCCCAAAAGTGCTGATTTTATGCAGGTAGGGCTGCTTGGCTCCTCCCTCTGGGCGGAGCATCTCACAATGGGCTGATGGAACTTTATGGGTCATGCAGTGAGTCATTGAACATTCCCTGCCTTTATTTGGGTAAAGATTTGGGGATCCCAATGATGTAAATGTAAATAAATTGAATATTCCCTGCCTTTATTTTTATTTGGGTAAAGATTTGGGGATCTCAATTATGCAAATTTAAGTAAATTGAACATTTCCTGCTTTTATTTTTATTTGGGTAAAGATTTGGGTATCCCAATGATGTAAATGTAAATAAATTGAACATCCCCTGCCTTTATTTTTATTTGGGTAAAGATTTGGGGATCCCAGTGATGTAAATTTAAGTAAATTGAACATTCCCTTCTCTTGTTTTTATTTGGGTAAAGAAATGGGAATTACAATGATGTAAATTTAAATAAATTGTACATTCCCTGCCTTTATTTGGGTAAAGATTTGGGGATCCCAGTGATGTAAATTTCAATTCAGGTGGAATTTAGGCCACAAAGTTGGCGTTTATCCCAATGGCTGAGGCCACAGGGATTGGTTTCTCCAGAGCATCCCAGGGATGTTTGTCTCAAGGGCTCCTGGAGGATATTTCCCATCCCTTTAGTGACTGGTGGCTGAGCAGTTTTGAGGGAACTCCTGGATTTTGTGTGCCTGGAGAGCTCCGGAGCCCATGGAAATTCCAGGCAGAAATGTGCTGGGAGCAGCTGTGCCCAGTGGATGCTGTCCCACGAGGCTGTTTGCACGTTGCCCTCCTTTCATGTGTAGAGGATCCAGCACAGGGCAGAACAAAAGGGTTCCCTTAATGATTTCTCCTGGCGGAATGTCCCAGCTCCCCACGGAGCTGCTCCAGGCTCTGCCCAGCACTCACAAAACACAGCCCTGGCGTCCCTCCCCAGCCCTCCCTGCTGATTGTCATCCTTTTATTGTCATCTTCCTCATTGTGTCCTGCTCAAAATGGATTTACAGACTGCCCCCAAGCACCACAACACTGAAAATCAAAGCACTGAACCAAATTATGTGGAGTTTGAGTGAAGCTGAGTTGATTTTCCCCACCTGCAAGGTCTGAGCTCATGAAGATTTTAGCATTTTCAGGTCTTTTTGCCTCACAGATAAAACAGATTTAAGGCGCTCTCCAAGTAAAAAGCATGAAGTGATTCAATGCCTTCACCTCCCACAATCAAACCTACCAGTTTAGCAGGGACATAATTAGTTCTAATTAGTGTAAACGAGTCCAGCCAGATTATACTGGAACATGAAAACGGGTTTAATTTGACTCAATCACTCCCCATGTGAGCCTGTCACAGTTTATTTGTATCAGAAAAAAAGCCCAACACAAACCCAAATACCAAACAATGTGGAAATATGGCAAACTTTGGGATTCCAGGGTGCTTTTGGCTGGGTGGTCCATGGAAAAGGGACAATGGGACAGGTGCTGAAATGGATGGGGTGAGCTCCTGCTCTGGGATTGGATGGGCTGCTGGAAAGGGCTCCACACAAAGGTTTGTGGCACAGCATTCCCAAAAATCATGTGGGCCATAAATAAAGGGAATATTTTATGTTTGAAAGTGCTCTTTTCTCTCTGAGACGCCCTTCCCTTCCCTGCCCCTTTTCCTTTTTCCCTTTCCTTTTCTTCTCTTCCCTCTTCTTCTTTCTTTTTCCTTCCTTTTCCTTCTTATTCCTTTTCCCTTTTTTTTTATTCTTTTCCCCTTCTTTTTCCTTTTTTTTCCCCTTTTTTTTTTTTCCTTCCCTTCCTGCTGCTTGCTGGAGAAATCCTATGAGCCCATGGAGCTTTCCAGGAGTTTGGAGGTGGAGGAAAAGAGAAAAGAGATAAAAGCCCTCAGTGTGATTTGCACTTTCCCCAGGTTAGAAATCCTTGTGGTAGTTGGATTTTCTCTGAAGGCATTTTTTATCTAAGTTCACTTTCTGGTTGTTGTTTGCTAATTGCTGTTGGTATTTAATTATGGCAAGGCTGAAATGACACTAATCCACATCATGCAGAGCCATTCTCCAAAATTCTCCTCCAAACATTCCTCGTGGTCCTTGACAAACACAGGCAGTGCTCGCTTGGCCCCAAAGTCACACTGCAAATATTTTCACAGAAGCAAGGATGAGCAAAATCATCCCAGGGCCAACTCAATTCATTACACAGACTTCCACCCATGTTTAATCTGGAGAGATCCAGATGTTTTCCTGAACTCCCTTCCCAACCCCAAGCGAAATTAGGACCAAGCCTACTTAGACCACCATGGATTGAAGAAAAATATGCTATAAATTAATTTTTAGGTGATTTTTCTTACCTGCTCCTGAGAGAAAAGTGCTGTTCTCTCCACATTCAGGTGCTCCTCACTGCTGTGGGTGAGGGAGAATTGACACAAATTGGTTCTTTAGGAATGCAGCTCCTGCTTTGGGAGATGGAGCATCCAGTTTCTTCTTTTCACACATTATATCCCTGTCCCCTTTCAAAAAAGAAACATTTCCTTAATAATCACATCTTTATTCACAGTGATGAGATGTGTGACTAGGAGAGGATGGGGAATCTTAACCCATTTAAGGAGATTACAAAAGGAAAATTCAGCCTGGAGAAGAGAAGGGTTTGGGGTGACCTTTGTGGCCTTCCAGGGCCTGAAGGGAGCCCAAAAGAAAGATAGGAGGAGATTTTATTGGATTTTATAAGATTTTATTGGATTTTTATTGGATTTTATAAGGACATGCAGTGCCAGGATGAGGGGTATGGCTTCAAACTGCCAGAGATAAGCCTTGGATGGGATTTGGGAATGAATCCTTCTCTGTGAGAGTGGTGGGGCACAGAGAATTTTGGGATGAATCCCAACATTCCAGGAGGTAGTCCATAGGCTCTGGACAGGTAAATTCTGCTGCTGGAGGAGATGCCAGCCCCAACCTGGGGTTTGCAGCTCTGAGCTGCCTGCAGGGCTGGGGCCAAACCTTCCCAAATGAGCTGGATCAAGCCTAAGCTGGTTAAATACTGAGCCTTTGATAAGGTGGCGGGGCAGGGAAAGCTCCTGGAAGAGCAGGAGGAAAATAACGTCTCTGTGACTCTGGAATGACGTCGGGGCTGGGCTGGTGGCCAAAGTTCAGGGAGAGCAGGAGGGAGAGGAGCTGGCTCTGATCTGCAACCCCCAGGGCCTTGCACCAGGAATATTCCTGCTGGAAGAGAGCATGGCTGGGGGTCACATCCAGTAGGGTGGGGGGTCACAAATATGAGGGAAAATAAAGAGAAAACTGTGTCAAGCACATTTCTCTCCCTCTCAGGATTTTCATTGAGGTGCACAGAGAGAAAAAAAGATAAAACAATATCTATGTTTGTTCCTTGTTTTCCCATGTGGAATGTGTTTGGAGAATTGTTTCCCTGGGGTGATGCTTGGTTGGATTCTGGTGAGGATTGTTTGAGCCTGGTGGCCAACCCAACCCACCTGGGGCTGGACTCTCAGAGAGGGGCAGGAGTTGTGTTAGAGTCAGAGAAAGTATTATGTAGTTTTAGTATCCTCCTTTTATATAGTGTATTAATGTATTTTAGCATAGTTATAATAAAGAAATAATTCAGCCTTCTGAATTGAGTCAGACATCGTCATTTCTTCCCATTGGGTTTGCCTGCATCTACAATAGAAAACCCCATGGGGTTTCAATCCCCCTCAGCCTTTTTTAGTGTGGGCATCCCCTTGGTTCAGGGTACTCCGTAGGGAAAGAAGCCAGCCTCATTTGGGGAGGTTCATTAGCTTCTCTTCCCCTCCAAATTGTCTCTGTTTATTCCCTTGGAAATCTCTTTTTTGCCTTTGTTGACTGAAGAAAGCCCTTGCAGGTTGCAAGAGGCACAAATTGTCCTTGGAGCCAGGATCAGGTCTTGCTCCTGCAGGTCCCTGCCCAGGTCTTAACCCCTTGTCACAGCTTTAGAGGAAAGAGCATCACTGAAAACCCCCTCTCCAGGCACCCAGGACTCCCTGCCAGATACCAGGGGAGGTGTTGTGTCTCTCCAGATTCCTGCACAAACATTCCTGGGCTGCTGGGACGGTCTGATGGGTATTTAATAGCCCTGCCACCCTTGGGGATGCACTGAGAGACTGCAAACAGAAAAAGAGACTGCAAACAAAAAAACAGACTTTTTTTTTTTTCCCCTTCCTTTTTTCCTCGTCCTTAAATTTAGGTGACACTGATGGATTGCCCAGAGCTAGAGCAGCCTGCAGAATTCTGTGTCCTCAGAATAAAACAATTCTTTAAGAACCCTGGTGAGTTTGTGTATTTCAGAATTCCCTTTTGCACAAGATTTCCAATGTTCTGCACCCTCATTCAGGGGCTGGGTGCTGGATCTTTTCCTGCTTCCTTGCATGTTACTCCTGAAGGAATTTGTGCCGGCTCGTTCTGGGATTTTATCCTTTGAATCCAAATTATTTCCTATTCCAGTCAAAGTTTTAAGTTATCTGTGAGCAACAAGAGATAAATCTCTGTCTTCAATATTTTTTCTTCTGGAAACCAGAAGTATGGCAAGGAATTGTTTCCTTCCTGTGGACTTTTCAATATATTTGTTTCAATAGAATTAAAGCTCACAGTGCTCACCCGAGGTAAAAGTTTGTGTGTTACAAAAATTTGGGAATTCACGGGGAAATCAGAGAATCTTCAACTCTGCTTTTAATCAAATCCAATTTTTATGTTAACAGTTTCCAGATTCTTATTGTAACTGGTGTTAATTTTTCTCCACTTGTGACCATCAGACTCCAAGCAAAGCTCTGCACCTTTCTGTGCAGCCTGAAAAAAAATTGATGAACAGCTCAGATTTAGTAAATGGGCCTTGCTGCTTTTAAACCCCTCATAAAATCAAATATTATCTTAAGAAATCCTAATCAAATTAATCTTCAACTCCATCTTCCCTCTCCTCACCCTATGACTTCACCCTGAGCTTGCCTGAATATGACCTGAATCTCATTTACTTCCCATTAGAAAAAAAAATGCAGTGAACTTCTAAAAAAAATAACCTTTCAATTACCTTTTAAACTCCTCAAAGAGGACTCGTTTTGGCCATGACATCATCCCCTGATGGTTTTAGCACATGGGCCACATTCCCTGGTTGACCTAATTTATCTGAGGTAACAGAGATAAGTAGACAGTGAAATATGGAAAGTTCTTCGCAGCCATGGAAGGTGAATGGGTGAATTTAGGTTATTTTTTCACCCTGTGGGTGAATTTGGGTTATTTTTCATATTTATCTCCTGGCAGATGCCCACTTTTCCTGGAGAACAGCACCAGGAGGTTGAGTTGGGTGCAGCAGACACCTGGAAAGATTCTGAGCCATGGAGAAGCTTAGTTCCTGTGCAATAATTTGGTTGGGCATCCAGAGAAATAATCCCTTCCCAAAATCCATCCATTCTCCCTTCTCAGACACGGATTTTAACGTGGCATGAATCCCTCTCCAGAGGGATTTCCCTCCCCTCATGGAAACAGGGGCTGGGAATGACTGAAGGCGGAATTGGAAATGTCTAAATCAGGGAGGTGGCTCCACCCCAAACAACTTTTAGGGTGGAAAGATGGATTTTTAAGAGCTGGACAAGCCTCAGAAGCAGAGGGTGTTTGATCAGCACAGGATAAACAGGGTTGGGTTCAGCTCCAACCCAGGGGCTGAGTGAAAGTGTCAGCTCAGCCTGGCAGGAGTTTTTATCTCGTTAGATCAGGCCAGCCCTGGCTGTGTGCACTCTGTGGCACACTCGGCTGTCTGGGGGCAGACTCACGACAAACCCTCCAATACATCCTTAAAACCACTGACAAAGGTTAAATTGGTGTCATTCTGACTTTTTCACATGCACACCCTCCAAATAAGAGCTGCATCTTTGGCCCAGAGACCCAAAACAAACGGACTCTGAGAGTGAAGCTGACAGTGTTCTACTTTCATCAGGGGACTTTTGGATTTTCCATGGTTTTGTCATCAAATTATTGTCCCAGGACCGTGCCCAGGCTCTGAACTGCAGCAGGAGGATGGAAAACATCGGTCCTTGGTGTCCACTTTGCCTCTTGAAAGGGTGACAGTCACAGAGTCAGGAAATACAACATAACCCCATCATGCTCTCCATGTGATCTGGGTTTGGAGAGGATTTTTGTTGGTTTTTTTTGGTTTTTTTTTTTTGATTCCCAGAAAAGTTAGATAATAGCTTAATGAAGCTGAGGCAGACTCAGCATGTGGAGCCATGTGGTGCTGTTTGAAAATTTGTCTCTGCAGAAGTTGCCAGCCAGGTGTTGGTACCAACCCCAACCTTTGCCATAAATCCCTGGATTTTACATTGCAACAGCACATGGGCACCACACAAACCCAGAAATAGTGCAGGGTTTGTTCTTCCAGGTGGCTCCTTTGCTGAACCATTAAAAACTGTCACCTCCCCAGTGTCCCCAGCCCTGTGCAGCTGAGAGGAGCTCAGCCATGAACTCCACTTGTGGCAGGATTAAAACCTCACTGAGGTTTTTACTTCCTCCTTCCCTCCCTTGTCTCTGCTGTTCTTCTTTCCTCACCCAAGGCAAATCCCAGCTGCCCTCCAGGCTGCCCTGCTCTGCAGGAGCCACTGCTGAGCTCCTCCTGCCACACATCAGGGTGTTTATGGGGCATTATCATCAGCACAATTAATGTGTGCCATCATTCCAGGTGACTCTGCCAACCTGCTGCTCCTGGGTTTAAATCTGTTCTCCACTCCCAACCCCCTCCAGGCTGTTCAGGTGCTCCTTAAAGCACCCCAAGGAACCTCTTGTTTTGTGACTCTCCATGAAATTTCTCCCTGATTTTCCATCCCTCCAAGAGAGGTTTAATAATTTTGATACAACACCAGGAAGGCTTTGCTGGAGAGAGAATTAATGGATGCTCCACGCAGGAAAACCCTGACCTAGAAAATGCCATTTATCAAGGGAGCAGCACCAATTAAGGTAGCCAGGCTTCCAGCACAAGCAGCTTTAACATCACCAGGATTTCCTCCTGAATATGCTCTTTGGAAAAGGTGAGTGGAGCTGGGGGCGATGGCAGCACGGGTGGAATTTGTTTTTCCATGGTGGAGAGTAATCTTGCCACTCACCAACTGCAAAAACATCCCTGTTGCCAGTGGCCATTAGGGATAATATTGTGACTGCATTTAAACTGGGAGAAACCACTCCATCAGTCAAAGGAGGATTTCAGGGCATACGACCTTGAGTCATGTTCTGGCTTAGTGAAAACTGTGGATTTGATCATTAATAATATTTTGCATGATCCATATTTTTAATTTTGTTTTTTATTCAAAGCAGACTTTGTCAGCCAGGGGAGCAAAACACTCTCTCGTGTTCCGCCTTTCTCCATTTTAGCACAAGCAAGAGGAATTTCTATGAAAATACCCAGTGTCTGCCAAAATTGAAAAGATAACATTCCTGAGAGCGAGGCTGGATTCACCTAAGGTCTCTTCAAGTCCTAGGATGGTGAAATTTGCAGCCTCAGCAGCTTGGATGGCAAAACAGGGCTAAGAAAGAGGGAATTTTTCCCTCCTGGAAATGCCTCGTGGATCTGGCTGAGAAACGTTCCATGGTTGATATTTCATGGAGATGCAGCACAGGGGAGACTCCTGCACTGTCCCCAAAGAACTGATCCACCCCAGCATTTCACAGCTCCCTGGGAGAATTCCATCAGCTGAAATGGTGGGAAATGATGGAACTGGCAACCCAGGAGACTGAAGCCACTCCTGTCCCATCTCAAGGGATGCTCTCCCACCTCTTGGAGGATGGCTGGGTCCCTGTGGGCTGCAGCACAGGGGTGCATGCCCAGGCCCACCTGCAAGTGGTTTATTTTTTTGGTTGAGGTCATGGAACTTGACCCACCAGGCTCCTTGGCCTCGTTGGGTGATTAATTCACCCTTTGGCTTTGCTCTCCTTGGATCCCCTGTGTTGTGTTTGACTGTTTGACACCTGAACAGCTGCTGGCTTTTCCTTCAGAGCCTTGGAAGAGGCAAAATATAAATAGGAAATCGCATCCCTAAAGGCTGGATGCACAGTAGCACACAGAATCCACATCCAACCCGTTTGGCCCCCGGCACAGAAACCCCTCAAACACTCGTCCCGCTGCCTCCGGCGATCCTGGGATTCCCCGGAGCCCCAGAGCCCAGCCCAGCAGGGTAAGTGATCAGTCCAGATTCCATGAAGGATGAGTCCCCGTGGGAGTTTGGTTCCTCTATTTTTCATGCCATTCTGCTCCAGCCAGATTTATGTGTCAGGAAAAACATACAAACGGGATCCGATTTACTCGCACGAGTTCCTGTTGGATTTGATTTATGTTTGGGTAAATAAAGACATATGTCTTGGAGGGCTTGGGCTCTGGCTGCCTTTCTCCTCATGGATCTCTGGCTAATTTATCAGCCTCTTTCTTTGCTGCAGTCCTATTTATGAGACTTTGCAAGGAAGGCAGTGCTGCCTGCAGGGAACGCCGTGGATGATTTGAGGTTTCATTTTGGAGTAGTTTTGCACTCAGATTTGCTCTTCTGTCAATCTTTAGCTGCCCATCTCGAAAGAACTTCACAGAGACTCCCTAAACCATGATCTGCAGGGGAAGGAGCAGCCCTGCTTGTTGTTTCCTGAGCCATGTGGCAAATTAATTATCCAGTGAGGCCAAAAAGTCCTGGTGGGTCAAGTTCTGTGATCCCAACCAGGCCAAAAGTCCCATTGTTACAACCCTGAAGTAACCACCTCACCATAAACCATTCGTAGCTGTTTCAGGCACAAGGAAATGAAGCAAATCTTTCTCTACATCAAAAATTGAAATTTGAAATAAAGAAATGCAATAATTTTATTTGCAGTTTTTTTTCAACAGAGGTTGGCAGGATCTCCTCCCTCTTGGATAAACCCTGGAAATTACCTGAAAGATGGGAACAGTTTCCACCCAGCTGTCGAGTTCACAGACATCCTGTGGGAGTTTGTTTAAAAAGACCTTTTGAATAGTCTTTTAAATTTATTTTCTTTGAATAGGATTGAAATTGAGAACGGTGCTTTTGTTTTAAGCTGCCTTGGCATGTGGTTTGCAGGAGTGGGATGGAATGGAATGGAATGGAATGGAATGGAATGGAATGGAATGGAATGGAATGGAATGTCCCAATAATAGCTCCAGGTTGAGTTTAATTTAGAGTAGAACCCACTGTGGGACAGGAGACCAGGGTGTATCAGCAAAGGGATTCAGGAAGGGCATTGTAACATCTCATGGATGGAAATAAGACAGGAAATCATCCATTCAATCCTTGCACTGAAAATTTAGATCCATATTCATTAAATATTGTTCCTGGAGACTGAAAACTTCCAAACAGAAATCACCATTTCTGCACAAAGTCAAAATAGTTGAATTTTTAATGTTAGATGCTAACAGGAACCTGAGCTCCAAGAAGGAAAAGCCAAAGAATTTGCAGGAATTATCTAATGAATCCTCTCTAGTAATGAGCACATTGAGGGAATCAGCATCTGCTCATGGGTAATTCATGAGCAGCAACTCAGAGAACTCCTTTAATGTGAATTTCTGTATGAATTATTCACTGAGCTTTATGTCTTGTGGCATTTAGTCACTGTTTTTGGGGGGGAAAGGGGATGTAAACATGGATTCCAGGGATGCTCAGGGTCTCAGTCTCCTTTGCCACCCTGTGAGTGTGGGGCATGAGGAGAAGATTCTCATTCACAGACTCTTTCTACCCCCACCTGGAATTTGGGTTGGTGACACCACTCTGGACTCTTCCCAAAATGATTTCAGCCTCATAAAATCAAAATATTCATCCCTGCAGTGGGATCAAGCGAAGATGGGACCCTGAGGAGGAGTAACCACTGGTTTTATAGCAAGTGTCTGTGATAAACAGCAAAGGTACCAATGAAAAAACAGAAAAAGGAGAATTTAGGTGCATTTAGTGCTTCTTTTGCATATTCATATCACACTAAACTCCAAATAAATTTCCTGGCAATTTATAAGATAAAAATAGTCACTAAGAGACAATTAATCTTGAACTATGAATCTTGAAGAGCATTAATGCTGCTGCACAGCAGGATTTCATTCCTGTCCATCTGCCAGACACCCTTTTGTCATCCTGGTGTGTGTGAATAACTCTCCACCATTACTAACACCATTTACTAGAGCACAGACCAGGATGGAAATGCTGAATTTACCTTTTTCCCTTTCTCCTGCTGGGCTGCTGGATGTGATCTCTGATTGCCAAATAATCCCCAGGGCCACTGGACACCAGGCTCACACTCTGTTTTTGGGGGTTGAGTTGGCAGCTAACGTTAAGGAATATCTCAGATCTCACTGGCAGAAAAATTATTGGATGTCAGCAGTGAGAATTCCTTAGGTAGCAAAGTTTATTTACTGTGACACCAAATCCGAGTCATCCTCAGGACTGATCCAGATAATTTTCCATGGGTTTGGCATGGAGGAATCCATGCAGAACACCTGGCATGTTCCTGTTCTTACAGGACAGAATCCAGCCCCTAAATACTACATGAGTTCAGGGTTTGGGGATTTTCCATCTCAGCATTCTCTCATTTATTAAATGTTACTTCCTTGGACCTGATCCTGGTGGATTTGGCTCTGTGGTGGTGGCTCTAAGCAGTGCTGATGGCACTGGAACACCTCTTTTCTTCTCCTTCTCTTTTCCATTTCTCCTTCCATTTTTTTTTCCCTTCACCTTCACTATTCTCAGAGCAGGGAATTCCAGGATATCAACACCAAAAATTACAGCATCACTTGATATTTTGTGCATCTCAAACACCCTCAGTCATGGCCTCTCCATTCTGCCCACTGGAAAAAGCCTCCTTGAAATCCTCTGGAGAGAGCTGGAAGGAAACATTTCCCTGTCAGCCACAGTGCCAAAAGGGAAGCGGGAGAAATAGAAGGAAGCTGCAATGATAATACCAAAATAATCCTGCCAGATGTTAGAGCCATTACCCCCTTCTCCCTCCATCCCCAGATGTGTTTGAAGAGAGATTCATGGTTACATAATGAATCAGGAGGGAAAGGATGTGAGCCACGAGGATGATGTAAGGAAAAGAGAAAAAAAATCAGGGGAAGAAAAAAGGAAACAAAAAAAAGAGAGGAGATTGTTGAAGTCTTTTGGAAGGGAAGGAGGAAGGCTCAGAGCAGGGTTTTGGAAGTCTCCCATAAGTCAGATGAGCAGATTATTGCAACAGGGAGGAGGAGAGTCAGGAGTGTGTGAAGCCATTGAAGAGAGGAATGAGCAGCACGGCAGCAAATCAAAGGGCTGCTGCAAATCCAGACTGGCAAAGAAGGAATTTTCAGACAGACTATTAAAAAACCAAAACTTCTGTTTTTAGCTAGATCACCAGGTATTGGGGAGTTCTAGCTGCTAGCAGAGGATTAGTCAAAAATAGAGTGGGGTCCAGTAGCTCAAAATTTTGGCAAATTTGGCTGGGAGACCCTTCCACAAACAGAAATTGTGACTTAGGAGAAGAGAGACCTTTGCCTGATTCTCCTGAATGTTTCATTTTCTCCAAATCCTCCTAAAGTTTCATTTGAGGGGCAAATATTGGCAAATGCCTGAGGGGAGGGTGATGCTTTAGCATTTTAAAATTATATTTTTCTCCCTTTATTTCCAGCAAAGTGGAACTATTTTTGAATGAGCAGGAAACGAACATGAACCCTGCCCACAAGGAGAAAAATGAAACTTTCACCTCAGCTCTGGGAACAGCTCTGATGAGCCCCTATATCTTTATTAGCAAAAGTTGAGCTTTGACTAGAAAATGGTTTCTCCTTTGGTTATTCCAGCAGGATTTTCAGCACTTCTCATCCACAGTGTGGATATTTGCTCAATGGTGGGGGTCCTGAGCTGTGACAATGAGCATAAATCTCTTCTTTTGGGGATGAAGAGCTCGTAGGAGAAGCTTTTGTTCTCCATGAAACATCAGCCGAGGTGCTGAGCTCCAGTGGAAGCCAAAATATTCCAAAGGCTGAGGGTGGATGTGCAAGAGGAACCTCTTTGGTGGGAGCTGAGCTGTACCTGCCTCCTTTGGGTGCCCCAGGAGCTGTTCCTGTGCCAGAATCAGAGTTTGCTGTGCCTTGGCGCACACATTCCCTGCTCTGAGGATGGAAAATCTCATCCCTTCACCTCACACGGGTCAGGGAGGGCTCAGAAGCTGCAGGAAATGGGTTCCAACCTGGCAAGGAAATGGAGGAAGCAGCAGAAACAAGGAGCACTGAGAAAAAAAATACAGCTATTTCATGGATTACTCTGGGTTTGGGTTTTGTTGTATTCTAGATTGCAGGGGGATTGTCTCAACTCAGCCCAAACCTGGGCTGCTGAGCTAAAGTTATGCAGAAACCAAAGCTGACAGCGCTAAACATCATCTGAAGAGCTCAGTAGGAGCCTGAGTCAGGGCTCATGGCTATGGCAGGGAATTCAGAAACATGGCATGATTGGGTTACATTTTCCTGGAAGGAGCCAGGCTGGAGAGCAACAGGGAGCAAAGGTATTACTGGAATAATAATAAAAAAAGCCCAAACAACCCCCAATATTTTTTACCACAGTAGAATATCTGTTAACAAATGATTATTCTCTTATCTGTGGCAGTGCTGGCTGTTCTCACGAACCCCTTCCTTAAAGGAAAACAAGAAAAAGTCTCTTTTTAATTTGTGTTCCTTCTGTTTTCTATGGCAAATATTAAGCTCCCCCTCCCCAAGCTCTAAACTAGTATCTCATCAGCTGTGCAGGGAGATAAATTCTGACATCCAGCTCGAGTTTCCAACCTGTCCCTACCTCTTCTGATATTGAAATCCATTCCCTGGCCACAAAACAGCCAAGGGAGCTGGATCCAGGGACTGGGGAAGGAATCCAGGGATAAAAGGGAAAGCACACGGGGAGGATTCTCTGCTGGGACCCAAACCTTTTCCTTTTCCTTTTCCTTTTCCTTTTCCTTTTCCTTTTCCTTTTCCTTTTCCTTTTCCTTTTCCTTTTCCTTTTCCTTTTCCTTTTCCTTTTCCTTTTCCTTTTCCTTTTCCTTTTCCTTTTCCTTTTCCTTTTCCTTTTCCTTTTCCTTTTCCTTTTCCTTCTCCTTCTCCTTCTCCTTCTCCTTCTCCTTCTCCTTCTCCTTCTCCTTCTCCTTCTCCTTCTCCTTCTCCTTCTCCTTCTCCTTCTCCTTCTCCTTCTCCTTCTCCTTCTTCTTCTCCTCCTTTTTCTGCTCCTTTTCCCTGACAACCCCAGAAAGTTGGGGCATATCAGGATGAATGAATCTGGGATTCATTCAAAGGATGGAAATCCAAACAGAATTGTTTCCTCTTGTACAAAAGGACCGGAGTTCTACATTTGCAGAACAGTCTTTTTATTTTTTTTTAAGTGAGAAAAGAAGATGCCACTCTGTAAAAAAAGAGTAAAAAAGAGAATTTTTTTTTCTTTATGAAAAAGATACCTCTCAGTGGTGAGAAAGTTTTAATGAGGTTTCTAGTAAAAAATTATCTCCTTTACATTAATCTCCAATGAAACCAATGGGAAAATCAATGCCTCAGGTTTAAAAGAGCAAGTCTATATAAAGAAATCAATTTATTCCTCTGTCAATCTAGTTTGAATTATGCTATATATTAATTTTCTGTCATGTATTTGATATTCAGCACCATATTTTCCTCACTAACCACTCCTTTAGATGCATTTCAGTATTAAACACAGTCATACACTGCAAATAAACTCCTAGAAAGAGTTGAAGTCAGTGAAACTTTTTACAGAGTTGTTCAAAGGACTGTGGTTTAAAACTGAATTAATGATCCAGGGATGAATTATCACTTTTACAGTTGTTTTACCTTTGTTAACTTTGTGATTTTCTCCTTCTGAACAATTCCAGCCCAGGATAAACTCAAGAAGTTATGAATTTCTTTTTCCAGTGGATGTCAAATCTTCTGGTTCTCTGCCAAAAAAGGATTCCAGGAAGTTCAGATGTGCTGCACAGCTCAGGAATGGCAATTAGAGGGTGGATCAAAAAGAAGTTCATAAGCCAAATTTTTGACTCGCAGGGTAAGACCAGCAAGTTCAAACTTAGGAGCAAATTTCAGAATTTCTGACAAAATTAGGGAAGGAATTTTAAAACATAAGAAAGAATGATTTTATAGCTGGCTTTAGGAATCTTCTATTAGCGAGGCCAGTTCAAATTTCTCCCCAGCACTCTGCAGCCACCCACTGCACTGGATTGTGTCCCACTGCTGCGTTGGATGCCTTGCTCAGCAAATTGCTGGGCCTCAGCCCAAAAAAAGGGGAAAAGTCCTGAAAGGAATATGAGGTGGGAAGGAGAGTGAAGTGAGACCTACAGCCCTCAAGCGCTGAGTGGGAACCAGCCTCATTTTCTCCTTCAGCCACATTGTCTGGAAGCCTCTGAGAAGGCAAAAGCAGGCCAGGTTTTCCAGCCTGGGCTCTGATAATCACCAAACACCTGCTCCATCCACGTGGAAGGCAGCGCTGGACAAAGTCTGAGCACATCTGGTTTCACTCAGCTGCTCTGGAGGGTTTGACATCCTATAGGGTTTGACAGAGCAGAGAGTCCAGAGAGTCCTCCAGACAGACAGGCCCAGTTTGTTCCTTTGGACTGGATTTTACCTGGCTGGGCTGATTAGTTTCATAAAACCCTAATTAGAAACAGCTCTTCATGTCAAATGCAATGACATTAAGTGGAACGCAATGACATTAAGTTGAAAACGAGGTGAAATGTATTTGCACTGAAGGAATATCCAGAGAGAAGAATGAGTCTATAAAACCTTCTCTCTGTATCTGATTTTAAGTCAACTGAACCTGTCTGAAAGCATCAGCTGCTTCTATTAATCTTTTCTCTCCATGAGAACTTCTCTGGAACTCTGATGTGTTACAGGATGGACCTCGAGTTAGCAGAGCTATTAGGGAAAAATGAGTTATTTCAGTGGGATACTCCAAGGAAATCACAGCAAATGTTCCTCGGGGTGGAATCTGCAGTGAGGGAAAATTTAAGGACAATTTAAGTTCTCATCAGATAAAAACCTCGGTGTAAATTTGACAAAGAGCAGCCTTCAGGGAAGCAGGAGCCTGCCTGTTTATCTGTCTGAGCTGTTCCTCAAGAGCCTCAGGAATTAAGGCGTTGCATGATCCTTTCTGGCTCATTTTGATCAGTCCTCATTATCCTTTTTCTGTCCCAAACCACAGCAAGAAATTAACCTGAATATTGGCAAAACATCCCCTATTCTTCCCTCAACCCCAAGTAAAATATCCCAATCCCTTTATTCACCAGCACATACATCTGATGTCGTTTTCTTTTCCTATTTGTAGAGCTACTCAAGGATATTGGTTCTTCCATTTAACCACAGGGGCCCTGGAACAATCTTTAATGCATTTAGGATGTGGTCATATTTTAGGATGTTTTAGAGGATAAAATCACACTTGAGGGCTATTTAAGCCCTTGGAAAAGTGCAGTGGACCCCGTTGGAGGGGCTGCCAATCCCATAAGTGTCCCTCCTGCTGGCCCTGGGGCTGGGAGGGTTGGGGCAGGGCTGGAGGATTATTCTGCTGTGAGTTCACCTGTTTACCCAGGCTGTTATTTATTGAAGATCAAATTGACTGAAAATCACTCCCGACAGAGAGCTGGCAAGGGATGACATTATGAGGAGAGCAGAGCTGGGGGTTTCGAGCTCCAGTTATCTGTGATTTAGGGATCATTAGGATCTCTTTAAAATTCTTGCAGCCGGCCAAAAAAACTAAAATTAAAGGCAGGCTGTGCCTTACATTAAACAATTTAGGAATAGACAAGAGACACCATTCTGCTGGGTTAAACTTTTTGTTTGACATCTTTAAATGCTTTTCATCTTTTCGATCTTAATTTTGCCAGTTTGAGTGCATGAGGGGAAGGCTTATTTGTGATGGGGGAAATATTCCTGTGAGTAACTTCTCTCCAATTTCTAGGGCTGTATTTATTCTTATTTTGCCTTTCAACTGGAGACCAGATTATAACTGAGGAAAACTGACACGTAGTACATGCCCCCAAATCTGGGTGTCTGAACCAGTTATATGGACAAAGAGAGACTCCAAGGGCTGAATTTTGGACTTGAAAGGCATCAGATTGAATGAAAACATCTTTGCTGTGTTGAGTGCAGTTGGTTTTTACTGTGGTTGCAAGTAAAACACATTAAACTGCCCATTCTTGTTCATAGTGAGGTTTTCCAACCACTTAGGAGCGAATGGAACAGGTTTAATCCTGTGAAAGCAGACTCTAGCTCCATTTTCCACCCATTTCCAAGTTGGTGTGGGCAACAAATCTCTCCAGACCATGGCTTGGAGGGCAGCAGGAACAGGAAGAGCAGGAGTTCCACCAGAGAAAAGCACCTCTCTCGTTAAACCAAGCCCTCCAGTTTGAGGGAGCAGTTGGGTTTAGCCAAACCTGCCATCCCCCACTAGAGCCATCGATTTTCCTCCCCTTTTTGCTTTGTTTTATTTGAGCAGAGCATTTCTTGCCCTGCTGTTTATCCCCTCGGACAAGCCCAGGAAAAAGCCCACTTGCACCCCTCGACCTTTCTCCTCCACCACTGACAATTCCCTTCCTCAGCCCCCAGGCATGGCTTTTTTTGGGAGTGCCTTATTTGGAACACATGAGCAGCATTCCGAGCTTTCCAGTAGCCTCCCAGCCCCACGGAGGATTTATTTACATTGCATAAAATTAGAGGAAATGAAGGGGGATGTGTTTGAACGGAGAGCAACAACCTCATTGCTCTTGTTATAAACTCCCCTCATGGAAGGGTTTCAGTCAATGTCAGCTTGGGGCAGGGAGGGGGGAAAAATCCACTCCTGGGCATTTCCAGGATAATGGGGAATGATGCCTGGCAATAAAACACACTCAGCAACTCTCTAAACAAAATTATTTGGTGGGTTTCAAGTGATTTTTGGCCATTCCATGCCATGAATCCAGGCTGAGTTCTTGGCTTCCTGTCTCACCAAAGGATATCCCGCAGAGGAGGTCTTTGGGGGTGGAGAAAAGGAAGAATTTCTTCTTAAATTAAATATATTATGTGTTTAAAAAGGTGTTTGTAGATGGGGGAAAAAGGAAATGTTTCACTGCGAGTGATGCAGATGGGGGTTCATAAAAACACTGACTAAAACCTACGTAGAAAATGCAAATTATTAAATTCTATTAATTAGTTATCCGTACAGATTACAAATTAATAAAGTAAATTAATTTTGTTTGCACTGGTACCTGAGTTCCTTCTCTGTGTGCTTTTCTGAGTCTGTATTTCAATGTATTTCTGGCTTCACTCTGCATCCCAAAGGTAAATGCAAATGGAATCACCAAAAGGAACTGGATCAAATCCACTGCCCATTGTTTCATGGAAGAGAATCCCAAAAATTTAGGATTAAATTAATTACAAAAATAAAAAAATAGTTTAAATACAGTAGTGTAAAGAAGCTTTTCTAGAGCAAATAATTTCAGAGTCCAAGATGGAGCTGGGTAGGGAACCTGGAAAGGAAAAAACATGGAAAATAAATTCCAGACACGCAGAGCAGCATTAATGCTAATCTAGAGCAGATCCTCCACCCTGGTTATTCCAGAGTTATTCCAAAATACATTTATGGCTCATTGTGGTTGCCCAGATTCGCCACTGCCAAATTTCACCCTGGTGTCAGGACTGGGCCATCCTTGGTTTGGACATGCCCATCATCATCCAGGTTTTAGAAATGCAAAAGGAAGCGGCTGCGCTTCCTGGAGCTACTGAATGTTCCACCAGAACCTGCTCAGATCCCTGTGGAATGGCTTTTTAGGAACCCATTCCCACATTTCCCAGGGGTTTATTCCTGGGAAAGGACACTGACCAATTCCTCTTCAAACCCACCCTGCTCTCAAGGATAATTTGTCAACACAATCAGCAAAAAACAGTCCAGAACACGGAGTAATTTACAGCAAATTATTATAGGCTACAACCTCCTGCCATGAAAAATTTCCATAAATCTATATATGGAATTCTGTCCTACATATGAGTTATATATACAATTCTCTCATATATATATTTGGGTCTTTGTACATGAACTGAGTCAAATATATATAAGAAAATACAAAGAGGAATGGTAATGCTCCCACTTTCAGACACCCAGCTGGAATTTTCTTCATAACACCTATTTTCCCAAAAGCAGACGCTCCAAATTTTTTAAAATCAGACTTTTCTAGCTATGTTTAAACACATCTAAATCACAATTCTTCCTTCTTTCTCCTTTTAAGCCAAAAAACTTTGGAAGATCCTGTGGATTTATAAAACCATTGGAAGGGCAGCCATGGAGGCTGCGGAAAAAAAGTTCAAAACGGGATGGAAGGAGAGGGTGAAAATATTCAAAACTAATATCAACTTACAGCAAAGCATAAAAAAATAAAGAAAATAAACTTTCTTGTCCAGGGGTAGATAAAGACAGAGCCAGCTTTGGTTTCCTGGCAATACTTGAGAGGGAAAAGGGAGAGAAGTCCCAAACCACAGACGATCATCAAGGACGGGGATTCTGAAAAGAATTATTTGTAAACCCTCTACGGAAGCAACAAGCGTGTTCTGCTAATGACTGGGAATTTAACCAGCTTTTTTTTCTGGCAAAAGAAAACAAATAAATATCCCTGTGCACCTTCAAGGCTGCTTTTATCAGCATAAACCACTATTCAGTAGCTCGAGCAATACCTCGCATTCAAAGTCGAGCAAAACCTCAGTGAAAACAAACAATTTCTCTTCAGCCTTTCCAGCAGGAGTCGCTGAGAACAACAGATGGGATGTGCAGGAAAAATGTTTGAAAACTGGGAAAAAACTTTGGAAAATTGGGAAGAAACATTGGAAAATTGGGGGTGAATTGTCAGCACGACTATTCGGCCTCCGCGAGACAACGTTCGCTGGCTGTTCCCGCAACGCAATTTCTCCTTTTCCTCAGGGATCCTTTGGAGGCTGCAGCTCCCGGGGTTGGAGGCAGGAAGCCTCAGGAAGTGGCCGGGAGCCTGTGGTGATGTAACTGTCACATTGCCCCAGACCTGGCTCTGTTGATATTAGCCCGGGCTAATCACCGCGCTAATTGGGCGGCCACGACGCGGAGCAGCTCGGCTTTCACTTCAACTGCTCACCCAAATGAGGTTTGACTCAAATGTAATACTTTATATCAACACACGGGATGGCTGTAAAAATAATACCACATGTGCTGGTGCCTCTTTTTAATAAGTGTCTTCCTCAATTTTCCCTGCTGGATGAGGCACTCGAACGTACACGTAATTAAGGTTATTTAAGGGATATCAATTGAAAAATGCACCCGCAGGAGGCTGAACATGACTGATGGAGCTCCCAGTGCAGCTCCCAAAAGTCAGCTGCCAGAATTTCCTGCAGCACTTCTACAATTTGATCTTCCCCACATTGCCCGGGACAGGAATAACCTGGAAATCTCCCGCTCTGCTCTTTCTGATGTTGTTTGCCTTGGTACAAAATGGGTTTAGAATAGTGGATTTATGGTTTGGTAGCAATTTTTGTGAGAATCATAGGGAATAGGAAAAGCCAAAAAGCGCTGAGAAAAGCAGAGCTGGGCTGGTTTTGTGTAGCTGGTGGAGAGACAGGCAACAGCTCTCTGCTCAGAGCTGATGGAAGAGTTCTTCAGAACCCCAAGACAAAACTGTGCCCAAAATAAGGTGGAAAGACACTGGCAGAAGATCTCCTGCAGTAGAATTTTCATGGATTCATGGAGTGTTTTGGGTTGGAAGTGACCTTTAAAGGCCACCTAGTTCAATCCCAAGAACATCTTCCACTAAACCACATGGCTCAAAGCTCCATCCACCCTGACCTTGAACATTCCCAGGGATGGAGCACCCACCACCTCTCTGAGCTAATGTTTTACCACCCCCATTTTGAACTATTCTTCTTTATATCCAGTCTAAATCTATCCCAATTTAGTTTAAAGCCATTCCTCTTTGTCTTAGGCCCTTCTAAATGTTTTCCCCTATTTTTCCTATAAGCCTTCTTTAAGAACAGAAAGTCTGCAGTGGGTTTTCCATGGAGGTGTTTTTTTTTTTTTTTTTTTTTTTTTTTTTGTTTTGTTTTGTTTTTTGTTTTTTTTAAGTCATCTTTGTGCTCTGTTAAATTTTCCCAGCATTCCTAAAAGGAGAGATGTTTCCAGCACACACAAAAATATTAATTTAATGCCTAACTACCTTGGGGATGTTTCGAGGATGCACCACCCTGTGCTCAGAGACGTCACAGAAGGTGGAACACATTCCAGCATTCCAGCATTCACCATTCTATGGGCAGCACAAGGTGCGTGATGGAATCACCCTCCTCACAATTTCATGGCAATGGATGTTTCTCGTGTTTCTACTCCACAGCTTTAGTCTCAGCAGGGCTCTGTTCACCAGGAGAACATTCTCATCAGGAGAATATCTTCATTTTCTTAATGAGGAAAATCCAATGTGTGCTTTGTCCAAGACAAAAAAACCTACAAAAATTCCCAAATCCAATGACAAAACGATTGTTCATGGAGCAGATCAGCCAATATTTGTATTAAAGGCAGCCCAGTTTTTGTATTTGTATTTGTATTTGTATTTGTATTTGTATTTGTATTTGTATTTGTATTTGTATTTGTAGTAAATGCACCAGGCACTAGAAAATGAGATTTTGGTCTCCCCACAAGACCCAAAACCAAATTCCTGTTGCTGGTTTCATAATTCTGTTGTTTGTACCAGCCCACGATGACGGCACAGAGCACCCACCTCGTGCTCTGATGTCACTTAGTGGCTGGGGCAGCTGGAAAGGATTTTCTGATTTGTCAGGCAGCTCTTGATAAGGCAGAAGTTTCCAACATAAAATAATACCAAGAAAGAGAAGAGCAATCCTCTTTTCCTCCAAATACACACACACAGCTGGAGATGTTAAGCAATACACAGCAGAGCTTGCTAAAAAACTTCTCAAAAGCCTTTTTTCAGCCTTTAAAAATATGGTAAAAACCCGGGAATTACTTATAAAATATTTTTACTTTTCCTTGCTTCACTTTCTCCACCTTCAAGTCTGATTTTCAACAAAAGGCAAATTTATGGAATTTTGCAGATAAGTTTTTCCTCTGCCATCCACATTTTTACACCCAGATGTTAAGGCAGGATTTTCTTGGTCAGTAGAACATCTGAGCTGGAACTGAGAAAATGCCTCAGGATGGAGAGAAGTCCCCCCTGACATGAACCTCTGTGTCCAAGTGCTTCCCTTCCCTGCAAAGTTGTCATAAAAATCATTATGAGCCCCCAACAGATGTGACCTTAAAGAGCAACTTGATGGAGGGGGAAAAAAAAGAAGAGGTGGGGAATATAAAATAGCCTGCGGTGAAAATAACAGCAGGGAAACATTATAAAATCTGAGCCATAGCTGGCTGGCTTCCTCTTGATTATTGCTTTCTCTTTCAAGGACCAGTCCTTGAGAGTGCAGAGATTTGGGGGTGATTTTGGGAAGGCAATTTTAACACTGCTGTTCCAATGGAACAGAGCTGCTGCATGGAGCTGTGCAAGCCTGGGGGCTGGGAGAACATCCTCGGGTTCAAACAGAGGTGTCAAGGAAATATCATCATGATTTTTGTTCTGCTGTGATCACCCTGACTGCTTGTGAAGGTTTTTTGGTTTTTTTTATGTCAAAGGCTGTGTAAACGCCTAGCATGGGAGTTTTGATTTGTTGCGAAATAATCCCAATAAAAAGCAACAAAGTGTTGCTCAGTGTCTCCAAATTTGTGGTGAAGATGGAGCTCAGAGCTCAGCTCAGCCCCCCAGGACAGGCAGGGCCAAGCACCCCCAGCTCCCCTGGCACTCAGGAGAACCTCAGGACGTGGACTGGGACCAGGATTTTGAAAAAGAGCCACAGAATGGTTAAAATATGAATCATATGAGGAGAGAATTTAAATTCTAGCAGGACTGCTAATTGCTAGCACCTCTTCTCCACTCCAGGCCACGGCTGCTTCCAGTCACCAAGGAAAGCTGGGATTTCACCCCAACTGGCCTGTTTGGATTTGAGTGCATTAGGTTGGATCAGGCTCAGAAATAATCTTTTGGGTAGGAGAACAAATTCTCAAGTGTGTCTGGTGAGATTTGGATGCAGGCACAGCTGTCCTAAATTGGCAGGGAACTTCAGCAAGGTGTCAGAAATGAAATAAGAAATCTGCTGGGTCTGCTGCACTGGGTAATGTCCAAGCTCCAGACTGATCTCAATGTTTTTCTTACAAGTTATTAATATTTTTTGCAGCTTATGTGATATTTAGATCTATGCAATGGAGGAAAAAAAGTATTTGAAAGTCTCAAGTGTTTGAAAGTCTTCTGAAAGGAAATTATACTTGGTTGGTGAGGCATGTGCTAGGCAACAACACCTTGGGCTTCTTCTAAACAGCAAGGCAAAAAGCAGAATTGATACTCTGAAATTTGGAATCCACCAGCACAAGTTGCACTTTATCCCAGGCTGTCAACAGGTTTTTCAGAGCATTTTCATTCTTTTCCCATCCTGAGTCTGGGGCTGCCTTCTGCAGTGAAAATCTGGTTTGCCAAAGCCATTTTCTCCAGGATTTTTAACTTTGGATTGCCCTCTCCAGCTCCTTGAGAGCTGCAATGCCAAGGAGCTGTGCATGAGGAGGTCTGACACTGCCCCACACTCATCCCTGCAGAATCCACCTCTCCTCCATAGATCTGACAATTCTTGTCTGGAGAGATTTGCAGATACTGGATAAATCCTGTCCTCTTTTAGCACCACTCTTGGATGAGTCCTGTCTGCTGGGTTGCCTTTCCTCCCCTTATTTCACCACCTGACAGCACTTCTTCCAGTTCTTTACCAGATTTTTCTTCTCTTGGTGATGCTGGAATTAGAGCTGGACTGAAATTCCAGTTTTGGAGGTTTTTGGCACCTCAGCTCTGCCTTGCATAGAGAGAACAGCCCAGACCCAGCACTTTGTGTCAGGGTCCTGCAAAATGAATTTGGGCTTTATGCGAATCCAGAGCTTCCCTGTGGCTGCCCTGGCAGGTCTGGGACCCTGGCAGGGGTCAGGAACCCCCCTGGACAGAGCCCCCAGAGACACTGTGATCTCTGCCCATGGAAAAGAGTTTTCAATCTTACAGGATGAATTACCAGCTCTGAGTGTTTGATATAAGTAATAATTAAGTGTGGCACGGGTGCAAAAGTAAAATTTTAGGATTCTAGATGAGGGGTCCAAAGGGGACAAGATGGAGGAAATTGGGTGTGCCTTGTCCTTTTTCTCCTTCTTCATGCCCTCCATGTTTCACTGTGGTGTTGGCATTTTTCTGTTGGTTCAGACTGGGGACACACTGTCCAACGTAGGTGACAGATATTGGCACGTTATTGTAAATCCAGCACAGGTAGTTTGTGGTATTTAATGTTTGTACCATCCCACTGAGGGCAGAGCCCCACACGCTGCCCTGCAGGACAGAGCTGCGGCAGGGCAGCAGAACATGTTAGAGACAAACAGAATAAACAACCTTGAAACCAGCACAGACGAATTATGGCTTCTGCTTTGGCAGCGGGGCTGACAGACAGAGACTTTCTACAATCTCGGGATCATCAATACCTCAGATTCCGACAGGGTTTAAACCGAGTGTGCAATGGATCCATCGGAGGATCCATCGGGATCTGCCTCTGCTCTGAACTGCTCCAAGCCACCCCCTGCCCATCTGACCATGGACAAACCCTCCTGCAGGATCTGTTCCTCCCCAAATCCTGCTCAGGGCTTTGCTGGAACTCTCCTGGCTGCAGCAGGATCCATTCCCTGTCCCTGGAATCCTTCCCGAGGATTTCATGGGAAGCCCAGCGGGGCTGGGGTAACTCCGGGACCCCGGGCAGGGTTTCCAGCCCGGCAGGGAACTTCCCTCCATCAGGAGGGAGCAGAGGGGGCTGTGTTGTTGTACCACCAGCGCTGGGGGGATATTGTTTTGTTTTTGGAAGCGATGGCTAAAGCAGATGTTGGGGGCGAGCCGGCCTTGCGGAGCCTGCGGCAGGCAGGAATGATCCTGCAGGATGAAAAGTGACCTCCAGCCAGCACTGCTGCTTTCATCCCCAGCTTTGTGCGCTGCTATCGGCTCCTGATCAGTTTTAAACCCCGCTCAGCCTTTCCCTTTCCCCAGAAAGATCAGCTTAACAGCGCTCTGTGCCTCCCTCCCCAGGAGCTCCATCACCCTCTGACCGCAAAAACACCCAAGAGAAACTTCCAGCAGCTCCTAGAACCCCTAAATACACCCCAAAAAAACCCAGCACGTTGTCTCAGACTTATATTTTAGTACCGAGCTTGCCAAGTCCACATCATAACTTTTTAAGTTGTCCTCTTAAGCAAGGATAAATCTTTAGGTGCTCATCCTGGAAATACCTAAACCTGGAGAGCCAAAGTCTGTCCTTTACCTGGTGATTTCAGGGCATATTCCCAGCTTTAAATTCTCCCTGGATATCCAGGGAGATATCTGTCCTTTACAGATGGTTTACCTTTACCTGGTGGTTTCAGCACATATTTCATGTTTTAAATTCTGTCTGAAGAGACAAAGTCTGTTCCTCAGTTGGTGATTACATTTCACATATTTCATGTTTTACATTCTCCCTGAATATCTGTCCTTAACTGGTGATTCCAGGGCATATTTTCCTTTTTAAATTCTACCTTGATAGCCAAAGTCTGTTCTTTAGCTGGCGATTTCATTTCACAAATTTCATGTTTTAAATTCTCCCTGGAAAGCCAAAGTCATGGTGGTTTCATTTCACATATTTCATGTTTTAAATTGTCCCTGGATATCCAAAGTCTGTCCTTTAGTCGGTGATTTCATTTCACATATTCGTGTTTTACATTCTACATGAAAAGGCAAATCTGTCCCTTACCTGTTGATTTCAGCACATGTTCCCAGCTTTAAATTCTACCTTGATAGCCAAAGTCTGTCCTTCACCTGCTGATTTCAGGCATATTCCCTCTTTTCATTCTCCCTGGAGATCCAAAGTCCGTCCTTTAGTTGGCAATTTCACTTCACAAATTTCATGTTTTAAATTCTACCTTGATAGCCAGAGTCTGTCCTTTAGCTGGTGATTTCATTTCACATATTTCATGTTTAAATTCTCTCTGGATATCCAAAGTCTGTCCTTTAGTTGGTGATTTCATTTCACGTATTCATGTTTTACATTCTCCCTGGATATCCAAAGTCTGTTCCTTAGTTCGTGATTCCAAGACATATTCCCCTCTTTAAATTCTACCTCAATATCCAAAGTCTGTCCTTTAACTGTTGATTTCAGCACATATTTCATGTTTTAAACTCTCCCTGGATATCCAAAGTCTGTCCTTTACCTGGTGATATCAGCACATATTTCATGTTTTAAATTCTCCCTGGAAAGCCAAAGTTTGTTCCTCAGTTGGTGATTTCATTTCACAACTTTCATGTTTTAAATTCTCCCAGGAGATGCAAAGTCTGTCCCTTACCTTGATTTCGGCACACATTCCATGCTTTAAATTCTATTAATCTACAGAGGGATTTTGGAAGGGTTTCTATCCCATTAAAAATGGCAAGAACTGACTGTTGCAGCTTTTCCACCCATATTTGACCAGAGCAGTTACAGCCACGGGGGTTCCCTGCTCATGGCTCATCTCAGGTGAGGTGACAAAGAAAAGTGAGCTCAGATAAAAGCTCTGACCATGATTTTCCTCCAGCCAACCTACCAAAACTCACACTGTGAGAACCCTGGATGCTGCAAATTTTAGATTTTCTGTGTTAAAAAGTACAGACCCTCAACAGAACACTGCATTTAACCTGAGTCTGCAAAGAAAGCTTTGAAAACGGAATGCTAGAACTGGGATTGTGGGTGTGGAGTTTGATTAGAAGTGTGTAATATCACAGAGTAGAAAACTCAGAATATAGTAATATAATATAATTAATATAATATAATATAATATAATATAATATAATATAATATAATATAATATAATATAATATAATATAATATAACTTATATAGTAGAATATATATGGTAGCATATATAGTAATATACATCGTAATTTTATATAGTAATATAATATAGATTGTAATATAGTAATATATATGAAACAAGATAAAAGTTTTAAGCAGAAACTAGTCCTTCTTTTTTACCTTCTTCTTCATGAGTTTGAGTTTTGTAATTAAACAGAAAAGTCCACATTGCAGGGCACAAGTGATTAGTTATTAGCTTAAAAGGAAAAAATATTTTGTGCCATTTCTTAATTAGATAGTTTTTCCTTAAAAGACCTTATAGAAATAAATATGTAACCATTTTGCAACTAATTAGTAAAATGTTGTAGAACCCACAACTTGTAAGACTGTAATATAGACAAAACATATAAATAAATTGATGTAGATATAAATATTATAATAAAGATAAATATTATAATATAGATAAATAGAGAGAAATATTATAATATACATATAGATAAAATATTTTAAATAAATATAAAGATAGATAGATAGATAGATAGATAGATAGATAGATAGATATTTTATAGATCAAAACAGTAATTTTGTGTTTAGATCTAAATCTAAACTCAAAACACCATCTGAAACACTTCCAATCCCAATGCTAACCTGAACAGAAAAAAAGACAATAACACAATAAAGTGATGATGATGATGATGATGATGATGATGATGATGATGATGATGATATAAATAAAGTATTTAATTATTGATCCCATTATGGTTTCTCTGAGAGCCACTGAAGCCCAGCTAAAACTTTCCTGCATTTTTTTATGTTAAGGAGCTCAAATTGAAAGGAATCTTTGCTCCAGGGGGAGAAAAATCATAAAACCCTCTGGGAAGTGATGTGGGGAAGTGCCGGGAGCCCCATCCTGCAAATTCCTGCAGATTCCTGCAGATTCTTGCAAATTCCTGCAAATTCCTGCAGATTCCTGCAGATCCCTGCATATTCCTGTAGATTCCTGCAAATTCTGCATATTCCTGCATATCCCTGCAGAGCCTGCAAGTTCCTGCAGATTCTTGCAAATTCCTGCATATTCCTGCAGATTCTTGCAAATTCCTGCATATTACTTCAGATCCCTGCAGATTCCTGCAGATCCCTGCAAATTCTTGCAAATTCCTGCAGATTCCTGCAAATTACTGCATATTCCTGTAGATTCTTGCAAATTCCTGCAAATTCCTGCAGATTCCTCCAGATCCCTGCAAGTTCCTGCAGATTCCTGCAAATTCCTGCAGATTCCTGCAAATTACTGCATATTCCTGCAGATTCTTGCAAATTCCTGTAAATTCCTGCAAATCCCTCCAGATTCCTGCAAATTCCTGCAGATCCCTTCAGATTCTTGCAGATTCTTACAAAATCCCGCATATTACTGCAGATCCCTGCAGATTCCTGGAGATCCCTGCAAATTCTTGCATATTCCTGCAGATCCCTGACAATTCCTTCAGATTCCTGCAGATCCCTGACAATTCCTGCATATTCCTGCAGATCCCTGCAGATCCCTGCAGCATCCCGGTGTTCCCAAAGAGGGCACTGATGCTCTGCACAGCACAAGGGACAGCCGGCCCAGCAATCCGGCATAAATCTCCGCAGAGAAATCTGTCTTAGCACGTCCACCTCAGGAAAAGGGGAATTATTACACTTAATTAAAGTCTATTGACACCACATGTGGCCCCACCTCTTGCTTTTGCCTTTATTAATGACAGCAAAGCAGGCCAGGGGGGCAACCAGGGCTGCTCCAAAGCACAGCCCTGCTTTTAGCCAGCCTCATTTCTGCCTCGGAGTTATTTCTTCTGGTCAATATTTCAGCTCCCGGCTGCATCAGCGCAGCTCTGTGTGTTAATGCTGCTGGAGCCATGCACGGGCCATTCTTCGCCTTTATTCACAGAAATAATTCAATAATCTGCTCATTTCAGGGTGCTGGGAGTCGTTGTTTTGGTTGTGTAGGAGAGCTGTTTCAATAGAAGTTGTACACAAGATAATTCCTGCTCCAGCAGAGATTTTGGTCTGTAATTCACAAGAAAACTCAGTTGGAACAAAGACAATTCGCTCAAATGTTGAGTTTTGTACCCAAATTTATTCCTCCCACTGAGAATCTCTAATTTACAGTGCAATGCTTCAGGTCCAACAGAGGGAAGAAGATCAGGGCATCCTGGGAAACATAGAATTTAGCATTTTTAATTTAAGATTTTAAACCCTTAACATCCTGGGCCACACAGAATTTAACAATTATTATTTAGGATTTTAAACCCTTAATATCCTGGGCAACACAGAATTTAACAATTTGATTTAAGATTTTAAGCCCTCAGTACCCTGAGCCTCACAGAACTTGATATTCTTATTTAGGATTTTAAGCTCTCAGCATCCTGGGCCACACAGAATTTAACAATTATTATTTAGGATTTCAAACTCTTAACATCCTGGGGCATGCAGAATTTAGCATTTTTATTTAAGATTTTACACCATCAGCACACAGAATTTAACAATTTCTATTTGATGCCTGCACTGATTCATTTGGCTGTTCATTATTTGTTTAGTGAGCATCAACAAGGCAGAAAAAAACCACAAATTTTTTTGCCTCCAAAGAGAAAATTGGGACACCCCAGGAGTTCTCAGGGTATCCCAGGGAATCGCTAAGTGGTTCTGACAGGGGTTAAAATCCTCAGGAAGCAGAGTGGCCACCGGTGATGCCACAGCTGCCCTGGGGGGTGAGGTCCTGGCAGGGAGATAAGGGCACGTCCAAACAAACAGGAGGATCAGCCCCTTTGGAAGAGCCTCGTGCTCACTGGAACTTTGATTTTTTTAATCCTTGGAAGAGCTGGAGGGAATTGCGTGGCTGGAATCCATACCTGGGGAGTGTGAAGAGAAAAGCCAAGAGAATTCTGCCTTTCTGCACCAGTTAAAAACCTGCCCTGGTGGAATTCCACACCTTTGCCCCAGTTGGAGAGCGGTGTTGTGATATTCAATGATACAATATCAATATCATATTTGATATTCAGTGGATATGTACTCTTCATTGAATATCAAATATGGAAATTTTTTCCCATCTAATAAGGAAAATCCAGCAAAAAAAGGAAAGATTTAATGAAATTCATCTTTAG
Source organism: Taeniopygia guttata (assembly GCF_048771995.1). Classification (NCBI taxonomy): domain Eukaryota; kingdom Metazoa; phylum Chordata; class Aves; order Passeriformes; family Estrildidae; genus Taeniopygia; species Taeniopygia guttata. The sequence continues at coordinate 650,714 of NC_133043.1, forward strand.
AAAACGTGGGGTGTGTGCAGGTCTGAGCCACGCAGTGCTGCTGGAATGAAGGGATCACTGTGGGCTCGGTGCTCTGCAGGAGCAGAAGGGGAATCAATCTTTAGGAATTAAAATCCCACCAGGACCCTCCAAACCCACACAGGGCACAGTGAGGCCACAGTCCCAGGATGGGAAGTGACCCCACAGTGCTGAGAACCAACCCCATCACCAGGAGGGAGGAAATGTGCTGCAGTTCTGGATGCTGCTGAGAATTTGGGACTTTCTGTGCTGCCAGGCACTGACCCCCAGGAGAACACTGCACTGACCTGAGGCCGTGGAGAAGCTTCCAAAATGGAATGGTGGAACTGGGATTGTGGGGGTGGAGTTTGGATAGAAGTGTGTGATATCACAGGGGGGAAAACTCAGAGTTTAAGGGTTTAGAATGCAGTAATAGATATAAATCAAGATGGAGGTTTCAGGGTGAAGGCTGCTTCTTCTTCTTCACCTTCTTCTCCATGGTTTTGGGTGGTTTTGTGTAATTGGATAAAAAAGTCCCCATTGCAGCCATGGGTGGTTGGTTATTGGGTTAAAAGTGAAAATAATTTAGGTGTCATTTCTTAATTGGACAGTTTATCATTAAAAGGCCTTGTAGAGAGAGAGAGAGAGGGCTCCACTTTTAGTTTGTTAGAGTGAAGTTTTGCAGGACTCAGGGTTTGTGAGACTGTGACAGAGATCAGAACTGATAAACATCTGAGTCCCAGCAAGAAATACCCTCTAGCACATTTAATCTTGACCTTGGCACAGAAAATAAGTAAAAGATTCAGCATAAATGCAAAAATTTCCCCCATTTGCTCAGGAAAAATCAGCCTTTGGGAGATCAGCAATCTGGAATTCTCAGCAGTGCAGGGGAAGGCAGGGACATCCGTGCAGACAAATCCAGGGTAGCAGGAAAACAGGGGCAGGACAAGGGAGCTGAGACCCCTCTGTCCCTGCAAACACCACACACCCAGGCGTGTACAAATCAAATCCCCTGGACAACAATTCCCCAAGGAAACACTGAGAAATCCTGAAGCAAACAACACCTCTGCCAGATTTTCTTTTTGTATATTTTGAAGAAAATGGAAGAGATGATCAAGAGGCTGAGCCTGTCTTGGAGGGCTGTTTGAGAATTCCCATGGCACAAACAAGTCCTGAGGACTCCAACCACTTGAAAACCCCTGAAACTGCAAAGCTGTCCTTAGTGGTTTGGGGAGAGCAGAGCCTTTCAGCATCTATTAATACCCTGCAGGCTTTGCTTGCTAAAATATCACCCTGGGCAGGCTATTTTTGACACTCAGCTCAGAGCAGAGCAGCAGACAGGCACTGCAGATGGTTATCTGCGGTTAAAAGTCCAGAAAATATTGTAAAAGTGTGTAAATCCAAGGAATCTGGCCAAATTCCAGCTTCAGTAATCCCTTCTCCCAATATTCCTGCTGCTGTTGCAATTGGAAAACCATCCTTGCCATATTTTACCCCAGGTTTGGCTGCTCTTCCCTTGGAATAATTTGGAAGTTGTTCTGTGAGGAGTTCTGGGATGAAAAGGGCTGCAGAAATATATGATCATTGTCATTAATTCTGGTACCACTCAAGACCACCAGTATTTAAAATCAATTAACAGGCCTTTTTCTATTATCATTGGCATGTCCTTCTCATCCAGCCAGGACAAGCTAAACGCTCATAAAAGTTAAAAACAATCTATTTTTGGAGGTAATAGAGCAACAGCAAAGGAGAGCTGGTGAGTTCTCATTCTGCTTCTACTGACAGGAGTTTTCTGGGAATAAGTTCACACGTAGAAGTTTTGGATGGGGGAAAGGGTGAGATGACATCCAGGAAAGTGATTTAGCCCTGCTCACTTCACACCCTCAGCTCATGGTGTTTTTCCCTTCAGGTTATCATGAAAATACATCAAAACAAAGTCTGTTCTAAGCTTAAAATACTCGGAGGCAGAGCCCCAATCCTCTCTGGGCTTGGCTGGTGGAAGCCAAGGCAAGGTTGGGTTTCTGTGGCCGTTCCCAGGTCTCTGTCAACAGAGGGAATTTTATTCTTTTCCGTGGCTCTGTGCTCAGCTTTGTCAGCAGCCAGGACAGGACAGGATTAATGTTTGGGGCAGCAGCTTCCTGAAGGGATGGAGCATCCCCAGCTCTGAGAACTCTGGAATTTGCATCAGCCCCAAATGCAGCTGCCTGTTCCATGGGAAGTTTCGGCAGAACTCTCTGTGTTGTGTGGGAGAGACCTCCAAGTCACCTGGAAACCTCCCCTGATTCACAGATAAAGCACAAAAAAAAAGCTTTATCCGTGCTCTGACGCACAGCATTTCTGAAACAAACCTCAGATAAACCCAAGTGAATCCACCTCCCAACACATAATGATAATTAATTCAAGGAATACCACCAATAACAGCTCACAGCAGAGCTTGGGGAGCTCTTTTCTTATCTCCAAGCCCACAATCAGCACCTGGCTGGGGCAGTATCTGCACATTTCCTATTGCAAGGCAACGAGGAGCATCTGGAAGCAGCTGGAAATAATTCAGGAGCACAGTGCAGTGAAAAGGAGTTTAAAAACCACACAGTCTCAACGATATTTTCACAGTGCTCCAAGCAATTTACTTCCACCAGTTAAATGGTTTCAAGGCTCTCCAGCTCCGAATTACAGCCACGGAACAAATGCCAGCAGTGGGAAAAGTCAGAGCATCAGGCCAGGGGAACAAGAGCCAAAGGCCTCGAGGAAAGGGCAGGAGATTTGGGAATGGCATCCTGCTGGATTTGAGGGGGATCAGCCCAAATCCTCCCAGCTCTGTCAGTGTCTCCCTCAGATGTGTCTCATTATGGAAAATAATTTGTATTTTCTGCCAATATGGCAAAGCCAATATGGTAAATTTTTCCAAATTACTCAGCCCAGGGAGCCCCAACTTTCATCTCCTCCTTGCTGGGGTGAAGAGCAGGAACCCATTTGTGCAATAAATCCCAATTCCATACAGATTATCCGGGCAAAACTGGGACTGGGAGGAGACTGTGTAATTTGGGACCCAGGTAAAGCTTTTGTTACCATGAAACACCTCCAAAACCAGATCCCAAACAGAGCAGGAGCGACTGTGCCGATGCACTCCAGGGAATAAAAATTCCAGTTTCATTTGTGCCTTGTGTTTCTCCTCAAGGAGCAATTCCTCAAGGAACAAGACACATTTGGTTTGTATTCAGCACCCAAATGGTTATTTAAGGTGGGTGATCTCCTAGATTGAAATTTTCCCCACCCTCAGACTCAAAATGAAGCAGAAGTGAGGGATTTGGCTGAGTGAAGGATACCCAAAACTCAAGTTGGTGTTCTGGAGTGATTTTGGGCTCAATGCACTTGGAATCTTAAAGGGAGCACGGAAGGAAAAGTCAGAGATGTTAAATAAGGAAAAGGCAAAGGCAAAAAGCAAACAAAGAATTTTGGCCTGCAGGGGTTATCAGCCCTGGAAATCTGAAGTTGTAGATTTTTCATGGGTCTGGGCACGTCTCAACTGGAGCCACATGAAAATTAAAGAAATAAGAGAGTTATAAATATAAAACTTGCTATACGTTTTAAAGTTAAAAATCCCCATCTAAAATTTTGGGTAAAAATCCCCCAGAAGTTCAGGAATTGTTAGAGGGGTTGGAGAAGACGGTGTTAACTTGGAGACAGGAGGGACAAGGGAGAGCCCCACAAGTGCAGAGAGACTGGATTGGGTCAGAAATGCAACAATGGAGAGGACAAAGAATTGCCCAGGAAGGACACGACAACAGGAGCTTGGAAAGAAAATAAATCTTAGATGATTGGTGCAGTGAAAAGGAGTTTATTGTATTACAATACATTATAAGTGTATATATAAATGTATTATAAGTATTATATAATATATATAATATATAATATAATATATAATATATAAAATTATATGTATTATATTATATATATAATATATATAATAATATATAATATATAAAATAATATATAAGTATTATAAGTAACTCTTATAATGTATTGTAATTAAGAAATAGCTTCTAATTGTAATGGCGTGGATTATAATATCTGTATTGCCTCACCTTTTACATGAGACTGAAAATAGAATAAAAGTTTTTAAAAAGCCTCTCAGTTACTCCATCTCTATGTCAGAAAAGAGACTAATGCAACATAAATGAATATTTTATCTTGAGGGGAGAGGGAAAATCTGGAGAGCCTGGAAAGGCAGATGGAGCTTTGGGGAATGAAGTGATTTTGGTATAAAAATGTACCTGATGTTAGGACTGCAAAAATTACCAAGCGAGAAAATGAGCAAAAGGCCAGCCCGGAGTGAAAAGAGAGCCTGGCTTCTGTGAATAAATGTTTTTCAAAATGAATGAGTAAAGCCTTGCAAAGCTGGGGGGGGGAGGAAAAACAAAGAAGTGTTTAAAGTATATTTATCTATGAATGAATCAAGAGAGAAAATCTGAACAGAGAACTCACAATCTTAATTTGATCATCTCTAAAGGTCAAACACTTTCTGTCTGAGTGATTTATCAATGTCCCAGAGTAAGAATCCAGATTTTCTCTCCTCAAAAAAAAGATGAGTTTCTCTCATCATTAAAAAAAAAAAAAAGAGCTGAAAAATGGAAATTTTAATCAGGGTACAATTAAAGGAGAATCATGAAACCTCCTTGAATTTCTAATCTGGAATTGGGGAACATCATAAACATCCTGCCAAACCCAAATATTTTGTTGTCCCTTCTTGTTGAGAGGGTTTTTTTTTTTTAACTAATAACATTTTGGCAGGGCATAATAGAGACTCAGAAATATTTAAAATCCACAAAGGATGCACTCACTGGGATATTGAATGTCCTGAAAGCAGAGCCAGGGGATGTAGAGCATTATAAAAGTTGAGACATTAAAAGGGGAGTAAATCAGAAGATCTGAAACTCAGGAAAGAAAGGAGTTCCCAGCAGAAAATATCAGGGGTTGAATTTCTGTGATTTGCCAAACAGAAGCTTGATTATATCATAATTAAGTCAGGCTCTGAAATTCAGTGTGAGGTGGATGAAGGTTGTTGAAATCAATGGCAGATTTCTGATTTGTCCTTTTAACCAGAGTGGAGAGATTAAACCAGCGCAGGTGAGGCCACGGAATGAAACATCCTTTGAAAAAGCTTTTCAGTCCACTGGAGGATGGCATAAAACCAAAAACTTCAAGCCAAAATGAAGATAAAAATGGGAGAATTGACTTCTTCAATGAAGATCTCATTTAAGCCTAGTCTCAGCCCAGGGCTGTTGCTAAACCAAACTCATTGGCCTCGTTCAATCCCCAGGGTGGGACATTTAATGTCCTTCCCGGCCAGGTGAGGAGATTCCCTCTCCCAGCCCAATTCCCCAGCTGGGAGTGCACTGGGACGCAAAATAAATCCAAAACATCCCAAGGAATGGGAACCCACAGGAAAAGCAGGCACAGAACCATTTGCTTCTGTTTGGCAATTCACAGAGATTCAACCCCTGAAATTTTCTGCTGGGAACTTTTTTTCTTTCCCGAGTTTCAAATCTTCTGATTTAGTCCCCCTTTATTTTCTCAACTTTTATAATGCTCTGCATCCCCTGACTCTGCTTTCAGGCCATCCCATATCCCAGTGAGTGCATCCTTAGTGGAATTCAGGGATTTCTAAGCAGGGCCAGGAGCTGGCAGGAGCCACCACCCTCACGGAGTAATTTGGTATTTTGGACAGCAAAAAAGAGCCACAGGCACGGCTTATAAACAAAAAAGGTTGACAAAATATATTAGGCTGAGGTTAAATTTCATTGAATCATTGCTTGATTATAGAGTGTCCCATCTCCAACCATGCGGATTCCCTTTAAAAACCACTTTTTAGTGTTTTCAAGGAGCTGCAATTATTTCTGCAAGGCTTGGAAACGAGTCTTCCATGGGAGTTTGGGATTTTCCAAGGCTGTCTCAGACAGGTCTGGTTTAAAATAAAACCTGGGCAGACTCTGAGCCCAAGGTCCCTGGGCTGGGCCAGCTCAGGGGGGTCTCAGGGCACAGATTTGAGTGGCTTTTCTGGGAATTTGGCTCATTCCCAAAAGCAAAGAAAACAAAGAGGAGAAATTGGAAGTTGGGACTGACTTTAGCAAACAATGGCAAGAGGGGGAAGCACCTTCAGTGCTGGAGCTGCCAGATGGACCAAAAAAAACCCCAAAAAACCAAAAGATAAATAGGGACAAACAAAATAAGCCATGTTTGGGGCTGATAAATAATGATAAACCATAATAATAAACAAAAAAATAATAAACCATGTCAGCCCCATGTCTGGGGCTGATTTTAGCACCAAGTGTCTACAGGTGAATTATGTCAAGATCAAAGTCTTCCACCTCATCATGGTCTGGCAACAACAACCACCAAACAAACAATCAAAAAAGAATAAAAAACCCTCACCCCAAAACAAACAAAAAATACCCCACCCACAACAATTAACCAACCAAACAAACACAAAGCAAAGCAAAACAAAACAAAGCAAAAAACCAAAACCAAACAAAAAAATAAAACAAAGCAAAGCAGAACAAAACAAAGCAATAAAGAAAACCAAATGAAGCAAAAAAACAAACAAAACCAAACCAACCAAACAAACAAATCCAAACCAACCAAAAACCCAATCCCCCAAAAAACCCCAGATCCAGGACATTCCTCCAAGGAACAAACAAACAAAAGGAGTTAAAAATCACTGACAATTCCCAGGCTTTATTCCCCTTTCTATTGGAATTTTGGAGCTTCCACCAGGGCAGATCAGAAATGCAAAAAATAACAGGGTAATTCTGCAAGTCCAACCATTTATTTAAGCTGAAAGAAAAACAGTTTTAAAAGAATTAATAGATGATTCATTTTTTGAAAGATTGCGTTACACATCTCCAAGGCTTGTTTGAAATTTATCTGAATCTTCAGGGACAAACTGAGTCCTGATCCAAACCTCCCGGGCTTTGAACAAAGTTACACGAAGGATGAAGCTGGAGGTTTTACGGTGGCATAATCTGGCTCAAAAAAAAAAAGGTTGGAAAATCAAAACCTTTCCTGTTGTTGCTCGATCAGAGATCAAACTGGATTGCTGAGGTCTGAGGGAAGAGATGTGGAGGGAATAAATAACCCAGAAAGGCAAATTCTTGCTTTTTCTGCTGGTTCTTTCTGCTATATCTGTATTTTCTGTTTTCATCTCACCTGTCTCAGCTTCAGTCCAGGAAGGTGATTAAACCTGGGCTTAATTTTAGGCAAGTTGGAAATTTTATCAGCTTAATTTTTGGCAAGCTGGAATTTTTATCAGCACTAAAAAGCCATACAGGTGCTCAGACTAAACTTGAGTTTAAGAGCTTTGGAGACTACTCCAAAAAAAAGCAATAATGGCAATTTTTTAAGCTATTTTTTTCAGCTCCTGCCTCCCTGTGCATATTTCCTGAGAATTCCAGGGTCAGCTCTCCCAGGAAGGAATCCCCACCCTATGCTCAGCTAGGTTCATCCCCCATAGGGTTCAAATGCAAATGATTTGGGAACAAACCTGCCAGGGATCACAGAGCAGCCAGAATCTTCACTCTTCTATTTTTGGATGTTTTCTCTAAAAAAGTTTTCAATCTTGAGCAAAAAAGCTGCTCCACCAACCCAAGGTGTGCTAACGAGGTGAAAAACTTTGTAAACTCTCCTTTATAATTACAGGATTTGAGCTGTGGCATCAGAAAATTCAGGTCTATTTCATAAAAAGAACCAGATCATTCTATTTAGGGAAAATTCCTCCCCCTACACTTTTTCCCCCTCCCAGGATAGACATGAAAACACCTTTGAAAAATTATTTTCCCCCCCTAATTCTGGTTTCTTTCCCGGGTGTAAGAGCGTTGGAGCGAATGTAATTACATCTTGCATTGGACAAGCCAAATATTTGATCTCATATTAAAATGTTTTCTCTCCAGCTGGTGGGAAATGTGGCTTTTGCAGCAGATGCAGAACATTTTTAAGAGCTGGGCAAAGCCAGTATTTATTTATGAGTTTATGGATATGTGGGAGTGCATGCACAGCTGGGAATGGGAAGGTGGGACATGGAGAATGGATTCCCTTTTCCGGAGCGTGGCGGGAGATGGGATTTTGGGGAGAAACCCTGCCCTGGGAGGGTGGGGAGGGGCTGGATGGAATTCCCAGAGAAGCTGTGGCTGCTCCATCCCTGGAAGTGTCCAAGATGGGTGAGATGATCCCTAAAGTCCCTAATGTTGAAGTCCTAAATGCTGAGAGTTTTCAACTTTCTGTACTAACAGACTCTGACCCCAAAGAGGGGATTGCACGACCTAAAGCCATGAAGAAAACTTCCAAAATTAACTGATAACACTAAGATTCCAAGTGTGGAATTTCATTTAAAGCATGTAATATCACATAGTAGAAAACTTAATGTTTAAAGTTTTAGAATCTAGTAATATATATAAAGCAAGGTAAAGGTTTTAGAGCAGAAACCAGTTCTTCTTCTTTTCCTTCTTCTTCACCTTCTTCTTCACCTTCTTCTTCACCTTCTTCATGAGTTTAAGTAGCATTTTGTAATTAGTTTAAAAAGTCCGCATTGCTGACTTTGAGTAATTAGTTATTAAGTTAAAAGTAAAAGTAATTTAAGTGTCATCTCTTAATTAGATAATTTAACCTTAAAAAAAAAAAGCTTGCAGAAAAAAATAGTTGCCATTTTATAACTTATTAGTAAAGTACTACATAACTCACTACTTGTGAGACTGTAACATAAATAAAAGAAAATAAACATCAAAATCTAAACACAAAATACTGTCTCAAACAGTTTCAATCCCAACCTTAAGAGAAGAAAAAAAGCCAAGAACCAGAATTTAGTGGTTCCCCATGTGAGAACACCAGGATTCCATGACGTGCTGGTGATGGAAGAGAGAAAAAAGCTCCAAAGTATGAACCCTTCCCTCTCCCCTGAAATTCAAGTTTTGTGAAATGAAGCCATAAATGTTCCTGATCCTTATGGCACTGGGGACAAAAGGATCAATAAAAAATGGAAATAACGGCTCCCAGTGGTGCTGGGAGAGGTTCCCCCACCGCTGTGAGTCCTTGATATTCTGAATTCGTCTTTCACACCTGGAAAGGGTTTGGACCACCCAGAATCATAAACTCCCAGGATGGTTTGAGTTGGAAGGACCCTGAACCCATCCCATTCCATCTCTGGAACATTCCATGGGCCAGGTTGATCAGTCAGGTGCAAAAACAGGGAAAAAGAGGAATCAGAGAAAAAAAATCCAAGGATGCAAATTTCCTGCTGTCCTTTCCCACATCTTAAGGGAGCTCTGACACATCCTTTATGGATTGTACAGCAACTGGGGGGAAAGCACCTCCTGTGGCTGGTGCTAATGGGACGCAGTGGAAAATTACACTGAAATATTTAATTGATGTTGCATGCTCCAGCTTCGGACTTGGAATCCATTTTACAGCCTCCTCTGGAGGTTTTGTCAATGTTGTCACCTAAAATTTGCATCAGTAAATGATCTACATTAAAGAAAAAATGAAAAAGAGGTAAAGAAATAGATATCAGTGACTTTGTGTAAGCCAGTGTCAAATAATTGTGTTTATATGGGATCATAATTCCAGAGGAGCACCAGGTGAGTCCCTGGTTAAGGGATTCAGGAACCACCCAGGAAAAGTTACAAAGGAAATAAACCAGAAAAGTTTTATTTCTGGAGGGTATTCGTACAGTTTTGGAAGGTTTTAAAGTTTTAGCAGCAGCAGCAGCACACAGTTCTTGACATCGGCACAATCAGAAGGGTGTAATCAAGGTCATCAAAAGCTTAAATAATCTCATTTCAACACCACCCTGATTCACAGAGTTCATCAAGTGAAATTCTAGTCAGGGATTGCCTCCATTTCCCATATGGAACCAGACAGAACCTACGGAAAAGTACCAGCAAGTGCAAGAGAGAAATGATCATAATTCTGGTTTGGAATCCGGATTAAGCCAGGATTTCTCTGTGCTCACACACCACTTCCTTCAAGCCACATCAAGGGATCCTCCTTCCAAAACTAATATCCTACATTTTTAAATTTAATTGTATGATTTTCAGCCCATTTTCACAGCTGGTGATCCTACAGCAGCTTCAGAGATGGCCAGATAATTAAATTTTCACTTGCAGCCCTGATGCTTTGTTTGTTTAAGAAGCCTGATTAAGAAATTCGTGGCCCAGGACTTGGTATCACTCCAGCATCTCCTGATATTTCTGGGAACCACCCACATCCAGCCCACCAGGAGCAGCAGGGAGATTCCAGAGAAATCCCATCCCTGGATGGAACAGCACCAATCAAAGGAAAGGTTGGGTTTGTTTGAATTAGGGAAGGGAAAGCAGAGAAAAATAAACTGCAACCCAAAGTATGTTCCTCCTTCTGGTCCTTTCCCCTGGATTAAGGAAGAGATCCAAACTTTCAGCACATTAAGGACAAGAAACATCTCTCTGCTTCCCTCAGCCCTTCCAGCTCTATTTAGTCTTGATGCAAAAATCATTGAGAAAAGAAAAATCAAGGATTTTTGCACTGATTCCCATGATTGAGCATCCCATCCGTGTTTAGCCTGAGGAGCACTGAGCTGTGTAAATACTTTTTTGGGCTTCAGTGGCAGAAAATAATAGGGTTCAGTAAATGGATGCAAGAGAAAAAGGTTGTAATTATTCAACCAAAATATGGAACTCAGCTTGCTTAAATAAATATCCTGCTGCCCAAAGCCAGCAGGGTTTTTTAATGTATTTCATCCAATTGCAGGGATAAAATGAGGATGTAAAGCCTGATAGCAGGAATTATATCTAATATAGATATAATATAAATAAATACTAATAAATAGAGCCAGGAAAATGCTCTGAAATGAAAGACAGACACCTCTGTTCAGGGGGAGGTTCCCGAGGGCAGGGATGGGAATGCAGTCAGTCAGGAAAAGGGGGCAATTCCAGCAAAATCCAAAGAAACCCTGGAAAAGGCTGAGCCTTGGGTGGGAACCAGATCAATCTTGTTGAAGAAAAAGAAATCCCTGTGCTGGGTGTCCTTCAGAAATACTGCAATTCAGGTGGGATTTCCCAGGAGCTTTGGAATCACAACCAGGGGCTCCAGCAGTGACCACGTGGAGCTGCAGAAAACCAGCTCTGTTCAAGGAAGGAGAAAGAGATCGAAGGAAATCCCCCATATTTTGAGTTCTGAAGTTGTTTCATTATCAAAACATCTTCAAGCACCAGGGAAGTACAAAGTTTGGCTCAAAAACCAATTTTTTGAGACAAATGGCTCAAAACATGGCCAATGGCACCAAACACCGATGGGATTTCTTTGTCCCAGAAATCAGGATTTCTGCTGTCAGCTTCAGGCAGCAGCACCAAGGCTGGGACGGGACCTTCTGTAAGGAAATGCCAGCCTTGGTTGGGTGCTCTGCATTTTTCTGTATGAAATCCATGGAGATGCATTTTCATCCATAAAATCCAGGTGGGTTCAGGGATACACAATGATTCTTTTTTCTCAAAAACTGAATTGCTCCCTGCAGTACCCACCCGAAAGCCACCTCAGGGCTGAGCAGCTTTCCCCACATGGAATCATAGAATGGTTTGGGTGGAAAGAGACCTTGGAGACAATTCCATGCCCCTGCTCAAACAATGGAATCACAGTCATGGAAAGGTTTAGGTGGGAAAGGACCTGAAATTCCATCCCAGCCCCTGCCATGGGCAGGGACACCTTCAATGGACCAGGCCCCAATGTCTAACCTGGCCTTGGACACTTCCAGGGGTGGGGGAAGCATTCCCAGGTTTCCTGGTTCCTGGAATTTGAGTTCTAGGGAAGGAAGGGGCTGTAACCACTGAGCTTCACTGGGAGCTTGGACTGCAAGGCTGAGCCAGCAGTGCTGCAAAGTTCCCTGGAATCTTCACTGAACTCCCAATATTCTGTATCTCTGGACTGCAAAAAATGAGGGATTGTGCTGATGCCTCAGGTTTCAGCTTTTCTGTGTTTCCCATTCTGTGCTGCCTCAGTGTGTGGGTCTGGGCTCCACATGAGGGGATGCTGAGCTCTCTGCACAGAGCAGAGACAAAACAATTCCTGCTCCAGCTGGGCACCAAGGACAAATGATCCAAACCTCAGCCCAGGAGCACAAACACCGTGGGCTGGAGAGAGAAAAACAAGCAGGGTGGGACTGCCTGGGCTGAAGCTGGAATGGGACAATGAACTCCAAGGTGCCAATGGAGCAGAACTGACCCCAGGGAGAGCCCCCGGGAGCGCTCGTGCATTTTGGGGCCATTTTGGTTCATTTGGGTGCAGCCCTGGCTGGGCTCTGGTGCTGCCCAAGGTGGATCCATTGAGGAGATGCTTTGAATAAATCCCTGCTTTATTCTGGAGCTCTGTCCAGCCTCTCTTCCAGCTCAGCCTTCTCAAGGCACCAGAAAGACACCAGGGATGGTTCTCCACAGGGCATCTGCCTTTGCTGCCAACCCTCCTCTATCCTTCCCTTCCAAAAAGAGAGAGAAAAAAAAAAAGAGAATCCATCAGCAGCATTAAAACAAAAAAAAAATTGCAACTCTCCATTCCACGTTATTGCAGAAAAGTAATTAAAATCCAACTGCTGCCTCCATCCCCCTGGGAGCAAATTTTTACTGGAAACGAGAAGGAAAGGTGGTTGGACTGTGGAAACATTTACCAGCTGCAGGTATAATGCTGTGTCTGTTGTCAGAGGGAACATTTCATTGGTTTATTTCTGGAGGATTATTTAGAGGGTTGTGGTCTCTATGTCCAGGTCTGAAGAGAAAAAAAAAAAAAAAAGGAAAAAAAAAAAATCCAGCCTCTGAGGTGCGCCTTCTTTCTGCAGAATAGTGATTTGTTATGTGTTTGTCTGAGTTAAATATAGCAGCCATGCCTTCGGTACAGGCCAGTATTTTATCCTGCTTGCTTTTGAAAAAGTGAAAGGAAAAGAAAGGGGCAAAAAGAGAAGAAAATGAAGGGGGAAAAAGAAAAATAAGGAGAAAATTATGGAAGGAAAGAAAGAAAAGAAGGGGGAAAAAGAAAAGAAAGAAAATAAGGGGGAAATAAAGATAGGAAGAAAAAAGAAAAGAAAGAAAAGAAGGGGAAAGAAAGAAGGGAAAAAAAAAAGGAAATAAGAAGAAGGGAAGAAAAAAGAAGGGGGAAAAGAGGGAAAGAAAATATGAGGGCAAACAAAGAAGGAAAGAAAAAAAGAAGCAGGAAAATGAAGGAAATAAAAAAATAAAGGAAAGAAAGAAAAGAAGAAATTTTTGTTTGATTACAAGGAAAAGCAGAAGAGTCACAGTTCTGAGCTTTGTTTCCATGTTCAGGTGCCGAGCATTGGAAAATTCAGTTTTCAGTTATGTGATGGGGCAGTTTCAGCCACATTTCAATGCTCTCTGTTGGCTGTTCTGTCTCCAGAGGTGATTCCTGACCTATGGAGGTTTCCAGCTTGGGAGGAACAAGTGTCATTTCTGGGGTTCAGCCACCTGGACACGGGAGGATCCTGATGCTCCATGGATCTGCCTCCTTCTTCCCTCTGCGGGTGGGGAGGGGCTGGGATGGAATTCCCAGAGAAGCTGTGGCTGCTCCTGGATCCCTGGAAGTGTCCAAGGCCAGGCTGGAGCACCCAGGGACAGTGGGAGGTGTCCCTGCCCATGGGATGGTCCTTAAGGTCCCTTCCAACCCAAACCATTATGTGCTAAGTTTGAAATTTAAATCAAGTATTTGGCCATGAAAATATTCCAAAGTCAGGAGGGTGAATCCCCTTGATGCCTCAGGTTTCAGCTTTTCTATGTTTCAGATCCTGTGCTGCCTCAGTGTGTGCGTCTGGGCTCCACACGAGGGGATGCTGAGCTCTCTGCACAGAGCAGAGACAAAACAATTCCTGCTCCAGCTGGGCACCAAGGACAAATGATCCAAACCTCAGCCCAGGAGCACAAACACCGTGGGCTGGAGAGAGAAAAACAAGCAGGATGGGACTGCCTGGGCTGAAGCTGGAATGGGACAATGAACTCCAAGGTGCCAATGGAGCAGAACTGATCCCAGGGAGAGCCCCCGGGAGCGCTCGTGCATTTTGGGACCATTTTGGTTCATTTGGGTGCAGCCCTGGCTGGGCTCTGGTGCTGCCCAAGGTGGATCCATGGAGGAGATCCTTTAATAAATCCCTGCTTTATTCTGGAGCTCTGTCCAGCCTCTGTTCCAGCTCAGCCTTCTCAAGGCATCACCCTCACCCAGAAGATTGCCTTTAGAAGTTGTTTGATTTAAGCAATTTAATTTCAATATTAAGCCTGAATTCAATAAAATCCTAGAATTGTTCTCACTGACGTTCTGAATTTGAGTTTTCCCTTATTTCTGTCACACTTCCAAACTTTGACGTTTCCTCTGCTGCCGTGAGGAGCAGGAACAGATAATCCTGGAGTTATTCTTGCTGCTTTCATCAGCGAGAGGAGGAAATAGGATCCCATCCATTCCCACAGATCTGCACCCTCATAATCATCACAGAGCTGCTCATAACTTGTCTGCACCCAACCACACAAACCCTCAGCCAGCTCCAGACACACAACTTTGCATGTGCTCTAGGGTTGAAGCCTAGCTCTGATTTTGATGCTGGATTCTCCCAAAAAGCCTGCTGGATCGGGTTTTCCCTGCTCCAACACAACGCAGGGGGTGTTTGGAGCCCCTTCCTCTTGAAAGCAATGGGGAAAAAAATGGGAAATTTTATTCAAAAATAACCTGGAGAGCAAGGGTTGAGCAGGGCAGAGGTGGAAGCCTCAGAGCTGCTGGGATGTGCTGGGGATGGATGAGAGGAGCAGCCACACAAGGAGAAAATGAGTTGACAAACCCTGATGGGATAAATCCTACCCATTATTCCAAGGGGTTTGTCCGGTCAATCCCCATCTCAGAGTTCAGGGATTTCAGGGACAAAGTGCCATAAACACCACTGGAGTGCAGGGAACAGCACTTGGAGTTGGGTTCCTCGCTGGATTATCCAGGAAAAGTGAGGAATGACCACGGAAATTAAATAGCACAGAAGCCTCAGCTTCATCTCAAATGGTGAATTTTGCTTTTGAAAGATATAAATGAATATCCAGTGTTTTTCCCTGATATTTCAGTGGGCATTGTATTTTTCTTCTGGAATTTCCATGAATATATTTAATTACACTTGCGTGGACACATATATAAATGTATATATTTATATGTATAATTTCCTATTTCTCTAAAGCTCAAAGATCAGAAATCCGTTATCCATAACTTACAATCAGTTTCTGAATTCACTCTGATTTATATTAATGCAGCTCCACTCTGCCCTGGACACAGAAATTCCAACTGCACTTGCAAATTTTGGAATGAAACTCTGAGGTAATAAAATTTGCAGTATTGTAGATTATTATTATTATTATTATTATTATTATTATTATTATTATTATTATTGCAATTTCTAATAATTAAAAAGCAGATATTTCTGTCCAAAAAGGGAGTTAATTGTTTTATATTTAATACTTAATTATTAATAATTAATTGAGGTCTGCAATTTCAATACTACTATGAAAACAAGTTTAGACTCAAAAGTTGGACAGAACAACAACAGAAACAAGTTCTAAGGGATGAAATATTTCATATTAAACTATGGGGGTTGCTCACTACAATTTTTTTTTTTTTTTAAGGAATTTACTCATTTCAATTTATTATGGAATTTCTGCCATGCAGCACTGCAAGGAACTCACAATCTCACAGCTGGGGAGATCCACAGGGCTTCCTTTGGCTTGGACATCTGTCAGTCAGAGAAATTCCTGAGACAACCTGTGCGTCAAGGCCAGGGCAGAAATGAAAGCTGACAACGCCAACGCTGGGAAATATCCTTCCCCAAAAACACAGCTCCGACTGCCGGGGCTGCCCGCGCCTCCCGGGGGCCTTGGGAATCCCTGCGGGGTCTCACATTTAAACTGGATTTTAAAAGAGTTTGATTTCCCCAAGGGGGGTGTGCCAGGAGCGTCCCAGCCCTCATTTCCTCAACCTGAATGCTGACTGCATTCTGTGAATATTTAAAAATATATTATAAATTTTTATTTTTATTTTTATTTTTATTTTTATTTTTATTTTTATTTTTATTTTTATATAAATATAAATATAAATATAAATATAAATATAAATATAAATATAAATATAAATATAAATATAAATATATATATATATATATATATATATATATAAAATATGTATGTAAGTATATATATATAAAATAAATAAATATTGTATATGTATATGTATATGCATATGTATATGTTATGTATATGTACATGTATATGTATAGGTATAGGCATGGGTATATGTATAGGTATAGGTAGATGTATACATATATGTATATGTTTATGTGTTAATAGAATACCATGTATTAAATAATGTTAGATATTAAATATTATATAATGTATACTTTTTATATGTAAATATATATTTATACTACATATATGATAAATATATTGTCGATTATCTATTATCTATTGTATATTGCATATTGCGTATTGTATAATATCTATTATAAATACATTTTATATCTATATATTTGATATATATATCTATATATTTGATATATAGATAATATCTATATGTTATATATTTTTTAATATATATTATAGATATTTACAGATGTTTTTCAGTCCCTTCTCCCCAATTTTTCCATGAATGAGGCAGGTTTTTAGGAAATACTGTCCCTGGGACTCGGGAGCCACAGTTTGCCAGCCTGGCTCAGGTTGCTGTGACAAGAGGGCCCTGGTTTGGTGGCACTCGGCAGCGTTTGCTTTATGCTGCACTCAGTGACCTTTAAAGGTCTTTTCCAACCCAAATTGCGCTCTGATCCCGTGGATTGTGCCGGTTTTTGCCTGTGCCGGAGCCCTGTGGAACCTGATCGCCCGCCAGGCGTTCGGGCTCTGGGCCGTTTCCTTCTGGAGACACAAACAGTTTAATTTGCTAAGCTCATAATGAGGGGTCTCCTTTTACCCAGGAGAGTCCCCTAATTTCCAAGATAAACCCTGCAAACCCAGGCTCTGGTGCTGGGCAATGTCAGAACTCCTTGGATTTGGCAATCAGGGAATTCCGAGGCTGTGCCCTGGAATGGTCGCAGGCTGGAGCTGTTCATCTGCTAAAGTCACCGCTGCCCCTGGTTCCAGATCTTCAGCAGTGACAGGACAAGAGGAAACAGCCTCAAGGTGAGCCAGGAGAAGTCTGGATTGGAAATCAGAGGAAATTCCTTCATGGAAAGGGATGTCACGCCGGGAAAAGTCTTCTTAGGGCACGGTGGAGTCACCATCCCTGGAAGTGCTCAAAAAACGGGAGAATGCGGCACCTGGGGACAGGGATCAGTGGTGAACGTGGTGGTGGTGATGGGTTGGTGATTGAACTTGATCATCTTAGAGACCTTTTCCAGCCTGAGAAATCCTGGGATTCAATTATTCACTTTTCCCTGCCCATTTTCCTCCTGCATTCCAGAAGGAACTGTAAATCCTCTGTAGAAATGACCGTATTTTCATTCCCTGCTCTGGCCCAAGACATATTTTCTTTTGCAGTATTTACAATATTTAAAACACTGGAATTTCCAGCTCTTCCATGATCTGTGAGCCGTTATCCCAAAACCAATAATTCTACAAAAATAAAGAACCAGCAAGAAAATTTTCACCCTTTAAAGGGACAAAGGACTCAGCACTGAGAAGAACATGGAATTCCTCACACATTTTTCCCCATCCCACGTGGGATCCACCCCACGGGAAGGGGATGGCGTTCCTGTAGATTAGCAGGAGCTGCCATCAGAGGCATTTTAATGAAATATTAATGGCCCTGCTTTAATAGGAATTTCAGCACGACCTAAATGAAGTCATCAGGAGGGAGATATTGTCCCATTAAGCCCAGTAAAACCTTAAGCTCCTGTCTGGAGGAGAAGCTGTGGGCAGTTAAAGTGACCATCAATTTCAGCAGCTGATGTTCTTTACAAGTCTCTGAAGTGTGAAGTCCCAGCCTGGCTGATGTATTTCACTTTAATTTCCTTTTGGAAAACAGAGCTGAGGTTAGTGGGGAACCTCCTGCACGCTCCCACACAGGCAAGGAGAGCCTGAGGAGTGCAGGCAAGGAGGAAATTATTTAACCCTTTCCAAAAGCTATACAATTTCTTTAGTTAAGTAAAGAAAAATAAGCAGAGATGGTTTCTCCTTTAGCTCCTGTGCAAAAATAAACAATAGTTGTGCATAGCTAATAACCAGGTTAGGGCCTCTTGCTAATATCTCCTCCAGCTCCTGAAAACTCGTTAAAAAAATCTCTTTTTTTCCCATTTCCCTGCACTTCAAGCAAGTTCCAAGTCAGCAGCTCGTGCCCTCTGTAGGGGAAAAAGATAAGGATCGTGTAATTCCATCTGATTTGCCATTTCCAAGCTGTTCCTCTGCCACCAGACCACACAGGTACATGGAGTCTCCTTATCTGATGGAGCTCACTGCGGGTTTTGGGTCAAACTCAAGGGTTTTGGGTCAAACCTGAGGTTTTTGGGTCAAACATGGGGTTTTTGGGTCAAACTCAAGGGTTTTGGGTCAAACCCAAGGTTTTCAAGATGGTTCTGCTGCCAAAATGGGCTGGGAAGAGCCAAGAGGATAAAACAGAGTCAAGATGCCACAACAAAAGATGTAATAATGAGAATATCCATCTAAATCAAGTTTAAAAGAGGAAAATTGTTCCCTGCTTTAACTATACCATGGATACATTGATGTATTTTATATAGATAGATACTGATTATTGCAGAGAGATTGTGAATCAAGAACAGGAATGAAAACATTTTGGGGACTTTCCCTTATGTTATTGGAAATAAATAATTTAGGAATTCATTATCACCTTCAGGAGCATCTACTATTAGTATTTGCCAAAAAGAAACAGGAAAGGCAAATTATTTATGACCTCCTAAGAAAGGGACCTGCAAAAATCAACAGAGTCTGGGGCTGGAAGTTGACAAAATGCATTTATCAATAATTGCAGTGCTCTAAATTATTATTTTTAATAAAAAATACAGCAAACTGGCCTCTTACAGGGTGTTATAAAGTCACGCACATCACTGTATCCCAGGAATACATTTGTAAAAAACAGAATCAGAATAAATAGAATAAATTGAATCAGTTTTTTTATTCCATCTGCAGGACCACAGTGCCACTCCACTGAGCCACTCATTAGCCCAATTTCCTGGGAAAACAGATAGGGATGAGCTGGACCTCCTCCAGGAGTGCCACAAGTGTCCCCCAGTGCCGGCAGCTCTGGAGGAATCTGCAAACAAATCAACAGAATTTGAATCTGGAACATGATAAAATGCATTTATCAATAATTGCAGAGCTCTAAATTATTATTTTAAATAAAAAAGACAGCAAACTGGCCTCTTACAAAGTGTTATAAAATCTTGGACATCACTGAATCACAGGAATATATTTGTAAAAAATGAAATCAGAATAAATTGAATCAACTGAATCAGTTTTATAATTCTATCTTCAGGATCACGGTGCCACTCCATGAATGTGTTCGATGCTTTGGGAAGGCTGAGCTGGAACAGGGGCTGGACAGAGCTCCAGAATAAAGCAGGGATTTATTCAAAGCATCTCCTCCATGGACCCACCTTGGGCAGCACCAGAGCCCAGCCAAGGCTGCACCCAAAATGAACCAAAATGGTCCCAAAATGCACGAGCGCTCCCGGGGGCTCTCCCTGGGATCAGTTCTGCTCCATTGGCACCTTGGAGTTCATTGTCCCATTCCAGCTTCAGCCCAGGCAGTCCCATCCTGCTTGTTTTTCTCTCTCCAGCCCACGGTGTTTGTGCTCCTGGGCTGAGGTTTGGATCATTTGTCCTTGGTGCCCAGCTGGAGCAGGAATTGTTTTGTCTCTGCTCTGTGCAGAGAGCTCAGCATCCCCTCGTGTGGAGCCCAGACCCACACACTGAGGCAGCACAGAATGTGAAACACAGAAAAGCTGAAACCTGAGGCATCAGCACAATCCCTCATTTTTTGCAGTCCAAAGATACAGAATATTGGGAGTTCAGTGAAGATTCCAGGGAACTTTGCAGCACTGCTGGCTCAGCCCTTCAGGCCAAGCTCCCAGTGAAGCTCAGTGGTTACAGCCCCTTCCTTCCCTAGAACTCAAGTTCCAGGAACCAGGAAACCTGGGAATGCTTCCCCCACCCCTGGAAGTGTCCAAGGCCAGGTATAGACATTGGGGCCTGGTCCATTGAATACACAGCACAGAATGTGAAAAATAGAAAAGCTAAACCTGAAGCATTATGTTTAGCCACTAATTAGCCCAATTTCCTGGGAAAACAGACAGGGATGAGTAGAGGGGACCCTCCAGGAGTGTCCCCCAGTGCTGGCAGCTCCGGAGGAATCCCCCTGGAGAAGAACACCTCCATTTATTTGCCAGAGCAGGGTGGAGAGAGAAACTAAACCTGTATTTATTTTGCACATGGATATTGGATTAGCTGGAGGGAAAGGAGGGCTCTGTGCTCTGCCAGACCAATCAAGGAGAACATTTTAATGGTCTGAACATCTCCCCCTCCCTGGCTGAGAGCGGCTTTGGAAGGTCAGACCCAAAGGCGGCCCAGCCTCACAAGGTCCCTTCTGGTCTCATCCAGGTGTGGAACAACGTGGCCCAAGGAAATTGGGAGCAAAGGGCTCCCAAACTCTCCTTTTAGTGCCGATGTCCCTCAGAAGGAAAGACCTGAGAGGGTCCTTCAGCTGTAGTAAATGAAACAGGGTGTGGAGGCTGAAGTGGTTTAGGAACGCGGCTTTCGGATTTGGAGGGAAGTGAGGAGCTTTAAGGCAAAGCTTCACAAGTTTGGGGTTTTTTCAGGTACAAACCCAAAGGAAAGCTGGGAACTCAGCCTGCCTGGCTCCTGCAGCTGAGCCAGACCAAATCCAGCTGCTGGGCATTTGGGGATGGCTCCATGTGCCAGCCCTGTGGAAAATCCTGATCTGTAACCCAGTGTTGAGCTCCAGCCACCACTGCTGCCCCACACAGCTCATGGGGGTACAAAATGTGCCTTAAAAAGCTCAGAAATAATACTGAAAATCCAGTTTATGAGCTCATTATCTGCACATGAAGAAGCAAAAGCACAGGATCAAATCAGTTCTCCTTTTTTAAAGCCTGGCTTATTTGCTGTAAATCAGGAGTCACCCCTGAAGATATCACCTCACAACCTGCACATCAAATGATCTGTAGGTGAATGTGAGAATGAGGGACAAACTTTCACTGAGAGTTTCTGCTTTGAGCAAAAATTTGAGCCCTCCTAGTGGAGTAAAAAATATACAGAATTTAGGGAACAAGATCAGAAATCCTGGCCTGAGGATACAAGGTTTGCAGTTCAAGCTTGGTTACTCTCGAGATTAAATCCCAGAAATAAAAATCTCTGAATTTGTGATAGGGATTAAAATTTGGATTTAAAATCACCTAAATCTATCTATAAAAGCTTGTTCTGCTGTTCTCCTGCTGTTCTACCCTTAAAAATCCTCAGGATTTGTTGTTTGGTGAAACTCAGTCCATGTTTTTTAATGGATGCTGGAGTGATGCCGCTGGAATATTTCCTGTACTTTGTCTCTTGTGGGGCTGTTTGTGAGCCTGGAGAATGATGTGGGTGTAGGAAAGCAAAAAATGATAAAGATTTAACAACTTTCCAAAAAGTTTGTCTGAGTTGCTTCTTGCTTTACTCAGTTTGCCTGTCCAGGGAGATGAGATGTGCATCCCATGGGATCCCTGCTCTGGGCAGCAATGACATCCTGCATCCTGATAGTGAAATCTGGGGGAGCATCCTGTCCCTGGAAGTGGAAAAAAATCCAACCCCCAAAGGTGTCAAAGCTTCCTAAAGGCAGCTGAAGTGGGGAGCAGGGTGGTGGGCAGGAAGTCAGGAGCCTGGTGAAGCCTATTAAGATGGAAAAAGTGAAGTAATCCAGCACAGTGGGCTATTCAGGGCTGCAAAAAGTGGGAAAGGCCAAAAGGAGATGGAGGCAGGGAGATTGAAATTCAGATGGAAGCCGGGGGTCTCCGTGCAGCAGCTGTAGATCATGTCTGGCAACGCAAGTGTTTATTTGGACAATAATAGCCTTGAAGCCTCCTGATAAAACCATCTCCTTGCACTTCCATCCATAATACTGCCAGAGGTTTCCTTAAGTATTCCCTTCTACTGGGATGTAAAGCAATCCCTGCTCCTGGCGTTGTGCGGAAGGAGGGGGGATGAAAATGATTTCCCTTGCACTGGGCAGGGAGGTTTCAAAAAAAAAAAAGGGGTTAAAAATGAAAAAAAAAAAGGGAAGGGTCAGTCTTTTGTTAATTTTTTTTTTTTTTATCCACATCTTTAATTATTTCCTTGGAAAAACAAACGAGAGATGGATCCCGGGCTCTTGAGGAAAGAGCAGAGGAAGGCGGCTGTTTTCCGAAGCCCTCTCGCCATGTGGCTGCTGCTGGGTGCCTTTTGTCTCCCTGGTTTCCTGAACATGGATGGAAAGCGTGGCCCTTTCAAAATCCAGCCCCCCTCTGCCTTTGTACAGTCGATAGGAGAAAGGAACCAGCTGCAAAAAAAGCAAAAAAAAAAGCCTTTTCATGTCTCCCGTGCTCCCTGACCCCCCTTCAACACCTTGGGGTGCCCGCTGGGATTTCCAGGATTTCTTCAGTTACATTACAGCAATCTCCTCCTCCTTGAACTTGATGGCAGCTTGGGCTGGCAGGAACAGCTGCCTCCAGAATTGTAGAGTGGATTTTTGCGAGAAAAAAAAGGAATTCTGAGCTCTTTTTGTCTCTTCTAAGAGATTCTACTCGGCCTTCCCAAATAAAGAGAATGTGGAAATGGATGTTGAGTTTAAGACGTGAGCGAATTGAAACAAGTCTGATTTTAAAATCTGGGATTAAACTCAAATATGGGAATTCATCAAGCATGTGGGTGAATATTAAAGGCAAATTCCACACTGTGCTTAACTGCCTCGTAAAGTACTCAGTGCCTTCAGTTCCTTGAAGCCGTTGTAACAAACCCAATGTAATCCCAAATCCAGGATCCTCACCCATGGAGAGGAGGGAAAGAGGAAGGAAATCAAGGTACTGGATGCCAGGGAAGTGATTCTGGTCTTTACCTTTAAGTCGGGATGCCACTGGAAAAGGCCAGAAAATGCCATTTTCAGGAGAAATTGGAAAGAGCAAAGTTACAGGTTTTCCTATGGCTGCCAACAGTCCTTTAAGCTTTATTGGATTTTTTTTTTTTTTAATTTCCAGCAGGAATATTTATGGAAAAAAAGAAATTTTTTCTTCTTGATGCAATCATATGGAAAGGCTTCTCCTTTTTAATGAAACCACCCAGTCAGTGTCATTGTCTTGATAGATGAATATAAAATCTATTTAGATGTGTTTATAGATAGATTTAAACCTAGAAGGTGATGCTTGGCTGTGTAGTTTGACATCAAGAAGATTAAAATCCACTC
Organism: Taeniopygia guttata; assembly: GCF_048771995.1. NCBI lineage: Eukaryota > Metazoa > Chordata > Aves > Passeriformes > Estrildidae > Taeniopygia > Taeniopygia guttata. The sequence goes on from NC_133043.1 coordinate 674,174, forward strand.
TGTAACCTCTTATCAAGAGAAACAATCTCTATTCAGCTGAAACAGCTGCTCTTGACTTGAAGGCAACGAGGCCTCAAGAACTTTCTGCTTCCTTAAAAATTTATTCATGTCCCTGATTTTTCACTCCTGGATTTGGGCTCATTCAGCAGCTGCTGCTCTCCTTTCGTGAGGAATTTTGGTGATGTTTTTTGTGGTGTTTCAGCCCTTTTTGGCAATCCTAAACAGGTCCCTCTCCAAGGCTCTTTCTCAGGGTCTCTGGAGTTTTTTGCACCTTTCTCCTGCAGGTTTTTTTTTTTTTTCTTTCCCACACATCTGTTTTCCAATCTGGAGCCCAGAATGGGATCAATCTGCCCAACACTCACCAGGAATGTACATCATAAAAAAGACAGAGGCCACATTGCAGGCGAGCCGTCAGCACGCCGCAGTGACTGATGTATAAAATATCGACCTGGGCTGTGGAGAGCTCAGCTTTATTTGGGGTCTTTTATGAGCTGTTGCTCCCAAAATGGACCCCCCAAAATAAAAGCTGTGGTCAGTGATGGTCCATGCCCAAAGAATATCAGGGAGTTTGTTGTGAATGTGCACTTTAAATACAGAATAAAAATCTGTCCAGGGCAAGGATTTGGACTTGGATCAGCTCAGAATATTCTGAGATTCTGTGAAAAATGGTAAAAGTAGGAAGCCTTTGGGAGGATATCATTAAACATAATTTCTTTGTATTTATAAGCTGCTTTATCATATTTTTGATTAATGAGGGACTCAAAATTCATCAGAGATCTCTTGGGACAGCAACTTGTGCACAGGTTTGGCTTTGTTAATATTTTGCACTTTGGGTCTGGGCACTCTGTTGGGGTTTCCCACATGTTTTATCCCTGAATTTTGGCGAGCTCTGGGCAGTGCTGTGGGGTTGTGTTTAGTCTGTTGGGGTAGGGCTGGGATCCCTCTTTCCTCCCCTCCCCTTCCCATTCCGCGGCGCTGGCGGAACCGTAAACAAGGATTCCAAACGATGCTGCTGCTTCCTCGGACACCCAGTGAGCTGAGTGCCTTCAGCAGGAGCTTTCTGCCTTCTTGCAAATATTTCTGGCCCCATGGAAATTTATTCTGTAGGTAAAGCACAAATATACTCAGAGAGCCACTGCCCTATCGAGCAAAGACTAAAAATTCACTTCATATTTTTCCCATCACAGGATTTCCCTGGTTTTGCTACTGAGGAAAATATTTCATCCAAAAGCAGGAGAACGTCCTTCCCTTGTCTAATCAGCTGCTGCTTTATATCAAACTAGTGATTAAATCTAAAATCAGGGGAATAATTGTCCATTTTTCATGTGGAGCTGTTGTCATTTGTCCTGCAAATGTCAGGTTTTTGAATCTGAGGCACAAAATTTGAATATCCATCTATTTGACACTTCCAAAACTCATTTTGTTACCAATCATTGAAATAAAAGATCAAATCAGCTACTGAATATCAATAAAAGAAAACACAATTTAAATGGAAAGACGCAATTCTAACAGACCTGAATTTCTCAGGGTCAAAGCAGAAAATTGATGTCACTCCTGTCCAGGAATTGGCCAAAACCAGAAGGAATCAAGAAGTCCTGCACTTTTCTTAGCAACCCAAACTGAACCAGAGACAAATAATCTGCAATTTTCACCTTCACTTCATTTCTGGATGGTGACTTTGGCCTTTCCAAATTATAGCAAAGCTTTGAGAGCCTACATGGAATAATTCAGCGAAGAAATTGGGCCCAACCATCACCAGGGCAGTGAGAAAACAAACACGAGTGGATTAACATAATTGCTTAATCAACAGCATTCACTGAAGGGCTTGCAAGTGTGTGGAATTAATCATCTCATTGTGAGGAGCATTATGAGTAATGAGCATAATGAGAACTTTGCACAGCTGGCAACTATTTTAATCCATTAACCAGCAAAATAAGTAGGTCTAGAAAAACAACATTTCATCTTATTTTTAACTCCATAACCAGGCTTGATAGTGAATATTGGGGTTAATTAGAGGAATTAAAGGGAGAATCGTCTTCCAAACCTTCTTCCTGCCCAGCTATGAGTGACAACTCACTCCACAAGAATATTTCCCTCAGTCATAATTAATAAATTCTACATTTTCCTAGGATTTTTGCTGGGAATGCTGCAGGAAATATTCTGGATGTTGTCAGTCTACACCCAAATCCTTTAATTAGGCATGAGGATGGTGGTGCAGGTCATTGCCAAGGCTTGGGGACCATCTTTACTTCTTTGTATTAATCCAGGTACAAAGTTGGTGGTCTCAACTTTGACCCTCCTGAAAAGGTGAAGGTGAATCTGGAATGTTTCAGGCATGAGGAACAGTTTGGGGGGATAAGGAAATCCCAGGGGGAAAATAAAGCAGAATTCCAAATGCCTCGGGAGATGACCATTTGAAAATGATACGTTTTGCTTTTCTCTCCAGGTTTTGGGGTCAGTTTGGGTGCCACAAACCTTCCTCTCACCCCAGCTGGGCCCGGGGAGGTCCTGCTTGGTTTGACTGAGCCCAGAGGGCTGGGATTTATTGTGATGTTTTCCAAAGGCTGACGTCTTCCAAGGCAGTATTTATCCACAGCCATCGCTGACCTGTGATGACTCAATCAATCGCAGGCTGGCAGGAAAAACCAACTTCCACCCAGGGATTTGGGAGACAAAGTGCTCCCTCCTGGCTCCAGCCAATCCATCTCTGCTCCAGTGCAAGGGTCACTGCTGGAGAACCAGGCAACAGCATCTTCCCTCTTCCAGCTGGCCAAAGCTTCCCCAGATTCCTTAGGCATAGCAAATTTAGGGATGTAGAAAGCATCTATAACACCACCCTGGTGTTTTCTCAAGCATTATTTTCTCCTTTAAGAGCAGGAAAATGAAGAGAGGATGTTAAATAAAGCAAATAATCCTCAGCGTGTTCTGAGGTTTGGCAAAGAGAGCCAAGGGAAGCTTCTTATCTGTGGCCATCCTCCTCCAAATCCAGGCTGTCTCCTCCATGCACTGGGTTAAATACTGCAAAAATCCTCTCAAAACTGATAAGGAAAATGTCAGCAGGCTTCTCCCCCCTTCCTGAAGTGGGATGTTCAGACAGGGATGTGATCCAGCCTGGAAGTGCTTGAGGGAAAGTACTTAATGCACGAGCTTTGAAAGAAAACAGAATTACAGAGTGATCACCACAGATTTCTTGTTTGGCTCTTGAAATCAGGAAGGAGGAAAGGCGTTTTCTTATTGGGGAACAGTTGGCAAAAGTAATAGAAAATAAATAACAAGATAACCAGAAAACCAGAAAACTAGAAGTTTTTCCCAGTAACCAATATTAACTCTTAATAAAAATATTAATTTTAGAGAATCTTTCCACCATTTCTCCTGTTGGAGACAGGATAAGAGGGGATATTTTCTCAGGACACATTTATGGCTATTATGATTAATCTTCATAAAGATTTGGATAAGAAAATCACCAGGAGAATAAGTTTGAGCTTATAAGCTTAATATTGTCTGCAAATGGGCTTCTGTGTTTTAAAACCAGCATAAAACGAAGGAATAAAGAAAGCTGGTAGAATTATAGAATCCTTCAGGTTGGAAAAGCTCTCTCAGACTGGAAAGGCAAGGCCAGATATTTCCCCCGTTAATTTTTTTTTAATTAAATGAGGATGTCTTTCCTAAATATTTAGAATTGCAAGCCAGATTATTTTAGTGAGAGGGCATCAAGTAAAAGATGAAATGAGATCACCAGGGGCATGAAAATTTGTAGATATTGGACGGGTTAAAGATTTTTTGGTTAGGGTAAGAGGTTTTCCTGGTGTTCCTAAAAACCCAAGGCAAAAATACTTTCAGTTTATAGAAGAGCTTTCTATCAGCAAGGATTTTGAGCATTCTATTTTGAAAACAGGACAGTTAAGGTACCTTGTTTACAACCCAATGGTTTATCCTGTTCAATGAAAAGGAAAATTCCAGGGAGCTAAATGACAAACCTGGCATTTGTTGTATCTTTTTTCCCTTTCCAAAAGGCTGCACATTTGTACAAGAGCATTATCCAAGCATTGCTTATGATGAGGAATAAAGTCTAAAAACTGAACTCAGATCTTTTTATTTCAATTGTTTGTTCTTCCACTTTCTCCAAGCCCCAGTTGCCACCTCCACAGCCACCAGGATACTCAGTGCAACCTGTGCCAGAGAACCAAGTCAGATCCCAGAGGAACTGGGAAAGTAAGGCCCAGAAAAATAATCTCTGATTTTACACTTTTTCTGAAAAAGAAAGCCCCAAAACTGATTTATTTCTGCTGGGCCAAACCATGGAGCAGTCCATGGATGAACCAGGCTCAAACTCCTTTGCTTCTGTAAATTCCCAATGTTCCTTCCCAGGATGCCTTCCCAGACCCAGTTAATTGGGAATAGCAGATCCATGACAGGAAATCACTGCCAAGACTGGGATATTTCCTTCAGATGTTGCTGCAAGGCTGAGATTTGTTCAGGATCTGGTTAGGCTCTAATAACCAGGAAGCGGCTGAGCTGCTTCCAGTTCCTTCTTTGTTCCAGACTTGATCTCTCTTCCCATCCAAAATCCTCTTGTTCTGCTTTAGTGCTGTTTAACACTGGTAACACAGGAGTGGTACATCCCCAAAGGCATTTAGGGATTCACTACAGGGGACCTGTTCCAGCACCCCCAAAGACCCTCTCAGGACATGTTTTGTAGGCAGAAGACTCCTGGGAGTTGTTGGTACAGTAACTTGAGAGAAAATTGTGCTTTTTCTGAAGTTTTATCTTAAGAAAAACCCCAATTTCAAAGATTTTTCCCAAATCCCTGATTCAAGCTGATTTTGGGGTGGCTCACAAAGGAATTTTTCCCCCGTGGCACATCCCAAATGTAGCCCTGAGTGCTCAGGAGCCTCTGGCAGATGTGCTTATCCGAGCCCAACCACAGGAGCTTCCCTCCCGCTGCCCTCACGGATTCCTCACCCGGAGCTTTCTGCATGGCTGCCCTTCTGCCTAAACCTCTGGAATAAAAAGCCTCCCTAGCATTTTTTACCCCCTTCCTTTTACTTTTTCCCCCTTCCTCCACCAGGATTTGGGGCTTTATCTCAGTGCCTGCTGAGGCCTCTCAGAAGGCTCTTTCTGGCCCACGTTCCCCTTGGTTCAAACACGTCCCTGCCGAGCCTCTGAGCTGGAGGCGGAGATGAAGTCAACAAGTAAAATATGAAAATAAATAAAACTCCAGTTCAAACAAACCCCTTGCCTCAGTAAATAGCTCCTGGCCCCTTTTCAGGGCTGGCCAGCAAATCATCTGGGCTATCTTGTTTTCCAACAGCTCGAAGGCCTTCAAAGCTTACCTTGTTTTGGAGCACTTAATTCAGCTTGGGGAGTAGTGATTCAGATATTGTTGTGTATCGATGATTCATGATGGCTCTGCTGCGAAATGAAAGCTAAGGAGTCTAATCAATAAAATTATTGAGTCGCTTTGAACTAGTTCCAGGTCAATTTTTCTTGGCAATTTTTGCACTTCCTGAATTATACCGACCCAAAGCATGAATAATGATCTAAAATTACACAATATACAGAAACCATCTGTTAGATAGACACAGGCAGGGTGATGTCATTGGGCTACTTCTAATCTGGAGCCTTGGATGTTGCCAGTGATGATGTCACAGGCTTGGCAACCCAAGGGTTGAGTTGGTAAAGCACGAGCAGCAATGTGATTTTCCCCTGGTTTTTATGGAAAGAATTGACTCGTGCTCATTATCTCCAGGAGAAATGGAAGGGCTGTGGGCTTGCATAATTTATCCTACCTGGAAGAGGGTGTGCATGGAACCAGAATCCACTGAGAGCCAGCTCATCAAAAGAGCAGAGCCAAAATGTCTGGGACTTGCCCGATGTTCTCCCTCCCAGATCCCATCCTGAGCTCCCAGGCGCTCAGACCAGCTGGGTTTAACTGGCCAGCCTGGCGAGGAGTTTCAGACCTGCCAGATGTGTCCAGGAGCAGCTGCCAGTTCCAGATGGGGGCCTGGATGCTCTGCTTTAATTCCAGTGAAAGCTCCACCAGGCCTCGTGCACTGGATCAAGTCCAGCCCTGCTGAGTATTACAGCAAAATTCCATATTCCATACTCCATATTCCATTTTCCATATTCAGTTTTCCATTTTCCATATTCCATACTACATATTCCATTTTCTATATTCAATTTTCCATTTTCCATATTCCATACTCCATTTTCCATATTCCATACTCCATATTCCATTTTCCATATTCAATTTTCCATTTTCCATATTCAGTTTTCCATTTTCCATATTCCATACTCCATATTCCATTTTCCATATTCAATTTTCCATTTTCCATATTCAATTTTCCATTTTCCATTTTCCATATTCCATATTCCATATTCCATATTCCATATTCCATATTCCATATTCCATATTCCATATTCCATTTTCCATTTCTATTTTGAGTGCCGTGAGCATTCCGGGTTGGAATTCTTTCCCCATCCCAGTGATAACACAGGGTGAGCTGGAGCAAAGCAAATCTGCCAGGAGTTTTATCAATGTCCACAGGCATTCGTTTCAAAGAAGGATTAAGCACTTCCACAGGGTGCAGAATCTTGGAATAACTTCTCCATGGAACAGCTCAGCCTCTCTTAAGGACTGAAGGCTGAAGGTTTCTGTCCCTTCCAACTGTTGGTTGTCACCACCTTGACCTGTTGGGAATGTGTTTATTCCAATTGTTCTTCCTTCCTGAGGGTCAGGGATGGTGTTTTCTATCGCCCACCTGGTCAAACAACAATGAACAAAAATTCAGTATTTTTGGTCAAACAACAGTGAACAAAAATTCGGTATTTTTGGTCAAACAACAATGAACAAAAATTCAGTATTTTTGTCCCATCTTTGCCATAATTAAACAGAAATCCAACTTCTTTCTGACTTCTAGAAGAGAACATTTTAATTTTCAGAACATAAAGAACCATTAGTGGGTGTTGTTTCACCAAGTCTCCCAAGACAGGCTTGAAGAGTTCTGAGTTTCATTTAAACTTTGTATAAAATTTCACTTAATTCCTGCTTGTTTATCAGGATGTGTAATTTAATTGCTCTAAGTGACTGAAAATGTATTTCTCGTTGGATGGAAATCTGTAAACAATCTGGAAGTTTCTTATTTTAACATCATTTTCATTCTGCCTTCAGGGCTTTGTAAGATAATCAAATGTTAGTTTTTCTTTCTAAATGCAGTAGTCCCGTGCACATCACCTGAGAGGAAAATTCAGCCAAGAAACCCCAAAGTTCAGCTTTTAAACCTGAAATAGCCACTTCTGACTTGCAAGGACAGCTTCACATCAACTCAAACACAATAAATTGTCCCACAAAATGCTGATTGTGGGTGGAAAAAAAAATCTGAAAGTGTTTTGGGATAGGTTGACTCAGAAATCATGGAATCATTTAGTTGGAAAAGACCTCGAAGACTGAGTCAAATTGCTGATAATTCAAATAGAAATGAATGCACAATTCTGTGAGTGAGGAGGTTTTGGAAATCTCTCCCTTTTCTATTTTCTCTGTCAAAATCTTCTGTATTTCAGCCCTTTCAAGCTCAAAAAAGGTCCTCAGGTGATAAAAATACTTAATTTAACATGTAACAAATATAAATTTAATCAGCTTTATGTACTGACATTCTGTCCTCTGAGAGGGCAAATGTCAGAACATGTGAGGGATTTTTGCAGTGTCTTAAAGCAGTTTTGGTGAGGGGAGAATCCAGAAGGATCCCCTGAACTTGCATTTGGAGATATCTCCAAATTAGCCATTAATTACTGCTGATTATTCACTAATAGTTAATTAATTAGCTATTAATTAGCCATTAATACCACTCTTAGAGCCAGCCCTGGCATTTCCCATCCTAAAGGGCAAGGAAGAATTGAAAAGGTCACTCTTGGACCAAAAAAAAAAAAAAAAAAAAAAAAAGCAGGGCTGTGCCTTCTTCCCTGAAGGAATCAAGATTTGGAATTTCTCAGCCAGCTCAGGAGTAAATTCCCCATTTTTGAGCTCCTGCTAAAGGCCAGGAGCACCCAAGCCCCGGGCTGGCCACTGAATCAGGGCTTTTGTTGAAGTCCTGTTGATGGAAATCTCTGCTCCCACTGCCCCGCGTGCTCCCTGGCCGTGCAGCAGCACAGTTGATGCCTGCCCGGTGTTTTCCTTGGCAATCCATCAAAGGAGCCGGGAATGTGCCAGGTTTGGGGCAGGAGGGGCAGCCCGGGCTGCCACAGACCCGGGGGGCTTTGCTTTGGGAAGGACCAGCCTTGGACAGCGAGGATTTTCTCTCTTTTCCATGATATTCCAGCAGGATATTCCCATGATGTTGCAGATTAGCGTTTGCCATGAATCCTGTAAAAAAAAAGAAGGGATTTTCTGTTTCATTTTCTTGAACAATGAAAAATGCTTGGGTTTTGCTTCTCGAGCTGCCCAGAGCTCAAAGCCCCTGATTTCCACCCAGTTCCTATCAGAGGATCACTGCAGGGAATCCCACTGACAGAAATCCAAAAGTTTTCCTTCCAGTGATCATATTCCCTTATTTCCACCCATTTCCTATCAGAGGATCAGTGAAGGGGATCCTAGTGACAAAAATCCCAAGGAGTTTCCCCTCCAGAGCTCACATTCCCTGATTTCCACCCAGTTCCTATCACAGGATCAGCAAAGGGAATCCCACTGATAAAACTCCCAAGGAGTTTTCCTTCCAGACCTTAAAGTTCCTTATTTCCCCCCAATTCCTATCAAGGGGAATCACTGATACAGACCCCAAGGGCTTTGGAATAACAAACCCTGTCCATCACCTCTTCAATCCAAGGGAATTTTGATGAATGAAAACGTTTACAGAACAATTTTCCCTGAGCTGGAAATTCAGGGAATTCCCTGAATTCCCACTTTCACAGGTTGCTTTGGCTTGGATGAGGTTTATGGGAAGGTTTCTTCCATGACTTCCATGGAAACAACCAAAGTGTACCAATGCTTTTGTGTTCCGTCTGCAATGAAACCAGACCTGGACTTGGAGGGGGGGCACAGATTTGTTTTGAAATCTGGGGAATGTGAAAGTCCTACTTTAACAGCAATAGAATAATAAATTCCATTGAAAAATGCCATATATTTTAGGGATGCCCTCAAGTTATTTAGGCCCCAAATTTAGGTTTTCTAAAAGGAAAGGAGAAAAGCAAAATGGGGTTATTTAAAAGTAAAACTGTGACTTTTATCAAATATTTTAACTCATATATACAACAGCTTCTCCTTCACTCTCCTGTGAGTGAATAAACCCACTTTGTTCAGTGGGGCTGCTCGGGCAGGTGAAGTTTAGATTTTATGTATTTGGCCCCAGTGTTTCAGTGTTAAGTAGGAGTGAATTTTACCCCAAAAAATGTGTTACAAATAGTAATTCAGAATGTCAGGCCGATGGATACTTCTGAATGCTGGCATTTGCGTAATGCTGATGTCCTCACAGTCCTGGGTGTTAAAATGCTGCCCAGATAATCAGATATTGCTTAATTAAAACAACCCCCTCCTCTGCAAAGCAAAGATCATTTCACTCCTAATAGACCCAGCACCATTATTCTCTTTTTTTCCCCTTCCTCTTTTCAAAGAACTTTTGATGCTCTTGATTTTTACCACCCAGAAAAACGGGTGAAAACGCTCATCTTAATTTCCCTTTTTTCTTTTGGAGGAGGGGAGACAAATCTCCATCTCTAAATCTGCAGCCCAGTCGGGACTTCAAATGCTTCACTTATCTGGTATTGTAAACTCGGGGCTGTGGAGTAATACTCACCAGACAAGTCATAAATCATGAGCAGAGACAGGTGCAATAAATACCAGTGTCAGAAAGTTACAAAGTAAAATTATATTGTTTTGACAAGATGTCCAGATGCGTTGACAACAGAGCGAGTAAATGGGCTCGCTCTGAGAGGCTCTATTAGTGCAGGGGAGGGAGGAAAAGCCCAAAAAGACCCAAGAAAAATAACCCAAAAGCTTAAAGGCTTATCAGGAAAACGATGTAACTACTGCAAAACACCTAGGAGTACATTCATTTTCTGGGTGACTCTTCCTCTTCTCTCCTCAGTGTTCAATTGAGGGCATGTCTGGAAAAAAAAACCAAAAAAAACCACCCAAAAAACCAAACCCCCCCCACACCTCAAAAAAAAAAAAAAAACAAAAAACCACAAAAAAACCAAAAACGTTTTTTGGTTTTGCTTGGCAGTTTCAGGATAAATAGTGATTGACAAAGAATAATTCTCTTTTTTTTGCACTGCATCATGTCCATGTAGAAACTGCCTGGCTGGGTTTTCCTGTGCTTGCAGCAGCATTTGAGCAGCTCTGATGTATTTAATGTTCCTGCCCCTCCTCACATGAGGTTTTTACATAAAAAATCTGGGACAGGAACCCCAGTTCAGCTCTTCCTCTTCAGCTCTGACATGTGCATAAGGATCTTTCTGAACAGACTTAAATTTTATGTTGATATGGGGCTCCTGTGATTTTCTGAATTAGGCCAGAAAGTTCAGCGATTTCCAGTTGCAAATTTTGAGCAATTTGTCCAAGATCAGAGAGAGGTTAAGACAGAAAGAACAACTTTCAACCTTCAACCCAACCAATTTCCCCAGCCATGAGCCCACCCCTAATTCCTTGTTTGTACACAATCCTTCAGGATTCTGGAATTTTTTTTTTTTTTTTTTTACTTCCATGCATTTGGTTGAACTCGTTTATGAAGTTTCCAGCAGGATATTCTTGCTGAATTCTAGTTTTGGGATTAACCTCAGGCCATGCCTGGATTTTATATAGATTTTTTTTGTTTAAATATATTTTTAATTTTATTTTTTTCTGTTCTGCCTGGATTTTAAATCCTCAGGAGCAGAATTCTGTTTGGGGAAGGGATGAGCATTAAAAGTCATCCCTGTAGTGTGATAATGAGTGGAAATAATGCAGGGATCCCTCACTAAATGAAATTAGAATGTGTTGTGTCACTGAACCAACAAAGCCAGCCCTCCTCAGAAATCTGCTGCATAAAACCAAGAGAATCATGGAATGGTTTGGGCTGCACGGGACTTAAAACTCATTTTTTCCACCCCCTGCCATGGGCGGGAACATCTTCCACTATTCCAGGTTGCTCCAATCTGTCCTTGAACCTCCAGGGAGTTCTGTACCAGGTTTTTTTTTTTAATCTTTGCTCCATGCTTTCCCAATTTCCCATATTTTGCCATTTTCCCTGACAAATTTGCATCAGAATATTAACATGGAAAGAAATCTCTGTATTTCTGCCCAGGTGAAACTTTCAGAAGGTCTAGGAGAAAGCTGGACGATGCTTTTGGCTCCCAGATGAGGCTGTTCCATGGATTCTGTTGGGTTTGGAGCTTTGGGCTGCCAGGCCAGGCATCAGCACCCTGTAAAAAAACCCAATATGTTTCTGTTGAAAGGAATGTGCTACCATAAATGAAGGCACTTGAAGGTCAAAGGTCACCGGGAGTAATTAGCCCAGGCCATTAAAGGAAGAATAAAAATCATGTTTTACAAGCTGATAGAAAAGAAAGTTGAAAATACGCCTTGGAGAGGAAAAAAATAAAACCAACAAAAATGCAGCACCACATGGTGGGGTGGGTGTTGTTCATGTGCAGTAGGGACATGCTCACATATATTTTCTTTATGAAAACCTGCTCCTGGCTCACTCTGAACACGTGTTCTGCTGCAAATTTGGGGAAAAGTCAATTCTCCTGTGCTGTGTATAATGTTTTAAAAGCTACCTTTAAATTGCTCGAGCCTTTTTATCATCCCATTATCTCCTTCCTCCATCTTAAAACCTGTTTGACGTTGGAAAAATACACAGAGTTTGACAGCCAGGCTGAAGTGAAATCCAAAGATATCCTTGGAAATTGTTGGCCATTTCCCAGCAGCTCTGGGGAGAGCTGCAGGGACGTTGTGTGAGCACAAACAGCCCACAAAGACCAGGCAGCCCCTGGCCCAGGAACCTGATGGATGAGTGACCCATTAAAGAGCCCCCAGGGCTCTACCATTGCCCATTTTGCTTAAATGAAATCAAAAATGTTCAAGGCAATGCTGAAGTTGCTAAATTTGGAGAGATTTTTAGCACAAGTTGGAGAAAAACCCAGATTGAGGTGTTGCTTTGGTTCCACGTTGGTCAGTGGTGCTTAGGGGTTGTGCAGAAGAATTTAAATATGGAAAACAGCATTTTTTTTTATTTACATTTTTTTTAATTAGACATTGTGGTTATCCCATCCCTGGAAGTGTCCCAGGCCAGGCTGGATGGGTTTGGAGCAACCTGAGATAGTGGAAGGTGTCCCTGACCATGGCAGGGGATGAGTTTTAAGGTCCTTTCCAACCCAAACCTGTGGTTCGCTGATCTCAGTAATTAAGGAAATTACTGATATCAGTAATTAAGGAAATTCCAAGAGGTTAATCAGTAGTATCAGTAATTAAGGAAATTCCAAGAGGTTTTTCAGGTCGTTCCCTGTCTCTGGCTTGTCAGGGACATACAAAGCAGTTTTGTTCCAAAGGATTCCAAGCACTGGCAATAACTCTGCCTTCACCACTGACATCCTGGAAACTTCAGTAAAAAAATTTTAATAACTTTTGATTCCCCAAGTCCTGTCATGAATTACTCTGAATTGACAACCTCAAAATAGTTATAACAAAAAAAAACCTTCAGCTTATCTCCAGCCATTTCAGGAACCAACTTCAAACAATTTGCTTTTCACCCACTTCCTCCTCATCCCATCCCAAATCAGTGAATACCCACGAGTTCCCTGTGGCTGATGCTGGATGTGGAGAGGAGCTCTCTGTGATAACACCTCCTGTTAATCAGCTCTGAGATGGTTTCCAGCTCTTCCTGAGCCCCCACTGCTGCAGAGGAGACCTGTCAGCTGCAATTACCACGAGGTTCTTGCAAAAGAAAAGGGACTTATTTAAATTATTTGCCTCTCTGGTGTTCCCAGATCCTCCTTCAAAATGAAAAATGCCATTCCATGACCCACAGGGAAGTGGCACTCCTGGAGCATCCATTTGAGCCTTGGCTCTGTGGCACAGAGGCCTTGGTGCACCAGGAACAGGAGGTGGGAGGGCAAAATTTATCTGTTGGCTTGGGATGGAGCAGCAGGAATTGGGGAATGAATAACTCTGGAGCTGCTTTGCCCTTTTGTGCAGATCATGCAGTTCAATGCCTCTTCCATGTGTTCAGAAGGACACTACAAGTGCAGATTTTGATAAAATGTTGGCCTCAACATTTCCTGGTGAAACCTCTCTGGTTTAGAAATGCAGATTTTGATAAAGTGCTGGCTTCAACATTGTCTGCTGAAATCTCTCTGGTTTAGAAGTGCAAATTTTGATAAAATTTTGGTTTAAACATTTCCTGGTGAAATCGCTCTGGTTTAGAAGTGCAGATTTTGATTAAGTGCTGGTTTTAACATTGTCTGCTGAAATCTCTCTGCCTTGGACTGTCCCAGTTTCATGCCAGCATTGGTCTCCCTTCACCAGGGATTCCTCCAGGATGGGATATTCCCAGAACTGTGTCTCCACTTTGGGCTGCTCCATCCTGCATTCTTAGTCTCGGTTTTAAAGTGGCAAAACCTTTTTTTTTTTTCCTCTTTTTTGCACATTTTACCACCAGTACATTCAATGACCCCACATCCCCACCTCACCTCCAGCACCTCTTTTTCCTGGGGGTGCTCCCAAACTCCTGCAGATCCCACAAATCCCTCAGAAGCCACATCCCCAAGCCTGCAATTCCCCACAGGACACTTAGACATTTGCTTTTAATCTGGGCCCCGAGTTTGTAATGAATTCTGTAAACATAATCACGAGGCCTTTCCTAAAGGGAAGCACTCCCAAATCCCAGCCATTTTTGCTGACACTTTTGACTCTGGGCTTGATCTTTGCCCAGGTTGCCAAATAAAAAGGGCAGAGGGCAGAGTTCAAAAGTGGCCGTTTACCCCTTGGATTATTGAAAATCAAAACCCAGCGGAAACGCTCCGGAGGAATTGGAGGAAACTCCTGCCCCCCTGCTCCCCCAGGAAGGATGTCATTATATTGTTTTCTAAGGTTAGGTCTGTTTATAGAAATAAACACTTGAGTGAAAACAGGCATGAAATGCTAGAAATGAAATGCACGGGGGCTGCTCCAGCACCACAAGCGTGGCTCGGGACAAGTTCAAGCCCCTCTTCTACATCAAAATCTCTTTTTATACACTTAATTTATTAATTATTTACCTAGGCACTGATGGAGATAGCCATGTGTGTCTTTGGGGGTGCTTAAGATAAATTATTTTATATTTCAGCTGATTTCTCTCTGTTACCTCAAGGCCTTGCACAATCCAACACAACAATACGACAATTCCCATGTCCTCTTTGTAGACCTAGTTATTCAATGCAGATTTTAATGACCAGATATCAGTAATTAGTGTCATCTAATTAGCTCCCATTTAAGGCATCTGTAGTGAAGCTTTCCAAATTATAACTATCCCAAGAGTGTTCATAAAGATGAATTTACGCTCCCAAATCACATTTCCCTGCTCAGTTTGTGCTCAAAGCTTCTCCAAACACACTTTTTATGTCTTCACCTGTGACTGGTAAGAGCTGGAAGATCCTGGAATGGATCTCATTTCTTATCTTCACATCTAAATATTTTTTTTTTTCACTTCATTTTGCCCCTCACTCCCACATGTCCCAGTTCCATTCACTTGCTGTTCATTGACCAACACAGGGCTTATGTTTTGCAATTTTTAATTTAATTGATTTTCCAAGAACTTCCTGGTTTTTTCCCCTTTCTCTTCCTTCCTTTCCTTGTTCTTATCTTCACATTTCCTTTTTTTTTTACTGCATTTTCCCCCTCACTCCCATGTGTCCCAGTTCCATTCACTTGCCATTCATTGACCAACACTGAGCTTATTTTTTGCCATTTTTAAATCCAATTGATTTTACCACAACTTCCTGATTTTTTTTCCTTTCTCTTCCTTCCTTTCCCTGATTTTTTACATCTGTGATGTGCAGCCACCACTTTGGACTTCTGGCACTTCCCACCCTATTTCTGCAGTGCTTCACTCTCCTCACGCTCATGTTTTTAGCTCTCGGTGTTGTTCCCACTTCTCTTCTTGTTCATATTTAGCAGCAGGAATAGGTTGAATAATTCTAAGTGGACAATAAACCAAAAAAAAAAAAAAAAAAAAAGCCCCAAAACCATGGCATTACGTAGAACCAGGAGCACATGGGGGAGTCCATAAATCATTCTTCCTGCCACATCTGTTTTTATTTTGAAGTTTATCAGCCTGCTCGGTCGCAACGGGGATTTTGGGGGATAGGGGAAGGAGGAGGAGGGCCCTGCCGCAATATTAATCTCCCAAAGTGCCTTCCAGAACATCAGAGAACGGGGGGAAAGGAAAGCTTTTAGCTGGTTTCTGCTTTTCCTTCCTTAAGGCTGCAGATAAAGCTTGGCTGCCCACGGTGCGAGGGGCTGAAAAGGGCGATTCATGGGTCCCGTTATCAGCGCTCCGCCGGGAGAGCCCTCGCGGGGACCTGGCGCGGGTGGCAGATAAGACAAGCCCCAAACTGATACCTGCCCAGACAAAAAGGAGCTGTGCCCCCCTCTGCCTGCCCCACGGGAGTGTGTGTGGGCATCTTGAGAGAGATACCCGTGTGTGTCTTTGGGGATGCTGAAGATCGATTCTTTTTTATTTCAGCTGATTTCTCTCTGTTACCGCAAGGCCTTGCACAATCCAACGCAACAATAAGACAGTTCCCATGTCCTCTTTGCAGACTGAATTATTCTACGCAGATTTGAATGACCAGGTATCAGTGAAAAGGGCTGAAAAGGGCAATTCATGGGTCCCGTTATCAGCGCTCCGCCGGGAGAGCCCTCGCGGGGACCTGGCGCGGGTGGCAGATAAGACAAGCCCCAAACTGATACCTGCCCAGACAAAAAGGGGCTGTGCCCCCCTCTGCCTGCCCCACGGGGAGTGTGTGTGGGCATCTTGAGAGAGACACTGGCAGCGATAAGGTTGGGTGTGTTGGAGGAGAGAGGGAAGGGGGCACGGATAGCTGGAGCCTTTCCCAGAGCTTGGAGCAACCTTGGGGCTCCCTCCCCTCTGATGCAGCTGAGGTTTGCTGACATCTTCTTCCACCCTGCTCTGAGGTTTGGGTTTCCAGGATCTCCACAGGGATTTGTGTGGATCAGTCCAAGCATGCCTTGTCTTCCTCCTTTTCTCATTTTTGAGGTGCCCTGTGTCTCACAGTGGAAATGTTTGTAAACCAGTCTCGAGAGAAATGGCACCAGAATGCTCTTTTCCACATGGAATCCTTGGTTTTGGAAGTGCATTTCAAACACTTGGGAATTCTGGTAATTTTGAGTGTCTCCCTGCAAAAGCTGGAGTAATGAACAAATGAAAAATAAGAAAGAACTAGATTTTTTTTTTTTAATTGCACTGAAAAGAAAAGAATGGCGGGATTTTCTTTTCTTTGAAGTTTTTAAAATGCCTCTCAGCTGCCCCATCTCTGAGTCAGAAAAAAGTATAATCTGACAAAGAATTATTCTTTATTTTCATCATGTATTAAAAACTTCTCCTGTTTTTTCCTGTGAGGGTGGTAAGGCTCTGGCCCAGGTCGCCCATTTTTAGGCACCCTGACAACAAAATGTCACCTCTGAAGCTTTCCTGTGCTATTAAAGTTTGAATCATTCCCAAAATGATCTCAGTCAATATCTTTATTATCTCATTGCCACAATATTTCCCTTTTCTCCCAGAAACATCCATTTATTAAAATTCCAGACTAAAGCTTAGTTTTGAGCCTGTTCTCTATCTCAAGTAGGTCCCATCCTAAAACCCATTTATTTTTGCCATCATTTTTGGACAGGAGAAATCCCTCATTTCCATCTTTGGTTGGGAAGATGGGGATGTTTGGATGATTTAAATCCCCACCTGATGAGCCCAAACTGGTGTTTGGGGCTGAGATGAGCTGGGCAGCCCTCACAACGAGGGTCTGAAATATGTTGGGAGCGTCATATTTAGGAATACTGGGACTCTTATTCCCCTCAGAGTGTCAAACAGGATTAGAGGCAGTGGAGTGAGCAGGGCTACCTAAAAACAGAGTCCAGACAGAATTAAGGGAATAAAAAGCAGGCATATTTATATTTATTGAAGGGCCTTCAGGTAAATTTAGAGCAAAGCCCACCCAAAATGGATGAGGGGTTAGGGGTTTTCACACTTTTATAAGTTTGGTTCATTTGCATTTTGGGGGTAAATTTTCCAATTCCAGCTTCAGCTAATGAAGTCATTGACCCCAGGTTTGCTGCCCCCAACTCACTTTTGTTTCCATCTCAGGCCTGAAGCAGTGAGGTGTCCTTGCCTGCCAGGCCTGGAGAGGAATTGTTGTGTCTGCCCCAAATGGGACAGCAGCAGCTCACACTGCACGTGGAGTTTAGAGTTACACACTGAAGAACTGCAGGGTTACGAATAGATGACAAAGAGAAAAGCTGAAATCCTGAGGCATCAAGGGCAGTGAGGGGGGAATGTGCTCCGAGGCTGCTGTGTGCCACCAACAGGGATCATGGAAACACACAGGGATCATGGAAACACACAGGGATCAGACTGAAGGGCAACATTTGCCTCAAAAGGGACCCCCTGATGCCAGCCAGGCAGGAGAGAGGGAAAGATGTGGATCAGATGGAGCTGGAGGAGGAGAGTGGGGCAGGAGCTGCCCCTTCTCACCACCCCAGCCCCAAGCCCAGCCTGCACAGAGCCACTCATGCATGGAACGTCATCCTTGGCTGGCTTTTGGTTGGAATTAGCTTGGAGGCTGAATTTTTTTGGGTCTTTTTCCTCCAGTTCTGTGTTCAGTGCTTGAAGTGGGATTGCAAAGAGGCTGGGGAAGGATTTTCACAAGGTCTGGAGGGATAGAACACAGGGAATGGCTTCTCACTGGCAGGGGACAGGGATAGATGGGATATTGGAGAAAAATTCTTCCCAGTGAGGGTGGAGAGGGGCTGGGATGGGATTCCCAGAGCAGCTGTGGCTGCCCCTGGATCCCTGGAAGTGTCCAAGGCCAGGCTGGACAGGGCCTGGAGCAACCTGGGATAGTGGAGTGTGTCCCTGCCCATGGGTGATCTTTCCTATCCCTCCCAACCCAGATCATTCCACAATTCCATTAAATTCTTCTCAGAATGATTTCCCTCTGAAGTGGCAGCAGATATGACCCATACCACCCTGTCCTCCTCCTCTGGGCCATGTCACTGCCTCCAGCATTCCCTGGAAAGGGTCTGGATGAGGGCAGGAGCTCCCACAGCTTGGAGAGGCCTGAACTCACAGGGGAGGCTGCTGCAGCTGATTTTGATGTCACCCAATTTTCCTTATTTTTAGTCTTTTTTTGACCAGTAAATCCCATGGGATCTGCTGGGAATTCTCCTCTGCTGCTTTGTACCACACAGCTCCTCACCCTTCTGCTGCTGGAAATTCCCAAGATTTACCTTGCAACTTTCTTCTGGTTTGGATTCATGCTCTGAAATAGGAATTTGGGATGAAGGGGGGGGAAAATCAGGCAAAAAAGCCAAGTTCCATCTGTCAGCTTACTGTCACAAGGATTTTCCTGCTTAGAGAGCTCTTCTCTGCAAACCTGATTCCAGGATTTTGGCTTGTAAATCAATCTGTGTGCAAAGACAACCAAAGTTTTAATAAAATCGAGTTCAAGTGGAATCTAGAATATTATATTCTGCTTCAGATCTGTGACTAAATGAACAAAAATGAAGCATGAAAGCTTTTATTTAAAAAAATGACACCAAAACACTGAGCTGGAATTCCTTTAAAGACATCAGAACTGCGGCTATTTTCCCCCAATTAATTTGTCCAACATCCATGTGCTCTCCTTCTCCTTTCCAGCTGCCTTTTGTGCAGCAAATCCCTGCAATCCCCTTTCCAAAGTGCTGTTTACACAGCCCATGTTGACTTAGCACTTGAATTGCTCGTCTCATTTCCCTGATTCATGGGCCAGGAGGATGCTGCGCTCTTGATTTGTAGCCCAATTGATATTTCGCTTGCCCCGGGGCTACCACGACTGCTGGGGCCTGCTTTCCATGGAGTGATTAGTCCTGACAGCTGCAGCACACAATTACCTTGCCAGGCTCCTCTGAAATGCTTGGGCTGGACCAGTCCTTCCCCAAGGAAATCCTGGATGTGGGGCTGGAAAGTTGAGTCCCAAAGGATGGACTGGGAGATGTGAGCAACAAGCAGGAAATGAAAGTTAAACCAGGCAGAGATCTGCTTTAATCAAACCTTGTGCTCTAATTCTATGTATCATTGTCTTCTTTCTATTTATTCTTAATTTATTTCTCTTTCTTGTCAATTTATTTCTCTTTATTATTTTTTTTCTAAATTCCACTCAATAATGAAAATCCATTCCCCAAAATTATTCCCTTCAGTTGTAACAGCACAAAATTCCTCCAGCATTTGTTTACAATCACCAACTCTTGTTTCTTCCCATTAAATCCATGACTTTCAGAGAAGTTCCATCATTTCACTTTCCTCCTGTCAATCAGACTTTTCTTTCAGCTGCTTTAAATAATCAGCTGCCTCCAGCTCCCAAACTCTGTGGTTTGGTTGGTTGGGGTTGGTTTTTTTTTGATAGATAACATTAACAAAGCTCTCCTGAGGAGCTGTTTACTGGAAACAGAGCAAATATCATGTTCCTTATACAGACTACAAATGGCTAAAATAAAAATAAACAGAATTTCCTAGGACAGGATGCTGGAGAGGGGATTGATTCCGTAATGAAAACATCCCAACAGGTTCCTTGCATATCAAGAAGTTGCTTTTAAAGGAGAAAGTTCTGACCAAAACATGAGCTGTCTGCAAAGTTAATAATCACCACCTGATCATTTAGGAAAATCACAAACTCCGTGGATTTTTAGAATTCCTATCCATTCTCAAGAGAAAATAAAAGTAACTCTTGATGGGATCAAGTCCATTTCTCTAGGAGAGGGCTGCTGGTTTTACCTGCGACAGGAGATGATGGACAACAAGAGATTTACATAAATCTGGAACAGGGAGACTCCAGGTCCCCAAAACTGATACATGGCACAAACTGGAATTTCAAGATCCTCCCAAATTCCCCATTTTAATGTCACCCCTCAAATTTATTTTAGGCAAAACACTTGGACAAAAAAAAAAGGTTTTGCCTCCATAATCCACCGAAGCTTCAGGAGATGCAAATGATAATGTAGACGAGTAGAAAATAAGTTTTAATTCTTTTTTGTGTAGCTAAATCCATAAAGATCCGTCCTTTAACCCCCATTTTTCCCACATAGGCTGGCAAGAACTTTTGGAGCAGCAGTAGGAGAAGATGGAGCTTTACAGGGCGGGGGGGGCCTAGAGGCAAATCTCTTAATTAACTGTTACCAAAACCCCTGAGCCATATGGCCACCATAAAAAGGGGATTTTAATACACTGCTCCATTTTATGTCATCAGTTGCAAGCCGTGGATTCACTCTCACCCCCAGTAACTCACGACTGCACAGAAGAAAAGCTCTGAAGTGAAAACACGGCCCATCTGTTGGCGATAGGGGCGAGCCGCGTATTCTCCCCATACATTTCTACATTTCCTGCATTGCATACGATTTCAAATATTTGCTCTTGGAACTGCAAGGTGTCCTACTGTCATAACAGTCAAGTTATTCATTAAGCTGTCAGCACCTCGGCGCATTGCTCCCACGCGGGGTCCAGCTCTGATTTTTCCATTCCCCCTCGGAGCACCCCCTCACTCATCGCCGCGCGCGGTTCCCCTCAGAACGGGTGCAACTGAGATCCTCATGTCAACAGATGTAAACCAAAGCCCTACCTTTTCCACTGCCACGCTTCCAGCCCCCCAATTTCCGAGGGCACTAATGGATTTGGAGGGCCAGCTCGAATTTGCCAGGGTTTTGTTGCTATCGATGTGATGCAGTTCTTGGCACGCACTTCTGAGCCCGGGGCCGTGAAGTCTTAAAAGCTGAGAAGTCGAGCAAAACAAGGATCAACCAAAAGCAACCCCGTGATTGATTCCCAGCGCCGGTGTTTGGGAGTGAAGCTGAGCAGATGGTTTACAACAGCAAAGCCAAGGCACCAAACTCACAGAGCTTTGCCTAAAACTGGGCTTTTGTGCTAAGCCTGACCCGCGGGCTGCCCACCTCCAGCACAGGGGGAGTTTGTGCTTGTTGCCACTCCAGTGGAATAAATAAAACAGGTCTGCTGGAGGCTGCTGAGGGTGACTTCATGCTGCTTGGTTTCTCAATTCAGCTCTTTTTTGTGTGTTTTTCAGGAGCCTAAAATGGAAAGCTGCCTGGTCACTTAGACAAAACATCATACCTGGCTTCTTTTTTGTAATTTGGGATGATTAGGGATGACTGCACTCTGAGAAGAGAGCAGCTGATAGGTATTCATTTCTCTACTCTTGGCTTAGGTAAAGAGTTCAAATTCACAGAATTTTACTGATCTTCAAAGGTGCCTTTGGCCCATCATATCATCCTGTCACTGCCCTCAGAGCAGGGATATCACTGATTGTGGGAAAGGACAATCCAGGTGTCCCCAGCACAGCAGAAGAGGGAAGGGGCTGGACCATTCACCCTGGATAAGGGAAAAAATGCAACACCCAAAAGCCCTGTCTGTAGCTAGACTCTCCCCTAGCTGGTCTGTTCAAAACATTTCTCTCTCTTCCCCTGAATTTTTGCCTGGTTTTCCCCCAGTTTTTGCCTGTTTCCCACTGCTGGGTTCAGACTGATGAGGCACAGAAGGATGGACAAGTCACAGACATCCAAATAATGTCACACTTTGATTGTCATTGCTCTGGGCTTTAACTCTGGCCTGCCTTGCTACACCTCAAGGCCCTGCAGTTGGACCAGATGGCCATTTTAGCTGCCTCCCCACCAAAGTATTTTATTCCAGAATTAGGATAAATTCTGTGTTCTATTCGCATCCAGCCATGGCGATTGGGCACGTCATGAGGGACACGGCTGCAGGCAGGGGCTGCTTTACCACGGCCAGGGTGGCTCTAAAGGCAGCAGCCCCCCTTCCAGCCCCTGTTCCATCCCTTCCCTTCCCTTCCCTTCCCTTCCCTTCCCTTCCCTTCCCTTCCCTTCCCTTCCCTTCCCTTCCCTTCCCTTCCCTTCCCTTCCCTTCCCTTCCCTTCCCTTCCCTTCCCTTCCCTTCCCTTCCCTTCCCTTCCCTTCCCTTCCCTTCCCTTCCCTTCCCTTCCCTTCCCTTCCCTTCCCTTCCCTTCCCTTCCCTTCCCTTCCCTTCCCTTCCCTTCCCTTCCCTTCCCTTCCCTTCCCTTCCCTTCCCTTCCCTTCCCTTCCCTTCCCTTCCCTTCCCTTCCCTTCCCTTCCCTTCCCTTCCCTTCCCTTCCCTTCCCTTCGATCCCAGCCGTGCCCGGCAGGTGGCACCGTGGGGCCGCTCACCTTTTTTCTGCCTAAATAACAAGTTTTCGCTCAATTTCGAAAGATTTTCATCGATTTGAGGCAAGAAGGGAGGGAAGCCGGCTCCGGGCAGCCGGGAGTGGTGTCTTTAAGGAAGGGGAGAGGGTAAGGGGGGTATCACCGCTGCTGGGCATCGCCCTGCCCCAAAATAGTTCTGTAACCAAGGCTCTTTGTCATTGATTTTCTGCTTTTAGAAGAAAAGCAGGGTTGTTGTTGTTGTTGTTTTTTTTTGTTTTTTTTTTTTTTTTTTTTTTGTTTTTTTTTTTCTGTATTTCACCATCAAGAGGTTGTCACTGTGACCTGAGATCCCTGAGGGACAGGGAAAAGTTTGGTGACACAACTCCTCTGACTGCAGCCATGCCCTCATCATGGGTAACCGGGATGGATCCTGAACATCCTCACCCAATTTCACCCTGTTAAGGGCAAACAGATTCTCTGGAACAGCTGGACTGGCAGTTCCCATATTCCATAGGGAATTCTGTACATCCCATGTGCTCTGTGCTGAAAACACCACAGGGCTTTTGGAATGAGATGAACTTTCAGGTCCCTTCCAACCCAAACCATTCCACACCTCCATGAATTTAAGCTCCCCTCCCTAGGAAGAGCAGCAGAATCCTTCCCTGAGGCCTGTACCCATCTCTCAGGAGGGAATGGATGTGCTGTCCATTCTGGGAGGAGGAGGAGGAGGAGGGTGTGGAAGGCTTTACAGGGGCCTGTCCGCACCTGGGGCTGTTTCAGCGCCCATTCCTGGAGAAACAACCCCTCTCACTCAGCACCAATCTGCTTTAAGCCAGGCATAAATAAGTTGGGGGTGTTATATCTTTCTCCAGAGCCAGGCAGACTTCTTTTTCCCCTCAACGTTCTCTCCGGGCCTGTTTTTATTTCTTTCATCACCAGCAAACGCCGGCTCCTGCAGCTCTCGGTGCTGCAGCGTGCTCAGCCCTGCACAGGTTGGAGAGAGCCGGGCGCGTTTGCTCTGACAGGAACTCTCAGCTGGCTCGTTAGAGCCTTCAGCAGGTGGGGCAGCCCCGAGCAGTTCATCCATCTAAATACAGACATTATTAGGGCTGACCTTGCTTCGCAGCCCCCTCCCCTCCCGACCTTCTGCGGGATTTAATAAATGGATGCGAGCGTTGCAGGGAGCAGCTCCACGCTGGGCAGCCAGATAAGAGCAATGTCATGTTAAACATTCCATAGGAGCCTGGCAAGTGGCTTTGGGTGGAAGCAAATCCTGGGAAAAAATAGCTGATTTATTAATCCTGGCCGAGCGCTCGTAACACGGCGGTTCTGGGGAGAATCAGGTTTAAAAGTTGGAACTTGCGCGGGGTTTGAATAATCATTTTCTAATTTTAGCTTCACCAGAATGTTCTGCTCGGTCCTGTGCCACCGGGCTGGGTTTGTGGCGTGCATGGACATGGATCATTGTCCTCACCCATTAAAAGGAAAAAAGATCAGATCTGGTGACAGTGGCTTTGTTTTCTCTGGACAAAATTAATCCCCAGAGTAGGAAAGAGTCAGCAGCTCTCCAGAAATAAAGAGCAGTCTTTTTCATAATTCCCATCTCCCTTTTGTTTTGGGGTGGTTGAAACTTCTCTGACGTTTGGAGATGTTGAAATGGATGTGAAGTGAGGGGAGGTTTCCCAGTTTGTGCAGAGGTTGTTTTACAGCTCAATCTGTTCTGCTCCTGAGCACCAAGGCAATGAATGCACCAAACTGGAACAGGAGGGACTCCAGTATCCAGGGAAAAAAATATTCTCTGTTTTTCCTAACATTTTCAAGTTCATTTCATTTTTAAGCATTGAGACAGAATAAAAGGTTTTTTATTATGTTTTATCTCTGATTGGATCCAAGGCTGACCTAGAATGAGACTTTTTGGAGAAAAGTTCTAATATTGGTTCAGGCCATCAGACATTCTTGGGTCATTAGGACTGATTAAGGTAAGAGCAAAGACTTTTATTTTCTTCTCTGCCATTGGAATCAGCAGCAGAGCCTTCTCTCCATAAAGAAACCTTCTCAGATGAAATTAAAAACCCCTAAAATTTGTCCCACTGAGCTCTGTTCCAATCCCATCGTTCTGACGTGATCGCTCCGGGGTGACTCACCAAGAACTGGAAGTCACCAGGAGCAATCTCCCAGCCAGAGCTGGAAAATCTCTGTGATAACTCTGAGGCACTTCAGGAAAACGTGGTCCCGCTTCTTGGAAGTGTCTGATTGCACAAATCCGTGGTGGGATTAGTAAGAGGTGCTGCTTTAGGCTGGATTTGTTCTGTCTGAGCCACGCTGATGCTCAGAGCAGAGGCTGGGGGTGAGGCTGGCAGGGAATGAATTGTGTGAGTGTGATTTTTAATTGCCCATCTCAGCCACAAAACGAGGCAGTGAGACAAATTCTGGGCTCATTATCTGCTCCAGTACAAACCTGCTCTTCCATCATCTCACCGAGGCTCACGAGTCCAGTCACATTAAAAAGGAGGGATTTTCCTGCCTTTTTGGCTATTTTTGTTGCTTCTTCTCCCTTGGAGTGAAAAGCCAAGAACTTCCCAACCTGAGATTTCTCCTCTGAGCAGAACAAGAAATATTAAACAGCTACAAGCTGCCACCAAACAGAGGGAGTTTCTTATCAGTCAACGAGTAAAATCACAACGTTTTCCACGGTTTGCTTTCCTTTCCAGGTCTTTATCTGAGCTCCACACGTGGTAAAAGTGAAGCAGCACCGTAAATTCCGGGAGCAGCAGCGGGGCTGAGCCAGCAGCTCTCAGCTCTGTTGCTCTTTGCCTTTCAACAGCTCCATTCCTCCTCTGGGCTGCAGTCACACAGACACAGGCCAGGTTCAGATTTGGGAAAACAGCAGGAAAACCTGGTGTCAGAGCCTCAGACAGCGCCCTGTTGTCTGCAGGGAGAGCAGAGCACCCATCCCTCTACCTGTGGGGTGGAAAACCCACCCTGCTCCACAAAAGGAGCCCTTGTGGTGGTGAGCAGACCTCGATTTCCTTTGGGCTGGCTGTAAATGCAGCCCTACAGAGATGGATGGAGCAGGGCACAGACAGGGGAGCACCAACACCCCCACTGCAGACACTGAGGGAAGGGCTCCTTCTAGAACTTCCAGCAGAAAGGCGTGGAGCTGGGTGAAAATGGTCTGATCAAAGTTATTTTGCTGAGAAACGTGAAGTTTAGAGATTTTTCTTGATTATCCTCACCTCGATTTTGATTAATTAATCATTGGATTGCTAGATGTGTGTGCACACTGCGAATGCTCAGAAAACTTAGGTTTGATGTTTGACAGTTGAACCCCTTGATGTGACCTGTGCTTCCCAAAGCTTCTCAGAATTCTTAAAACACAGCTGAGCAGGCCTGAGATGCTGAGCATTGTTTTATCCCCAGAAAGGACCTTTTGCTGCATGGATTTGCACCCAAATATTTCAGTAATGAGCCCATGCAGAAGGTCTGTGCTTGGCTTGGCAGAGAAGGGAGAATGCAGCTCCTGATGGCTCTGCTGAGCAGAGCTAATTGCAGCCTGCGCTGGTGGGGTGTGCACATGTGAGTCACGTATGGATCACCCCTTTTCCTTTGGAAGGAGCACAGGAGGAATTTTAACTGCAGGGATGAACAGAAAGGACCCAGAGTTAATGGTTCACCGAGGAATAAATAGTTCCTCTTCTTGACACTCGCCCGCCCAGCGCCAGACCTCAGCTGGGCTAAACCAGTAAATCATTAACTTTAATAGGGATTTGCCAGTTTACACCTCGGCAGGATCTGGCTCCCATATTTCAACAACAATTCTGCTCAGACAGGGCCAGAGCACATCAGGCACGGGGGCCTGGCCACGGGGCAGCAGGGCCACACAGCTGCTGCCCCACTTGGGACACTGCGAGCACACGGCTCAGGCAGCCCAAATGCAACTTTCCAATCATATATCAGCCCCTCGGAGAGCCAGACTGTTGTGCCCACAGAGCTACTGTATTTTTGTAATGAATCAGACAGGAATGGTGCTTAAACTGCTTACCACTGCTTTAATTTACAGCCTGTGGTAATATAGTGACAGTAATGTTGTCATCGTTTGCTCTCTTCCTCTGTGGCATCAAGCCCAGGCTTCCACGTTCTCATTTTTGGGATGGTTTCAAGCTCAGTCTTACCCCCACCCACTCAACCCCCCCTCCGATGAAATGAGATGTTCTTTAAAATTAAATAAATAAAGGAGGCCTTGCTTGATAGCTCCAGGATCCGCTGGGTTTCTCTTCTGCCTTTAATGTGCTTTTCACCCAGAGAACAGAATGAAAATGCATTTTCTCTGGTAGGAACTGGCATGTTCGAGATGGTGTCAGAATTCAGGAACATGACAAGCAAAATACAGCTGGACCGGAGGCCTCCACCACACATGGAGGAGGAAATATTGCATTCCCATGCTGTTTTCATGCATGCGAGCGAGCAGCCACATTACAAACCCTGAAAAACATTGTGAGAACACTTGACATTTCCCAGATGGGCGGCTTGGTTGAGACTCCCCCATCTGCCTCGACTTTCTCCCCAGGAGTTTAACCCCTTGGAGCTCCTGCAGGGAAGCTCCAGTTCCTTGTCCTTGCCCCATGGGATGGTGTGGCTGGGCAGGGCTGCTGCAGGGCAGGTGACACCCAAGTCTTGGCGGTTCAGGATGTGCTGGTGGTTCTCAGTCCTCATTTTATGGAGAGCCAATTTCTAGACAAACCTCACTCAGGGCTGGTTTGGGACCAAAATCAGCAGCTGTTCCTCAGCTCCATCGTTTTTTAATCCTGACAACATCGTGGCCTTGCTGGCTTTAAACTCTTCTCTGAGACCTCTTGAGCTCAAACTCAACGTTTATTCCAGTAATTCGATGAAAATCTGTGGATTCATTTTATCTGCAGAACAAAGCAGTTGGAGAACAAACCCAGCTAGATTTTTGGGGGCATTTCAGGTGCAAACCTGGTTGGGATATGAGCAGTGTGGAGGTTTCATCCTTGGAAGAGCTCTTACAGCCCTGAAAGGTGTCATTCAAAAATTATCTACTTGCTGATTATCCTTGATTTTTTCATAATGCTTCCTTAATTACCACATCTCGTAGGTCTGCTGGCAGCTTTTTAAGTTGGATAATTTTTTAAGGCAGACAGTTCTAAGGCAGAAAATATTAAAGCAGACAATTTTTTAACACTGGCAATTTTTTTTAAGACTGACAAATTTTTAAGACTGAGGGTTTTTTAAGACTGACAAAATTAAAGACTGACAGTTTTTTAAGGCTGACAGTATTTTTTTAAGATGGACAAAATTTTGTTCACTATTAACTGTGTGAAAAAACAGCTTTTATTTCTCAGTGCCAGGCTGGTTTTTATTCAGCAGGTCACCGAACCCAAGAGCACAAAAGCAAGTCCCTTTAAAATCAGAGCCAAACGCTTTCTCAGGAGTCTCCCACTGTTCAACAACTGAACAATGTCTGGCCCAGAGGCTCAGATGCCAAAGTCTACGCTGATATAAAGCTAATCTACCATCCAAAAACCCACTGGATGCAAATCAGAGATTTAACTACGTCCACCCTCTTTTTCTTCCTTTCTTGCTTCCCTCTTGATCTCTTCTCTTTCGCTCCCCGCAACTCCTTTATCAAAAATAACTTGTGGAAGGAAAAATAAACACTGGAAGACACTCAGCCATGTGTGCAAGCCAGGCCTGTTCCCCCTGCCCTGCTGCTGCAGCCTGAAAGGAGCTGGAGCTCCACTTTTGGAGGCAGCCTGTGAAACCTCGGCCAGCTCTGTTCACAGCTGGCCCTGCCTGGCTGGGCCCAGACAAAAGACTTCCGTCTTTATCTGGCGCTTATTGAGACATCTCATTCAGCTGGAGATAAAAGGGAAGGAGATGTGCTTTGAAATCGAACCATTAGGGCGGCACAGACAGCAGCATGCAAATGCCACACGCAGATGGGTTCAGGATGAAGCTCAGGAGAACATCAGCCCCCGGTGCCAACAGGGGTTTGCTGCACAGGGACCCAGAGAAGCCCCTGGGGGACCTCGGGGGAGTTTGGCGCTGTGTTTGTCAAGGGAGCTGGATGTGGAAGCGATCCTGGAAATAAATGACAATGGGGTGGATCGTTCCTGAGGAGTCCCCTGGGTTATTCACCAAAATAACTCCACCAAGCCATGGAGAACTCAATTTTCCAATCTCCTTCTGGTCTCCCACCTTGGAAATTCTCACAGGGCTCCATGAGCTACTCCTTGTTTTTGTCACCCGTCACCGAATTGCAGAACCATGGAACTGTTAGGGTTGGAAGGGACCTGTGGAGATGACCCAGCCCAACCCTCCCTGGTGTCCTGGGCAGTGCTGGACATGCCCAGCCCAGGTTTGCTGTAGGGAGTGGCTGTGTCAGGCCTGAGGCTCTGAGATGGCTCCTGGAAGTGTTTGGTACCCCCAACAAAAGGCAAATTTTTTTCTCACTCTCTATAGCAGGGCAGTATTACCAAACCCTCAGAGATCTCTGGTGTAACCATCATTACTGTATTTTTGTATTTACTCGATTTTAAAGGCTATGTGATGTCTCCCAGCAGAGGAGGCTCAGGATTCAGCTGAAATGACAGCAGAAGAGAGGCCTTGTTGAGGATGCTGGAGGCAGTGACGCTCCGGGGTTGGCCAGGTCCTCCCAGGGTCACCTGGAGGGTCCCTGTGACATCACTGAGCTTTGGGATCTGCAATGACCTGCAGAGACTAAGCCAGTCTTAGCAAAGAACTTGGGGCCACTCAGAGACCTCTGTCTGTAGGCTGAGCTGCTGAATAATCCTCGAGAGGCATTTTATTCTGATTTTATTCAGCGCTTACAGTCCCTCAGGCCGGACACACCTCGCTGGGTTTTTCAGCGAAGAATGGAACGTTTGAAATTTGCATCGGGAGGAACCTTCCCCTGCCTGATCGCTTTCCACCCACCGAGAAACGACCACTTAATAACGTGCAAATCTCTGGTTAAGGAATTACTGAGATTAGCCTGAAGCCCAACACTCATCCCTCAGGAGGGGGCTCACCGAGATGCTGTTGACAAAGGGAAACTTTGTTAAAGCGTGTTTAGTTCAGCTCTGCTATTGCAAGGATCCCTAAGCTGCTTTGTTTTATGAGATTTAGGGCAGAGGATTTTCTTCAAGCACAGGGCAAAGGATTTTCTTAAAAAAGCATATTCCCCCTAGAAGGGTGCAGAGTCTCGTGGGATCTGGGGATTAGGTGTTCATTTCCTATACAAAAGCTCCATAATTGTCCAAAGGATGCCTGGATCTGAACCAGCTCCAAGTGAAACATCAAGTGCAGTGTCTGAAAAAGAGGAGGAAAAAAGAATAATTTAACTTCATGTTACCTGCACTAGGAGTTTGGTACATGGAACTGAACCAGCTCCAAGTGAAACATCAAGTGCAATGTCTAAAAAAGGGAAAAAAAAAAAAAAAAAAAATAATTTCACCTCGTGTTACCTGCATTAGGAGTTCTGTACATGGATCTGAACCAGCAAGTGAAACATCAAGTGCGATGTCTGAAAACGGGGGAAAAAATGAATCATTTTACTTCGTGCTACCTGCACTGAGAGTTCTTTACCTGGATCTTAACCAGCTCCAAGTGAAACATCAAGAGCAGTGTCAGAAAAAGGGGGGAAAAAAAGAATAATTTCACTTCATGTTACCTGCACAAGGAGTTCCGTACATGGATCTGAACCAGCAAGTGAAACATCAAGTGCCATGTCTGAAAAGGGGGGAAAAAAGAATAATTTTACTTCATGTTAACTGCACTGAGAGTTCTGTACCTGGGTCTGAACCAGCTCCAAGTGAAATAACAAGTGCAGTGTCTAAAAAAGGAAAAAAAAAGAATAATTTCACCTCATGTTACCTGCACTAGGAGTTCTGTACATGGATCTGAACCAGCAAGTGAAACATCAAATGCAATGTCTGAAAAAGAGGGAAAAAAATAATAATCTCACTTCATGTTATCTGCACTGAGTTCTGTACCTGTGAGCAATGAAAGGTTTCTCTCCACGGATGTTGTTTGTAAAAGCCAAAAGATTTGTGGGATCTGAGGAGAAACCAGAGCAGTGAGGAGAGGAAACTGAGCAGAGGAACTCTGTTTTGGTGAATTTTAGGTTCTTCTGAGAAGTTCCTGCTGGACACATGTCCTGTCCCAGACCTCTCCTGCTCCTTTGTGCTTCCCAGGATTAATTCCACATTCCAAGGGGATGCTGGCTGGAAGGAGCTGTTGGTGAGGATGGATGTTTCTGGAGCAGAAACTCTCAGAAGGCACCATGAGAAGTTGCAGTTTCATGCTGAACCAACAAAAACCACATTGAGAATGTCAACTATTCTGTGCCATTTCTGGTTGGTCATGGAAGAGGTTTTACAGTGACTTCTGTGAGCCAGAGAGGAGTTTGTTAAGAGGATCCAGGTTTACCCCTGAAAGAATTTCCTACCAAGGTAGCTGACACAGAAACCAAGAAAGAAAGAAGGATAAAGAAGAGAAACCTGCAGCTGTCTGTTCCAATGAGCACTCTGGTTGTCTTTTCTGACCAATGAGTGCAAACTTAGGAGTTTTGTAAGAATGTATAAAAAGCATGCTGGGATAAAAACAGGTTTTAAGCCTTCTGCAAATGGAGTGTGTTGCTCTGTATTGTCTCTGTCTCAACTACAACTCTTGGTGCAATCCAAGATTGTTCATTCCCCAACACAAAATCAGCTTTTTCTCTGGTGATATTTGACATGTCCCTTGATATTTGATCGTTTTCCCTCCCAGGAGCATCCCTGATTTATGCAATCACATCTCCCATATCTCAGTTTGGGAACAGGTTTCCTTATCTTCTCCATTTACGGCTTGGAATCTTTTATTGACTAAAACATTCTGTGGGGATCCCAACCCTGCAGACACTTCCCCAAGATCCTCTTCCTCTGATCTGATTTTCTGTTATTTCTCCTCCAGGTGAGCCACTTGTTGCTCCTAAATATTTCTTTTATTCCAGAGTGAAAATATTTCCAGAGTGAAAATTTTTCAGGCTGAACAGTTCAGGTGCCCCAAATTCTTACAATTTCACTGAAAAAAAAAACCCCTCATCCTTCAGGTGCTGATTCAAATCAACTGATTTCAGAATATCTTTCTCCTCAGCAGTTTGTGCACAGTAAAATATTTGCACTTTGTTCATCTTTCCTATATCAGCTCTTACAGTGATTAGTGCTGCTAAAATGGAATATCATAACAATAATTACTGTTATTATAGCTGTGATAACATTTTATTTACATTATGGTTTTAATGTATTCATTATCCCCACTGTCTCTCAACAATTAAAATGTGTAATTTTTCCTCTTCTTGCCCTTCTAGGAATCTTCCCAGTTTTGTCTGGACACCCTGGAGCAGTTCTTATCTGCAGGGAGGTGCCAGTTCTTTCTCAGCTGTGTGTGCACAGGGAGAAATGTGCAATTCTTCCCTGTCCCTTTGCCATCCACATGAATTTTACCACTAAAACCAATAAATATCCCATCTTAAACATTGCAACAGTTGTACTTTCACACCCACACA
Organism: Taeniopygia guttata; assembly: GCF_048771995.1. Taxonomy (NCBI): domain Eukaryota; kingdom Metazoa; phylum Chordata; class Aves; order Passeriformes; family Estrildidae; genus Taeniopygia; species Taeniopygia guttata. Next base: position 706,144 of record NC_133043.1, read on the forward strand.
GCGAGAACAACCCACAGCTCCACACGTAGCCCTGAGCAGCAAAGTTTACACTTTGAAAATGGCTTTTTTTTCTCTATATTTTTTTTTTAACCTCTGTCTCTTTTTTTCCCCTCCTAAACCCTTCACGGGGATTGCCTCTTTGTAAAGTGTATAGTCTGAGCTTGGTTTTGGGTGGCTACTCCCTCTATCCCAGGGATTCTCGTGACCATATGGAGCATCCGTGCTTGACTGCACTTCACACAAACCCTGCCCAGCGGGGTGTGGGCTGGGATATGGGGTGTTTGTTGCTGCTGCTTGCTTTTGTACAAGGATTGTACAAGGAGTTTTTTTCGGGTATTCTGTGGGTTTTATACTCTTACCCCACACCAAGTCCTGTTGCTCTATAAGGTGAGACTAGATGACTCCACAGAAGTCGTTAATTCTCAGGTTATGTGCTCCATAAGAGCAAAATATTTTTCAAAAAGGGGCTTTTCCAGACATTTCTCTGTACGGTGTGCACTTCACTCCTGACTTGCAGCACCTCAGGTATTTCCTTGTTCAACAACAGTAATTTTAATAAAATTAAGGCTGAAAATTATTGAGTCTGGTTTTCCTCTTCATGTTGGTATTATCAAACTACTCTGAGCTAAAATTGCTGAATTGGAACCACTCATGATGTTTTCAGCTGGGATTTTTAAATAAAATAAAAATAAGGTTGTAGGTTTTGAAATAAGATAAAACAGGCTTCTCTTGACTTCTCTGCTATTGATATTGAAAGGGTTTAGTGCAGGTGATCAAGAAGATAATAAAAAGTTGATTTTACAAACCATCTTCGAAATATCCAGTGCACTGAGGCACTTTGGAAAATGAACCACAGGGACAATCCTGCCCCAGCCCTGGGAAACAAAGGGGCTGGCTCCCAGCAATTCTGCCTTTAATTACCCTGAACCCACTGATTAAGGCCAGGAGCCCTCCCCTTAATCCTGACTTGCTCCTGCTGACCCTGGTGGCTTGGAGACTCCATCCCCGTTCTCCCAGGAATCCTGAATGCTCCCGGGCAGCTCCTTCCCGGGGCCACCTCCGTGTCCCTGGCAGCATCCTCCAGGCAGCCCTGCCTTAATTGAGTTGCTGACATTCCCCACTCCGTCCCTGTCTGCTGCCTTGCCACAGAACAAAGGAACAGCCCCTTCCCATTAAGGGCGGTAATAACTTAATTAAAACCAAGTTGGCCGCGCCGCGGGATCCAGTTTGTCATCAAGAGGCCTTCCCTGCCTTCCCCATCTCGTTTTTGATAATCTATGCCAGATATTTAATCACTGGATACCCCGGTATAAAGCTCCCAGCCTCCATAACCAGCAGAAAGCTTGTCAAAATAAATTTTAACTTCTGACCGTGGTGGAAGCCCAACTAGGAGGTATTAACAGAATCAGAGCTGTCAATCAGGGCTTGGGCTCACCGTTTATATTATTAATTCCAACTCTGGTGGCATGGGCTTGGGATAACAACCATCCTAAGCTGCGTTGGTCCAAAAAACACAAACCAAGAGTGGAATATATTTCGTGCCGAGGTGACGTTACTGAGTGTCCAGAGGAACTTTTTTTGTCTTTGAAAGGTGATGTTTTATTAGATTATTCTCATTGCCAAAAGACACAGCTACTGTCTGGCTTCGTTTGCTGAGGGGTTTTTTCTTAATGCAAAGATTTATTCTTCACACCAAAGAAACTTAACAAGAAAAAAAGCTAAGAAATTGTTTGTTTGTTTGTTTCTGGGAATTTAACTAATGCAACATGTTCGAATGGAGACTGAACATTCTGGGGTGGGTTATGAAGTGAAAGTGGCCTCGCAAATTGAAATCCAGCTTGGAGCCCATGAGCTGGAGGTATTGTTACAATGCAAACCAGCGGGAAGGATTCCAGGGAGAAAGGGGAGAAGTGTGTTAATTGAGAACAATAACACGCCCAGGACCTCCAGGAGCTGGTGGCCTTAATAAAAGGAGACAATGCCATGTTGTTGCATAACCCGAATTTCAAATTCAATTTCAGATTGGAGTGGAGTGGAGCACGAGTGATGCAGAGCTCTGGTGCTTTGTCTCTGTTCATTTGCTTTTGCTCTGCTCATTTCTGAGGCCGTCTGAATGAAAAAGGTGTCATGGGCTCTGTTGCACTGGGCTTGAAGTGGGTTTCTCTCTCCCATATTGAACCCTTGATGGTGGAATCAGCTTCAAGGACATTAAACACACAGAAGGTGAGATTTGAGGGGATGTTTGCAGTGGCACAGGTTCCATTCCACCTTGTCACAGTTCTTGCCCACTGTGGTTCTGTTGTGACTCAAACTGGGATGATAAGAAAGGACTGTTGGCATTGAGTTGGTCCTGAAGGGTGCAGGACTTTGGAATTCATTTAATGCTCTGGTTTTCTTCATCACTGTGAACAAAACCAGGTTGAAGCTGCCTGGAGAGGATCCAGAATTCCCATTTTCCAGAGTGTCCTCCCTGGCCACCCTGAGGGTGAAGTCCTGAAGTTGTGGCAGACACACAAACCTCGTACAGTCAGGCAGAGCTGGCGGTGAAATCCATTTCTTCCCTCCCGTGTGGGAGCTTTTGCCTCTTTGTCCTCAATAAAAGAAGGGATGAGGAGCAAGAAGCTCCATGAGAAAATTCCTGGGTCCTTTCACACAACAGCTCCAGGACTTGTGACAGATCTGGGTGTCCTCAGCTTGAGGACATTTTGTGGCAGCAATTCCCTGCATGGCCAGAACTCTCTGGGAGGATTTATTATATTATTTTCTGTATTTATCTGTGGGAATGCCTTCCCCACTGATTTCCCACCATTTTTTGTTCAACCAGTCTTCCCATTTGGGTTCTTTTTGCTGGATAAAAATGCTTCCATTTAAAGAAGGAAGCAGGGTAAAATACCCTACTAAAGATCCTGAAAATACTAATTAAAAGTTACAGATAAAACCCTAATTATTGTCCAGGATATTATGGATCTAGCTGGTGTCCAGCCAGCATCTTTGACCTCCTGGGATAATGGAAATTCATCCCAACAATGAGTCTGCCATAACTTTTAATTAATTTGGTGTGAGTAAGACCAAAACATAAATCCAGTCATCTTTACCTCCTCTTATTTAAGTAAATAAACATAGAATAGAAAGCAAATACAAGCTTTAGGATATTGTATTCTAGATGCCTAAACATTCTGGAATATTTTAGGGATGAGTGAAAAATGGAGGATCTTTCCCTTCTTCCCTTTAGTCTGGGCAATCCAAATTCATCATTTATGAACTCGCACAACCTTTCCTGAGCCATGCTTGCATTTCAAAGCCATTGTGAGGCACAAACTGCAATATCTATTCTGGTTCCCCCCCCCCCCCCCCCCCCCCCGACCAGCTCCACAGAATCCAGGGATGTGGTGTGTGCCTGCAGTGCTGGGATGTATTTGTGCATATCAAAAGCAGCAACTCTCTCAAATCATTCATTGAAAGTTCCACTTGGCTTCGAGTCTTCCTGAAAAAATATGTTTATTTTGTCTTCTCTACTTACTTTTCCTCATGTCTGAGTATTGTGCCTCCAGGAAGAAAAGCTTAAATTGCTGAAGTAGGGCTTTTTTTCAAAGCCTGCCAAGAATAAAGTGGCTTAATAAGCAAGCACACAGATTTCACTTTCTTACAGGGAAAAAAAAAAAAAAGAAATAAAGAAAAAAGAAGAAAAAAGAGTAAGTCATTTGGAGAAAGGCTGGGAACTTTAGGAGCAGTGGATATTTTCTAAAAGTGGAAAGATAAGAACATTTTGAGAAGGAATATGGGGCTAACTCACCATGAAGCTTGGAAAGGATGAGGGCCCCACCAACCGAATCAGATCCTTGAGCACAGGGAATTCTGTCATGACAAGGGCACACCTGTGGGTTCAGGGAGGTGTGACTGGGGGATCTGTCCCTGTGGGAGGTGTTGGGGACACAGCAGGGACAGCCCATGACTGTCACAGTGTCCCTGGGGAGAGACAACACCTGGAGTGGTTGAGTGTGGGAATCCAGGGCTTCCCTCTGGCTGCCCTGGCAGGTCTGGGACCCTGGCAGGGGTCAGGAACCCCCCTGGACAGAGCCCCCAGAGACACTGGCTGTGATCTCTGTCCATGGAAAAGAGTTTTCAATCTTACAGGAGGAATTACCAGCTCTGAGTGTTTGATATAAGTAATAATTGAGTGTGGCACGGGTGCAAAAGTAAAATTTTAGGATTCTAGATTAGGGTTCAGAGGGGACAAGATGGAGGAAATTGGGTGTGTCTTGTCCTTTTTCTCCTCCTTCATGGCCTCCATGTTTCACTGTGGTGTTGGCATTTTTCTGTTGGTTCAGGCTGGGGACACACTGTCCAACATAGGTGACAGATATTGGCACGTTATTGTAAATCCAGCACAGGTAGTTTGTGGTATTTAATGTTTGTACCATCCCACTGAGGGCAGAGCCCCACACGCTGCCCTGCAGGACAGAGCTGCGCAGGGCAGCAGAACATGTTAGAGATAAACAGAATAAACAACCTTGAAACAGCACAGACCAATTATGGCTTCTGCTTTGGCAGCGGGGCTGACAGACAGAGATTTCTACAATCTCGGGATCATCAATACCTCAGATTCCGACAGCTGAGGAGCTGGAACAGAGGCTAGACAGAGTTGAGAGGAATAAAAAGGAGATTTATTGAAGAGCCTTCAAAGGCCACACCCCGGCAGTACCAGGATGGCTCCAAAATGGAAGAAAAGAGGGCTGGGTCATGGGAGCTCACATTTTTATAAGTCCATTTGCATACAGGAGCCAACTGTCCAATTAATAGCTTCAAATTATGAAGTTTCATCCTCCTTGCTTGCTTGCCCGCCCTCCTCTTTTCACGTTGTTTGTTCTTTGGGCTGAAGTTTGAAGAGATTGTCCTTGAGTCTCCAGCCAGAATCCAGCTAGAATTTATCTTCACCACCCTGTGAAAAGATCCCAGTAGCACTTCATATAAAGCTACAAGCTGCACACAAAAATAGAACAGAAAAAACTTAAAACCCAAAGTATCGAGGTTGGGAAAACCAGAGCCGAAGCTGCTGTCCCGTTCTGCACCCTACGTTCCTTTGGGGTTTGGATGTGCCCAGCGCCAGCCTGACCCCACACAGAGCTTGTCCCTGTCAATGTCCCTGTCCCAGCTCCAGCTGAAGCCACTCCCTGGCCACCAGCCCAGAGGACACTTCCATCTCTGAGGCACCGAGGGAGGCTCCAGCCACCAATTGTTTTGTTTGTTTTGTTTGAGCGATATTTGTAGGAAAAACACCCCGGGAGGAGCCCTGACTCATCCTGGGAGCTGCAGAACATCCCTGATTCCTGTTCCTTCCCCCAGCAAGGGCTGGGATGATGTGAGGGAAACACAGCAGAGCCCCTTCCTGCTGCTCTTCATCAGGGAAAAGCCAATCCAGGCTGAAAAACCCCAGATTTAAGGCTGCCTGGAAGTAGGTGATGGCCAGGAGACACCCCAGCACTGCCACCTTCTTGGGCTCTCTGACAAAGCTTTGAGCAACCCACAGTGAAGGGCAACTCAGATGTTTTTGCACCATTTTCACAAGTGGAACAAAAGAGAAAACAAAGAGAAGTGGAGAAAACAAGGTTCTAGATCAAAAGTGAGCAGCTGGAAGGTTGAGGCCCTGTCTCACTCAGGCCCAGGCAGAAGCTGTGGTGTCCTCGCCCAGCCATGGGTGACTCCTGGGCCTGGTGCCACCTCTGAGTCACTCAGCATCACTGCTCCACACCTGAGCCTTCATTTATTTTTGGAGGTTTCCAGCCTGAACACAAATAAACAAGCCCAGCCTGTGGGCTGAGGCGGGGCAGCTGCAGGGCTCTGAGAGATAATGCAGGGAAGGGACAAGGAAATGAAATAACCAGGCAGGTATTTCAGATTAATTAACTCCATGTAGTTTTTGATGAGTTAATTAAGGGTGTTTAGCACCCTGAATAGTTTGGTTTTGCTGGCCAGGGATGCATTTGCTGCCTGACAATGTGACTGCAGTGCACGTCCCAGCTGCTGGAATTGATCAGAGCAGGAATCTGGGCACCATCAGGAATGCAGCTCCTGAATATTGTCAGAACATCCACAAACCAGACAGGATTTCTGTGCAAGCAAACCATCAGCTTTGTCACTGTTTGATCCCTGAAATCCAACTGAATATCCACTCCTCTAGCAGGAATTGCTAGGTTTTTTGGATAGTTTAAATAACCCAGTTTCCATTTACAGAGGGATGCTGTATCAGGGTGGAAGAGGTGGCTTCTTCTCCGCAGGGCTGTGCTGCCAAATCCCCCAAATTTCCCGTGGTGGCTCAGCACTGATACTCCCACAGAACTGAGAATTCCCAGCACTTCTTTTACTCCTTTCAGGGGCTTTAATCCCTCTCCACATGGATCCTGTGCTCATCAAGTTAAAAATATTTTCTGCTTTTGGGTGAGCTCTGGAAGATCCATGAGGTCGAACCTCTCCAGTGAATGGGACCCAAGCAAATATTGGAATGTGGAGAGTCACCCTCATGAATCCTAATTTATTTGGGTTATGCCATCACAGTTTTCTTCAGGGTCTGCTGAAAGTCACTGTATTATGTAAAGATTTCCAAATCTTTGAGCAGAGGGAGGCACTCAGGGCTGCCATGTCCTGATTGAACTTTATTTTAGATTCATCCACTGCAGAGATTTTTCAAACCTCTCATTCCACACCAGCAAAGTCACCTGTTTTCCAAGGGACACTCACTGGAAATGTGGGCAGTCAGATTTCTCTGCGGTTCAGCCACTCCTATATTTGAAACACTGTTCTGAAAAAAAAACCCTGGAAAGTTCAATTTGTCATCATCTCACCCCTTTTTGAAGAGTTCTCATTTTCTCAGAGTCAATCTTATTTTATATAAAATCAATTTTTTCCCATTTTTTATCATACAATGATTTCCCTCTTCTGCCAGTCCTTGATTAAAAAATTGACTGAGCAGATTCATACACAGAGTTAAAACTCAGCCTAGGATGGGGCAAATCATCTGGTTGATATTTCAGCAATGTCTTGTGGTTAATAAGTTCTGCTTGAGCCACAGAATTCCTGCTCTGGCAGCTTTCAGGACTTTTCATGTGGAAATTTCCTCATTGCTTTGCAAAGTCGGTGCCTGTGGGGTTTTTATTCGGGTACAAAGTTTAGGGTTTGAGGACTCCACAGGACAAGTGTTGAAAAAAGTAAAATAAAATAGAATCAAATTAAATTAGATTAAGTTAAATTGAATTAATGATCATGTAGATTCTTCTCTGTAAAATTAGCTGCCACTATGACCCACCAAATACAGCCCTTGGTTAACACCTCTTCTTATATCAGGAAAAATAAATGTCTGGAGCTAAATTTGTCTGTTTAAGACATGATTTCAGTCAGTTTTCTGCTTGTGACCGTGTCACTAAGTAATGAATACAATGCACTCCATGGTCATGGGCTGGAAAACTATTTCAGCTCATTAAAAAAAATAAAGAAAAAAAGAAAAATATGTACTATTAAAAAAAAAAAAAAAAAAAAAAAAAAAAAGGATTCCTGGAATGCCAAGAGCCAGCAGAAATCCAAGGAAAAACCCCAACCTACGTCAGGCCTAATATTTATCAAGAACCTGACACCAGTGTGGTCGGTTCTTTGCTTGTTTACTGTTGAAATGAAGTTTATTCCAATTTGTAATCTCCAAACTTTCCTTTGGGCTCCTGGGCTGGAAAGGGCACCTTGGGTTTGGAAGAGGTGGGATGGAGGAGGAGGAGGAGGAGATGAAAGGAAAGGGAGGAGGCGAGGAATCAAACCTGCCTTGCCAAAAATGTTCACAGAGAAACCAAATTCCTGTGCTGGTTGTGCCTCCACTTCCCAGAGGTGCGAAAATTCAGGGGCTTAAAATGAGAACCAAATGAAACTGGGGAGATTTTGGGGCTTCTCTGCCCCTCAGGAAAACTTTCCAGGGAATCAGGGATTACAAAATCGGGCAGAAAGAGGAAATAATGGGCATTATCCAGGGGGCTGGAAATGATTCCTGAAACTTTCTGGAAAGCAGCTGATGGGCATTTCAGAGCGCAGCTCAAACCAGCACAAAATACAGAGACAATCACTGTAAATTCACATTTACATTTCAATTTACAGCTACATTTACATATTTAACATTAAATTTGTATTTACATTTAAGATCTGCCATGACCTTTAAAGAGATGTTTAAAAAAGAGCTTTAAGGAATCATGCGGAGATACCCTTGGTGAGGAACATACAACATTTATGGCTAAAATTAACACTTTATTTTTAGCAAAATGCTTTCATAGTTTGTCCTACTTGTGTGCAGGATGTCTTAAAGCATCTGGAGGAACAGAGAACATTAATACAACTGGAAAAGGAGAGGGGTTTTTGTCATTTATAAATAAATTATTTATTATATATATTTTATAAATATATAATATATACTATTATATATTAATTAGGTTTATAATTATTATAAATAAACAATGGGGAATCATTCTTATTTTTTAAAATATTCATACAGCCTGAGCTTCCATTGGTAAAAAAAAGTTATTTCTGTTGAAATAAGTGGAATATAAAGTACAATCTCTGTTTGCCTGAGATACACAGGAAATGTGGCAAGGGACAGTAAAAGGATGCATAAAAATGAAATTTTTTGCTGGAGCTGTCCTTGGAAAATGAATATCTGCTCCCTCATATCAAATAATTTCAAAATAATTCCATTTTACCTGTGTGCTGAGACAACTCCCTGAAGGAGCTACAGCGAAAGGATGATACAGAAATTATTAAACATCCCCAAACCCCTCTAATGAGATTTAATTCTGTCTATTTTAAGCTTTGATTAATTGTATTTTTGCTTCTAATGGCTCCCAGCTTGAATGAATGTCCAAACCAAGGCTGAAATGATGAATTGTTTGCAGCCTACCACCATCAGGGCATATTTATGGCTGCCCACATTACTTGGCAGAGGGAGAGGATTTTAGAAGGATTAAAAAAGTTGGGAGGAGGCCGTGGATGGAGGAAAGGCTCCGCTGGGAACGAGGAGTTGAGACATCAAGGTCCTCATTGTCCCAGACTGAGACAGAAACCCTCCAAGCGCTGCTCTTATCTCATTTTCACGAGCACAGAGTTCTTCCTTTTCATCCCTCGTGTTGTTTTTCTTTTCCCTGAATAAATTCGCTTTCCCATCTCCAAAAAAGATTGGATCCCAAACACAAAACAAAACATCGCCGTGTGAGCAAAGAAAAGCCAGATTTTTTGGGGGCTTCAATGGGACGCAATGGCTTCTTCCCAAGCTGCAGATCTCTCAGCACGAGGTGCAGCTCTCCCGACAGCCAGCCTGCAGTGCAAGTCCCATCTCCCTCAGGATTTTTGGCACAATTTGGTGCTTTAGGTTGAAAGAATGGGAAAATAAAGCTCTGTGGCACGTGAAGTGTGGGCTTCTCATCCCAAAAGGGGAGGAGAAATGTCAGGGAGGAGGCAGAAGCGTGGGACACGTGGAAATAAACCCCATTTTTCACTGCTCCCCAGTAAACCAGGAGCATTGATAGCCACTCTATCTCACCAACAAGGGATATTTAATTTATTAATCACCCTGCCTTATCCAGGAGCCTGAAATGGAGATAATGAGGAAAAGCCTGCAATTAACAGGAGAAAGACTATAATCAAGCCTTTGTGGCCATTTCTTTGGGCAGGAACGAGGACTCCACTCCATCATTACTCCCCACACCTTGTTCACTTTTTGGGAACATTGGCATGAGTGAGAGGAACATGTTGTGAAACTAAGCAAATACTTACCCGGGAATATTCCCGGCCTGAGTGTATTTACAGAAATATTCATTTGAGAAGGGTTTAATGGCTGCTTTGACAGGCTATGTGCTGAAACGAGCTGCAATAATACCCTGCAACCTGGGAACTGCCTGCCCGGGGTAAATTTGGATCTCATTTATTTGCTTCAAGCGAGAGCCACGCCAGGGGGGTGAAGGTGCAGGGGATTTGTGCTTCCAGGGAAATTTGTGCTGCCAGAACCTCTCCATCCTCAGGCTGGCTACCCATCCCGTGTGCCCCCAGTGCATGCAGTGCACACACGCAGCACGCAGGGTGAATGTGTGTGAAATGTTTCAATTACCTCTAAAATAATGTTTAACATGTTCCAGACATACTGCATTAAGCAAATACCCCAGCAGTATTTGAAGCGTATTCTGTTTTTCATTTTAATAGATTGTAAATGTATTAAACACATGTTAAGAATATATTTCATATACTGCATTTGTAAAATATTATCAAATTTATATAGGCGGAAACCACAGAGCCACCACAGGATCGGCTCCAGAGCGGGCCCATTTGGGAAGTTAACCTTTTAGCACCACTGCATCAGTACAGAACAGAGGATTTTATTTGATTTCATTCAATTTTTGTTCCATTTTAAGTCCTTAACCCCTTTAGCTCTAAATTTGGGGCTCTGAAGAACATTTTTACCCCAACCATCTGCTCTGGAGCTCCCTGTTTCCATGCTGAGAGAGGTGCTTGATATCAGAGCTGAAAAACTGCCCCATGGCCATAGGATTAAATATCTGCTCCTCATTTAATACCCCCTCACATCATTGGATGGCATTAAATATCCCTATTAAAAGGCAATGTCTGCAGATGTTTCAACGCTGGAAGCTGAGATTCCACTCGGTTCCTTCCCCTCTGTCCTGCAAACGGAGCAAGCTGCAGTTGGGCTTTGGGTTTAGGCCAAGCCAGGGAGGATGGTTTGGGTTTGAAGATGTTTTCTGAGCCCAGACACCCTCAGGTTTCTTTGAAAGCAGAACCCAGAGCTAGGTCTGTTCCTTAGGAAATGAATCCCCTCTCCTGGCTGAGCTCTAAGTCCTGGAAATCAGAGCTTAACATGAAGCAAGGATGGGATCTGTGACAGCTTGGCCTAAAAGTGCGGGATTTAATCCCAGGTACCCACAGCAGTCCTTGAAGACTGTAGGAATCCAAAACAGTTCAATTTTTATACATTAATAACCTCAGTTACTTTTCATTCTCTTCCTTTAATATGGATTGGAACAGCAGAGCCAGCCCAGACCCAGAGTGAGAACTGAGATTTCCGAGTTGTATTGGACAGAAATCCCTAAGTTTTGGGTGTCTGGGGCCCAGAGCAGAGCTTGTCACTGCAATCTCTGTTTCTACCTCTCTGCTGCTCACTTTGGGAGCACAGACAGCACCTGGGGACAGAAAACTGCCACTTCCCAAAGTGCAGCGAGGTTGGCTTTAGCTTCAATAAACTCTAGAGAGAGTCACTGCTGGGTGATAAAGAGGAGAGTGATTCCTCATAGAGGAATTTATACTCAGTGCTCAGATAAACCAGCCCAGGAACAGCTTTCCAAACATCCTGGAATATTTGCCTTATAATAACATTTATATTTGATGTGTGGAACCTTTTACTCAACTTTTTTTAGAGCCTCCATTAGTTTATAATAAAATTTAATCATCCGAATTTATTTTCAGCTAGAAAGAAATTCTTAGTGCCAAATGCTTTTCTTAATGAAGTATTAAAACCCAAACATAACAGATGAATCAGGGAGAATTTTTTTTTTTTTTTTTTTTGCCTCAGTGTCCATCCCAGCCCAGGAAAGCAACCACTGGCTTCACAGGATTCTGTGATTCTCCTCATCCAGAAGTTTCCAAAGATTTTAGAAGGGATGGTGCAGGAACTTTCCCTGGGATATAGGTGCCAGAATATCCCAGCCAGACCCTGAAAAATGAATTGCAGGGGGGGTGCACAGGTGGAAACGAAGATTCCTCGGGCCAGGATGAGGCCTTGGATTCTTGCAGGCTGCCACTGTAACCACAGCTTGTATTGACACTGCAGAGCTTATTGCCAGTGACCTGCAGGGATTGGGTTTCCTGAAGCTCAGGAGATCCATTTCAGCTCCGAGGGGGAAAGATCAGACACATTCTGAAGCTCCCCAGAAGAGTTATGACAGATGTGTCACAGTAACTTAACTGCACCCTGAAAAAATATTAACTCTGAAGTGTGTTGGTTTTTATAGGCTTATTTCACACCATTATCCACTTAACTCCCCAATAATGTCCCAGTCCTGGCCAACGAGCACCAGGAGATATTTGCTGTGCTTTGACTTCCCAATTATTTTGTGTGGATGAGCGAGATGAAATAACAGCCAGACATCCTGAAAAAAAAAAAAAAAAACACTCAAATATTCACTAGCGCTGCAAAAGAATTCCCTTTCCCTCACTTTTAATAATGCAAGATTTGCCTTATCACGTGGGATGGATTTCTGCTGGAGGAGCTATCAGATGGGGGAAATAAAGCTGGGAAGGAGTAAATTCCCCACTTTGTCACGTAAAATGTGGGATTGGGTTGTTGTAAAACATTGGCAGGAGGAAAATCTCAGTGGGCAGCGGAGCCAAATGTCAGCCCAGAGCTGCCACCCTGCATTGCCCTGATTTGGGTTGGTCCTTCCCAGCAGCTACTGTGTGACCTGGTGCAGAAACAGCTTCTGGAAGTGATTTTGCCCATCTGAGAGCACTTTCCTCGTTCCTTTTCCAGTAAATGTGCAGAACAGCTCTGAGAAGGAGAGATCCCAGGCTGCCTCCTCAACACGAGAAGCAGCTGCTGCGGCTTCCATGAAACCCCACCAGCACCTATGGAGCACAGGGAGGATTTTCATGTCCTGCCTTGCCTTCCTTGCTTGAAAACATTAAATATGCACATTAAATATGCACATTAAATATGTATTTTGGAGACACACAGGTGCCAGGGAGTGAAATCCTAAGGAGAGGAGGACAGGCACTTGACTAGAGCCAGATGAGCCATAACAGAACACAATATTTATTTACCTGATCACACACAGCTTTATTTTTGAAAGAAAGATGCATTTAAGTTCATCTTGCAGGGTTTTTTTTAAATTTCATTTTTTCATCACCTTTTACCACAGGTGATTATCACAAATGCTATTTTTAATCTGACATTTCATGACTAAAAGCAAAAGCTCAGAGGAGTTTTTTCTCTATCCCAAATGGAAACAGATTTGATGGCAAAAGGAACATTGTCTGAGGGTTTTCCCCCCTTTTTTAGCTAACTGCCATTGCCATGAGGTTCACAGCAACATGTAATTTTAGGAGACCTTCATGCATGGGTTTGATGGAGTTACACCAGAAATGAGTTTAGCTGAGAATCTTTCTGCCCAGCTGTGAAAGAGGTGATAAAACACGAGGTTAGAGCACCAAACATGCAAAGAAGGGGCTGAATTTGAGTTTCCCAGCCCTGCTAGGAATCACATTGGGCCCTGCTGAGGGAGATTTGCTGAGGCACCACTTTGTCCTTTCGTGACGTGCCGAGATAAACCCAAATTGGGAATTAATCCACAGAATTGGGAATTAATCCACATCTGCCTCCTGCAAATCCCGCTCAGCCCCGCGAATCCAGAGCCAATTCCAGGCAAGAGGCCACTGGGAAAGTGTCCAGTTCTCTGTACCCCATGCCCAGCTCTGGCTGCAGAATAATTTATTTCCTGCAGTTCCTCTGGCCAAGGAAAACATCTCGGCTCCCTGTGGCAGGGGAGCTCTGCAATGAGGAGCCTCTGTTGCAAATTGTGCACCCCAGGGGCTGCCCCTCATCGTGGGACCTGCAGGAAGCTCCACACATGGGCACTGTGGCAAAGGACTGGGCTTTACTGGTCCTTGCGCCTCCAGAAATCAATTTATGACCAGTGGGGTGAATTACCTTTCTCCACACTCCGTAAAAACCCGTGGGTAATTGATTTTTAGTCCTTTTTTTTTTTTTTTTTAATGTAATACTCTAAGCAAGGTAAAATTATTTATCTCAAAAAAACTGAAGAAAGGAGCCTTCAAAACGAAATCTCAAGGTGTTGGTTTCTGTCTCAGAATGGATCTGGGCTGGGGGAGGGGGAAATGGGGAACTTATTTTCCTGGTGTTCTCCAGGAACATATTTTTAAAGGGATATTGGAATAAGTTTCCTTTGAAAACAACCTCCCAACAAACTCTGTTTCTCACTCCTAGACCCCCAGAAATCTTTTACCTGCAAGGAGATGAATGCAATGTTTTCCTTTTGTTCATGGAATCAGAGAATTGTGAAATACCCTGAGCTGGGAGGGACCCACCAGGATCATCCAGGATCCAGGAGGATCAACCCCTGGCCCAGCACAGACACCCCAAAATCCCACCCTGGGCATCCCTGGGAGTGGTGTCCAAATGCTCCCAGAGCTCTGAGAGCCTTGGGGATGTCACCATTCCCTGGAGAGCCTGGGCAGTGCCCAGAAGCCTCTGGATGGGGAACCTTGCCCTAATACCCAACAAAACCCCCACCAGAGTGGAAAATTGTCCCCAGAACCTCATTTGGGGCAAAACCAGAACAACCCAGAGGTCTGAGAGCGCTGTCCTGAGGTCAGTGGGAGTGGGATCTGCCCTTCCAACTCCTCCTTTCTTTTCCCTTCCTTTGCTCCTGCGTTCCCAGCGGGTCTGGAGCTGAGCTGGCCTTGATTTTCCTGCATGTCACTGTGAGGATGAGTGTGTGTCCTGCAGGGGGGCTGGGGAGGATCTGGGCTCTGCCCAAGCCATGCCTGTGCCAGGAATTGTCTTTATTTGCTGGTTCACAGAGAGAAATGAGGGATAAGATCCAAACACGAGGGATTTCTTTCTGAATTGTCATTTCTTTCCCATCTTCCACGTGATTTTAAAGCCAAATAATTCAGAGGACCCACAAGTTCCATCCCTCACCTGCCTCTGAGAGTGTCACGCAAAGCCAGATTTGGCTGATTTTTGTGTCATGCAAAGCCTGTAAAAATCAGGCTGATTTTTACATCTTTTACAATCCCTACCACCCCGAAGTTTCAAGATTTTCTTAACAGAATCCACCAGAAACCAATTGCAAGGTCTCCCAGCTATTATTTTTATCCTCCCAGGGTGCTGTTATCAGCAGGGCCCGATCCAGCAGATATTTTTCTGTCTGAGCACAGTAAACCAGAGCTCCAGCTGCTGCCAGTCAGGATGGATTGGGCTCAAATCCCAACATCTGGCACGTTCCCACTCCTCACATGAATGTCCAGCACAGGAGCTGCTCCCATGAAGAAAGTTCCTCATGGCTGGGTTTGCAGGACCTCATTCCTAATGGTCTAAGACACCATATTATTAAAAAATAGTGCAAATTATGCTTTCACTTACACCGCTGCCAATGTGATATAACTCCTCTGACAACCCTTTGTGTTTACTTTGGCTTCCCCCGAGCCCAAGCCCAGTGGAATAACTGGAGTTTCTCTAGATTTACAGTGGCATAACAGAAACTGGGGCTCTGGGTGTGGAGAACCCCTGGCTGTCTGAAGCCATAATAATTCCCAAAAACTGCTGTGCTCCCCCTGTGGGGGCTGCTGGGGGAAAGTTTTGTACAGAGGGTTTGAGGGTGGATGTTCTGATTGGGAATGAAAACGTTGTAGAGCAGTGAAATAGTCTGGTGCAGGCACTACAGTTATGAGATCTTTCAGCCTTTGGCTGCATTCCAGATGTTAAATTCCTCTCTCCCTACGGATGGAGAAGCCAGAGGGTCTTTCTTGATACAGTGAATTTGATTTCAGTTTTTTGCTGGGACTGGAGAGGACTCGAGCTCTGCGCTTTGCTGTCCTCCAGCAGTTTGTAGTCTCGTTCTCTTTGCCATCCCTCTGATCCATCCTGCTCCTTTTTTTTCCAAGCTTGGAGGCAGGAGGGTGTCCCAGCAGGAATGCTGAGGCTCTGTGGGCTCCAGGTCATGCCACAGGGTGGGGGTATGGATCTGTCCAGCAGGGAAAGCCCCTCCCTGAGAGGCTCCATCCCCGTGTCCTGTGGGGAACCAGCATGTCCAGCCCAGGAGCCTCAGAAACCACAGCCCAGGGAGCCACCAAAGAGCTCTTTTAGGAAAAGCTGGGAGGGACCGGGCTTTGAAATGCTGCTCAGCACTTTCCTACCTGAGGGAATGTGTGGAAGACTTGGCTCAGCTCCCACAAGGACTCGGCCCTGTTATCAGGATTTGGTTTCAGTCGACTTGCAAGGAAAAAACGTTGAAATTCTCTGCTTTTTTCAGCGGGTTCTGCTCAGCTCCAGCCCCAAGCAGCTCCACAGGAAAGCTGAGGAGGAAAGATTTGTGCATTATCCTCCTCAATTCCTCTTCCCACCAACCTCTGGGGGTGTCTCCAATTCAACCTTCCAGAATCCCATCCGCTTGTGGCAGGATAAGTACAAGGGACACCAACCTGGGATTGCAGCCCCCAAGCAGAATTTGGGAGTGAAATCCCTGCTGCACCCCAAACTGCAGCTTTGGGATTGAAATCTTCTGGAATCAGAGCGGAAAGAGAGATTCCTCCTGCTCCAACAGTGCTTTGTCTGGGATTTCCTTGATGCTCAGGGAAAGAAACTGGCTGGGGTTGGGGCTGGGAAGAAAGGCAGGGTTTGTGTGGAGGTGTGGGGAGGTGGAAGGAGGTAGAAAAGGGAGCCTACCTACATTTTTAACAGTTGCTTTACGAGTGTGATACAGGTATTTTCCTATAATAAACCAGTAATGTTCCCAACCAGCAAGTGCTGTTCTTGGCATCTCCTTTGATTCCAATTTGCTTTTCTTACAACTATGGGCAAGAGTCGTGAAAAGGGCCCTGCCTTACAGGTAGGGAAGGGAAGGCACTATTTTTTATACAAATAAATGTCACTCCTAAATTATCTGCTCCCGGAGCCCACCACCTGCTTTTTGGCCCATCTCTCCCACCTACAAATTGGCAGCTGCCATGAAATACAGCAAGGGGATTAAATAAATGGGGATTTGTTCCACTGAATCTGCACTCACCTCCTGCCAAGGTGGGAGACAAATGAGTGCTGGAAAAAATCAAATTGAGAAGTTTCCTTCAAAAGGAAGAAATTGAAGAGTTTTAATTTTTAATAAATTAGCATTGATTTCTTAGTACGTGGTTGAAGATTTCCTATTTTCCCATCTTTTTCAGGGAACAAGCTCTCACCTTATTTCAGAAATTCTCTTAGAGTGAATGGATCATAATCAAGGGAATAAAAATGCTTAGGAGATAGAAGTCAGGGAATAAAAATCTCCTATGTTCTGCTCTTTGGCTCCAGCTGACCTCAGGAATCTCATGTCATGTTCCTGTGCCTGTAGATTTCTGTAAAAACCAGGATCCTTATGATTCCTTTCAAAAAAAAAGAACTGCAGGAAAACATCTGTAAAGGAAATCCAGCTGTGTCTGTACAGAACAACACAGCCTGGAGAGATTCCTGGGTGAGCTCTGTTCTCCTTCTGTGCATCTCGAGTTCCGTTATTTGAGTCTTTTATGTTAATTATTTCTATTATTCCTTTATTCCCTCTTGCCGGACTGACCATTCCTGATGAGGTTTTTAATATTCCTACTGAGTCCACAATGTGTAGTGCTATTTCCAGTTTAGATTTGCAAAGTCATCCTTGATTAGAGATTAATTCTGAATTGGTTCTTCCTGTTAAAAATTAAATTAGACCAGGTTTTACTCAATTTCTAAATGGATAGTAATGCTTAGAACTGACTGCAGTGCAAGGCATCCTTTGTCAAAATGATGTGGATGTTTTCATACAATAGAAATGACAGTGATGAACAAAACTACTCCGATAAGGAACAGAAATTACTCAAAAGTCTCTCTCAGACTCAGCTCAAGAAGGTAAGGAAGCAGTGTCCTTTCATTAAGAGTGTTTCAGAGGGGGAAAAGGGTTTATTTAGTGAAACTTGAGCTTTGAGGATGTTCAGATAACTGCTGAGGAACAAACTTTTGCAACTCTAAATAATTTAGGGGAATTATACTACCTGGGTAAAAATATTCCTCTTTACCTGTTTGCAAGCCCCTCATTGGAGCTTCCACTGCTCTGCTCTCCTCTTTGGACAAAACATGGAAGTGCTGTGCCTGCCTCAGCTGCTCCTAAAGTTTTGGGAAAACTGTATCAGAGCTGGACAGTGCTCCACAATTCAGCTTTTCTACCACAGGCTCAACACCACTGCAGAAATTGAAGTCATTGAAAGCAGAGCTAAAATCCCACATTTCAGAACACAAGGGCTTGGACTTGTCTGGCTGCAAGTCCAAGGCTGAGGGACATCCCAGCTCCCTCTCTTCAGGAGAAGGTTTGGCCCTCCAGGGACATTTTCTCTGTGCCCTTTTTCTGTAGGAAATCTGTTGGAAAATTCTGTAGGAAATCTACATTGGAACCCCTGACCTGCACATTTCCCTGGTAATCTTGGAGATAAGCCTGCCCACACCTGCGTCCTCCAGCCCCACCACCCAGTGATGCCCTGAGAAGGCTGAGCTGGAACAGAGGCTGGACAGAGCTCCAGAATAAAGCAGGGATTTATTCAAAGCATCTCCTCCATGGATCCACCTTGGGCAGCACCAGAGCCCAGCCAGGGCTGCACCCAAATGAACCAAAATGGCCCCAAAATGCACGAGCGCTCCCGGGGGCTCTCCCTGGGATCAGTTCTGCTCCATTGGCACCTTGGAGTTCATTGTCCCATTCCAGCTTTAGCCCAGGCAGTCCCACCCTGCTTGTTTTTCTCTCTCCAGCCCACGGTGTTTGTGCTCCTGGGCTGAGGTTTGGATCATTTGTCCTTGGTGCCCAGCTGGAGCAGGAATTGTTTTGTCTCTGCTCTGTGCAGAGAGCTCAGCATCCCCTCATGTGGAGCCCAGACCCACACACTGAAGCACAGAATCTGAAAAATAGAAAAGCCAAACCTGAGGCATCACCAAAGATGAGGTTTTCTCTAGGAAATGTCTCTGTTTGCTGAACCCAACACAAATTTTTCCCAATATTCCTTCAAGCCCTCCTTAGACTGATGGTAACAGTAAACTTCCCACCTTGCAATTCCAGGAATAGAGCTGCTGAGGTTTTCCTGTACCAGCTCCAGAGGGCCAAGACAAACCCCACTGTTGGTGGCTCCTCCAAAATACCTCAGGAAGAATGGGATGTTTCCATCCACCACTGAATATTGACTCTTGCCGTGCTGCTGACCCTCAATCATCTGATGACATCACGTTGTCCCTTTGAATCCATGTACAAATAAGCTGAATTTCCATTAGGGAACATAAAGTGCTCCATTTTGCCTCACTCTGCAAACTGTTTATGGGTTCCTCGCTGCTTTCAGGATTTTTACAAGAGAACATCCACTGTTCATTTCCTGGCTCGGCTCCAACTGGACATGTTAACTTTGCCTAATTTCCAAGACATTTCATGGGGAAGGCTTCATAATACAAGGCATGTTTTTCCATCAGAGAACTCACAGTGCTTTTTTTTTTTTTTTATTATTTTTTTTTTTTATTTTAAAGTCTATTTTTCCCAGACAAATTAAACCTCCTTTTTATGAGCTTCTTCTAAAGGGGTAGAACAGTAGCTGGCCTTGTTAGATATTAGTGCTGCTGTTGGGAAGGGCGATCGTGTAACTGCAGGGCCTCAGGATTTTACACTTTCTGGAGTTCATTAACCAAAAGCTTCTGTATTTGAACCTGCAAGGTTTGAGCTGGACGGGGCCCAGGCAGCGAAATCAATCCAGTCCCGCAGCACAGAACTAATTGTCATCATATCCAAATGTGCAAATATACAAGAAGTCTACAGCAGCAGAGGCAGGGGAAAATTTAGGGCTTTCAGCTTTTTTTTTTTTTTTTGGGGGGTATTATGTTGCTGAAAAGTTTTTTACGCACTTCCTCGCCGCCATAAAATCCAACCTTGAAAATATGTTTCCTATATGAAAAGATCTGTCCCCAATTGAAGGGTTTTATATCCCCTACATCCATCTAATCAAATGCTTTCCGCTGAAGTCATATATTTGACCACATATTGGGCCGGGGAGGAGTTGGAGGAGATTTCTCGTCTTGTCAAAGCTTGTCATGTCACCAGATAATTCAGCAGGAAAAGGACGTTTTTTCCAGCACCTTTTTCCAGCTGCAGCACGTGAGGAGGAGAAGGCGCCATGAGGCAGCTTCTCCTCACTGCCCTGCAGAAATGAGACTCTAAATTTTAACAAGAAACCATTTCAGATTCACTTACTAAGGAACATGGTTGTGTCCAGCTGCATTCTTGGGCTCCACCTCCCTAGCCCTGTGTCCCAAATGGGATTTTTTGGAAGGATCTTTGTGCCCTGAAGCTCTGTGAGCCCTCCTGTCCCCCAGCTGTCCTCAGAGCCGGGTCAGTGCTGCCCTGCAGAGCTCCAGTTTATCTCTGACAGGACTTTTGAACTTTACCTGCCATCTTCTGTAGCCTTTGCAATGCCACTGATGAGTGGAATCCCCTCCCAGTGCAACATTATCACAATTATCAGAGGAAACCCCTCATCCTGCGATTGATGCCCTAATTTAAATGTCTGCAGAAAAGCAGAGTCTAGCCAAAATGAACCCAAAATTCAGCTTGAGTTTATTAACAGAAATGCAATCATGAGGTTCTCTCCCATTGTGGCTTTATTGGCAATTTAATTCTTGGAGCAGGAATGAGGGGTCCGGCTCTAATCCGAGCAGATTCTTTCTAAATAAACAGGACTATATTTAATTCGCATACATTTTGAAAACTCCAAGGATGCTTCCAGAGAAGGGCTGCTTTTTTTCTCCAAGGTGTTGCCATATGGTTTTAATTTCTCAGAAATCTATAGACCAGCTTGTTCCCTGAGAAAACTGTGCCAAGTACGGCTTGTCAAGATAGCTGAAAATGTAATTTAACATCTACTCTTTTCCTAGAGTGACTCCTGACTTGTACAGCAGCAATGTTTCCAACTGGAAAAGTCAAATGACCAGCTAAAGGATGAAATCTAAAATATTTATTATTTACTGGACACGGAAAAGAAAATATTTTTTATTCCTTATGTTCAAGGCACTCATGTGATAGCTACAAATTTTGACAAGCTTTTTCAAAACGGTAAATAGCATGTGCTGCCGCAGTCAGAAATGGAGCAGAGTTACACAAATAAAACAAGGGCGTGAAATCTTCTCTGGGCAGATAAAAGCACAAATCCCCAGCTGCCCACACTGGCACTGCAGAGCCATGGCTGAGCTGCCAGGGTTAAATAAAGCAAATACATCATTTCGGGTTTCCACTCCATGATTTCATGCCCACTGCCTTTCGTATCCTTCTCCCTATCTCTGTTTATTTTTTTTGACTCAGATATGAGTGTAGTGGGTAATTAAAAGTGAATCTTACATGAGGGACCCACTGTTGGAGCCAAACATTTGCTGGGTAACTATAAACTCCAAAGTCCATCCCTGCCTTTGCCGTCACTGCGGTTGGTCCATTTTCACACTATTATTATTTTGTCTCAGAATTCCAGTGTTTATAAAATAGGGACAGGAACACAGACTAAATATAAATCCCATCGGCTTTGTACCAGAGCAGCTAAAAAAAAAAAAAAGAAAAAAAAAAAAAAGAAGAAGCCAGAATATTCAGAATATTCCCAAATCTCCTTTAAGGCACCCAAGGGTTGCTCAGGCAGAAACTTGAATTCATTCCTGCAGGAGAATGAAATATGTTCTAAGGGTGATAAAACGATTTAGGGATTTTTCTGGTGATTTACCCCTGTAGGATTCTTTAAAGTGGTGTCACCTTCAGGGCTGATGGAGGGAATTGTCTCCAGCATGGACCAGTCCATCCAAAAGTGCTCTCCTTGCTTGGGATTTCTGCTAAACTTTATGGATTGGACCTGGATGTTTACACCAGTTTACTATGAAATAGCAAGGTCTGAGCCTGGTTTTATTTCTATATATCCCATAAAGAGAAATACAGCACGAGAAAACCCATCCAAAAACATCAACATCTTGGAATATCAAACCCAAAAATCCAGAAAAATATGGTTCTCTCTGAAAGGAAATGAGGAAGAAGGAAGGCAAAAAGAGGATGATAATAATTACAGACAAAACAGTGGCAGCTTCAGGATTTAAAGGTAATATTTTATGCTATTTGACAGAATGAAGCAAGGCAAATTTAAAGGAAAATTTGGCAATTTTCACACTGCAAATTGTCCCCCATGCAGAAGAAATAAAACTATCCCAGGATTTTTTTCCCCCTGATATATTGGTGGAGATTGAGTTGTGTGGAATAAATTGATTCAAAGCCCAGCACCAGAATAGTCAGGAGAAAACTCTGTCAGATTTATTCATCTGAGGGTCTGGCAGCTCTGAGGTCTTGGATGGCTTTTCCCATAAAAATGATGCTTTGTAAAAAAAAAACTTAATAAACTTTCTAATAAACAGTCTGAGGGAACAAAGCGACACTGAAAAAACTATTTTCAATGGTGAAAGAAATCTGGAATGTTCTTTGCTTTTAAATATTTCATTAATAAATCAGTACATACAAAACAAAAATAATATAGTTTCTGCTATAATTCTCCAAATTCCACATCTTGCAATCTCTCTGAATAGCAGATGGTAATTTTTATTATCTGTCATAATGGCATTTGTGATTATGTTTTTGCTGGTAAACATTTTTGCTGGTAAACATATTTTCCAAAAGGCATTGCCCTGCTAGAATTCAGGGCTGAAAAGGAGAGGGAAAAGGAAGGAGGGAAAAGGAAAAGGAAAGAGGGAAAAGGATGGACAAAAAAGGGAATGGAAAAGGAAGGAGAAAAAGGAAAAGGATGGAGGAAAAATTGAAGGGAAGAGGAAGGAGAAAAAGGAAAAGGAAGGTGGAAAGGGAAAAGGATGGAGGAAAACTGCAAGGCTGTGGATGGGAGGACCCATCCAGGGATGGTGCCACTGCAGGGCTGTTTGGGATGGTTTCCTTTCCCAGGTTTTCCCACTTGTCCCAATGATCCATGAGCAACCCTGCTGGGGATAAACCCACCCAGTTCCACGGAGCTGTCACATCCAAGGCTGAAATAACATGGGACATGCAAGATTGTCCTCCAGTATTGATTCCCAGTGAGAGAGAACAGGGTTAAACCTGCCAGGCCAAGCCAGAATGTCTTGGCCACTCCCTCTACCCCCTCTTTTGGGTTTGTTTGTTGGGTTCTTGGGAAGAAAGGGCAAGCTGGGTTGAATGCAGATAAATAAATAAATCTGCAGAGATATTTTCACCACGCTGCTGTTGACTTTGAGCCCTGGTGTTTAAAGCAGGACGTCAACACGCTGAGTGTCCTCCCTGCTCCTGGCAAAACCACCCAGCTATTCTGGGCCTGTGGGCACCATTTGGGTACAATAGACTTCCCTTCAGGAGCCTGGTTTCCTCACAGCTTTATATATTTATGTATGGACAAGAATTTTTGTACTTTCAGTGCTGTCAGCTTAGCCCCCAGGAGGTTGTTCCAGCTCAAGAACCTGAGGCAAATTTAGGAGAGGATTTCTGTGGCCAGGATCATGGCACGGCCTCAGGAGAGGGGATTTCACACCATTAGGAAATGGTTTGGGATGGGAGAGACCCTAAATTTAATCCCATTTCACCCCCTGCCATGGGCAAGGACACCTTCCACTATCTCAGGTGGCTCCAAGCCCCACCCAACCTGGCCTGGGACACTTCCAGGGATGGAGCAGCCCCAGCTTCTCTTTGCCCCTGGCTTTGCTCCCTGTCTCAGGACGTATCTGTGGCACAGGGCACTGGTGAGCAATAAAATCTGGCAAAGGATCAGAAAAACTTTCATGCAATTCTTGAGTCATGCCTTGGAGTAAATGTGCCACTAATCAGTAGTGAGTATTAATCATCCCTGTGAATCTACACAGTCCTATGGACATTGTCTGTGAGGTTCTGAGTGCAGGGAAAGGCAGCTGAAGAAAATCACCACTCATTGCTGCTGCCACTCCATCTGTGCATTCCCTGGGAGCTGGGGGCATTTGGGAATGCCAGGATCAGAGCAGGGAACTGTTCTTTTAAACACTCTTCATTGGATTCATATTATCATCACACCCGTGTTGTGATCTCACACTGGTTGCAGCTCCTACTCGGGTGCTGAGGGGGTTTTGTGCCCTGGCCCATGGATTTTCTACCTCTGACTGCGGTATTTCAGAGAGCAGTGTTAGATGGGATATTGGGAAGGAATTCTCCCTTGTGAGGGTGGGCAGGCCCTGGCACAGGGTGCCCAGAGAAGCTGTGGCTGCCCCTGGATCCCTGGAATGTCCAAAGCCAGCCTGGATGGAGCTTGGAGCACCCTGGGACAGTGGAAGGTGCAGGTGGACTGGATGACCTTGAGGGTCCCTCCCAACCCAAATCATCCTGTGGCTGTGCTGAGGAATATCCTCCACCATTGTCGCTGTTGAGGCGGTCCCCACACAAAGTACAGACAGTAAGCAGGTTCAGATGGCAACTCTTTGTTCTCGAAGATGGCCGACCTTTTATACACTCTAATTGTTTATCCTTCTTCTACCTTAACTATTGGCCACAATAATTCAACATAACACCATTGGTGAAAAGTAACAGTGACTTCAGCTAACTTTCTAAAAATACTTCGTACAGCTGCAAAGTTCTCTCCTTGTCTTTCTTCAATTCCTCTCTTCTCTCGGTCTCCTTGGTGACAGCCTTGGAGAAAGCTGCTTATCAGCTTCTTCTTGCTTCCTAACTTCTTCTCAGCTTCTTTAGCTAACAGGCCCACTGTTAGCCCCTTCCACTCACCATTCCATCACAAACTGGAGGTCAGTGGGAGGAAAGCAGGAATTTTGCAGTCCATGGAACAATCCACAGCTTACACTTCATCCTCAGCCCCATTTTCCCGGTCTCTCTCTCCGCTACGGCCAAGCCCCCACCTCCTCTTCCCTTCCCAGCCTCCTCGGAAAGCAAAACCATGGGAGCAAAGTAAGACAACGCTCCTGGCATCTGCCTGGAGCCTCCCATGGCGCTGCAACCGGAGCACGGCCACAGAACATAGGGAGCTTTCTCCAAAGCCCCGGCGGCGGAAATCGCCGCCGCTCTTAATTCGAACCAGAACGAGATGGGCCCGGGGCGCGCACAAAGGCGGCCTTTGCTCGTTCCCAGGGTGCTGACAGGATGGGCCAGAGTCCATCCTGTGCAGCTGATGGCAGCAGCAGCACATCCTTAAATCTCAACACCTGGGCGCTGCTCCGGAGACCTCGGCGGGAACTTAGAAGGGAGGTTGCTGCCAGTGCCACTGGGAACGACCCGGGGGATGCTGCAGCTGCTAAAAAGGGGGTTTGGAATGGACTTGGGGATGGCTAGAAAGCTCATTTATCAATGTAAACACAGTTTAGCTGGTTCATAAATCTGTTTTCTTTCCTCCTTTTCATCGGGTGCTGCTGTTGGGGCCGAGGGTTTCGTGGTATGATCGGCTGCTGCTCATGGGCATCGGCCAGATAAAGATGATGAGGGAAAGGGGATTTTTTTATTATTTCTGTTAAATAGTTGGGTCTATGTGTGCTTAGAATTCCTCTTTTTATTCCATCTCTTCTAGGGATGGGTGCACTGCTATGGAAAAAGCAGAACTGGCCAAACCAAACCTCAGCCCAAACACTGACATCAACCCAAACATTTTTGAAGGTCAGGGTGAGTTTGGATAAGTAACCCATGTACCCAGTGGTAAGTAGGGCTGGTTAGGAAATGGATTTTCCACCTTCTGAAAAATTTGGAGATTGGATCTGTGTTTTTGAGCAGCTGACATTTTAATGCTCTTTTCCCCAAACCAAGACAAATTCATTTAAGTGGCAATTTTAATAGCACCGGATCAGCTCATTTGTTATTTGGTTTCTTTTTGGGAAATTGTAAGACAAGGAAATAAAAATACTCACAAAATGCAGGCAAAGGAGCAGTTGATTTAGTAAATCCATCTCTTCCAAGCACACTGATCTGCCTTTACATGGTTTTTAAAGAATATAAACCTTATTTCTTGGTACTTCTGCCACAGATTGGGGCAGGGATGGCCTTGCAGCCCCTCAAACCTGATACTTTACCTAGAATAAGCTTGGTTGGAGGATTAGTTTCATTTCCATGATGTGTTTGTTGTGAAAACTAGAGACATTTGAGCAAAATGTGATTCCACTGGGCAAAATTATGATTATTTTGGGTGTGTTTCTGGGTGTAGTTGTTGTCATCCTAAAGCACAGGGTGTGCTAAGGAAGGTTGGCTTGGGACAACAGGGAATTGCAGAAAATTTGGGAAGGAAAATACTGGGATTTTTAATTTGATTGAAATAGCACCATAAAATAATGTTCTTCACCAGGTCTCTCTTCACTCACAAGTTGAATATGGGGCCAAAAGAATCTAATTCAGGCCCTTCTCTGTCTTTTCCCAAAGTGTTATTATTTTATTTTTCATGAGCACTTAATTAGAGACTGAAAAAAAATAAAAAAGGCAAACAACTCAGTCCTGAGCAGCTCAATACTGAGCTTTGTGTCTAAAGGAAACTCCATGAAATGGGAATCAGGTTAAATAGTTCAATTATTGTCCATTGTTTACATGCTGGAGGACTGCAACTGTTTGGAATTGTTGAAGTAGTTAGGAAGGTGATCGGAACATTTGCCAGCAAATGACATAAATCCATAATTAATTATAATGGCTTAAAAGGTTAAAAAGAGAAGGGATCATTGGTCCCTTGGTTTATTGTGAACTGTCAGGATAATGGAATTTTAATCAGCCCGTTTATTTTAGGAAGGATTAATTGCATGGTGCGATGCAGAAAATACAGGGAGCAACACTGGAATCGGAGCCGAGCTCGTAATTTTATTAAAGCAGATCAGTTGTAGCATCTTAATTTCCTCGGACATGTTTATGGGGAGCCATTTGTTTGGTCAAGAGTCTTTCCTGGCTGTTCAAGTTGCTGAAAATGAATGTGGTTGCTGAGCTGTGGCCTGGGAATCCAACCCTATCCCAGCTGGAAATGGGATTCAGGGGGTGCAGCTGGAAAAATGCAACAGGGAGCTGCTCAGGGCTGGGATAATGGCTTGGGTAAGGATTACCTGAAGGGTTTCACTGGAAGAAAGGGGTAGCAGGGAGGTTCAGGTTGATCATCAGGAGGAATTTCTTCTTGGAAAGGGTGGATCTGGAAGGATCTTGAGGATTTTGCTGCCCTGTCCTTGCTCTCTCCCTGCACCCTGTGCTTCCTCACGGACAGCTGGGCTCTGCCAGGACAAGGCACTGGGAAGGTGGATGTTGTCCTGATCCAGCCTGGTAATCTCTCTCATCTTCCTCTTCATCAGGATTAGTTCCAATTAAGTCATCTTTGCCCTATCAGTAGAACCCTGTTCACAGCAGTTCCCCAGAGACATTGAACCACCACGATTGAAATCGATTAAATTCAATCAGGAAATCATCCAATTCAGTCAGGAAATCATTCCATTCAACCAGGAAATCCTGAGTGAAATCATGGCAGATTGAAATTAATATTCATGAGCTGGTTTTAAAAGGAAAAAGATCACTTTACTTTTTAAAAGTGGAGCTTTTTAGTGAGACGTCATCCATGGCTTTTGCCAGAGATGGTACAGAGCACATGACCACAGCTTTTGTCACAACACCAGAGCAAACAGAGCTGGGGGGACTTGGGGGGATTGGTGAACTTTTTTTACTTCTCTTTCTTCTTTAAATAAAATTATTTGTTTAGTTTGAAAGCCAATCCAGACTGGGCTAGATGCAGCAGCTGGCACAGCCACAGGGAGACACTGGCCCTTCCAAGAGGAAAAGGGGCTCACATGACAATTTCTGAGTTACTCCAAACAAATAACCATGAAATGAAGTGGAGGATAGTCCTCCACTGGATTCCTGTAATATTCCATTTATAGTTTTAGGCTTCTCCCAGGCTGGGATAAGAAAATGTTGGCTGACATCTCCAGAAAGGAAAGGAAATATTCTCCTGGAGGTAATGCTTTGAGATTATCAAGTGGATTTTTATTTGGTATCGATAATAAATCACTACTGGGCCCATTTGATTGTAGCCAGAATGTAAAATACACCCATTAGTAGGCTTGGAGCTTGCTAGACTTGGCCTGCAAACTCCTTTCTCTGTGCAGCACCGTGTCTGTTCTTGTCATGGTCTTTGGAGGCCCTTCAGTCAATGATGGTGTTGAAATTCAACTCAGAATGCTGCTTAAGACTAAAAATAGCACCATTTTTTCCTTTGGAATGGGGCTTTTTTTACACCTTTGAATTATTGCTTTACCTCAGATGTGTTTTGAGTGAGGAACCTCTCTGCAAACAACTACTGCAAGGAGTGGACCTCAGAAAATTGTGTTAAACAGTTGTTTTGACCATCCTTTAGTTTTGATCTATTCATTTTAGCCCTGTGCAGAGTGGTGGAAGGAGACACAGAATTTCTTGGATGATCATTTTTCCAGAAAACACTTGAGAGGTGAATGTTGAAAGCAAAAGTGGCCTGTAGAGCAAGGACAAAGCTGCTGCTTTGATTAAAACAAAAACACAACAGCCCCACTTTTTTATTTTTGCCAGAAGTTCTATCAGAGAGGGAAAAGTTTTTGATGATGTTCCCTCAAAATCTGCAAGGGTGATGGGTAGCACTTGGAAATGATGCATGGCCTGCAGAGCTCAACCTTGCCAGACAAACAACACAGCTGCTCAGCTGCCAAATCCAGTGCTGGGGGAAGAGAAGCACCAGGTGCTCCACAGGGAAGGTCCAGTGGGTGATGGCTGATGGAGCCACCCCATTGCTGCTCCAAATTGGGGTCTGGGCAGCCCTGCCAGCCCAGGGAGCCCATGGCAGGAAGGGCTGGGTGTCCCTGCCATGAGCAGGCCATGGTTCCTCTGCCATGGTTTCTCCACCATGGTTTCCCTGCCATAGTTTCCCTGCCATGTCCAGGCCATGGTTTTCCTGCCATGGTTTTCCTGCCATGCTTTCCCTGCAATGCTTTCCCTGCCATTATCAGGCTGTGATTTCCCTGCCATGTGCAGGCCATGGTTCCTCTGCCATAAGCAGGCCGTGGTTTCCCTGCAATGCTTTCCCTGCCATTATCAGGCCATGATTTCCCTGCCACGTGCAGGCCATGGTTCCTTTGCCATGGTTTTCCTGCCATGGTTTCCCTGCCATGTCCTGGCTATGGTTTCCCTGCCATGGTTTATTGTTTTCCTGCCATGGTTTCTCTGCCATGGTTTCTCTGCCTGGCTGTGGTTTCCCTGCTATGGTTTCCAGGCCATGGTTTTCCTGCCATGCTTTCCCTGCTATTATCAGGCTGTGATTTCCCTGCTATGTGCAGGCCATGGTTTATCTGCCATGTTTTTTCTGCCATGGTTTTCCTGCCATGGTTTCTCTGCCATGGTTTCCCTGCCACTGTTTCCCTTCCATTATCAGGCCATGATTTGCCTGCCATGAGCAGGCCATGGTTTCCCTGCCATGGTTTTCCTGCCATTATCAGGCCGTGATTTCCCTGCCATGAGCAGGCCGTGGTTTTCCTGCCGTGGTTTCCCTGCCATGCTTTCCCTGCCATTATCAGGCCGTGATTTCCCTGCTATGTGCAGGCCATGGTTTCTCTGCCATGGTTTCCCTGCTTGGCTGTTGTTTCCCTGCTATGGTTTCCAGGCTATGGTTTCCCTGCCATGATCAGGCTTTGATTTTCCTGCCATGGTTTCCCTGCCCTGTCCATGCCATACTTTCCCTGCCCTGTTCAGGCCATGTTTTCCCTGCCATGCTTTCCCTGCCCTGTACATGCCATAGTTTCCCTGCCATTATCAGGCTGTAGTTTTCCTGCCATGCCTTCCCTGCCTGGCCGTGCTCCCCACGGTGCCTGGAGGTACCTGCGGAAGCCAGAGAGCCCCGGGCTGGCTCCAGAGCCCTGCACAGACGAGCGGAGCCAGAGGGCTGCTCCCCAGCCCCAGCACACAGCCCTCCTTTCAGCACCTTCCCTCGCACAAAGACTGACTTATCCCACCTTTCTCCCCCCTCTCTCTCCCTCTGTCTCTGCTCCCCGTAGCCCCGGCCATGAAAAGCCCTCCACGTGCAGCCCAATAAAAGTCCTGTACCACCTCCTCCTCTCCCCCTCCCTTCCCATCCAGAACAGCGCTGCCAAAAAAGGGGGGAAAAGAGAAAAAAGGGGTAAAAAAAGGGAGAGTGAAGGCTGGGACTGGAGGGAGTTAAACCTGGAACTCATTTAGCAAAAGGGACTTTAGTTAACAAGAAAGTTACCCATCATGAACTGCCAGTAACACCTCGAGTGATCCTAAATCCATTACCCAGAGACTTAGCCCTGGCTGAGTTTGATTTTATGAACTGTGAGGCTGCTATGTTGAAAGTCTGCAAATTGGACATAAATTGGGCTGCAGAAGGCTGGGGAGCTGCAGGGGTTGGGGGTTTTTCTCTCCCTGGTGACGTAAGGAGGCTCCGGCCGCAGATCCGCACGATCCAGCCATGGGGATGCTCAGGACACCCCAGGACAGAGCTGGACATCAGGAAAGGCTCCCAAAACCTCAAACCTGGGATTTCTGGCTGTGCTGGATGAGGATGGGCAGGTCCATGCACTTGCTGAGCCTCAGACCTCCCATTGTGAGCCCTGGGAGTTCCCACTCTTATCTTCAGCACCTTGCTTGGTTTTGTTTTCACTGGGGTTTAATCTCCAAAATTCTGTGATGCAGAGCAAACTCCAAAAAAAGAGACCAAATTTGATGAAAGCAGGAGGCAGGGAGGTGTCTGCATGGGATGCTGCAGCGTTTGTGGCTCCGTTTGGGTTTTAGGGCTGCTTTGGTTGTTGAAATGCAGCCTCAGTGCATCATATTTTCTCATGTATAATCAGAGTGTTGGGTAATTCATGCAATTTTCAAAATAAAGAAACTTCAAGTTGGGTGTTAGGTAATTTTACAACCTCAGATAAGGTATAAAAAACAGAGGATGAGGTGAGGCACAAGGTGCACCTGAGGCAGGTGAATCCTGGGGGCAGAGAGCAGGAATCAGGAGCTCAGAGGCACAGGCAGCAGAATCCCCTCTGTTATTCCTGAAATTCAGAATTTTGAGAGATTTTTGCTTCCTTATTCTGGTTTTGTTACCATTTCAATCTCCTGGTTTTTGCAGGATTTGCATTTGCTGTGGCACGGCTTTGTAAATTATGTTAAAGGAAGGCGTCAGGGCCTTGGAAGCAAAATTTGGATCTGGTTTTATGTTCCCAAATGGAATTCCTGCTGCCATCACATCCCAAAGGATGTCCTGACTGCAGCAGGAGGCAAAGAAGGACAGGTGCTTGCCCTGGTGACTCGGGAATCCATTGGAAATCAAACATCCTCTGTGGATTTTTTGCTTCTTTATGCCAAGGACAGGATTAAATGTGCTAGAGGGTATTTCTTGTTGGGACTCAGATGTTTATCAGTTCTGATCTCTGTCACAGTCTCACAAACCCTGAGTCCTGCAGCACTTCACTCTAACAAACTAAAAATGCAGTCCCACCTTTCTTTCTACAAGGCCTTTTAAGGTTAAACTGTCCAATTAAGAAATGACACCTAAATTATTTTCACTCTTAGCCCAATAACCAACCACCCCTGGCCTGCAATGGGGACTTTTTTATCCAATGACACAAAACCACCCAAACCCATGGAGAAGAAGGTGAGAAAGGAGCAGCCTCCACCCTAAAACCTCAATATTGCTTTATAGACATTCCTGTATTCTAAACCCTTAAACTCTGAGTTTTCCCCCTGTGATATCACACACTTCTATCCAAACTCCACCCCCACAATCCCAGTTCCACCATTCCATTTTGGAAGCTTCTCCACGGCCTCAGGTCAGTGCTGTGTTCTCCTGAGGGTCAGTGCCTGCCAGCACAGAAAGTCCCAAATTCTCAGCAGCATCCAGGGTTCCAACAATCCTCCTCCACCATTCCCAACATCCCAATGGCTGCTCGGTTCTTCTTCACCTTCTGCTGGGTCTAGACTAAAATTTCAATAATTAATTA
Source organism: Taeniopygia guttata (assembly GCF_048771995.1). NCBI lineage: Eukaryota > Metazoa > Chordata > Aves > Passeriformes > Estrildidae > Taeniopygia > Taeniopygia guttata. The sequence continues at coordinate 737,942 of NC_133043.1, forward strand.
TGAATTTAATTTTTACCCTAATTAAAAATACAGCCATCATCAGCTCCCAGTAAATGGGGCAGAAGAAGTGTTTTTTACACATAAATTTGTATGAAAATTTGGGTTTTCAGCTCCATGGCTGAACTGATTTTTTTGTTAGAGTCTTGAGTCAAACTGAAGCAAAAGCCTTTGCATTCCTTAGAAATAGGAAACAAAAATAAGATTCAGGAAGAAAATCCTTTCTTTTTCTCTGCTTTAGCCTTTATTTTATCCCTGATGTTTTCAAATTTAGGCAGATTTTGAAGCAAAGTTTTGCAAAATGTAAAAATCACAAAGTTCCTGATAAAATCTCATTCTGCTAAAGAAGGATTTCTGCAAAACTGCATTTTTGAGACGAAGTCAAACATTTCTTGAGCCCATTTATACATTAAAACTTCAGCAGAACCCAGCAAAGACAGGAGTTTGCAAAGTGATAAAATCAGAGGGTTTCTAATTTTGAAGTACTTTTTATCTTTAAATTAAGCCCATTCACAGATTTTAAAAGGCACATGCACAGATTAAATAAAGCACATTACCCAGCAAAGACAGGAGTTTGCAAAGTGGTAAAATCAGAGGGTTTCTCTCTGATTAAGAAGTACTTTTTATCTTTAAATTAAGCCCATTCCCAGCTTAAATAGGGCACATCAGAGATTAAATAAGGAAAACACACATCTTTTCTGCATGGGGAATGCATAGCCACCAAATCTCAGCACAAAATCTCTGAAGATTTGATTTAGAAGATGAGTTTATAAAATTCGGCAGCATCCTTTGCCTCTCAGCCCCAGTTCTGGCCAGTCCCTGCCCTGACCCAGCACAGCACCTCCTCTGTTATTTGATAAGCAAAGCCAAGCCAGGGCTAATTTTCCCAGCAAGGTGGCAACAATTCTGTGTGTGATATGTGAGGGAGAAGCACAGGCAGCTCATTTGGGTAATTTCTTACCCTTCTGGCTTCTGCAATGTTTCTTTAGGGGGCACTGAATATGAGTGATTGAGTGAGAGGGAGCCCGACAGAATTAGCACACACTGGATCTTTTGACCAAGGGGGAAAAAAAAAAACCCAAAAACAAAACAGTCGAATGTTGGTCTAGGGGCACGTCCCCTTAGGATTTGGGAAAGAAAAACACCAAACCACGTTCGTTTGGTGCTCCTCGAGCAGCGCAGCGCCTTCAATTAAAACCCATTTCAACAAAATAAAAAGACACTTAATCTTGGATCCAAAATAGCTCTGGAATGGCAGCAGCACCGCCCAGCCCAAGGGCATTTCCAAGGCAAATCCAACGTGCTGATACCCTCCCGTGAAATGCTTTTCTGAGAAATTGCTGGCAATTCCCTGCTGGAGTTTCCAGCACTGCCCGTGAATGGCCCCTCTCAACTGGGCACCTCCTCAGGGTCACCCTGGTGCCACCCAGAACTTTCCAGAGTTTGTGCAAAGGCTTGTGTTTGTCCTATAACCTAAATACAGGTAAATTTTCTCTGCTCTTTTCCTGTTTTCCCCTTTTCTTTCTTTTTTTTATAAATTAATTTGTGTTTGTGAGCCAATGGCTTCTGCTGTCTGCATGGAAAAGTCCTCATTTTTCTCCCATAAATCCAAGGAGAAACGATCCCTTATTTTAACACCAGAATGTCCTTGGAACCTTCACGTGCCTTTCCATGACCTGGGAAAATGCAACCCCTGATTTCCAGCCCATCCCTTCCCTTTGCACCTGCGCTTCTGTGAGCTCAGGGAATATTGTGGGATGCATCCAGTGATGTCTCTGTGCTTCAGGGAGCTGCATTCCCTGTGGATTCTCTGCAGGATCATCCCCACCCCACCTGGAGCAGTCTCTGGGGTCTCAGGAGTGGGGAGGGACCCAAGTGCAGCCTCCTTCTCCAGCACTCTCCGTGCCCTTACCTTGGGGTGGTCACCTGGCCCTGGTGTCCTGCACCCCAGCAGAGCTGCAGGGACCCCTGAGGAGCCTCTGGGATTGTCAGATTTTAGGGTGAATCACACCCATCACAACTTTTGGGGCAACCTGTGGGCTTTTAGGGCCTGACTTCCAGAAAGGCTGAGCATTCAGGGCTCCTGCTGATGTTGAAGCCACACAACTCCCCAAACAAACAAATCCCTTCTGGATGTGGCAGCAGCTCCAGCTCCAGGGATCTCTGGGGTCACCATGGCACAGCCTCGCTGCTCAAAGCTCTGAATTTTATTTTAAAGAGGTTGAACAGAGTTTGCCTCAGCCCCACAGCCAAGATCCTCCTCACAGGCAAGCTTGAGCTCCTCACTCACTACCAGGAGGGCATGAAAAAGTATTTAAAGAGAATTTATTTGTGCTGAGCAACAATAGCAATAGTTAATCTCTTATATTAAAACCTTTAATGACTTCAGGGACTTATGAAACCATCAGAGCCCATTTAATGAGGGCCTGCTCTGGCCCACACTTTTCAAAGCTGAAATCTTTAATAGAGCAGAAAAGAAATCCACAATTTGGAGGGGGAGTTTGGGACTGTACAAAACATTATGGAGCTGTTTGGTTTGCAGGACTCCTGTTCCTGCTGGGCAGTGCTCTGATGATGTATTAGGGGAGCCTGTCAGCAGGGCCGTGGAGCTTCATGATGCATTACAGCAATAAGTCGTTTGTAATACATCATCTGCAGCAGCTGCTGGCCCGCTTTGGAGCCTCAAACCAAAATTAGGCAAGGGTTTCAACATGCACCAAAGCTGTTTTCTTCCTTTCTCCCTTTCCCTCCCTGTCTCCAGGTCCTTCTCTCCCGCTTGCTCCCGACCTCAGCCTGCCAATAGCAATTTGCTGGTGATTTATCCGTCCTGGCTCTCCCATGAAATTCCTTTTTGGTGGAACCGATGGAACACAATGCTCTGCTGGCCAGGCAGGAGGGTGAGGGTGGCTGCAGGGGATGAGAGGTGTAATCCCTTCAGACTGCAGCCAGCTCTGACAGGACCAGCACATGTCTGAGGGGACACAGAATGTCAGTTTTGGGGTGCAGGGCAAGGAAGGGCCTGGTTTGCTGTCACTCATTAAGAATTAGTAGGTAAACTCCTCTTTAGCTGCAGCCTGATCTTAGTTCTGGTATTTTTTTTCTATCAACAATATTAGGAATTTTCACTAATCTATGGAAACACCCAAAATAACTTCATAAACAGAGGTGAACTCTCAGCCACTGCAATGATTGATCTCAGGGGTTTTTAGCAAGAGGCTCCCTCACCTTCCTCACCTCTGCTCGAAAGCTGGGCAGGTTCTAGGGCCAGACACAGGCAAGGAAATTTACCACTGGAGTGTCCAGGTAGCATCCCAATAATCCCATTTTTACATTTCTAAGCCTTTTCTGCCTCTTCTGCCCCACTTGGCCTTCACACACGTGGCAAGCAAACCTCTGGAACCTCATCAAATACCCTGAACCCCTTTTTATTCTTTTTTTTCAGTCTTGAAAACTCATTTTGCTGTGTTGCTCTTCTGCTGTTTCCTTTAGAGGGGTGAAATGTTGCAGCCCTGACTCTCCCCATTTCCCAAGCTCAAAGGTGCTTGGTGGCACAGCCAGGGTGATGTTTCCATGTGGAATAAGGAGGAATTGGGACGAGGTGTAGGTGCCTGGCTGTGGGATCAGGCCTGGCCCCAGAGTTACCTGCTGCTCTCCTCAGTGCAGCTCGGCTCAGGAGATAATCTAATATTCAGTGGGAACTGCTGGATACACTGTCCATGCACACACACTGCAGAGCTTGTTGTGTTTCCAGGGATTGTTTTGATTTTGAACTTTCTTTTTTGAGCATTTAATGCCCTGCACTTCTTAAATCACAGCCCAGCGGAAAGCAAGAGGGGGAAATCACATCCATGGCTTGTTACCATGCATGAGGCATAACCAAGTGCTTCAAATCCCTGAGGGGATTACTCAGGAATCACCAGGCCACCTGGAGTTTCATTATGGCTCTTACAAACAGGCTTTTAGCAAGAAGGATGAGGTGGGGAGGGGAGAGGGGTCTTCTGTTTAAAGCCCTGAAAAGGGACGAAGTTCACAGAGCTGAACAATGGCTCAGCCGAGTCAGCTGAGCGCAGGGGCTGGAAAGGATTAATCAGAGCGAGAAATGTCAGCTCAGAACAAACCCTTCAGCAGCGTGGCCAAGCCACAGGGCTCGGCAGAGAGCAGCCTGAGTCACTCCCCAGCCACGCAGGACCTCTGCCCCTGCCCAGGCTCAAAGAGTCCAGCTCCTCTTTGCTCTGTCACCAGCTCCAGTCCCACCAGGACAGCCCCTCGCCCACCCCCAGGTGTTCCCAGACCCCTTGGTTAGCCCAGGAATCCTCCTCTCCAGGAATCCCCCATTTCTCTCCTGTGAGAAATGCTACTGGCTTCCAAAAATTGAAAAGGTTTATTAAAACCTTATCAAAAATACAACAGAAGACTGAATACAGAAAATATTTCCTGGTGGTTCTGCATCTGCACTGGGAGCAGAGGATTTTTCCCACCATGTGCTCACCCACACAATGCAGGTTTTGCCTTTTAACCCTTTAGTCCCTCCCAAAGTTCTGTCCATTGCTGTCCAGTGCTGGAGATCACTTTGACTGGAGGTCAGCTGTTGCCATAGTAACAAGCTGATTCTCCCAAATGTCCCAAACCCAGGTCACCCCATGATAAAAATAAAACTATAAATCATAAAACTTCTCCTAACACATATACAGGATATTTGCCTTTTAATTGTGAGACTCAACCATGGCATTACTCATCTATCACGTCTACCACAACGTTTTCTCTTGCCTATCACAAGATCCAGCACAAAGAAGCACTTTGCAATTTTGGGGTGTTTTTAGAGCATTTCTGGAGAAGAATGTTGTTTCAGTCTCAATAAACACCATCCTCCTTCCAGGTCAAACATTTATTCAAACAATGAGATGATGCTACTGATTTCCAAGTGATTTGTTCTGTTTTTACCTAAATTAAACTCCCCACTTTGTGCCACCTTTGTAGATTTCTGTTATTTATGATCCAAACATTTCTAACGTACATATTTAAAGGGAAAAGTTCAAAATATTAAACCTCTTCAACCTTCAACTCCTCCAGCTCACTCCTTATTTTTTCACACAAAGCCAGGACTTTGTAAGGACATAAGGTAATATTTTGTAATATTTTGCAAGACTGCAAGAAGGAATCTTCTGGCCTGCACTAAGAAAACAAATAACTGACTATAAGGATTGTCTTGGACGTCACTTTTGATTAGACTTAATCCCAGGTGGTGAAGGAATGGATGACACATCTGTGAGAAATGCTGGTGCTGCTTTTAGGCTGGGCAAGAATAATCCAGGCTTTACAGTTGAGGGGTTTATCTTTAGGAATCTATTGTATATTGAATTTATAAATATGTCCAGAGGCTCTCAGGAACCCTTAAATAGCCCATCTCCATCAGAAAATATTTGTTTGCTGACCTAGACAAGGAATCCTGGAAGGATAAAAGGGACTGATGGCACAGGATGCCCTCAGCCATCAGCAGGATAATGCAGGTGGACAAATGTGCAGAGCTGAGGATCCAGAGCTGGTGACAGCATCCCTGGATTGTTCCTTCAAATCCACTGAGGGTTTTAATTTCCTGCCAACTGAGGGGAGTGGGGATTCCTGCACAGAGCCTGGGGGATGCTGGATCCTTCTGTGCCTCAGACCTGCAGCACTTCCCTCCTTGGAAGGGTCAGGACACGCTGCTCCAGCTCCACAGGCTGGGAATTCCAGCCCAGGAACCCTAAGGGGACTGGGGCATCCTTTTTTCCCTCCAGCTCCACCTTTATTGAGGATAAAAAAAATGTCATCAAATACTTTTAGTGCTGGAATTAAAGTCCTTCATCACAAGCTTTCAGCTGGATGCCAGGTTGGAGCTGCTGAAAGAAGCCCAAGCTAAAATTCTCCTTCTGCATTCATTCTGTCACTCTGTTAAAAGGGAACAGCTGAACAAATTATCAACATTTTGTGAGGATTAGGAAAATTGATCCAGGCTGACTCACTGTGTGCCTCTATAACCCCGAGTCGTGGTAAAACCCAGGAAATGAGACGGGGACTGGAAAGGGTGAGAGAATTCTTGTATTCTTGGAGCATCCTCGAATGCCAGATTTCTGGACTCGGTTTTGCACTGGCTCTTTACACCCTGCTAGAAGTCAGAACATTCTTGCCCCAGCCTGACCATTTCTTCTTGAGGTGTCTCCCTACAAGTTTTGTTACTCTGGGAAAGCACAGCTTCTTAATTCAATTTAAGCTGTGCATGCTAAATATCAGAAATGGGTCAAAAGTTAAACCATCATTACAGACCAAGTGTTACTAAACTGTATTTAATCCAAAGCAATGGATAACAAGAACTTTTAGCGCTGTCAGGACATGTTGGGAGACAGTAAATGAGATCTTTGAGGAGAGACAAAAAATGTCTGAATATCTGCAAAATAATTTATTTCACACTAAGGAGGGAGCGGGTATTTTGCATATATTTGAAGGAAAGAAAATGTGTGCATATCAAACCTTCAGAGTTAGCTTGCAGTGTTGGAAGGGATGATATTTATATTTATATCTCATTCAAATAGGGAATTCTGGCCCAGAATCTTCCAGGGGCTTTGTTCCTGCCCTGCCTAGAAGAGATCCAGCAGCTCCTACAAGGCTCCTCCAGGTCCCAGGGTTACCTTCAGGACAGCCCCAGCTGCTGGGAAAGCCTCACCCCGGTGCCAGCTTTCAGTATTAGAGACATTGTTCTAATCAGAGAGGGATCTGCCTGCAGAGGGCACTTTGAAGGCTGTGAATTTTGGCACAGGGGAAACAAGGGAAAAGCCTGAAGTTGTGTCAGGGCACAGTTTAGGCTGGATATTGGGAAAGGTTCTTCTCTCAGAGGGTGGAGGTTGGATATTGGAAAAGTTTTTTCTCCCAGAGGGTGGAGGTTGGATATTTGGAAAAGGTTTTTCCCCCTGAGAGTGTAGGGAAAATTTTCTTCCCCTGGAGGGTGTAGGTTGGATGAGTCTTTCCCTGGACAGTGGAGGTTGGGTACTGGAAAATGTTCTTCCCACAAAGGTGGAGGCTGGATATTGGAAAAGGTTCTTCTCCCAGAGGGTGTAGGTTTGATGTTGGGAAAGAGTCTTTCCCTGGAGAGTGGAGGTTGGATACTGGAAAAGGTTCTTCCCACAAAAGTGTAGCTTGGATATTGGAAAAGTTTTTTTCTCCCAGAGGGTGGAGGTTGGATACTGGGAAAAGGTAAGTTCATGCCCCAGAGGGTGTTTGGGCACAGGGAATGCTCACAGCACCAAACCTGCCAGAGCTCCTGAGGGATTTTGGTGACTCTTGGCAAAAGTTTCTTCTCCCAGAGGCTGTAGGTTGGATACTGGAAAAGGTTTTTCCCCCTGAGAGTGTAGGTTGGATATTGGGAAAATTTTCTTCCCCTGCAGGGTGTAAGATTGGATGTTGGAAAAGTCTTTCCCTGGAGAGTGGAGGTTGGATACTGGGAAAGGTTCTTCCCACAAAGGTGGAGGTTCAATATTGGGAAAAGATTTTTCTCCCAGAGCGTGGAGGTTGGATATTGGAAAAGGTCCTTCTCCCAGAGGGTGTAGGTTGGATGTTGAGAAAGAGTCTTCCCCTGGAGAGTGGAGGTTAGATACTGGAAAAGATTCTTCCCCCAGAGGGTGTTTGGGCACAGGGAATGCTCACAGCACCAAACCTGCCAGAGCTCCTGAGGGATTTTGGTGACTCTTGGGGACTGCAGGGCCAGCAGTTGGATTCGATGATCCTTGAGGATCCCTCCCACCTCAGGACATTCTGGGATTCCATAAAATCTCAGCGGCCGGAGCAGCCCCTCCTGCCCCATCGCCCGAGGCCAGACTTTGATTTGAGCCCCGGTGCTGGATGAATAATTGATAAAATCCCCGGGGCTGGGTGAAGAATCGATAAAAGCCGCGGTCCGTGTCGCCGGGCCGGAGGGAGCCGGGAGCATCAGCTTTGATGGGCTGCAGCGAGCCCTTTGTGGGCAGGGATGACCTGTCACAGAGAACAGCCACAACCCTGCTCTGCCCACGGGAGACCTTTTGATGCGTCGGGTGTTGATAATTAGAGCCTAATTGAGTGATTAACAGCCCCCAGCAGCTCATGCGTTCCGGCGCTGTGCGGAGGAGCAGGGGCTGCTCCAAAGTTCAAGCCTTTAAGGATGCGTTTTTCCAGCCCCATCTTCCCCCAGCAGCTGGCTGGATGTTGGCCCCGGGCTGAGATCCTCAGAAATGTGCACAGCCAGCAAAACCAGGGGAGGGTGATTCCCTTTTTTCTCCCCCGAGTGCTGTAATCACTTTTCCCTCAGCCACTATTGATAATAACCGGCGCAGGAATAGGCTCCCGTTTGCTGGGGCTCCATAGGCCATGAAAATCCCTCCAGATAGACTGAACTTAATTAACTGAGCCTATTAAGGCAATATTAAAAGAAGCCTATCTCAGCAGGCTCTCCCAGTGGGGAGACACGGCAGAGCTTTCAATTTAGGACTTACTGCAGAGCTCTCCTGCTGTCCAGCTCCGTGGGCTGCCTGGGAGCTGCTTAATCCAAGGCTTGGGAGTGGGGAAAGACAGCTGGGGATGGGGGGATATCAAAGGAAATCGACCTGTAATATATTATATGCTCACTTTGTGGCTGGGGGGAAAGCCATATAAATGGGGAGGTTGTTTGGCACTGAATGAAACAAATGGCAGCGTGGAAATGGTTAAAAGTTGTAAAATAGGACTTAGGGAATCCAAAGAAGGTTTTCCTGAATAATTGTGGCATGTTCCGGTGCAGTTGGGAGTAGATTTGTACTAAAAATTGCAAAATTCTGCACAAAATCAAGGAAGTTCTGCATAAAATCAAAGAAATTCTGCGTAAAATACAGGAAAATCTGCATAAAACCAAAGAAAATCTTCCTGCATCTCCTCCTTTCCCCTCCTCCTCCCCCATACATAAATTAGGGACTAGTTTTGATCCCTCTTTACTTCTCATGAAATATTGGTGCTGTCACCATGCTGAACATCATGACTGGATTATGTTCCTGGCTAGAGGAGAATAAAACAAAGGGGAAATGTTGCCACTGATGAATAAGGAACTCTGTCCTGCAAACAGAGCTTGAGGAAGCTGCTGAACTGCAAAGCTACAGTAAAAATAACCCAAAAAATGGAAGAAAATGTGTTGGTTTTGCCTCAGTGAAACCTGCAAAGGGAAATGGCATGGAAGGTTAAATGTAATAATATCTCCAACAATAATTCCTGGTTTTTAAAGAAAATTTTTTCAATTTTAAGGGCTGCAGGGCCAACACTGTGGAACCAGTGATTGCTTTAAATGGAATGGACGGGATTGAATCCATGTGGGTGAAAACTTTTAGGGCCAGGGGGATTCTGGTGGCAGCCCAAGGCCCAGCTCTTGACAACATTGGGCATCCCTGGAAGTGTCCAAGTCCAGGCTGGGCAGGGCTTGGAGAAACCTGGGATAGTGGAAGCTGTCCCTGCCACGGCAGGGATGGAATAAAATGGGATTTAAGGGTCCTTCCAACCCAAACCATTCCATGATTCTGTGATTCAAGAGGTTTTTGTTGGTTTGGTTTTGTTTTTGTTTTTGTTTTGAATGGAAATCTCAGTTTTATTTGGGATGGTTGTAGAAAGAAGCTTGAAAACACAACCTGTGTTGACTGAATAAATCAGGGAAAGGTGGGACGGGAACCTGCTCATTGTTCTGATATAAATCCCAGGAGTTTTCATTGGATCAAGTAATTTGTGTGGAAATGGAAGATTTCTAACCCCACAGGCTGGATCCATGCTCAGCAAGCACTTCCAGAGTGCCCCAACTCTTGAAATCCCAATTAGAACAACAGCCAAATTATTATTTTCATGGCTAATGCACCAGACGTGCGTTTGCACTGCTGATGTTTTAATTTTAGCCCAAACAAGGGGCTGGAAAGCCTGGGAGCCTTCCCCAGCTTGTTCCAATAGCTGGATTAAAAATAGAAGATTCTCCTAGAGAATGTCTGCTTGGGCAGCTGAGGGATAATTGTGTGTGGCTTCAGTTTGTTTGCACAGGAAAACCCGGGGTAACCTGAGAATTCATTACGAGAAAAGCACAGGACTCCTGCCATCCTCTAATGGCCCCTTACAGCTCAAAATGCAAAATTTACAAGGGAAGCCTTAAAGAAATGACAGGAAAATCTGAGAAGATAACGAAACTGGCAGGGAAATTAATAGAAGCCTTGGGTTCTGTAATCCGCAGTGATTAATACCTTTGAGTTCCATGATCCTTGGTTTCCACTGGAATTGATAAACTACCCACTGTGGCCTCTCTGCTTTAAATCAATACCCCAAAAAAATCTTAGTTGGCCTTGCTGGCCTATTTGTCATCTCGTTTCCAGCTGAAGGTTAGACAGAATCCTTATGAGCCGAGATATTTTTTTCCAGTTTTATTGGAATTTCTTTTTTTATTGTCATTGTTATGCCCAGAAGATGAGGGTGTGAGCAGCATTTGAGATGCTAATCCTGTCCAGCATGTGGATAGAGCCAAGGGTTTAGTTATGGTCTTGCCAAATTTTGAGGAATATCCTAAGTTGTCAAAGACAACTCTCTAAGTTGTCTTCAGAGAATCAGAATTTTGCAGCTTTAAAAAAAGAAAAAAAATTGTGGGAAAATCAAAGAGGGAAAATGGAAATGATGTCACAGTGCTGCTGAACTGTAAAACAGATTTAAAATATGTGGTTCTTGTATGGTTTCAAGGTGTGCTGCACTGCAAACAGAATTCTCTGCTCTTTCAGACTTATTTGCTACAGAAATTATCATGGAATCATGGAATGGGCTCAGTTGGAAGGGACCTCAAAGATCATCCAGTTCCAATCCTGTCATGGGCAGGGACACCTTCCACTGTCCCAGGCTGCTCCAGCCTGGCCTTGGACATTTCCAGGGATCCAGGGGCAGCCACAGCTTCCCTGGGAATATGTGCCAGGCCTTCCCCACCCTTCCAGGGAAGATTTCTTCCTAATTAATTCCTGTTGATGAGTTGCAGTTTGTAGGACAGAGGTTTCTCCAGACCTGGAACACAAACACCCTGACACTTCTTCTGCTGGGAGTTTTATTTCCCATCAATGCCCCTTACCCTGCTTTCACCTCCTGTGCTGAAGCAGACATTTATAACATCTATTAAACGAGGTGGGGCTGCTCTCAAGGAGAATTCCTGACCATTCATCATCATGAGCTGAGTTTCTGTTTCAATTCTTACTTTTAAATGCGTCGCCACCTTTGTTGCAGAAAGCCAAAAAAAAAAAAAAAAAAAAAAACAAACCCAAATCTACCACGATTTTGCTCCATTCTCCCATCCTCCATTTAGCTCTGTCCTATTTTCCTCCCCACTTGCTTGACATCATGGAAATTTGATGGATGGCAGTGATCACGGTGCTGGACGTGGAGCTGGAGGTGTTCCTGTCCTTAGAGCATGAGATCGCTTTCCCAGTCAATCCCACCGTGCCTGCCAGATCCATCACCTCCTGAGCTCACCGTGGAGCTCCAAAGCCATTCCCAAACTCCTGTCCTGCACAGCTGGCATGGCTCAAGCCCTTCCCCTTCAAGTGCTGTCACTTAGTGATATTTAGATCCCTCCCAGGTCCCTCCACAGCTCTCTCCTCTGGAAAACCAACATGTCCCGATGAGCTGCCCTTGTGTAAATACATCTTCCTTTGTAAGAAACAAGCCCCTAATTCAGACCTGTGTTGTGTTTATTTTTGAACATGGATTTTCTTTTTTTTTTTTCTTGTCAGGGGCTGTGCAGCTCGACCTTAGGCTCAACAGGGAAATGTTTATCCAAAGAGTTAACGCGGATGAGTAATCCGGGACGCTCCTGCCAGGGCTCGGGGGGTGGGATTCCCGTAAACAGCCCGGCCCTTTGAACTCAGGGCTTTTATTTTATGTCATCCTCCAACCACCAAACCAACATGCCACCGTGGAGGCCTTCCCTGCTCAGCCAAAACACAGATTAAGCCATGGAAATTTAAGCTGGGGATATCATTTTGGGGACATCTTGTGTTTGTCACCTCGTCCTCTTTAATTCATTCTGTCCTGAGCTTGGCCAAGTGTTGGTTGTGCAGTGCAGGGGTTGTTCCAGCCCCAGGAAAGCTGTTCTGGCTCTGTGGAACACCTACAGGTATGGACATGGAGTGGTACAACCAAAGAGGTGAAAAATGAGGGAGAACAGACCATTTGTGTGCATGAATCTCCTCCTGCTTCCTTCCCATGGAAACTTCATCTTGGGCTGGTTGTTCCTAATCTCCCTGCTCCCAGTTGCCCCCTTCCCTCTGAGGGAGCAGCCCCTGGGCTGGTGGGATCACTGCTCCCTGTCTGTTCACAACAAAATTCACCCTTTTATCTGCTGACATCAATTTTCAGTCCTGCCAGAGGGTCACTTTAAAATCATGATTTAATGAAGCCGTGTTCATTCATTGCAGGATACACTTACACATGCAATAAATAACAATAAATATCTGATTTTCAACCCTAAAAGCCCAGTTCTGCTCATTTTTAGTGCTGATCACGGACATGGACTGGATTTGGGAACTGCATCAGTAAACTCTCGGAGATTTTCTGTGGATGTTGTGCAGCTCAAATTCCCCCTCAGTATTAAGACCATGCAAAGTTATGAGACTGAGGCATCCAAGAAATAATGGGAATAATGTGGATATTGCATAACCATCCTCTTACACTGGCATGAGTCATTCCTAAAGTGCCCTGTATATCTTTCAGGGTGGATTAAGGATACGAGACAGGGGAACCATGAGGGCTCCTACAATGCTCCACAAAGACTCCGAAATGGGAAAAACCTTTAGAAAACAACTCTGAAAAATAACCATTTGTCGTCTGCAGTAAATAACTCGGTCACTGGGGAGGTCAAAAGCTAAAGGCTCCCATCCAGGGCTGGGATTAATGACCTGCAAAACACCAGCTTAAAAATGGGCTCTTCTCCCGATTCAAGACACAATAATGAAGCATCTCCTGCCATTCCTTAGCCAGGAGTGAAATTCCAGGCAGGAAAATGAGCTTTGCAGTGGATGCACAGGGATGAGTTAAGCAGTGATAGAACCAGCACTGTGTAAATCAAGAGCCAGGGCCACTGCCAGGCTGTTCCTCACCTGGGCAGGACGTGGCAGGAAGGTCCAGAGACACCCAGGAGTTGTTCCCTGCGGCAGGGACAGTGGTGAGGGAAGAGGCCGTGATGCTCTCCCTGCCCAGGGGGTGTTGGTGCTGCCCAGCATCCCACGACAAGTCATAAATGTCCCAGCCCTGCACAAATTTCCACCCCAGAGGAGGAATATTTATGACGAGGTTCAAAGGTGCAAGGGGAGGCAGAAACCCAAGCTGTCCTGTGCTGGGAGGATCGATGAGGTGGCTCAGTCCTTCATGGCCCTGTGTGCTCAGGGCTGGGCTGCTCAGAGTAATTTTTCATAGAATTTGGTGTCTCCCAGTTTGCCAGGATGGTTTTGCAAAATGTCAGGATATTTTAAAAATATAGTTGGATTAAAAATTACTCTTCAAGCTCTGCTCGTTTTGCTTTAAATGGGGCTGGAAGCTATGATTAAAGGGACTATTTTATGCTTCAAACAATAAAAGTCGAAGCAAACTGTGAGAGAAGTTCTAAAGAGACCTCTTTTATATTAAAATTACTATAGAATGGAACACATTCTGCCTTGAATGACCCTGCAGATGTCTTTGAACTGGGCTGATTGGTCCAGGAATATTAATCCAATAAAACCAGGCTTGAGGCCACTCAGAAACTCTGAAATGATAGCAACTACTTTGAATTTCAGATCATCTGTAGAAACAAGAATTCCAATATTGTGACTACCCAGATTCACAGCATTTTCATCACCTGGAGCCGCTGAGCTTGTCCTTTTGCAAAGTTCATGTCTTCTTTTTGCCTTGTGTTCCCGTTTCCTTCAACCCAAGCAAAACAAGAATTCAGGTGGGGAAATTTCCAGCAGATTGAGCTCTGCTGCTTCCTTCTCCCACCCAGCACAGGACAGATGCTCTGATTTTCAGCCTGCAAAGAACAAAGCTTCCCCCTGGCTTCTTTATTTTAAACAGGAGAGGCCACCCACAGCTCCAAACATGCCTATGGAGAGGAAAAATAAATGGCTGAGCTCCTGGCCAGACACGGATGTGCAGAGCGTATCTGAGGAGGAGGAACTGTTTGGAAAAAGCCATTCCCATCCCACCCAGGTGCTACCAGGGATGGGGCTGGGGGCACCAGCACCTCCCAGCAGTGAGGAACGGCACAGGGAGGGAGCTGGGATGGCTGGGGACCATAAATCACCTCAGCCCAAGGGCGCGTTCAGCAAACCAGACCTGGGAAGATGTTGGAGAAGGGAATTTAGGAAAGTTTCAGCACAGAATTCCAGCTCTTGCTCCACAAGAAGGCAAATCTTGCAGTGCTCCACCAGCTTGTGGCCATAATATCCAGAAAAGATCCTCCCACCAGCCTAAACCTGCAGATTTTTCCCCTAAACCGAAGCAGGGGAGGGTGGTGGGAGCTGTTGCTGGGCCCAGGGCGTTTGGCTGGGAGTGGTGCCTTCTGCAGGAGGGTTTGGGTTGGTCATGGGGAGGTGGGAGCACCTCGGGGTGGTGCTGAGACACGGGAGGGATCTCCCCCTATGGAAACCACTCATCCATGAGACAGAAGAAGACATGAAAATGGAGTGAGGAGCCAAATGTTCTTTATTTCCACCCAGCTGGCTCTTTTCTGGATGTCCCCTCCGTGCCTGGAGCCACGAGCTCTGTGTCTGCCTCGCCACGTGTCACTCGGAGGGGAATTGTCACCACGACAGCTCTGGGTGTGATTTGGCCAGCAGGAGCAGGGAGCTCATCCTGCCCCTGTGCTCAGCACTGGTCAGGGCACTCCTCGAGTGCTGTGCCCAGCTCTGGGCCCTCAGCTTGGGAAGGACATGGAGGGGCTGGAGTGTGTCCAGAGGAGGCAACGAGGGGCTTGGAACACAAACCCTGTGAGGAACCACTGAGGGACTGGGGGTGCTCAGCTGGAGAAAAGGAGGCTCAGGGGTGAGCTTGAAGGTCCCTGAAAGGTGCCTGTGGCCAGGTGGGGTTGGGCTCTTTCTCCAGGCACTGACAGAACCAGAGCACACAGCCTCAGGCTGCACCAAAGGAAATACAGGTTGGATATCAGGAAAAAGTGTTTTATAAAAAGGAGATAAAGTTCTGGAGTGGCTGCCCAGGGAGGTGGTGCAGTCACCACCCCTGGGTGTGTTTAACAAAGCCTGGATGTGGCACTGGGTGCCAGGGTTTGGTTCAAGTGTTGGAGCTGGGCTGGACTTGATGATCTTGAAGGTCTCTTCCAACCTGGGGATTCTGTGAATTCTGTGAATTTTACAGGATTGTTTTAAAACACCAAATGGATCTGGAGGTTTCCCATGCCTGCTGATGGAAAGAGCCCTCCTAATTCAGCAAGGAACAAGACTCAGAGCTGGCTCCCTCCGAGGATGGTTCACAAGCCAGCTGAAATTTGAGAATGGTTTGAAATTGTTTTTTTAAAGGCTGTATTTTCATGCCTCACTTCTTCGTACAGACAGACAAATGGCTTTTCCCTTTCATGGAAAGTTGGGACCTACCTCCAAAAATGTCCTTAAACTCGGGCTGGAGGCAGTGGAGTTGGCAGCACTGCTTCCCATGGCTGCCTCTACCACCACATCCATCTCGATATGGATGGCAATATTCAACCCTGGACAAAGTTTGTATCTGAGATTGGAGAGCAAAATTACAGAACTTCTATATCAGCCTCACACCAGGCTGGAATTACTAAAAAACATCCAGGTTTTTACTAACTGGGTGTGAGTGTCCCTCTCTGTGTGATATTTGGAGTGATTTTAGCTGGTGTGAAAGGTTTCCTTCAAAAAAGGCCAGACCTGCACTGGGTGAAACTGGTGGGGATCTCAAGAGGTCAGTGGAGCAATGTCAGAGCAGCTCAGCTGCACATGGAGCTAAAATCCTTGAGGAGGAGTTCATTATCCATCAAAATTGGGTATATTTTGGATTGAAAAGGTTAATAGTGATGAGAAATGAAGAAAATTTGTGCATTAAATCCTGCTTAATTAATCTGACAAATAATGAGCATGAAACTGCCTTGGAGAAGGGGTTGAAAGGTTCCCAGAGGAGCAAGGGGGTCTGGGGCAGGCACAGGATGGGCAGATCATTGAGTTCTGCCCCAGCACCACTGGCCCAGTGTTTGTTTTTCCTTCCAAGGCTCTCTCCCTGTCCCAGTGCTGTATTTCAGGATTTCATCCCTATCCCAAGCTACTGTGGAGTCAGCTGGGGGCCTGGGAGCAGCTCAGGCATCAGGGGCTGTTCTCTGGTTTCAAAAAGCTCCTTTTATTTTACCCCCACTGGAAATAATTAATACAAATGCATTCATAGTGTGCATTGTATTTTTTTAAAAATAGGTACATAAATTCTTGATTAATTATAATACCCTCATAAATGAATAAATCACAATTAAAACCCCATGCCTAGTGTGGACAGTGCAGCTCAGTGGCACTCAGAGCTCTGTGTTATTCCCATGATACTGCAGCCAATGTTCAACCCCACATTTAATGTTAATTAATGAAACCCTTAATGAAACTTTGAGCTGAAGTTGGCCAGTCCCATCAAAACCAGGTTTTGGGTTTTCCAGCTCAAGTGAGACAAAACTCACCTGAAACCTTGTCCAGCTTGGTTTGAATGTGAGCCCCAGTGAGGGAGCCAAACAGGGGTGTTTATTAAGAAAAACCAACTCAGACCTGGAATAAAAATAGGGGAAAATTAATGCTTATTAAAATTGTTACCTGCACTTCTATATCAGCATTTCCCCAAGCATGCAATGGAGAAGAGAAATAAAAATCCATTTATATTCTGGGGATGTTTCTGCCAGTTCCTGTTTACTCAATGTTTGTTAGTGCCCCGCTGCCTTTAGGGTGGAAAGAATTCCTATAGGAAATCATTTGATTTGTTTTCATTTTATTTATTTGCTTGCATTCCACTAACCACAGAGGCTGAAACTCTTTGGGATGCTTGAAAAAAACAGGATGTTTCTTCCTCCAGAGAGGCTCCTACTCCTCCATTTTCTGTCTCAGATGATGTCAGAATCATCTGGTAAGGGCGTCATGTGGTAAACAGCCAAATGGTAAACATGAAAATTCAGCTTTAAATCACATCCAGGTTCTTCTCAGCTAATGGGACTCCAAATTAATTGGATGGGTCTCCTCAAAAACAGATTTTTGTGGAGTTTTTATAAGTCTTGGAGGTGGCCCTGTTTGAGGCTGACCCAATGAGAGATTCCCTCAAAGAGTTATGGAGTTGTCTTGAAATCTTTTCTTCTTTTTTTTTTTTTTTTTTTTCTTTTTATTAGAATGTGAATAGGTGAGAAGGTTTTCAGAACCAGACTCTGGAATTTCAGGGGGTAAAAGCACATGGAAGAAAGTTCAATTAAAAAAAATCACAAAATATCGAGATTATGAAGTGGAGGTGACCCTGTTTGAGACTGACCCAATGAAAGATTCCCTCAAGGAATTATGGAATTGTCTTGAAATCTTTTCTTCTTTTTTTTCTTTTTATTAAAAAGTGAATAGGTGAGAAGGTTTGCAGAACCAGACTCTGGAATTTCAGGGGGTAAAAGGACATGGCAAGAAGTTCAATTTTTTAAATAAAAAAAATCACAAAATATCGAGGTTATGAATTAAAAAAACAGAAAGAGGTTGATAAACTTGGGCAAAAAATAAAATCAGCATATGGAAATGCGGGTGTATTTTTGGAACCGTTTCATTGGAGAGCTATTAATGGATCCTGAAACCACTCTGGTTTTGAAAAATGCAGAGCTGAGGAGGCATCAGGGTGACCTCGGCTCCGGGGCACACGGGACACGTCGCGCTCTGTCAGGAGCGCCAGGATCGTCTCCAACCACCCCAAACCACACCCAGTCACCCCCCACTGCCACCCTCTGCACCTCCCAGGGCCGGGGGAATTCCACAAGTGCCCTGGGCCCAGAACTCTGACAGTGCACTGTCGGAACTCAAAATGTCCCTCAGACAGTTTTGGAGATTCCAGGCCCTGGTCAGAATCATTTGAGACCCTGGCAGGCAGCTGGAAACAGCTGTGATTTTGGGTTTGACCCATGGAACGAGTTACCAACTTTGAAGGTGGAACAAGGAGTCACAAAAGTTTAGATATTACAGTAGAAGTAGTCACAAAGTAGAGGGAAGAATTTTTGAGTGCTGTACAGGGGGTTTTGGTTTTGTACATGGGGGTCAGAGGTTTTAAGATGGAGGGATTTGGGCCTGCCCTGTCCTCCCTCTTTCTCCTTCCTCACCTCCATGTTCTTGGTGATGTTGGCACTCACAGATTGGTTTAGAGTAGAAAATCACCATTTAATATAGGTAATGGGCACTGGGGAAAAACTGTACCCATGTAACACGTAATGTACCATATAAAAGATAGAAAAGCACCATTTAATATAGGTAATGGGCATTGGGGACAAACTGTACCCATGTAACACGTAATGTCCCATATAAAAGACAGCAGCAGCCCTGGGCAGAGGGGGAGAGAAGAAGCAGTCGGGAGTCAGAGAGGATGTCAGGGTGTGTGTGTGCCTCTGCCTGAGCTGTGAGCAAACTGCAGCAGCCCCAGAAGAAAATCTTTTAGATAACTTGCAATAAACTGCCTTGAGACCAAACAGCAGAGACTGCTGAGCCTTTCTTTAGAAGCTCGGGTTGGAGGAGAGACTTTTCCGCCACACAAAGCCACCCCTGACCCAGGGTGAGCTCCGGCAGCGCACGAAGCGCAGAATCGACCCGTGGAGTTCATTTTATCCCCGTTCGATTCCGCCGTGGCTATTGCGGGAGCTTTGGTTTTATTATTGCTAATTCCAAGCATAATAAATACGCTTCAGGATCTGGGCTGATTTATTATCATTTTAAACAGCCTGATATTTGCAGCTTTCCGTGAATTTTCGCAGTAATGTCTATTTCCAATTTCAGCCTTGCTTTTCATTTCATTTGAGATGCCCCATCGGTATTAAAATCCAGTATTTAAAATATAATAATCACTTTTCCTGCTCCATTAGATATCTCTTAACTCCCTCAAACTGAGGGAATATGGGAAGGATTTGTTTTTTCTTGTCACCTTGTCAATCTGGAAATTTTTTCCAAAGGCAGTTAAAAATCACTGAACTGAACCGCTGAGTTTTATTCGGGTTTCCGAACATTTTCCATTCTGTTCATGCTTTTTCGGATAATGAAACTTGGTGGTCTCTTTATAACCATTTCCACTTTCTCTTTGCAGTTTGTAGAAATTTAATGTATTTTCACTCCTGTTAGGAATAATTGAAAAGTTGGCAAATCAGGAATGGTATCACATCAAACCAAACCAGATGCCAATTTTTTCAATCTATGTGTTATCAATCACATATGGACTCGATGGTCTTGCGGTCTTTTTTAATCTAGATGATTCTGTCAATTTTAATGCTGGTTGGAGTTTAAAGAAAGGATAAAACGTTAAATCTTTGCAGGGTATTAACAGTGTCATTTCCTGAGAGCCTCCTCTGATCACAGGCATAGGTTTCTATTCCTGAATATTTGCTTTTTACTGGATTTTCCTGTTGTGGAAGTTGTTTATGGAGTGGGATGGGCTCACGGAGAGCAGCTGGAGCTCTCCAGAATTATGGGATTGCCTCCTGTGCACTCCAAACTTCCAGCATGCTCTGAATTTTATCAGCCATAGAGAGTTGGGATGGGCTGGGACAGGAATTAAATCTTCCTCTCAGGAACAACTCTTAAAAGCTGGATATAAATCCCTCAGAGGGCAGCAACAGGAGAGTGGTGTGGGCATTTCCCTTCAGCCTTAAAAGCACTTACAGGAGATCAGAGCCCTGCCCTAAATAAATTCTGCCCCTGATTTATTCCTTGGAGTGCTTACGGGCTATGGGAACACAATCCTCCTACAAATTCCCATGTCCATCTCTCTTAGCTTTGGATTCAGCAGGTCTGGATTTTCTGCTCCCTTCCAGTTCAACAACTCATGGAGATCTTACTGAGCTCTGTGTCTTGATTTCAAACTCTTTCTTTATCACAGCTGATTTGACCAGAATGGATGGATGGATGACTTACTATTCAGGATTTTTTTTTTTTTTGAGTTGCTGTGTTAATATAGAAAATTAAATTTTTCATTTAAATTAAATTGACTCCTCCTGGATGGAATCCAGAGGCTGTGCTTTGCATCCCAAGGACTTCCCAAAGGAATGATGGTGTCCAGGCTTTTCCAAAGGTTGTCCCCCATCTCTTTGGTCAATGAGTCACCATCACAAGGTCTGCTGTGCCTTCAGGAGGGTGAGGAGGGAGGATCATATTTAAGGGCAGTGCTTCAACTTGGCACCAAAACCTGATTAACAAAGATTAAAAGGGGAGAAGGTGAAAAAATGCATGATCAGAAATCTGTTCTCTGCTTATTGATTAGGAGGGCAGAGCAGAGTGTGTTTTAAACTTATCTTTCTGTCTCTTAGTGCACTTGGGACGTTTCCAGACCAGATTCTGAGTTTCCCTTCTGTGTAACATTTTTCACATTCAGTTCCTGCTGTGGGTTCTCTGCTTTATTCTGCTTTTCCAGGGGAGCTCCGTGGACATGTCTGTGGTGTCCAACAGTGCCCAAATCACCTGGACCTCACCTGCCCTGTCCTCACAGCCCCCGTGTGCCCCTGCCCAGACTCAGGGTGGGAAGCAAGGCAGGATTTGGCTCTTGGAGGGTCTGAGCTGTCATTTGCATTCATGAAACACAATTTCTGCCCAGCTCCACCCCTTCTCCCTCCAAACCAGATGAAATATTTATTGGGTTGGAGTGTAAGGGCTCAGTGTTTCGTCTGCAGAGGAACAGGGGAGTCCTGGTTCTGACCAGAATTTTCTAAGGCTTCTTTGTGGCTACTAAACGTTGGAGGAAAAACCACAAATTACCATCGCCGTGGGGCTGGGCCCTGGGTCCTGGCTCCAGAGCTTCCCCCTCCCCTCCCGGCTTCAAGTGCTCTGCATCTGTGTCAATAAGTGCCCCGTGTCCCTGGCAAGGGAATATTGAATGTGCACACACAAAATTAACCTCTGCCAGGGTGGGGGAAGAGCAGAGTTGTAATTACACACATTAAGTTGTAAATTAAGCTGTTACTGTGATTAACATATTTCTTTAATGCTGAGGAACCTCCTCTCCCCCCTAAACTCCTCACAATTCATCCCCTGTTTGTCATTTTTCCTGGCTACTCCTCAGTTTTCTTTTCCCTGGCCGCACCTAAGCCCCGTGGGGTGTTCCCACCTAATTCCCAGGGGGCACTGGGTGCTTCCCCATCTCTTTGTCCAGATTTTGAGGGTCTTGGAAGCTCAGTCTGTTCACCCCAACGTGTCTCAGTCTCCTATTATCCTCTCAATCTTCCCATGAGATTAATTTAAGGAGAGTTTTAGGAGTTTAATTAGTCCAGAGGTGGAGTTGAGCATGCATAAGACAAAAGCATGGTGCATAAAGGGTTAAACCGTGGATATTTGGGCATATTTAGTGCTAATTTTTGTTGGGGATGGGAAAATGAGGAACATGGGTGGAGAGATGGGAAAGAAGAGTCCATCCACCCAACAATTCCAAGAACAGGAGCTCAGAGATCCCTTTTGGAACAAAGCTCTGCTGAGCAGCTCCTCCTCGTCAGCACATACTTGAGTGGATCTCTGGATGATTGTTAGAACCACTCAGACCCTTAAAACATGAACTATTGTGCTCCCCCAGGCTGCACTGCTTGGATTTATCCTGACACAGCTTTGCACTCCTTTCCAACGGGTTTTGTGAAATAAAAATATTATATATGTAATTAATCGACTAAGATTTGGTAATATTTCCAGTAAAATTTTCAATAAACATGGGTTTAAAAAAAAAAAAAAGTCAATTGTTTATAGAAAAAGGACTATTTCAACAATATATCACCACACTTAGAAAAATTATTCTCAGGAAAATGTCCTTTTTTTTTTTTTTTATGAAAATATTTTTCTTAGAAATAACATTGGTCAGCTGTATTAATGATATTGGAAGAGTTCGAAGTGACAATGAGCAAACCATGAAAAATGGACAGAAAACAAACACAGAATCACTCCAGTCCTGGACTGCTTTTTAGTTATATTGGAGACATTCCAGGGCTTCCATTTTTCCACCAGTGTTTAATGGGCTCTCTGTTTGCATTTATGTTTTCCTGATCTTTCAATCTGCAGGAATGGCTGCTCCTGGCAGAACTCTTTTAGCATCACCCCCTCTGTCCCCTCTTTGGAGCCTGGGTGCCTCATTTTTATTCCCTGAATTTGTAGGGAGGAAACACCCTGATACGAAGGCAAAACAGGTAAATATGAAAATGTCTGGGAATCAGGATTTCAGCTGCGGCGTGAGCCTCCATCGGTGGATTTAACTTGCACACGCACTCCCTGGAAAAATCCCTGCCCCAGAGGGCTTATGCCAATTAAAATTTTAAAATGACATCAGTGAAATTAACTTAAATTTTGCTTGACCTGGAATTTAGGTCAGTTTAGATCATCGTCTTAGCAGGGCTGTCTAAGATTCAAAGGCTCGTGGAGAGCCTTGGAACAGAAACGTCCTTCAGAGCAGAGGTGGGTCCTGCAGAGGCAGCTCCAGGATGGTGGGAGATGATTCCCAGAACTCCTCTGGCTGCCTGTGAAGAGGCTGATGTGAGAAAATGTCCAAAAAGTGGCTGAAGGTGCACAGTTGGTGCCTGAGGGGCACCAGCAGCTGCATGGTGGCTCCAGGATGGGTTTGGGACACAGAGCAGCTCTGTCCTGTTCCTGCAGCCCAGCCTGGGCTGAGGGTCTGGGGAAGGCAGAGCTCCACCAGGCCCAGAGCATGGAGTGGTGGGGCTGGGAGGACCTCAAAGCCACCTCACCCCAGCCCTGCCATGCCCAGGGACAATTCCCACAGACCAGGTCACTCCAACCTGGCCTTGGGCACGTCCAGGGATGGGGCAGCCAGACTGTTCAGTTCCACCCTTTCATAACCTGAGGTGATGATGATGGTGATGATGATGATGATAATAATGATTGTGGGAATCCAGGGCTTCCCTGTGGCTGCCCTGGCAGGTCTGGGACCCTGGCAGGGGTCAGGAACCCCCCTGGACAGAGCCCCCAGAGACACTGGCTGTGATCTCTGTCCATGGAAAAGAGTTTTCAATCTTACAGGGTGAATTACCAGCTCTGAGTGTTTGATATAAGTAATAATTAAGTGTCGCACGGGTGCAAAAGTAAAATTTTAGGATTCTAGATGAGGGGTTCAAAGGGGACAAGATGGAGGAAATTGGGTGTGCCTTGTCCTTTTTCTCCTTCTTCATGCCCTCCATGTTTCACTGTGGTGTTGGCATTTTTCTGTTGGTTCAGGCTGGGGACACACTGTCCAACGTAGGTGACAGATATTGGCACGTTATTGTAAATCCAGCACAGGTAGTTTGTGGTATTTAATGTTTGTACCATCCCACTGAGGGCAGAGCCCCACACGCTGCCCTGCAGGACAGAGCTGCGGCAGGGCAGCAGAACATGTTAGAGATAAACAGAATAAACAGCCTGGAAACAGCACAGACCAATTATGGCTTCTGCTTTGGCAGCGGGGCTGACAGACAGAGACTTTCTACAATCCCAGGATCATCAATACCTCAGATTCCGACAGATGAAGATGATGATGATGATGATGGTGATGACAATGATGATTATGGTGATGACGATGATGATTCCACAGCTCATGGGATGGTTCCATCCTCAAAAATGCTAAAAACATTAAAATAAAACAACCCAGCAGTTGCCCACTGTTTTCAGTGCTTCTCACCCTGCACCACACCTTCTGTGGCTCCTTGTTCCCAAATTTTCTTGTGGCAGTTTGGGCTGTTTTCACCCTCGTGCATAACTTTTGGCAATAATTGACATGAAAAAAAGAGAGAAAAAAGCTGGAATAAAGTAAATGAAAATAATGACGAGGCTGATCATCACATGCATTTACATGGGATATTTATGGCCTGCATTTATAGCCTGGCTGTATTTTACTCTTCTTTCTTTTCCAGGGTGGACACAAATCCAAATTTATATTCTCAGTGCATTTCAGCAGCAGCACAACTCTCCTTTCTCATGGAGCACCACACACAATTAAACATTTTCCACTTCTCTGAAGAACCTGCGAGCAAACCTGTCGTAGTTGAGACGGTCATAGCCGAGACAATACAAAGCAACACACTACATTTTCAGAAGGCTTCAAACCTGGTTTTATTCCAGCATGAATGCTTTTTATACATCATTAAAATCTCATAAGTTTACACTTTATATATTGGTCTGGAAAGACAAACAAAGTGCTCATTGGAGCAGACAGCTGCAGGTTTCTCTTCTTTATCCTTCTTTCTGTTATATGTAATAAAGATAATTCACACCGGTAGAGGGTAATGTATGCAATATTTGATATTATTAAGAAAATGCACAAGTCGGCACTGGGGGTTGTCTCACATATGTGAAACTGGTCCCCGATAAAACCTTATTTACAAGTTAATACACGCAG
The DNA here is from genome assembly GCF_048771995.1 of Taeniopygia guttata. Lineage (NCBI taxonomy): Eukaryota > Metazoa > Chordata > Aves > Passeriformes > Estrildidae > Taeniopygia > Taeniopygia guttata. The sequence goes on from NC_133043.1 coordinate 762,530, forward strand.
CCCGTCCGGAGATGGGTCGTTTCTCAAGGTGATCCAGGAGCTCCCGGCAACGACCCAAGGTTGGGATCACTGGAACCCTCCAGGGTGATACATCTGAATGCATCAGGGGGATTCATCGCCTCCTAGACACCAGATTGTTCAGCTCAACACAGAAAAAGCGACTTTATGAATATGTGGGACTTTGAATGGAAAGAAAAGAAGTCCCGGCCTCAAGCAAAATATTCCCGATAAGAATCGCTTGTATCAGCAGGGTGGTGTGTGGCATAGGGGACTCTCTGCTAGGGAGGTCCACCCTGATCCCGGGCTCGGCTGTGTCCTTTTCCTTGTGGCTGGCTCAGATAGAATTCGATCGCTATAATAAAATTGGGGGTTTTTTTCTTTTAATTTTTAATTCGACTGGGTCAATTTTAATTGATAACATTTCTTTTTTGGTTTCTGTGTCAGCGACCTTGGTAGGAAATTCTTTCAGGGATGAAAGAATGGACCTCTAACATGGGTCCTCTATCAAACTCCTCTCTGGCTCGCAGCAGTGGCTGTGAAACCTCTCTCCCAGAGCAATCTGAGCCCTGCAGAGCCCGCTGCTATCAAGCGGTGGCAGCAGGCAGCTTCGCTAGAAAAACCCTGCCCGCTGGAAATGCAGCCGGGATTTAGAAGGTGTGAGCTGGCAGCGCAGCCTGCGGAATGTACGAGCTGCAGGAGCCCCTTCTCGGGAGGCTGTGACAGAGAGCAGAGCTGAGCGGGACACCGCGGTCCCCTCCAGCACCCGCGAGTGGGAGAAGTGTCGGGAAAAGGAGCGCTCCGAGCATCCCTCCCTGCAGCCCGCTGCGGCCGGAGCGCGCTTTGCTTGTTTTCCAGGGAGGGGGTTTGCTGGATGCTTTCCATGGGAATAGCTGTGAATTGCCACGGTATCAGTGCGTGGGGAGGCTGAGAGCTGTCTCGGCTGCGTTTCCGAAATTTCTCTCTCCGGAGAGAGCTGAGGTCACGCTTGCAGAGCATCTGCGGGGGATGAGGGCTCCCAAGGACTCGGGGGGGTCACAGGCCGGGTTAGCTCTGTGCTCTCCTCCTGCAGGGCTCAGTCCGAGCTCCGAGGCGCTGGATGGAGACAGAAATCTCTGTCCCGGGGAGATTATCCCACTTCTGGCTGCTGGGAGCTGTCTGCTGCAGCAGTCCTGGCTGGGGTGCCTGTGTCCTGCAGGGAATTCTGCTGTTCCTGCTGCCTGCCCCTGTGGGAACCCAGAGCTTCCCTCTGGCTGCCCTGACAGGTCTGGGACCCTGGCAGGGGTCAGGAACCCCCCTGGACAGAGCCCCCCAGAGACACTGTCTGTGATCTCTGGCCATGGAAAAGAGTTTTCAATCTTACAGGATGAATTACCAGCTCTGAGTGTTTGATATGAGTAATAATTAGGTGTGGCACAGGTGCAAAAGTAAAATTTTAGGATTCTAGATGAGGGGTCCAAAGGGGACAAGCTGGAGGAAATTGGGTGTGTCTTGTCCTTTCTCTCCTTCTTCATGCCCTCCATGTTTCACTGTGGTGTTGGCATTTTTCTGTTGGTTCAGGCTGGGGACACACTGTCCAACGTAGGTGACAGATATTGGCACGTTATTGTAAATCCAGCACAGGTAGTTTGTGGTATTTAATGTTTGTACCATCCCACTGAGGGCAGAGCCCCACACGCTGCCCTGCAGGACAGAGCTGCGGCAGGGCAGCAGAACATGTTAGAGATAAACAGAATAAACAACCTTGAAAACAGCACAGACCAATTATGGCTTCTGCTTTGGCAGCAGGGCTGACAGACAGAGACTTTTTAGAATCTTGGAATCACCAATACCCACAGATTCTGACATGCCCCAGCTCAGAGCCCTCTGCGGGCCTGGCACAGCAGCCAGGAGCAAAGGTCTGGTTTGTAAAATAAACTGAATCATGGACATTTCTGCCTCTCCGTGCTGCCTGCCCTTCGTGGGGCAGAAATCCCGGTGCTGTTTTCCCCCTTTGCCATTGTCCTGACACCAGGAATGACAGAGATTTCTTTCCTCAGCCACTTCAGGCAGCCGTAAGGACACTGCCCCACCCTTTGCAGGACAAATCTGCTTCTTGGCAGCCACTGGAGATCTGTACATGCAGCTGCCTGGTGTTAAGAGATTAATTATTAATTCCTATAGATCCTCACGTTCGGTGATTTTTCCTATTGTGTTTGACATCCAACCCTGCCAAACTTTCTTCCCCCAGTGACATCAATCTTATTTTCTTTTTCTTTTTTCCTTTGTGGCACTTCAGCTGATGTGCTGCCATTTTCCCAAGTGAATAAAAGCCCACGTGGGTTGTTCCCAGACTTTATTTCACCAGCTGGGTTCAAAGCCCTGCTTGCCCTGGGGCCAAGGACAAAGAATGTGAGCTCTGCCAAACTGGCACCGGGCTCACAAGGATCTCTCATCTCAGTGGGGTTTGGATCAAACTTTGCAGAAGAGAAAAGGAAGAATCACCAGCCCAGGGTGGTTTCCGACCTGCACTGCTGGATGTTACACAACAGCAGGCACAGGGAGCTGTGGGGTGGCTCTGGCCCAGCCCAGCTCTGCAGAGTCCCCTGATAATCCAGGGAGGCCGAATCACCCTCAGCTGCCCCTGAATTGTTTGCTGAGTATGTCTCCTCCATTAATTACAGAGTTCAGGTGACTAGTTTGGACAAGATATTGAATTTTTAGATAGCCAAAGTGCAGGAAAATAAACCCAGCTCAAGTCCCTCTCTGCCTCAGCCGCTGGTCTACAAAGAGAAGTGCATTTGTGTGCTTGAGTTTTGCTGGTGAACTCTTCTGGTGTGCCCTGCCTGGAGCTGGTGCTCCAATGTTCATGAAAAAGGGGATTTCAGATGTTTTTTAAGTCCATCACAGTAACAGGCACAATTTGGAGCTGCAGGGTTGTGCTTGTGTGGTGGCTGATTGTTTTCAGGAGGAATAAAAGGAGAGAGAGTTTCTTGGAGAAAACAACCAAGGTGACAATATTCCACCTGCTGTGCTGTCCCTGAAATCTTACTCCTCAGCCTCTGAAAGTTCCAGAGGGCAGGGACTGTAGTTACTGGGATATATTGTGCTAAAGGATCAGCAAAATTCACCTGAAGTGCTTCTGGCTTTTAAGTTTTCTCATCAAAATCCTAATTGCAGAAGGAGGTTCCCAAATTTATTTTTTGCACTGCCTTCAGCACTCGTTTGCAAGTACCCAGCACCACAGAAAGCCACATTCATTTAAGATTTTGTGCGTGTTTTTGCTTTCAGACCTGAGCAATAATTACCAGTAATTACAAGAAAAAGCCTCCTTTACTCACTTTGCTTTCCACACAGGATCTTCTTAGATTTGTTACCAAACAACAGCAGTTTGTTTTTATTGTGAGGAACCTCTCAAAAATATTTACAAACGTGCATGGTGTTACTCAGGCACCATCAAAGGAGACATCAACAGCCCATTTGACCTCCCAGCACAAACACAACATGGAAATCATCTTGCCCTGCAGCTTTTTGCTTCAGGATCTTCCTTTGGGAAAATATGGATGAGGGATGGATGGATGGATGGATGGATGGATGGATGGATGGATGGATGGATGGATGATGGATGGATGGGTGGATGGATGGATGGATGGATGGATGATGGATAGATGATGGATGGATGGATGGATGGATGGATGATGGATGGATGGATGGATGATGGATGGATGGATGGATGGATGATGGATGGATGGATGGATGATGGATGGATGGATGGATGGATGGATGGATGATGGATGGATGGATGGATGATGGATAGATGATGGATGGATGGATGGATGGATGGATGATGGATGGATGGATGGATGATGGATGGATGGATGGATGGATGATGGATGGATGATGGATGGATGATGGATGATGGATGGATGATGGACGGATTATGGATGATGGATGGATGATGGATGGATGATGGATGGGGGCTTTGAACAGCACAGCTGGGACAAGGCTGCAAAGGGCACCCACAGTGAGCCTGGCTGTGAGATTTGGGTAAATCCATGCTACGATATACCCCAGGTGGATGTGCTGCGCTCCCATGGGGAATAAGGGGAGTTATTCCCTCTTCCTGCTCAGTCTCAGGACTTGCAGGGCTTGTTTAGTAAAAAAAAAACTAAACCAAAAAACCTAAACCAAGCAGCTACCCAAATGCCTCAAGAGAAGAAAGCAGATAAAATCATCCATTTCTCTCTTAACTCATGAAACAAAACAGAAAACACAGCATCTTTGGGAGTTGTTTAGTAAGGAAGGACTTGCAGGGATCTTTAGGGCTTGTTTAGGGGGAAAGACTGAAAAACAGCTACCCAAACACCTCGAGACAAGAAAGGAGATAAAATCATCATTTTCTCTCTTTTAACGCATAAAAAAAAGAGAGAAAACACAGCATCTTTAGGAGTTGTTTAGCAAGAAAGGGCTTGTGGGGATCTTTAGGGCTTGCAGGCATTTTTAGGGCTTGTTTAGTAAAAAAACCTAAAACAACCCAACCCAAACACCTCAAGAGAAGAAAGGAGATAAAATAATCAATTTTTGTCCTTTAACTCATAAAACAAGACAGAAAACACAGTTCACACACAAACTGGCAACCCTCAGGAATTGGCAGCTCATCATTCCACTATGGCTGGGAGCAAGAAACCACTGCTTCTAAAACACATCTGTTCTTTTAAAAATAAAGCTTATTCCCACTTCTTTTCACCCAGATCTACAAGTAAGAACAACAGAAAAACGAAAGCTTTGCAGCCACAAGAATGTCCTCATTGTTTTATGCCCATCACTGGGTTTCCATAAACACCAGCCCAGCTGCTGTTGAAATAATCTGAGATTTTCTTGCTCTGCTCTGCTCGTGTGTCCACATTAAAAGTGCTGCTTTCACCAGGCCCAAATCCCTCTTTCCAACTTAGCATTCAGCAGAGGCAGCTCAGCCATCCCTCAGCCCATGACGTTTGTGAGTTATTTCGGGGGTTTGGCAGAGCCAAAGCATCGGCCTCAGAGCAGCCCTTCAAAATGTGTGCTCAGCTAAATTCACACCGTGTAAAAGAAATATTGAGGAGTCCAAGCGAGTCGCCCACCTTCCTTTTTGCCTCCCTTCTGTGGGATTGCTTTCAACTCAAACACCCCGTGGGCGGAGAGATTCTCCTGCCTCATCCAAATGGACATGGATGTTGATTATTGGGGCTCATTTGCATGCATTTGAATCCCTCCAAAGAATGTTTTTTGGGGAGGGGAGAATGTGTACCTGACATTTCACTTAGGAATTTTTCTGTGTTTAAAAATTCCAAGTTATCCTCTGATTTTGAGGAATCTGGGGTCGTTGGGGTGGGAGGGATCAGCTGAGCCAGCAGGTTTGTAATTCCCTGTGGTCTGACAGGGGCACGGGATGCACAGTCCAGTAAATTCCAAGGAATTCCAGGCCAGAAAAACAACCACAAATTTTAAAACACCGATTAAAACACCCAAGTAAGGGCTCACTGGGCTGGGGGAAGCTGAAGGCCTACAAAGAAGTCTACAAAGAGCAGAAATTCCTCAAGTGGCTGAGGGGATTTGAGGTTTTCAGATACCCCAGGGAGTGTCACTCCTCTGTTTCTAGAAAGCCCCCAGAGCTGCCCAAATTGCCCCAAGAAATGGAATTTTAAAAATTATCAGTGATTTGGCCCTCCTGTGGCGACCTCTCCCCATGCAGAGGCTGTCAGTAACAAAACTGATGTTCCCCCAAATTCACAGCACCATTTCATCACAATTTTTCATGTTTTTTATTCTAAAGTGGTTGGCAGTCACAGGGGCAGAATATTATCCCTCATTGCCTTTGTTCTTCTTTCTTCCTGCTTTTATTTTATTGCTTCAGCCTGTTGGGAATTCTTCCCTTTTTTTTTGGATTCTAGATGAAGACAAGAGCAATGTGTCATCGATCTGTCCCTTCCAACACTTGCATTAAACACTTTCCTGCTTGCAGAGTGGGTGGGAGAAGGAGGATTTTTATGGATAATCTCTATGCCAACAAGCAAACACTGCATTATGGATAACAACAAATAATGATTCACTGGGATGAGCTGGGAAGGGCTGGAAGTGCTGCTGAACCTCAGACAAGTCCCCATCCCATGGAGTGGCCATCCAATCTCCAATTTGATTGCTTAAGAGGAACAAAATAAAGCAAAACTCAGAGCCAAGTCAAGTTTTGAGGAGGAAAAGGGAATCTTTATCTTCCCTGGAAAAATTCTGATGCCTGCGATCAATAGAATGTGAGGATGGTGTGGACAGATAAGATAAAGAGCAATAAATTCCTTTTTGATTTAAAACTTTGTAATCAGCAATGTTGTACTAAAGGACTTCTTATATATTCAGATGAATCTCACTTTATTTCAGAGCTTTCTGCCCAGTGAATGCAGAAATCTGGGTGTTTTAGAGGGTGATTCACCCCTCTGGTTTTCTTTAGGATGGGATAAGTTATTATTTGGTAGAAGAGTCCATTTATTTTTTACTCCAGCTGGACATGATTACCGTCCCTGATTTAAAATTTAAATATCTTATCAATATATTCCAATTAAATAAGTTTGCTTTGCATTGATTTTAATTTATTTTTCTTTATCTAGCATGACACATCCATCATTTCACTTTGGAAAAACAAACTTTCCTCAAGCCAAAATCCTCACCCAGGTGTACATCCTCCAGCACATTTATCAGGCCTGGTTAAGGTGCTGCTCTCCTGGACAGTAAGAGCAGATAAATTAGGACAGCAATAAACACAAATAACCACAATCACCAAAAAAATATTCATTTTCTGTGGGCATTAGGAACTTTCTGTACATTCTAAGTCCTCCATGAGGTACTCAGGTAGTTTCAGGCTGGTGGAAATAAAGGGAAAATTCTGAAGTTGATTTTTTAAAAATTTTTTTTTTTTTTTTTTTTTTTTTTTTTTGGTGGTGAGTTTGTACTTAATAACAGCAAGGGGCTGGTGTTGATTTCCACCCCGTGGATTTCAAGGCGAGCCAGCAGAGCAGACTTACAAATCACTGCTTTTCAGCGGCAGGACAGCGAGATGGCAGCGCCAGGGGCAGGAATTAGTCGTGGTTTACTTAAGGAGCGAGCCTGCATCATCAACATAGGAAAAGCATCCAGCATCACTTCTCCCAGGAGGGTGTGATCCAAGGAAAACAAACAGGCAGCTCCAGAAATCGCAGAAGGAGCCTCCCCAGGGCGCTCGCGGGTCCTCCTGGACGGGCAGCGGCGATCCGGGATCCGTCACTGCCCAGCTCCCTGATCCTGGAGGGAAGCAAAGCTGGTTTCATCTGGTGCCAGCCCAAGATGTAAACACAGCTCGGTGCCAGGCAGGAACATCACAGCCCTCAGGGCACGTGGCAGTGAGGAGGGGGTTGTTTGGGAATAAATAAATAACTCCTTGCACCGCTGGAAATCGTTGTTTCCAGTCAATATCGGGCTGGTTTTTCAGCAACGGCTTCTGCCGGTCTGTAGCCGACTAGAACCATCAAAAACAAGCGATGTGTTTGGTGATTTCCAAGGATTTCAAGATGCTGGGATTGCTCCCCTAGGTGAGGGAAAACAACTGCTGCCTTAAAGGCAGGGAAAGCATGGCCAAGTTGTTCAAAGTAGAAAGGATTGATACCCCCACACTGGGCACAAGACACAGCAAAGGGACTTGGAATGGGATAAAAGGGACAAATTTGTCAGAAGAGCAGTAAAAGCTTCCACCAACAATAGTGTGAGGCATTAGTAGAGCCCTCAACTTTACCCAGGTTTTCTTAAACTTTATATTCCAATCAACAGTACTTTGTATTTCTAAATCATTTAAGATCAATTTCCAGCACCATCATTAGACTGCAGGGTTTTAAAAGCCTTCCCAAAGTAGGGCTGGAGCTTGGCACAATATGGCAGCCACCTCTGGCTCTGCTATTCCCACCAAACTGTGGGAGAAAATTCTTTATTCCTTCCTCTCTGAGAAAGCCATGATCAGTTAAATGTCCCTGGCTTTACCCTCCTCTGCCCATGTGAGCCTGGAATCACGGAAATTAGGAATACAGAATTAATCCAGTATTTTATTCAGGTGGTAACTCTCTTCTCCCCTTTAATACCACAGATTTCTTCATCAGCAGGATTTCTCAGTCAGCACATCCCCAGTTATTTACCCTAAAAGGGAGTTCACAGCCAGGCTGATTGGGGTTTTTTTCACTCCTAAGCAACACCGATGTTTTTTATCTGTGTACTGAAATCTCAGCTCCAGCTTTGTCAATATTTGGCCTTATCTTAAAAAACCCTAAAGCAGGGTCAAAGGAGAGTGAACTCTCCCCCCAGAAAGCAAACATCAATTATTTAACCACTGCTTTGGGCAAGTTCAGGAGAGAAATGGCAAGAAAGCCAAAGCCTGTTTCTCCAGGCAGAGCTGTTGTGCTTTGAACCCAGTGGTTGTTGGTACAGAACAAATCTGAGCTATCCAAGGGCAGGGCTGGATGGGGTTTTGGGAAGGAATTGCGCCCTGGGAGGGTGGGGAGGCCCTGGCACAGAGCAGCTGGGGCTGCCCCTGGAACCCTGGAAGTGTCCAAGGCCAGGCTGGAGCAGCCTGGGATAGTGGAAGGGGGAACGAGATGAGCTTTGAGTTCCCTTCCAACCCAAACCTGTCTGGGATTCCACGGTCGTGTTTCTTTTATTTTGACTGCAAGAACAAACTGTCCCCTCCATATTTAAGAGTTTGAGAGCACAGTTCCATCAGTCTTTATTCACAACTCTTTGCTGGAAGTACATTAGGACTAAATTGCAGAATGGGAGGTGAGAGCTTGGAAATGAAGGATGATTTTAGCCCAGGAACTCCTGGGTGCAAAGTGCCAGTGGATGGATTTCAGGCTGGGAATTAAAATGAGGATTCTGACCATGAAAAACTGAGAGTGTTGGAGCACTGTTGGAGCAGGGGCTGACATTCTGCCTTTGGGGTTGAACTCTAAACTCCCGTGAAATCAGGATGAGTGGATCCAGTGGAGACCAGTGGCTAATTCACACCTCCAAATCCCATGACAAATTTGAGAATAGGTCCCTGAAGCAGAAGCCTGTAAAGGATTTATAAACTCCTTCGTGTGGTCAGAGCAGCAGCGAATCAGTCTGGGCTCAAGGAGCCCGTGTGTTAATTCCTCACACTTTTACAATCCCCCTTCCCACCCTTTTTATATCATAGCAGCAAGAATGTTCAGTTTAGGAATATTCCCTGCCTGAGCTTTCTGCCTTAGTATTGTGTTCCTACAACATGGTCCTGTTTAAATTAGAAATGTAAATTTCTAATTTCCAATAGAAATTCCTGATTACGAAACCCTCAATTACCTGCCAGAAAGGCTCTGCAGATACTGGGACACTCTGAAATTACCCCAGGTTTCTGGAATTTAACAGAGCAGCTCCTTTAACATCCCCTCTCAGCAGCACTGGAGAGCAGAATTAGCCTTTTGAGAGCAGTTTCACTTAATTAAATAAAATTTACGTGTTTGAAGAATAACCTGTGGAGCATCTGGAAAAGCTTCCATGGATTCATCAGGATTAAAGCAGGGAGGTCTGGGCTGCCCCAGACTGTCCTGGCATGATGTGAGCTCCAAACCTTGACCATTGCAGAGCTTCAAGGCCCTGGTTTTGCACCGCTCTGCAAAATGTGTGTTTGCTCCATGGCATCTCTTCCTGGTCAGGAAGAGACCAGAGGACAAAGGCTGAAGGATCAGAAGGGATGAGCCAGGATATGTTTTGCTTTTCCTATATTCCCCCCAGGGTGGAAATTTTGGAGGAATCCCTGCTCTAAGATAACATTGATTGCAACTTCTTACATACTCTGTTTCAGCTAAGTGAAAGGAAAATAATGAGCCCAGTGTTAGGCCATGGAGATCTGCCTGGTTTAAAAAAAACCCAGCCAAAACACAGCCCAAGTGTGTAAAAAGCAGGGAGTGAATCACTGGCAGTGGCAACTCTGTCAGAATTAGGAAATTAAGTTCATTAAAGGTGTGGTAACTTAATTTTCTATGCAAGCATGTAATGATGAGGGCTGGGCAGAAAAAAAAAAAAAAAAAAAACTGCTCAGACATCCAATTTAACACAAACCCACCCAAAGTTGGCAGGGTGGAGCTCCCCAGCTCAGCCCGACCTCCTGGCTCCCTCTTTGGGTTACTTTTGCTCTAAATTGGCAAAATTAACCCCAGACTGTGTTCTCTCCATGTCCCCTTGATGGGAGCAGTTGGGATCTGGGGGTGCCACTCTCCAAACCCCCCAGAGGAGCCCCCACACAATTCCCTGCTCCACGGGGGAGGAAGATGAATCCCAGGTGGGGCCATGGCCCTGCTTTGCCCTCATCCCCTCCTGATGCTGCCCAGGATGGGTCACAGGCTCCTTGGGTGGGAACCCTGGATGCTGCTGAGAATTTGGGACTTTCTGTGCTGCCAGGCACTGACCCCCAGGAGAACACAGCACTGACCTGAGGCCGTGGAGAACCTTCCAAAATGGGATGGTGGAACTGGGACTGTGGGGATGGAGTTTGGATAGAAGTGTGTGATATCACAGGGGGGAAAACTCAGAGTTTAGGGTTTAGAATATGGTATTAGATATAAAGCAAGATGGAGGTTTTAGGGTGGAGGCTGCTCCTTCTTCACCTTCTTCTCCATGGGTTTCGGTGGTTTTGTGTAGTTGGATAAAAAAGTCCCCATTGCAGCCATCGGTGATTGGTTATTGGGTTAAAAGTAAAAATAATTTAGGTGCCATTTCTTAATTGGGCAGTTTATCCTTAAAAGGCCTTGTAGAGAGAGATGCGGGACCATTTTGTAGCTTGTTACTGAAATGCTGCAGAATTCACAGCTTGTAAGACTCTAATACAGATAAGAAATAATAAACACCTGAGTCTGAACACAAAAAACTGTCTCGAGAGCTTTCAGTCCCGACCCTGACAGAGGCAGAAAAGAAGTTAAAGAACCGACATCTTTGTTCCATGTTTTTATCCATTTTTGTTCCCAAATATCCATGTCTGTGGTGTCAGTCATTCCCTGAGCCTTTTCCATCACCCCAGGGACTCTGGTGGTGGCTTTTCCCCAGCTGGCTTCGGGGTTTGGAGTGCTAATTCCTTTTAGCCTTTCCATAATTACACAAATGTGCTGGAATCATCTCATCCTCCAGTTAAGCATCAGCATTCCCCGTTGTTATGGATTCTCCAAGTGTATTTGTGGGTAAGTGTGTGGTGGATGAAGAAGTCTCCTCTCTCATCACTGAGGGAAAACCTGGAGATGAAACCTCCTTTTCTCCCCAGACTGAGTCAACCTTCACCATTTCCAGACTTGGACAAAGGCATCAAACCAAAGAAACTCCAGCCTCAACCTCACTTTATGGTCTTTTTGTCAACTAAAACTTCACAACTGCCTTCCAAATCACTCTCATTGCCTCACTTCTCCTCAAGATGCTTAAAATAAAATTAAAGAAAATTTGTTTCCCAAACTAATTCCATGATTTTACTCCTTTCTAATTTCCCTGTGGTTGCCCAGCCCAAACAGACCCCGGGTTAATTTACAGAGGGAGAAGGAATCACTCTGTTTATATCTTTATATTTAAAACAAGAATCCTGTCCATGTTCTCTAATTCTCTGTGTAGGGTTATTTCTATAGCCAAAATTTCTGGTGGCCTATTAGCACTATATAAAACCCTAAAGATTTCCTGTTCCAGCAGGCAGCAGGTTTGACAGAAAAGCTGAACTGGATCCTTTCAGGGAAAGTCACTTTGGGAGACACCAAAATGCCACCAATATTCTCTGCTGCACACGTAGCCCTGTCCCTAATTCCCAGCCCAGCGTGGTCTTGCTTTCCTTGTGTTTGGGAATTGGAGGGGTTTGGGAAGAACTTAGGGGTGTACAGTATTTTTGGGGTGGTTCTGCAGCCCTGAGATCCTGGGGGATGTTCAACCAGAAGTGAAGTGAATCACTTTCATGGCTTCGTTGATAAGAACAGTGAACAGGGAGTGAAATTTGGGGGTTGATTTTGGTGCATCTCCTTTAGGATTGCCAACCCAGTGCTCCTGTGAGCTGTGCCCAAAAACAGGGATTAATTTACTTCCAATTAACATTCATTCCCACCACCTAAATCAGACTTTGAGCTGTGGCCTCCCAAGGAAGGGAAGAGCTCCAAGGGACCCTCCAGGATCTGTGGCTCCATCCTCATCACCATGGGCTGGTGGAGCTCCAGGGGCCCCAAAGGAGTGGGGCAGGTGACTGGAACTAACATGGATTTTTGACACTGCACATTTCACATTTGCTGTGTTTTCATTTCGCCTCCTGGAAGCTGTGAGGGTGAACAGCATTAAAATTAAAAAAGAAAAAAAAAAAAAAAAAAGGGAAAAAAAAAATAGTGCAAAGCAACAAGGGAGGTTTCTGTCCAAAAAAAAGTCCAAAACTGGCTCCAATTGGACCTGGGTACGGAAATGCTGGAACTTGTACCCTCCAGTGGCAAAATAAAACAGGCTACCATTATTAGAAATTTGCTACAGCTAAAGATGTAACATCATAGCTAAATTCAGTCAGAGACAGGTCGAGCAACAAAAACCAGGAGCCAAGGCAGTCTAGTCTGGTCTGAAACCTGATTCAGGCACCAGATTATGAATAGATTTAACTGGTTTGCCAAATGAAAATGTAGATTTTGGCAGTGTTTGGGCTCCTTTTATTTTTTTATGTTTTTGGTGTGCTATATGTGGAGTCCTATTGCGCGCTGTGGGGATATGAGAAAAGAGCCTTTTTATATTATATAACTGCTGGAGGCTCGTGTGAGTGTGTGTGGAATAGAAAGAACACCCTTAACCCTGTAAGTGCCAGAAAGGAGCTCTGCCTCAGGGCCCTGCAGGAGGCACCATGCTCAGCACCAGGAGCTCTGGTGGCTGCCACATCCCTGGCAGTGCCCAAGGCTTGGAGCACCCTGGGATCGTGGAAGCTGTCCCTGGACAGGGCTGGGGGGTGGATGAGGTGATCCTTAAGGTCTCTTCCAACCCAAACCACTTTGGGGTTTTGTGTTCACAGCCAAACAGGTTCCACCTTTCCATACAAACCTGGAGAGATCCAGAATCCCCTGCAAGGCTGGCTCACATTTGGAATTGTCTGCCCACTCTTTCTGGGGTAACAACTCACACCAAGGGCCTCCTTCTTCCTTGGTCATTTGTAGAATCAAAGAATCACAGAATATCCTGAGCAGGAAGGGACACACAAGGTTCTTTAAAGTCCAGCTCCTGGATTAATCATGCATTGATTAATTAAAGTGAAAAAATACATTCTTCTTTCTATTTCCCATGGAAGTCCTCTGCAGGATCATCTGAAACACCTCTGAGAGAGAGAGGTGGGTATTTCAAAGTGAAAAAACACTTTTTAAATGCCCAGAGGCTGCAGCCCCCATATGTACAGCAGGAAAAACAAGCAGGAGATCTCTGGAGGTGCCTTTTGGTGACAGATTCCAGCCCTCCATGGTCGGTTTTGGCTCTGATTCCCATCAGGTATGTGAGGTAGGAAGGAGTAAAAAAGGTAGAAGTTCCAGAAGGAAAACACTATGGAGCAGGGGGTGGTCAGAGGAGGAAGGAGCAGATCCCTGCTCCTTGCCTGCTCCTTCCCCCAGGAGTCCCTCCTGTCCCATAGAGCCACCCCTGTCCCACAGCGCTCAGGGGACCCACGGAATCACGGCATGGAATATCCTCAGGTGACAGGGACACACAAGGATCAGCCAGACCAACTCCCAGCCCTGCACAGGGCACCCCAAAATCTCACCCCGTGCCTGAGAGCATTGTCCAAACACTCCCTGAATTTTGGCTGTGACCTCTTCAGCTCTCCCACCCCAAGGGCTGCTTTGTTGGAGGCTGGCAGCAGGGCCCCTCTCCACAGAGCCATCCTCAGGTCACACCAAACCTCACAGAGACATTTCTCACCTCAGCACCTCTCTCTGGAATCTCAGTTTTCTCTTTTACAGAATCACAGAATCACCAGGCTGGAAGAGACCTCCAAGATCATCGAGCCCAGCCCAGCCCCAACACTTCAACCAAACCCTGGCACCCAGTGCCACATCCAGGCTTTGTTAAACACCCCCAGGGATGGTGACTGCACCGCCTCCCCGGGCAGCCACTCCAGAACTTTATTTCCTTTTTATAAAACACTTTTTCCTGATATCCAACCTGTATTTCCCTTGGTGCAGCTCGAGGCTGTGTGCTCTGGTTCTGTCAGTGCCTGGAGAAAGAGCCCAACCCCACCTGGCCACAGCCACCTCTCAGGGAGTTGTATAGTGCTGAGGTCACCCCTGAGTCTCCTTTTCTCCAGGCTGAGCACCCCCAGTCCCTCTTCTTCATAGGCCTCATGTTCCAAGCCCCTCACCAGCCTTGCTGCCTTCCTCTGGATGCCCTCAACCATCTCAATGCCCTTCCTAAACTGAGGGGCCCTAAAAGCCCCTGGAAAGGGCCAGAACCCCCCTTTGCCAGCGGCAGCCAGGTGTGCAGAGGGGACAGCTGAGAGCAGCACGTTTCACACTGGGCTGGAGCATCACCGAGGAGAATCCACATGCTGCTCGGGATGTTCATTAATCATCCAGCTAATTTGTTTTTACACAGGAGCGCTGACAGCAAACGAATGTTATTGTAGCAGCAGCGCTGCATAATCCCGACTATTATGGGTTTAGCAAACGACTGCTCTGTGTTCACTGCTGCTTCTTTCTCCATCCAACTGCAATTGTAAATTGTAAATATATCTATTTTTATTCCCATCTGCTGAAAGGAACGGCCCCACCAGCTGTGGCCAGGGGGATGAAAGGATTGCTGCTGTCTGCTTCTTCCTCCTCCCTCTGGTCCTTATCTCAGGAACATGAGTTGAAATCTGGCCCAGAATTTACTGAGTGTTCAGAGAGTTTTTATGAGGCGATGCTTTTGCAGGCTGCTATTGAGAATATATATGTTTATATCCATGTACACACGTGGATTATTGTGGCTGAGGTTATTTCTCCAGTAAATCTCTTTCCTGTTTGTACACAATGTGCACAGGCAGCATTCACACGAGAGAGGAAAATAATCCAGTGGTTAAGGTTAACTTGGGATTTGAGAGACCTGGGTTTAATTCTCCCCTCTGCCAGAGCCTTCATTTAAATACACATTATATTTTATACACGTTTAATACACATTATATGTTAATGTCTATATGTACCATGGAAAGGGCACGGAGGACATTGTCTGAATTGTCCTTCAAAAGCAGTTCTGAACCCTCACTACTCCTGGTTTCTGGGGGGAATCCGCGTTCAGCAAAGGGTTTTGATGAGCTCCGACCCTCGTGGAACAGGGACATGCTTGGACACGTCCTTCAGGCCAAGAAAACCCCCCAGCCCTTCCTTTCTGCCATGTTGGCTGAAATAGTTCTTGGAATCTTGGAATGGTTTGGGTTAGGAAGGGACCTTAAATCTCATCTCCTTCCACTCATTGCCGTGGCAGAGACACCTTCCACGATCCCAGGCTCCTCCAAGCCCTGTCAAACCCAGCCTTGGACACCTCCAGGGATGGAGCAGCCACAGCTCCCACCCACATCCCACAGGGGGGGACAGTCCAAAGGGAAGGGGTGACCCCATACAGTGACCCCATACAATGACCAACCCTTTCAGAGGACCCTAAGTAACGCTAAGGAATTCTTTTCCTCCCTCTCTGCTTTTCTCCTGGATCCTTCATAGACCCAAAACTCACGACACATTTTGTCAAACTGCTTTGCCATCACAGCAAAGTGGAGGTCAGGGAGCAAAATTGTGTCAAAATTCAACCCCACATGATTTTAAAGCATTTAAAGCTTAACTCTGATTTTGAAACAGATGGGCACCTGGTCTTTCCCAACATGGCAACTCCCTGCACTGTGTTATTTGCAGCAATACACTCATAAAAATCCAGGGAGCCAATAAAGAGAGGAGAGGAGAGGTTTCAGGTGTTTACTGGCTGTAAAATTATTAATACCAGCTTCAAACATGTGATTGTGGTGTTATTGATGATTGTACAGCATTTAAAAAAAATCATAACAATAAAACATAAAAAATAAAAAATGGAAAAACCATTTGTTGCAAAAGTTTCAGGGTCATGCATGTGGCCTTTATTACACGGAGATTTTAAACATTTGTATTGCTACAAATTTACAACAGCGTCCTGCAGAAGGGTTTGCACGGGTTCATTTTAACCCCTCACCAAACACACAAAAAAAAAAGACCAAACCCCCAAATCTAGCTTAAGGAGGACCTGAGGAGATGCAGGAAAGGCCAAACCATAAATACGTTGACACCCAGCTCTACCTGGGCAATGAATTCTCCCTCCCTCCCTTACCTGTTTGCCTCCTGTTTTTTGTGGTCTCTCCCCCAGCAGGAAGGCTGTGGTTGCCCTGATTTGCTCACTCATTCTGTTATTAGAGGAGATCTTGCCCTGCCCCACGGGGACCCATTTTTCTGTCCTCACTCTGGGATCCCCCTTCATCAAGCCCGCGTGTCAGGAACCCAAAACACGTCTCTGCCTCTTCCTTCCCCTGTTCTGCTGCTCAGCCAAAAATGTGTCCGTGTTCTTTATGCATGAGGAGAGGTGACTACTGATGCTCGCAAATGTGTGGTCATTTTTTTTTGCCTGTCAGAAAATCAGCCCCTGGAATCACTGATGCCTTGTGAAATTACAGTCTAATGTAACCAGCCGGGGTATAAAGTAACCAATTTCTTTATTTTTTAAGAAAATTGTTCTCCTGGAGGTTGAAACACAAAACCAAGACATGGATGAAGTTATTTTTGTCCCAAGTCAGGGGAAATTAATGAAATAGCACCTCCCATTCTGTTGACATTGGCCAAGGTTGCCAAAGTTCTCAGTAATATTGGGGTTCCCGTTATGGGGAATGCTGTAATAACAGGAGGGATTGGGAATATTATACTGGTGGGAATGTCCATGTCAGAGCCAACAAGAGGAGTTAAGCTCATGCTTAACTTGAAGCAAATAATCAGTCAGAGTCGATAGTTACAGGGCTGTGATAAAATATCTCCTTACACGCTGGATCAAATGTTATAAGGAACAATCTGTGTCCTGAAATCCTGATTGAGACATCAGAATCCATCAGCAAACTTTGCCTGGAAAAAAGAATTCCTCAAGAGATATCCAGGAGTGCATATTCATATTTGAAATGCTGAGTTTTCTCTAATTGGCTTGATTGTTTTTAATAATCGTGACCTGTTCAATGCTGTGTTTTAGGAGCCACTCTTCCCCTTCAGTCCCAGAGTGCAAATGTTGCTCAGTAAATTCCAATAATTTGTCTTGTCCTTTCAACTCCTCCACACAAGAGCCACAGGTTCTATCAAACTTGGCATTGCCACCTCCACGGGATGAATTTGGGAGTCAAATGGCCTAGGGAGGCCAAAAATCCACAGGGAAATAAGGAACCCCTTGGTGAGAACACCACATATTGTTCTTGGCCAAACTAGCCATTATTCAGCATCTATTTTTGATAACAATCTCTGAAAATCCAGGGGTTTTTGCACAGATATATTGGTTTACTGCAGTTCTCCATGGAGTCTGGCATTCTGCACTGCCAGCTCTGCACTGCAGCAAAAACTCCATCCCAAATAATTTGTCCAGTCAACAATAATCGCTCTACATATTAATAAAAGTGGCTTGAAAAGTTCAATATGGGAGCTAAAATTTGTTTTAACTCCGTGTGGTTTTGGAAGCTGGAATTGACATTCAATCTCGTTTCTGCTACAAAATGTCTTTGACTGTGTAAGTGTGTAATTATATGCCTCGATATAATTAATTGGAGGACATTATTCTCTTCTCACAGAGAGAAGAGGGATTATGTGGAGTTTCATTTGGCTCCCAGAGACACACTTTCCTCAGAGTATTTCCAGTGTCATTTTTTTTTAAATTTAATCTCTGTTTATAGAAAACATACCTAATGAAGAGCCAGTTAAACAGGCATCAGAGGAGGAGGGGTAATTCCAGCCCAGTTTCCACTGGTGTTCCTGTGGAATAACCCCATCCATCATGGCAGGGTGGCTCCTCAGGGATGTGAGGACGGGGATGGGTGAGGAAGGAACTGGAATCAACCCAGGCTCTTCGCCCATCCCAGTGTTCCCAGTGCCAGAGGGCTGGCAGGGATCCCATGGAGGAGAAGGATGGGGTGATGCAGCAATCCCCCTGTGAATTCACTTTTCCTTCTCCCTCTGGATCCTGTGCGGAGCCCAGCCAGGGATGTGGACCTGAGCCTCATCCTGCTCCACAAATCCCCAAACCCCAAAGCGTGGCAGGATCCCTGTGACAAGGAAAAGCTGCACTGACATTTGGGACAGGAAGAAAACCCAAAAGGACATTGCAGCATCGCGTGGCTCCTTCTCCTCTCCGGAGAGAGACCCCATAAACATTTCCCTTCTCATCCTCCCCATATCAACTGCAGCAAATTGTCAGCAGGGTGTGAAACCCAAAACCTGCTCCATGAGGATCCTGTTAGGAGCAGACCTTTGCCCAGGAGCCCTCCCTTCCCCACCCCATCCCGGGGTGCCCCTCTCCCCTCCCAGCCCCTGTACAGCCTCCAAGCTCCCTCATGGAAACAGCCCCATGGCTCATTTTCCACTGCGGCTTCGTGCCGGATTTCAGGCTCTTATTTGCCTTTTCCTAACGTGTTGCCCATCACGTTCTGATTATTGAGAGTTTTCTTTGAAGAGTTACCTGAGGTGAAGCCTAATTGGGCTGGAGGAGGATGCCAGGGCTCTGTAAGGCTGCCAGCACCGCCGGGGGCTCCCGCACAGACAGCGATCCCGGCCTTTGGCCAGCCTGATCTCAGATCCAGGCTGTAAGGGGACACCAGAGATAAAGCCTGGAGAGAGCTGGGAGCAGCAACGGAGACACTCCAATGCAGGGATACAGGTCAGCCTCTAGTAGAATATTTAATATTTAATGTTTAATGCATATCAAATGTCAGAGTGCAACAAAGGAGAGGTTTCATGGCTCCTCACCCCAACCCTGGAAGAGTTTCCAGGCTCTGGCTGGATTTGGGAATTCAGTAGTGGTTACCAACCCTATTTTTCAATGCTTCGATAAAAATATTCTGTTTATTCTGCCTTATTCTGGCATTGCAGGCTGGGTTCTGCCACCCAAAACTGCCCCAGGTGTGTCCCAGGGAGCGTGGGGCTGATCTCAGTTTGCTTTGCTGCCCTCAGAGACTTCTCTGGCACTGCTGGCATGGCTGGGAAGGGCTTGGAGCTCTCGATTATCCTGCCATGTCCATGTATTTAACAATAATTGACTGAAAACTGAAGGACTGAGCTGGGGTTGGTGGCACCACATCAATTCCCATTTGTTTTCCCTTCAGTTCTCACCTGCTTTCATCTGTTTCTGGCTGGGCTGATAATGATGAAAATGTCAGGTCCAAAGTCTTGGCTCTTCCCAGTAGATCCAATTCAATGCTGGCGGAGAAATCTCTTTATTTTCCTTCCTGTCTACCAAGGTACCTATAATGGGTGTTTATTAACAGAAACACAAGGCAGGGACAGGGCTTAAATGCCATCACAATTCCCTGTCTGGACCTCAAGAACTCATCCAAGACAGAATCACCAATGGTAAAACCAGGAAAATGTGTCAGCCTTGGCACTTCAGAGCACAAACATCAGCTAAACATCCCCATCCGGTGATTTTCAGGAGGTGTTTTAAAAACGACCATTTTATCAGGACGACAAGAAGATGGTGGGGGAAAAAATGAAATTGAGAACAATACATTGAAATGGAGCTGGAAAAAGAAATAAAACATCAAAACAAGTTCGATTTTCTCTCACACAATTTATTTTCACTTCAAGCAAGCACTGGAGAGCATTTTGATGTGGTCTGTGGGATTGTTCCCTCAGAGATGATTGAAAACAAATTCCCTCAGCCATCAGGGCTTTTGATACGATTGTGCTTTTCCATCTAATTTGATCAGCACAAACGATGACTAAACTGGGAAGCAGTGCCAGGGCAACCAACCCGCTCCCAGACAGCATTTTCCTGAGCAGAGGTGGCAAAGGATCCTCCAACAAACTCTGAGTTCCCATTTTTAAGTGTCCAGCAAGCCATGCACGTGTGCACTCACCCAAAAAATGAAAGAAACCAAACCCTTTATTTACCATTTCTCTACAATCAGATGGTTTAGAGATTAAGAGAAAGGGAGAAGGGGGAGAGGAGGGGGGAAAATCGCATGGGAGGGACAAAAAAAACAAAGCCACGTTTTCTATCTCATCCTACTTTATCTTTTTTGTTGTGGAATTGGGGTTTTTTGCTGTTTCCAGCCCTGTGTTGTGACTTTGACAGATGATGATGCAGGGAGAAGATTGATGCGGGGTCTTGGAGCATTAACACATTATCACGAGCAAAACAGAGCCCTCGGCCCTGCTCTTTGGGGAGCCATTGGAAACTTTTTGGGAAGTGATCTATGGGCCCGAGGCCATCCCAGGGAATGCTGTGCTGCTGCCCCTGGATGGGCTCTGGGATAATGCCCAGGGAGAAGACACCGAGCAGGGGATGAGGAATGGCTCCTGAAAACCCCGGCTGGAAAGGAAAGAGGAACCCTCTGCTCTCGGGGGAGCTGAGTGTTGAATGATTTAATGGCTACCTTTAGGAAGTGCCTTTTGCTTTATTGCTGCCTTTCTTTTTGCTTTTTTTCCATTTTCGTCTTTATTCCTTTTATTTTCCCATTTTTTTTTAATTTAAGGGCAAAAAATGGCTCTTCCCTGGTTTTCACCTAACCACCCCAGATCAGTGCCCTGCAAGGCCACAGCTTGAGCTTGTGTCCTCCTTCCAAAGACTCTCAAGATGCTCACAGAGAGTCTGATTGATCAGGATGTTCTGAACTGATCAGCTGTTGAAAAATAAACAATTAAAAATTAAATTTAAATTAGCATTTTTTTTTAAAAAAAAAGCCCTAAATCAAATATATTCCTGTTTGCTACAGTTTCTGAGTTCACTCCAGAGGGTTTCCAGTGCTGCCAGCTCCATCCTGGATCCCTCTTCCTCAAGAGCAGGGCTGCAGCTCCCAGGATTAAACTGCTCACATTTTCCACAGAGGTGTCAGAAATCTCATGGAAAACTGGTGGGATTCTCAGAGCTACTGGAGGCATCGGCCCAATGCTCTTTATCCCCCTTCCCTGCCAAAACTCCTTTAAAATCCTTCCCCTTCCCTGCCCAGGGAACTGTGAAAAACTCCATTTGCACTGAGCTGAGTTGCTGATGATTCGTTGTCCTCCTAGAACCAAATCTTGGATTTTTAACACTTCCCTAGAATTAAAATTGTCTTAAACTTGTGGAATGAATATCAGCAATCCAGTCACATTTCATTTTATTCTCCAATCTGCTTTGATATGCAAGAAAATCACAAAGAATTTAGAAGTTTGTGTTTGATTCTGGTTCATCTCTTGCTGAAACTTCAAGGCCTTGTTTCATTTTCCAGAATTTTTTGATCTGGAATTCCAAGGAAGAATTAAGTTTTCCGAATGATTTCGCTTCAAACAACCAAAGGAGAGATAATTTGCAATTCCAGGAGAATTTTAGACTTTTTTTTTCCCAGGAATTTGTGTATCTTTTCTAGAGCTACATAAGCTTTAGAAGGCACAATAGTCTCACAGAAATTATTGAGAAACTTTGGGGCACCAATGATAAAAATGCACATAAAAAATTTTTACAGGCATGAGAAACTGTAGAAATTGTATTCTTAGCCCCTAAAAATCAGATTGATTCAATTGGTCTCATTGGAAACTCCATTTTTTGGGCTAAATATTGTTAATATAGGTGCCATAATTGAAGAATTAAGCCATTAATTTCTTACCTACAGTGGTCTGAATATTCTGTACATCCTGGAATGTCACCATTTATTTGGAAATCTAAGTAAATAAGTAAAGAAAGCCATCAAAAAATAGAATTAGCAGAAAATATCTAAAGTTTCAAGGCATAAACTTAACACAAGAGGGTTCTTTATCACTCTGAAATCTGCTGCACATCCATGTTTTGACCAGAAATGCCCCTGAAGGAACTAAAAAAACCTCAACCACCCTTATTTCATACATAAACCACCCAAATTAAACACATTTTATAAACAATGAGTGGGGAGAGCAGAGATTTCAGGGCTCCCGTGGAAGATTTGAAGGTGCCCAGATATAAAGAAAACATTTTGGAGGCAATGACTTGGATCTTTTCAGCACCATTTCCAGCGTGGCGTGGCAGGATGATGGATGAGCCTGCAGCAGCCTCGTGACAAATTGGGGAATTCTGACAGATGTTTGATGCTCGGAGCGTTCTTCACTTGAAAGGGAGCCCTGCTTTTCAGGTGCTCCCAAGCTCTCCATGGAGTCTGGGAATTCAGTTATCTGGAGGACAGCAGATTTCTGGAAAGATCATCAGAGCACCCAGCAATCCCTGTTTTCCGAATTTTATTATGTGATGCAAGCAAAATGCAGGACAAAATGCAGGACAAAAATCAGGGATTACAAAGTGGATGTTTAAAAAACTGGATATTAGGGATGATGGGATGACAACAGCAGTGTGGTACTGCTTCTCCAGGCATCTTCTTTCAGCAGATGGAGCCTTTTATTATATTTTTAATTTATTTTTGCAACCTGTTCACTTATGACATTTTACAGCATGAGGGATTTGTCTGGTCGTGGCGTTCTCGGTGGGATTATTAATTCTCTGAATGATCAAACACAAGGCCAACAGAAAACAGGGATTTTTGGGTTTAAACCCCCAGCATGGTACAAACCTAATCTCCAGGAACCACTAATAATCCCAATTTCACCCGTTTCCCTGCTTTGGGAGCAGCCTCAGCATTCCAGGAGCAGCTCAGGAGAATTTTTTCCAAGGCTGAGCCCCTCCTTTCCTTCCCTTGCTATTGAGATAACCTTTGGTGGTGGGTTCATGGCTTTGCATAAACCCACGTGGCAGAATCAGCTCCAATATTTTATCATGGATAGGGGGGGAAAAAGGGAAGAAAAGGGCATTTTCCCCAAATAATGCTGCTCAGTGTTGCCTCCAGCCCCGCTGGCGGATCCCGGCCCGTGCCGCTGCCCTTTCCCTGCTGGACAAAAACAGAGAAGTGTTTGGAGAGAGCCCTGCTGTAATTGTGGGCAGTTCTATGGAGGGGAAAAATAATGTGGTTTGTCATCAATCTCCCGGTGTGGCACACAAGGGCTGACTTGTTGAAATTTTGTAGGCTGTATTTACAGAGAAAACAGAGGCCTGGTGCTGTGCAGGGCCCTATCAGGCCCCAGGTCTGGAAGAATCATATCTGAGCAGAAGGGAAGGCTTGAATCATAACCTTGTAGGATAAGCTAATTCATGAGGGAATGAAAATTGCTCTGCTCCTGTGAGCAAGATCAAAACCCGGACAATTTAATTATTGGGGAGTTATTTGTGGGTAGAGACACAGACTGGTTCAGGGCAAGAGCTGCCAGATGGAAATCACTCACGTTGCTGTCTTACACAGGGAAAGGAAGGATGGATGGTCCAGCCTTGGGAAATGCAGGATGGAGGAAAACAAGGTGATGTGAAGAGGCAAAAGCAGTGAAAGGGGTTGATGCCATGATGATTTTCTGCCTTTACTTTTTATACACTTCCTATATATTCTCATGTACTCATTATATTCTCATAGTATGTATGTATATACCTTAACATACACACTTATAATTCTTTAAGTCGAGTACCTTAACATAATCCTAATATTCTATTAAGCCAGAAAACCAAACATCCTAAAAGCCTCACATTTAAAAGCCAAAAAAACCTTACACTATCTTAAAAAACCAAATCCCCCTCTAGAGCATATCTTATAAGCCAAAATTAAATCCATCTGAAAAGATACTTAAGATAGAGATGTCATGCTATTCATTTAAACCTCTCATTAAAACATCTTTGTCAAATACGCCCATTTGCAAAGTCTATAAAATCATAGATGCACCCTACCATAAACATACATTTCAACATAATCCACCTTAACAAATTATTACACCATAAAAATCCTTCTTCAGTACTGAAATAAAAAACCTTTATCCCTTAACTGTGTCTAATTCTTCATTTTAAGACCAAGGAAAAGGCACCAGGGTAACACAGGTCTAAGCTGAGCCACCATTCACAGAACCTGGAATTATTGTTCTCATCCTACTGTGAGTAGGATTCAAATTAGGAAAGCATAAAGCTTCTGATATTCTTCACTTCTAGGGAATCTGTGAGTTTTCCAGAAGAGGAGAGCAAAGGAAAGGGAGAGAAGAGGGAGAGAGGCAGAAATCTGGGATAAGTCACACTAAATATCCTTGCAAAACAGCCAGCATGACACAGTCATTTATAAAAGCACACTTTGGTTTGGTTATCTTGTACACAGCTTTCATCAGGGTGCTGCCCTTTATTTTCACTTGCCTGTAAAAATGACCTGATGAAAAGATGGATGGGTTTTTGAATGCAGTGTATGAAAAGAAACAGGAGGGCCAGGCTGGGAGATTTGGGAGGGCTGTACTGCTAGAAACCCTCCATTTGTGAATACCATTGATGGCCTCCTTCCTTCTTCTCCTCCCTCACTACGATTTCTTGGTTTAGGATTATTTTTCAGACTGATGTTCTGATGTGGAATCCCTTACATGAAGACAGAAGATCCAGAGCTGTCACATCCCACTGTGAGGAAAGACAACAAAAGCACAAACACAGCATGGGGGCTGGTTTGGGCTTCATTTTTGCCCTGTAAAAATCAGACAATCCCTCTGTGGCTGCAGGATCCATTCACAATCCATGGAAAAGCAGCTCAAGAGGAAGAGCCATGCCTGGAGCAGGGTGTGGTGTTATCCCCCTTCACCCAAACGTGAAGAATTCCCAGCTTTTCCCAGCCTGAGCTGCACCTAGCCCTCCAAAACAAGAATATCCCAGACTGGCTTTCCCTGGAATGAGCATTCTTTGCAGTCCATGCTGGGTATTTTCTTTTTAATCTTGTTATTCTGCAGAATCAGAAACACCAGGAAAGGTAAAACCCTCCCTGTGCAGCAAACGGCCTCATCCTGCAATCTGACCATTTTTCTCTTTCACCTAAATAATTCTGGAGGAGATTTCAAAATAAAACCAACTCTACCTCTTATTAATATTGCCAAATGAATCACCCCCATGCATAGCCCTAATACATAAAAGGAGCATTTTCTTTTGCTTCCATAAAAATATCCAGAGGGCAGTGGCAGGGAGAGTAAATTGAGAAGACCAAAGTTAAATAAAACCAGTCTCGTACGCTTTCTGCAACTTCATTGTCTGCTTTGCCTCGTGCAGGAGAGGGGGAAAGAAACAAAAAAAACCCTGTGGGTTTGCACTGAACACGTTCTAGAGTTAAAGACATTCTCATGAAGCCCCAGTGGCTGTTTGAAGTCACTCCCAAGCTGCACACACAGATGGGATTTGCACCTTCTGCCTCGTTCAGCCCATGGCAGGGGAGCTGCTTGCAGTGTCACCCCCAAATCATTGGAAATTTGCCCAAATTTAGGTCCAAATCCATGTTCAATTTATGGGGTTTTCTTACTGAAATGGATGTGTTCATTTATGGGGCTGAGCTGCCTGGAGAACACAGAATTCCAGAAAAAATTGAGTGACCAGACAGGCTGGACAGAGGTGCTCTGCAAGGCTGGACCTCCCTTCCACAGAACCCCTGAACTGTGGCTCTGTTGAACCAGAGCCCCAAGAGTTTGGAAATAAAGGGAAAAAATGACATTTCTTTTATGATTTATTGACCAAATATTGGAGTTTTCAATATTGCCTTGCACTGCAGCTCCAACCATTACAACTGAGAAACAAAAAAATCAGAATTATCAACAAGGGTCATTGCTTTGACACAGAAATGCTTCAAAATTGAGGGTTCTTTTCTTTCTAAAGAGTCCTATATTCATCTCAGGGGAAAAAAAATAAAATTAAAAAGCATATTCAAAACAAATCTGGAATTCTTTTTGTCATCCTATAGTGAGCGGTATTCAAATTAGGGGAGCATAAAGTTCAATATATTCTTCACTTTTCATGAATGTGTGAGTTTTCCAGAAGGGAAGGGAACAAAAAGGGAGAGAGGCGGAAAACTGGAATAACTCATACTAAATATCTAAAACAGACAGAATGACAAATACAAAAATATCTAAAATATAAAAATATAGATATAAAAATATTTAAAGGCATCATGAAGTAGTCACTATATAAAGCAGTTTTTAGATGATTATGAATGACTGGAGATCCCCACTATTAATTCCAGCCCTGTTCAATTCACCATTTTTTCTGCTGGCATCATTTTGAAGAGCATTTGAATATAAAATGAGGATTTTCCTGCCTGTTTATCCACCTCAGGATGAAAATACAGGGCAAAAGACAAGGAGTTTAATGAGTTTGCCCCACAGACAGAGCAATTTCTGCTCACAAGACTTTTTAAATGAACCTCAGGGATTCTGTAATGAATTGATTCCCATTTTTAGTCCCACAGAAAGTTTCTCCACTTCTTCATCCAAAGCCCATCGGAAACAATGGAAATTTTTCATTTCCAGCGTGGGATTTTGAATGAGACCCCAAGCAGCCATGAAATTAAAGAAGCTCTATAAAATGAAGCATAAATACACCCAGAAATCATCTTTAAACAGTTCAAAATTTCATGGAGAATAAGATGATTTTTTTTTTCCTACAGGATTTTGAAATGCTTTTATGGATTCACAGGCAGAAATGTGATTTCCCATCCGAGGTCAGGAGCTGGCTTGAAATGTCTTTACAAAAAAATCCCATTTCTCTTCTTTTCAGTGACACAGAATTCCCATCGTTCCAGAGGGAAGATAATCATTCTGCACAGATTCATTCTGGCTAGAAAAACCACCCTGAGTAATGCTGTTTGTCTTTTCAAAAACTGCTAAAAGTACATGAAAATTAACAACTTTCAATGTATCTCCAGAAGTTCCTGACTTGGATTTAAAGAGATTTTAGGGAGTTTTGCAGCTTTGTTCCAAATGCAGGAGGCAATGTGGTGCAGGCTCAATTATTTTTCACTCCATTTAAGATTTTTCCACTCAGCTTCTGTCTTCCTTTCTCTGTTCTTCACATAAATAGCTACATAAATATACATAAATACAAGTTCTTCTATGTCTGTGCATCCACATTCTCCTTTTTAAAAGCTTTTCAGCTCAGAGAAACTCAGCCCCTCTTGGTTAATTCCAGCACCAGGGGCTTTGGGGATGGATTTCAGCATCAATCCCCCAAAGCCTTGTTCCCTCACCCAAGTCAATGATTGCATTATTACTTCTTCTTCTGTCTTAGAGGGGCTGATGAGATCATTTATTGTTTTTAAGGGTTAATAGAGCCTGTCAGGGTCTTTTTGCCTCACTGCTGCTGCAGGATCAGTAACAGCTCCCAGCTCCATGATGCTAAATCAGACCACACTTTCCTGAAGAAAAGAAAAAGGGGAAAAAAAGCAAATTTAGCATGGAGAGAGGAGAAGCAGTTCAGTCTGGTTTAAAGGAAGGGAGGGAGGGAGCCAGGGGGAACAGGGACTAACTTTGGAGAGAAAATAACAAACTTTAAGTCCTGAGGTCTTTCCTCTATATTGAAAAGGCAGTTTGGAAAGGAAATTAGTAAAAACAAACAGAAGGTGCCAAGGTTTCTTTATCATACCTGGAGTAGGATATGCTGAATTCCACAAGGCCTCGAGCTGGCGCCTGGTGCTGCCTCGGAAAAAATGGTACCCACGGCTCTATAAAATGATCTATTGGGACTTCAAAGTCGTGGCAGCCCCGTGTGGCACAGGATGTGCTCAATTAATTATGTGATTTTTAAATGACAGGGGTTGGGGAAAGTAAAAATAATATAAAAAGGGCAAGGGAAAAAAAAAAAGAGAAAGAAAAAGAACATGCTGAAGAAGAAAAAAAAAAAGGGGTTTTTAAAGAAAATAATATTAGGGGAAAAATGGGAGAAGTAAACTGAAAGGCCTTGTTGTCTGTCTGCCAAACAGCAGCAGCAGATAAGGGCCGGGGTTGCTGTGGAAACTCAGGCCCGTAGGAGACAGAATCCAATTTCAGAAACCACAAAATCAACATAAACGTGTGCAAAAATAAAAAGGTTTGTTTGGCAAGTAATGAGGAGAAGGCTCCCAATGTATAAAGCAGATGAACCGGGGTGACCTCGGCCAACTTTGAGCCATAATAATGACGATGTCCCACGTGGCTGTGGCACCTCTGGAAGGAGCAGGGACACGTCCAATCCCTATCATCCAACTGCCACCTTCTTCTGGAATATCCAGTCCCCCACCTCCCTCTCCCTTTGCCCCTCTGCCCTAAAAAAGAGGGAGTGAGGAAGGAGGAATATTCCTTAAAGCACTGGGAGTAATCTCATTTTAAACCTGCAAAGAGGATTCAGAGCTGATGCTTTTAATTCGGTTTTCACTTAGATATTGCCCACTGACAGTCCACAAAATCATTATATACAAAAATAATTTCTCCTTTCTTGCCCTCAGTGTGGCCAGGGAAAGATCTTAAACTATTTTCAAGTTAGGGAGACTTGGCAATTACAATTTTTGCCATTTTCCTGGGAAAAAAATGTTACTGTGACTATCACAATATAAAATTTACCTCACTGCAAGGACACCAGAATCCCCCAGCACTGTCATTTGTCATGTGTGAAGAGCACAGTTACATGGCCATGAGGGTTTGAGCTGCTCTAACGAGAAAAGGGCTGGAGATTGAGGGGGAGCCTGTGGGATTCGTTTTTTCCTACAGGATTTTGAAATGCTTTTATGGATTCACAGGCAGAAATGTGATTTCCCATCAGAGGTTTTCACAGTGTGTGTCCTCAGTGCTTTCACAAGCACAGCAACCTTGTCCTTCTCCAGCCCTTAATCTGGGGGTTCAGTTGATGCTTTACCCCCAGACGGATTGTTTTTCTGCTGTTTCCATAGAATCAAGGAATGGTTTGGGTTGGAAGGAACCTCAAAGCTCATCTTAAAGCCATGGCCACCTTCCACGGTCCCAGGCTGCTCAAACCTGGCCTCAGACTCTTCCAGGGATCCAGGGGCAGCCACAGCTCCTCTGGGAACCTGCGCCAGGGTCCCACCACCCTCACAGGGAATAATTCCTTCCCAAAATCCCTCCAATCCTGCCCTACAAATTCCTGGGTAGCACGGCTGAGATCTTGAGCCCTGCAGAGACCTGGGAATCTCTCACCCCACCCAAGGCTGTCTTTGTCAGGATAAAAAACCTCAGGATGGAGCACAGAGCGAAGAGATTGAGGAAAACCTCAGCAGAGAAACACCAGAACGTCCCTCACTGTTACAAACATTCTGCATTTTCAGCCAAATTCAGAGCAGTTTTTCAGGGGTTTGAAGGAAAAGTGTTTCTGTGTCACTGCTCCAGCTGAAAGGGGCAGGGACAGCCTGGGGTGGCCGTGTGGGGACAAGCCAGCACAATGTGGACATCCCAGCACAATTTGGGGATAACCCAGCACAATGTGGGGACAGCCCAGCACAATTTGGGGCAACCCAGCACAATTTAGGGACAACCCAGCACAATTTGGGGACAGCCCAGAACAACGTGGGGCAACCCAGCAAAATTTAGGGACAACCCAGCAAAATTTAGGGACAACCCAGCACAATGTGGGGACAGCCCAGCCCAATGTGGGGACAAGCCAGAACAATGTGGGGATAAGCCAGCACAATTTGGGATAACCCAGCACAAGTGCGGACAATCCAGCACAATGTGGGACAAGTCAGCACAATTTAGGGAAAACTCAGCACAATTTGGGGACAAGCCAGCACAATGGGGGGACAATGGAGCACAATTTGGGGACAAAACAGCATAATTTTGGGACAGCCCAGCACAATTTGAGAGACATCCCAGCACAATTTGGGACAATTCAGCACAATGTGGGGACAAACCACCACAATTTGGGATAACCCAGCACAATTTGGGGACAACTCAGCACAATGAGGGACAATCCAGCACAATGTGGGGACAAAACAGTGTAATTTTAGGACAGCCCAGCACAATTTGGGACAAGCCAGCACAATGTGGGAAAAACCCAGCATAATGGGGACGAGCCAGCAAAATCTGGGACAACCCAGCACACTATGGGGACAACCCAGCACAAGTGGGGACAGCCCAGCACAATTTAGGGACAATCCAGCACAATGGGGGACAACCCGGCACAATCTGGGACAAGCCAGCACAATGTGGGGCCACGGCCAGGCTTGGCAGGGATTTTTTTCCCTTTCCCTTTCCCAAGATTGGCTCTGTCAGCACAACCCGGGGGTTGCTGCCTTTCCCCCCGCGGGGCAGATTTGTCACTTGGCCTCTAATGTCCCCAGCAAAGGGAGCGGTGCCAGCTTCCCACACTGACAGCAAACACCAGGAGCCTTTGTTTGTCCTTGTCACCCGGGTGCTGCAGGGCTTTCCAGCAGCTCTTCCTCCTCCAGGCATTTTGGGGGTGTCCGTGTGCCCCCGGCGAATGGGGAGGGGACAAAGGGACCAAGATCCCCTCACAGAGCTGAGGGGGGACAGCAGAGGGTTGGGAATGAAGAGCTCTGTGTTCCCACACGGAGTTATCCCAACCTGGAATTTCCAAAAGAACACACAAGGTTGGAGGAGTCGGGATTTTTGCGTGGTCAAGTGGGCCCTGCTGAGTTCTGAGGGCTCCCAAGTAATTGTGACCCAAAGGTGGGACTCAGCTCCCCAAAAATGAGCTCCCAACCCACAGACAGACACCTAAAATCAGTGCCAGCCCTTCCACCAAGCTCCAGAGACCTGGCAAAGGGAATTTCTCCTTTTCTCCTGCACATCTCCACCAGGAAGGGACTCAGATCTCCAAAAATGAGCTCCTTACTCACAGGCAGACACCAAAAATCAGTGCCAGCCCCTCTGCCAAACTCCAGAGGCCTGAAAAAGAGAATTGCTCCTTCTCTCCTGCACATTTCCAGCAGGCCAAATATAATGAGGGCCTATATTTTAATGGGCAGTAATATTTAATATTTGACATTAGGTAAATACGCTCTCCACGCCGCCAGAATAATTTCACACAGCTTCAGGGTGGAGCTTTGAAAAGCTGCTGGGTAATGGAGTTCAAACCCTCAAGGCTGGGACTGTTTGGAAAGTCCCACCCTTAATCTGGGATCGTTACAAACCTTTCCCAGCCTGTAAATCTTTGGGTTTGCAAGAATGGTTCCACCAAAAAAATAAAAACCCAACACCTGAGGTCAGATCTTGTGAGGGTGGGGGTGCTCCTGAGGACAAGCAGTGATGTCACAGCAAGGAAAATTTCTATTTCTGCAAAAAAGAAAAAAAAAAGAAAAAAAAGAAAAGCCTTGGCAATGCAGAGCCATGGAAAACGACATAAAGAGCAAAAATATAGAGCTGAAATGTAAATAGGTTTTATGAAATATGGCTCTGGGTTTGTCCATGCCCTACAAAAGGGCTTGAAATATCTGGATATATTGTCAAGTATTTTTTTATAATTTTTTAAGTACTTTAGCAGTCTATCTAGGGCAGTTCAGTGGATGTGAGCAGCAGGGCTGGGCTTAAAATGATGGATATTTTAGAGTGGAGCCATAAATCTTTCCAGGCTCACAATCTACTTCCTTTTGAAAAATGGGTGATGGCAAATGGAAATTTACAGTTGTAAGGAATCGTGTTTGGTGTCGATGCAGCAAACATGGAACTGCTCCTTTGGAGGGGGGATTCTCCTCATTGGCCTCAAATCAGTGGGAAAGCTCCATGAAAAGGGTTTTGGAGAGGATGCACTGATCCAGCAGGGATTAACGCCTTCAAAACGCTGCTTAGTGCACGGGAGAGCTTCAAATGAATTCAATGAAACAATGAAGAATTTATTAAATAGGGCAAAATTTAGGGGAAAAAATGGAAATTATGGGGGATTTTTGAGCAGCAAAGCAACTTTCCTGAAGCAGGCCTGGACTGCAGCAATTTCAAGGTCTGGGTTTGGTGTGATCAGAGTGAATCCAAAGCGATTCCAGGTAAATCCAGCTGCTGCTCCTCTTTTTCTGAGAGTGTTCACCTGTGGGTCTCAGATTCAGTCAGAGAGAAACGGAGAGTTTCTAGCCAGGCAGAAGCCTGGGAAGGAGCTGGAGAAGAATGTAAATAATTCTTTATCTCTCTTGTTGTTCACATTGTTTATAGTCAAGTTCTATCACTGTGCGTCAAGCACTCTGCACCAATGCAGTGGCTGGTTTTCACTTCAGGACCAATGGAGTTGGTCCTCACGAAGCTCTGTATAAAGGAGTGGTGTATTTTGAATAAACCAGAATTTTACTCTCAGCAGCTTCTGAGTCAGAGTCTCTTCATTCCCATCCTGCCTCGACAGCGACATTCACCAACATCCCTGTGGTAGATAGGGACAGGCGGAGCGGAAGATCACGGAATGTCACGGAAAGATAGACCCCTTCCCCCCTCTCTCTCCCCTGCTTATCTGCTAACCCCAGGAGTCAGAGAAGAATGTAGCCACACCTGTTCTGGTAAAATTCCACTACCCACTATCCTCCGAGACCCCAAACCCCCCTCTGACGTAGCAAAGACTCCTAAACCTATTTAAACCCACGAAATAGGATAATAAACGCTTTTCAACCGTCTGCCATATTGGTGTCTGCGTGTGTTGATTAGCCCGAGTGGCTTGGACGAGACCAGGCCGCCGTGCTGCCTTACCTGAACCAGGTCCCTGGTTGTCTTTCATAAAGGCAACACATCCCCTGGGTTTTCCTGGGGCTCTGATTGGAGGGAAGAGGCAAAATGTAGAATTAACAGGGCAGTGAAAGCAGCTCTGAGCTTCACCCAGCCTTGTGTGGCTCAGAAATAACACCTGGGCCATTTGGGATCTGAGCCCTGAGCATGGCTCCCGTTCCCAAACAGCGACCTCGTGACCACGCCAGCGTTTCCTGAGATGTCTCCTCCACTATTTTTCTGTACCAGATGATAATAATATAATAAATTCTCCTGAAATAGAATAACAGAGCCTCCTTAAACCACAACATTGAGAACCGGACTTGTTTTTCAAAGGAAAATTAAAGAGCCCATTCTGTGATTTATTCTCTCTTGCTGCCCGTGCAAGGCAGAGCTCATTTTTCCATTAAAATTCAGCTGCTCTCTGAGCACCAGGAAGAAAAATGCCTGCAAACAGCACATTTGTTAGGGCTGCTTGAGTTGGAATAAACTCCAAGTTGCACCTTTTCCTATTTCATCCCTCTCCCAGTGCTGTGCTGTCTCCTTAGGGGTATTTTTCAGGAATTTAACAGCAAATAGAGGTGTTCAGCCCTCCCTGACTCAGTCCACAGCGTGGTTTTGGTGGTGGAGTTGGGTGGCTGCTGGGGACATTTTCTACCCAACGTCTCACCCAGAGCAGCTCTAAGCTGAAAACCAGGCAGTGAAATGAGCTCTGGTTTTGGTGAGGTTGATTAAGCAAGACAAAATCAATTAATGTCTGAGATCTCACAGGTTTCTGAAGGCAAATTGTTCCAATTACCAGCACCTGAGAGAAAATTAGGAGCAATTAAAAGGAGCAGCTGGGATTTCACTGAATTACTCTTGTCACTGTCATCTCCATCCCATTTCCGGCTCATTAAAAAGGTATTTTGCCCATTACATTTTCCTTTAAGGGTGGCATTTTTAATTTTAAATAGTTACGACCACACGTTGTACATTTGGAAATATTCTCTGAAGTGGAGATGGGTGAGGGATGTGAGTGTTTTATACTGACCGTGGTTCAGGTAAAACCTCAGCAGGCACTGTTGCTGTTACAAATTCCAAGAGTTGATTTGCCTGAGAAGGTTCTGGAAAATCCAGAGCTCTGTGCACAGCTTCGGCCCTCCTGTAATGCCGTCCTCAGAAAAACAAAGAAAAATCCATTTTCTCTCCATCTTCTCCCCTGAAACAAAGCAACAGGGGCTGGTTCTATTGGGAATCACCCCCACAAACCACACCTGAGTCTGAGGAAGGCTTTGTTCAAGGATCTTTGAAATAAGAATTAATCCCTCCTCACTCCAGTTCTCACACAGAACTTGGGAATTTCGATTTTGATTCC
The DNA here is from genome assembly GCF_048771995.1 of Taeniopygia guttata. Classification (NCBI taxonomy): domain Eukaryota; kingdom Metazoa; phylum Chordata; class Aves; order Passeriformes; family Estrildidae; genus Taeniopygia; species Taeniopygia guttata. Next base: position 796,589 of record NC_133043.1, read on the forward strand.
TCAGCATCACACAGGAGACAGGAATCTCAGTTTATGATATCATCTTAGAGACTTTGCCACCATCAACTCATTCCAACCAAAAGACAAATCCACTCTCCACGGCCTGGCACTGTCAAATCCAACTTTCCCCATCTGACCTTTCCTTCCTGTCACCAGTCATTCTGCTCCAGGCCTTTTCCCATCTGCATTCCCAAATCTTTTGGATATTCCCCATCACCTGCACCCTCAGTCTCATCCCAGTGCTTTGGGTGCTGGGTTTCCATGGAGCTGTTCGTGGTGGAAGGGTTCCTGCCCAGCAGGGAAGGTTCCTGGGCAGTGGGAGGTGGGATCAGCCCCAGGAGTGGGGAGGAACAAAGACATTTTTCTTGGATTTTCCCGATGGATTGACCCAGCTCATCTCTTCACCTGGTCCCCACCACCGCTGAATCCAAATCCCTTTGTAAAAGTGGAGGCAAACCCTACCAGCAGCAAAGTTGAGCTCAAATGTCCACAGTGAGGGTTTTTTTTGGCAAGAGAGGCATTTGCAGCCGTGCCAAATCACTGCCCAAATCCTGCTGGGGACAAGGCAAAGAGGAGTTGGTGGAGATCAGGGAATCATGGAATCATTAATGTTGGAAAAGACCTTTAAGATCATCAAGTCCAACCAACACTACCAAGGTCACCATTAAAGCACATCCTCAGGTGCCACATCCACAGGTTTTTTTGACACTTCCAGGGATGGTGACTCCACCACTTCCCTGGGCTTCCAGAGCCTGACAATCTGTTTGGTGAAGAAATTCTGGGAAATAGGGCACTGTAACAGGCAAATGGAGAGGGGATGGGAATTCCTGTCTGGAACTGGAGTAGGAACGTGTTCTGGTGTAAAGGAAAGTGGGAGGTGGGCAAGAGGGAAGAGGGAAATGGGAAGGAGAGACCAGGCTGCAGTTCCAAGCAGGACTAAGGAAAAGAGAGGGAGAATCCAAGCCACACTTTTCAGGGAGTCAGGACTGCGTTTGTTGTTGGACATTTCAAAGGTTAAGAGTGTCCCCAGTGAAACACCAGCTCTTAGACTGGGAGGTACCACCCAAGGCAAAAAAAGCAAATTAAAAAATAAGCCTCACACCCACCAGTCTGCCACCAAATGTGCCCTGTCACGCCGAGGGACTGCTGGAGGAGAGGAGAGGAAAGCAGCTGGTTCCAGCCCTAATAATTCTGATGATTCATCGCTCTGAATTACCCGAGCTCTTTGGGGACAGGATCCGCAGGATCCCGCTGCTGCCTTTGGGATAATAAACACTCCTGGTAAACACTCCTTCCCCAGCCCCTAAATATCCACCTCACCCCAAAAATGAGTCACAGCTCCCACCCAGCTCCCCGGTGCTGAGCACCACGGCCGTGCCACCCTGTGCCATCCCTGTGGAAGCCGTTGGGATTTGCTGGATAAATAAATAAGTCTGGGATTTATCGATTGGGACGGGGATGCCCAGACACACACACACACACGTGTGCACACTCACACTCACACACGTTCCAGTGGGAGAAAAAGGGGTTTTTTGGTCGGAGGGAGCAGGGAGGGCTCCGTGCCAAGGAAACGCCAGCGAGTGGCGCGTTCCACCGGAGGTGTTGACAGTGGATAATAAATCCCGGCCTTACCTAACATTTACAGGAACATTAGAAAATAAAGTGAAACGGCGTGAGCTGGTTCCCAGGGCAACCAGACAAACACAATAAACAGGCCTCAGAGGCAAGAGTAACTTACACCATCCTCCTGGGGCTCAAATATATCACTTTACATTAGCCTTCTGCTGGGGCTGCTCCTGAAAGCTCTTTGTTTTATTATTATCTGGAAAAAAAAAAAAAAAAAAGACAAAAAAAAAAAAAAGGGTATTTTCTTAGTGCAGATCAGCGTGAAATCGAAGAGTTCCTTTGGTTGCTGGTCTTTATAGGTCTTTTACTGCACATTAAAGCTCCTGTGCAAATAATAATGACTATTAATAAATCTTTATAAAGAACTGTGCCCCTCTTCTGCAGAAGAATATTATTAATAAGGTGCCCAGAAGCCAGAGCCTTTGCTGGCCCAATAAAAACCAGTTTTCTAGGGTGTTTTTTCCTCAATACAGATACAAAATTAACTGTCAAATATATGGGGTGGCTAAGCCAGATTATTTTCCTGATTCAACAGCCTTCCTCCAACTCTGCCTGTAACCAGACCTTGGGTTTGGATCTTGCTGTCACTAATTTTAGGGGAATGTCCTGGACCCAGCCAGGTCATAGGAGCTCAGGCTCATTAAAGCCCAGCACAATCTGTACAAAACCATGACATTTAGTTCTAAAAAGCAGCCAGTAAATCTCTCTTCACCTGCCTATGGTGGGCCTGTGCACATATTCCATCACTATTTTCAGATACAATCCCTAAACACGTAATTTTCAGGATGACACCATCCAAGAACATGGAGATGGGGGCAGGAAGGTGAGATTTTGAGAGGCAAAGCAGTTGTGATAAATTTTGGGGATGCTGTGAGAGTTTTGACCTTGGAAGTTCCTCAGCTTTTAAGACCACACACATGTGATTTACCCCCTGGTGCACCACTGGTGCTGAAGGGACCAATTTTGGCCATTTTTCCCCGGTCCTGCCCACCCACTGCTGCAAATGTTGTGCTCCAGGCTCTCTTATTTATCCTTGTTGAGCCACCTTTCTGTGGTTTTCCAGGATTGTTTGGGCTTGTGCTGTCCCAGGATGGACAAACACAGGGAGGCTCCAGCCTGGAGCAGTGTCCTGGTCCTTCAGACTGGGATAAACTGGGTGAGTCAAAGGCAGCACATGGAACATGTGAATCTGGGAATCCTAAAAGAGGCAGCAGGACTCACTCAGCTCCTTTTCCTCCACTCCTGAGCTGTCCTTGTGGGCAGAGCAAGATGGGAATTGCCTGGAAACAAAGGGGGTGCCAGTGAGGAGCCCCAGATTTCCAACAGCACTCCAGCAGCGCCTGGCAGCCTCCTCCCTGTGCTCTCCAAGGTTTTCTGCACAGGAACGACACTTGGAAGTGTGGATGCCAGCCTGGCTGACAAGGGAAGGGCGGGGTGATCACATGTTCCTGATTTCTTTGCCACATTTAGCTCCATCCTCTCCAGACTTGCTCCGGGTGGAGTGACCCTGCCAAAAGCAGAGCTGCTGTTGGGAGCACATCTTCCCCTCCAGCCTGGTGGGTAAAAGCTGAGTAAAGGCAGAGCTGACAGAGTGGAGGTGGCTTTTTTCCCCTTTTTTTCATTACTAAATCACTACCCCATTGATGACTAATTACGATGAGTGAGGTCCAGACTGGCAGAGCCTTTAATGAGCAAATTAAAGATTTGAATGTTTTCATAACATTTTCCTAGAAAGACTAAGCAGCAATGGAGGTCCCACCTCCTGCTCCAGATCCAGGCCAGCAACTCAATCCTGAAGGACTTAATAAATAAAAATTCAGCAGTGATAAGGGAGAAGCCAGTGCAGGTTTGCAGCAGGGAGGCTTTGTGTCCTGCCCCAGCCTCCAAGATTTCTGCCCAAGTTCACCCCTGAACCCCTTAAAGCCCTTTATTGGGAGGGGTATCCAGCTCCTCTGCCTCCATCTGATGGGGTTTTTTTGCTGCTCTCCTGAGTCATGGTCATGAGAGGAGCTGTAACACCATGAAGCAGAATTTCCTATTTCTAACCTGGGCAGGGAGCAGCTCACGAGGTTCCCACCCTTGTTTTGCAGGTTTGCAGGAGGGTGTCCAAGCAACTGCTCTGGATGTTTATTTGAGCCCCAGGAGCTTCCTGAGGCTCTGCTGTCCCAAGGGCCATTCCTGCCTGGCCACCTGAGGTTTGCAGGACCTCCATTCCTGCCTTACACCACCACCTGAGCACCTCTGGAGTTTTTAGCCTGTTTTGTTTTTTTTTTTTTTTTTTTTTTTTTTTTTTTTTTAACAAAAGTGCCTTGAAAACACTTGGATTTTACAGGGGGGATGCAGGGGGAGAAGGACTTTGTGTGTTGTACAGAAGGCAGGAAATAAAAGAGAAGATCCCCAGTTTCCCAACTCAGGCTGGAATTTAGCTGCCAAATCAATCCACTTGCTCCTTCATGAGGGAAGCAAACAGAATCCAATTCTTTTAAGGGTCAGGTATCTGCACCTTCACTCTGATTATGAAATGCTCTCAGACAAAGAAAACCTGATTAAAATTCTTCCAGTGCGGATGTTCAGATGAAAAACTCGTAGACTTGCAGCCACTTCTGCTTCCAAGTGACTTGAGGGACGAAAAATTTCTCTCAGTCCTGGACTGTTCTGCAGGCACAGAATTTAAATATTGTTCTGTTTTATAAATGAAAATCCCAATTTTTTTTTAAATCCTTCTATTCCAAAACATCTTATTTTTTTAAGCAGCAGATTTTTGGATTTTAATAATCCAAAGGGCTGGATAAAGAGTCCATTTTAACATTTCCAACTTCAGACGAACTCCACCTGATCCTCAGCTGGGTCTCAGGGTAGCTGAGGTGTTCAGGGCTCCTCAGGTGAGCGAGGTCTCTCCCCTGGGAATGGCAGCTCAGGGATTTTGTGCATTCCAGAATGTCCAAGGGCTGCTTGGAAAGGAACACGTCTGAGTGCACTGGGCTGGATCAACCACAGACTCTGTGAGGTTTGTGGTGTGTCTGAGTGGAACAATGGCAGCCCCAGAGCATGGGAGATTTCCCGGATCTGGAAGGTTTATATGGATTATATACATTCCATGAAATGCCCTGTGAGCTCCAGGAGAGCTGCAGGGCAGGGGGATCCTGGGATGTGTGGGAAATCACAGCGGTGCTGACAGAATTCCTGCAAATCTGGCCCTTCCCAAGTGTCCCAGGAGGTTGGGTCCCAGTCCTGCTGAGGAGCAGACAGTGACCACAGTGCAGAAAACAGCAATTCTTGTGATAGAAAACCTGTGTTGATTGTTTTTTTCCCTCAAAAATACCAGGCTTTAGGAAATCTGGTGCTCCAAAATGTCCACCTTGGCTTGTAAAACTCCCAAGCTGTTCCAGAAGTGATTCCCTACTGGAAGCATCACTGTGGTTTGCAACATGTGAGGGGCAGAGAATATCTGGGACAATGAATTGAACAGAAATAAATAAGTCTGGAGAGAAACCCCTGGGTTGAGGAGGGGAGACCAAATTCTCTACCTGATGCTGAGAGGCACTTGCTTCCCTTCAGGACAGAAAAATGGGAATGAAGTGACAAATTTCATATAATTTCATGCAAACAATGCACTGGCAAGGGGGCAGAGTGAATTCTGAGAGCAAATGCCTGCCTGGGATGTATTCCTGGGGAAATGGGGATTTACAGGGAGCAAAAAGCCTCAGGCCTGAGGATGAGGGAGCAGACAGAGCCTTGCAGGAAGCACGAGCCATTCCAGGGCAGAAAAGTCTCCTGGGAATCTCTGACGTATTTTGGGGCTAAGCTGAGGCAAACAGCTTAGGGTAGGGGAGAGACAGCCTAAAACCCTGAGGTTGGGCTCCCTTTGTAGTTATTTGTGGTTATTTGGGGTGCTTTCACTCGTGGTTTCTATTCTTCCCCTCATCCTTGAAATATGTGACAAATTCCATAAGGTTTCTGACCAGTCCAGCCCTGCACAACCAGCTGAGCCTCCCCATTCCCACATCCCAGCTCCAAACTGGGCTTTCTGTGCTGGACATCCAGTGCCTCGGGGTTACCCAGCTGGTGGAAAGCTACCAGGCCTATTGCTCCATTTATTTCCTTCTTCCCTGATTTATTTGGGTATTTATTCCCTGATTTGTTGTTTGATTTATTTACAGAAGGACAAATCCTGAGTAAATCCAAACAAAGCCATTTGGAGCAGGAGTGAGGGGGCACTAAATTGGTCGGAAGAGTCCACATTAATTCCTCCCAAATGAAATTATTTTAGTTTGAGATGTGAACTGAGTATTGAATGATGCCCCTCACTCTCTGTGAATTTTGGAAATGAGACAAAGAGACAAAGAACTCAGCAGAGGGAGCAGAAACACAGAATCTGTTATCTTTTTGAGATAAGATCATGGGGAAAAGCTTTCCCAACCAAAATGTGGGATATCAGCAGCCAGGTCCTTCAGAGGGAGGCAGAGAATCCCTCAGTGGGGAGGTGAGAGAACCCCTGGGTGTGGATGGTGTGGATCTTGTGGATTGTGTGGATTTTTTTGATTTTTTGGATTGTGTGGATTTTGTGGATGATGTGGATGATGTGGGTGGTGTGGGTTGTGTGGTTGGTGTGGGTTTTGTGGATTGCGTGAATTTTTTTGATTTTGTGGATGGTGTGGATTTGATGGATAATGTGGATGGTGTGGGTTGTGTAGGTGGCATGAATTTTGTTGATTGTGTCAATTTTTTGGATTTTGTGGATGATGTGGATGGTGTGGGTGGTGTGGGTTGTGTGAATTTTTTTGATTTTGTGGATTTTGTGGATGGTGTGGTGGATGTGGATAGCGTGGGTTGCGTGGGACTGTGTGGATGGTGAGGATTGCGTGGATTTTATGGATTGTGTGGACTGTGAATTTTTTTCATTGTGTGGCCTCCACAAAGCTTCTCCTTTGTCAGGCAGCCAAAACTCAGTGGCTCTTACGCTCCATGGCCAAAACCCACCCTGCTCCCACCAAAATGAGCTAAAATCCTCTAATTTCCAGGACTGGGGGACCTCTATTAGGAATTTTTCACAAATCCAGCAGATTAACATTTTCTTCCACCAAACAGATCCTCCTCACCCAAAGGGACCCTCCAGGCCAGGAGCTCCAAATCCTCTCAGGGCCGACTCAGCCCACAGTGACTTTAATCTGAATTTGACATTTAATTGAATGGAATTGGAATTGTGGCGATCCCACTTCTCCAAGAGGGAATCAGAGCCTGGTTCCATGGCACCTCGAGCTGGGCTGGTTTTACAGACCTGCAATGGAATTCATGAGCCACTCGCTCCCAGAATTTCCAACAAATGTCACCAAGATTTGTTTTTTTTATAGGAGGAAAACTTCAGGCTGAGTTTTCAACAATAAAAGCTGTTTTAGTGCCTCTCCCCCGTTTCCAGATTAGAGCTGAGTGTGCTTTGCTTTGCTGCTCTGTTTTCCTTTTAAGTGCCTGAGTTTTCTAAAAAATAAAGGGGAAGGAGCAGGGAGGGAACATGGAGTTTTTTCAAAAAAAAGTGATGAATCCTATTGATAAATAGGAATGAAGGATCTGTTCTTTGGGATGCCACAGGAGAGCAAGATGTTCTTAAAAATTTATAGCAGAATAAGAAGAGGAAAAATAAATTTCTATCAACTTCCAGCAGATTTATTTAGAGAGGAATCAATGAATAAATAAATAGATGATTAGGCTGCCCTGAAGTACTATTTAGAACTGATTTAAGGAACATTGAGAGCAAAGTCTGAGCTAAGAATTGATCCCATTATGCCTCCCCCGCACTCCTTGGCTTATTTTCCACTAAACAACCAGAGCTGGTCTTTGACAGAAACACTGGGGCTTGAGAAAATTTAAATATTCCAACAAAATGCCTGGTTTGCTGGAGAAAATCAGGTTTTTCATACATAAAAGATACATCCTGGAAAACATTAAGTTTCTTGTCTTTACTGAAAGCCAAAACATTTCATTAAGTGCCTAAAAAGAGTCTGTTTTGAGGGAAAATCTCCACAAATTTTGGAAAAGTGTTTCAGTTGTCTCCCTTTTGGTCTGTGGGTGACTGGGGTGGGAAACTGGGGCTCCCAGGAAGGGATATCCCAAGATAAGGTGGGAAAATTGGCCTTTAATTATTCCAAACTGCAGCTCCCAAACTCAACACCACCAACCTTTCACCTTTTCCAAGTTAAAATTCAGTTTTAACCCAGCCAATTCAAGAATGTTCTTTTCCCTTCCCCTTCCATGACCTCCACCAAACCTTGGGATATTTGGAGCCTGGGGAACATTTGCCAGGAGGGAATGGCAGGGAGCTGGCCTTGGGATTGGAGCTGGAGAATTTATGGCTAAATTAACATTACAAATGGAAACTGTCCTCGCACGAGCCCTCAGAGCTCTGCAAGCACAGTCAGCACATCCAAGTGGGGCTGGAAAAAATTCCCTCATTCCCTCGATCCTTCAGGTTTGTTTTGATCTTCCCTGGAGTTTCTCTGCCCCAGAAATCCTCCCCTGCTCGTTCTGTAAATGATCCCCTGCACGTTCTGCAGCTTTGACGCTTTCTCAGCCCTTGCTTCTTGTAACCAGGTTATTTTGGGGGGTTCCCTGGATTTTCCTAGTGAATTTTGGATTTTTCCCTGCCTGCCCTCAGTTGTCCCATGAGCAATGACCTCCAGAGCAGTTGGGTTCTCCCTGGATGAAAAGCTCTGTATAAACATAATATCATTCCCATTTAACATTCTGTTTTTAATTCCATGTTTACAGGGGGTCCCCATCATTATTTTTTGTTCAAATTGGGGTGCTGACAATCTGTGGACATGGACCTTTTTGGGTATCTGTGCACAGTTCCAGCACTGGCTGAAGTTTTTGGAGGAATCCCAGGATTTACTCATTATCACTTTAACCACGATCCACAAAGGAGGGGGCACAGGGGGAAACATCCAAGGAAAATAGATAAAATCTTATTCCCAATGTTTTGACAGCGTTTGCCTTGTGTTTACAGGATGGGGTTCCTGCTGTGAAAGAGAATGAAAGTTATGATTTTTATTTTTTCTTCCCAAAACCAGGAGGAATTGGCTTTCTACGACAGTTTTCTTTATGGATTCTCCAGAAGGAAATTCTGCAGTGTGGGGAAAGGGAGGATGGAGAAGAGCAGGAGGGTTGGGATGATGCCCTGCAGGGGTTGTAACTCCCTGGCCACACATTCCCAAAACTCCTGAACCCTTCCACCCAAAGAAAGGAAAACCTGACATTAAAATCCCCCCTAAGACTCCACTTTGGGAAGTTGGGACTGGGGCTCAGTGCCAGTTTGTCTCCCCTGTCCCAGCTGGACATATTTCTTCTCCCCACAGCCCAGCCAGCATCCCGAGGCTTCCCTGAGCTCGGGATCCCTCTGGCAAAGGTGGAGCTGGAGCTGGGAGAGCTCCCAGGCAGTGCAGAGGTGCTGCTGAAGGGCTGCTGCCATCCCAGCTCCTGTCCAAGATCTCTGCTCCATGACCCAGCTCCATCCCTGGAATTCCCAACAGGAGCTGCTCCCAGCCCCAGCTCCATCCATGGAATTGCCACCAGGAGCTGCTCAATGCCCCAGCTCCATCCATGGAGTTCCCAACTGGAGCTGCTCCAGCTCCATCCCTGGAATTCCCAACAGGAGCTGCTCCCGGCCCCAGCTCCATCCATGGAATTGTCACCAGGAGCTGCTCCATGACCCAGCTCCATCCATGGAATTCCCAACAGGAGCTGCTCCCAGCCCCAGCCCCATCCCTGGAATTGTCACCAGGAGCTGCTCCATGACCCAGCTCCATCCCTGGAGTTCCCAACAGGAGCTGCTCCAGCTCCATCCCTGGAATTGCCACCAGGAGCTGTTGCCTGCCCATCATCACTGCTGCCACACTTCATAATTCTCCACACCAAATCCCACCTCCCAAATTCCCAGACTGACCTGAAATGCTGGGAAAAGAATTGGCCAGTCAGCTCAGGAAGGCTTTAAAAATCAAAAAAAAAGAAAGGTTCCAGCAATCAGGGCTTTTTCTCCCCTCTCAAATCTCACATTTCTGGTTTATTTTGTTGATTTATTTCCACAGGAAGCTGAGGACACAGATTCATCCCTGTCTGGCAGTGGGATACTGAACTGTATCTGATTCTCTGAATTATTTACAGATAAATATCTGATTTATTAGCAGATAAATCCTGCAGAAAAATTTCATGTGCTGACTTGAAGCTGTCAAATGTCAGGGGTTTAGACATAAAATTCAGAATATCTAAAATAGTGGTCATATGCATGTTAAAATGTTGGATTTTGGCAGTGCCCTAATAGGTAAAAATATCAGTAAGTGAAAAATAGCAGTGTGGGCTTTACCCTTGATTGGAAAATCAAGGGTAAAATACTGAATAATATAGGACAAACATTGCTGATTATTCAGCAATATTTGTCCTAGGAATGCTGCATATGTTCATATTTCAGATGAATATGTCAATGTTAAAAAGGATATAGTTTGGAACATGCCCTCCCTTTGAAAATGAATGTAAAATTTGCTTTTTAGGTCTGAAGAAAGTAGAGCAGAGCAAACCTGTTCATCCTCTCACGGCAAAAGCAATTAATAAATTGACATTCTGCTTTGGCAGAGCTGTAAAATGGTTCCCACCCCACAGGATTTCCCAGGCCAGTTAATCCCTGAAATCTCTTTGGAAAATGATCCTGATTGCACAACAGGAGCCAGATTTAGTCAGGGCTCCAAGTCATGGCACATCCCAGAGCAAAAGGCTCCTTTGCCCAATATTCACTGACAGCATCCAGTTTGAAGTTCATTTGGCAAAGCCATGCTCTGATCATTTGTAAATACCTGTAAGTAAATTTGGGATTATCAAACAAATGATTTGCTTTGGATTTCCTTCCTCCTGGTTCTTGCAGGATGGGGAGAGGCTGAGGGTTCCTGCTGGGATTCCCCTGCAGGCTGAGCAAGTCCCAGCATGAAAACACAGGGCTGCACCTCCCCAAATGGACCTCATTGTGCCAAAAATCCCTGTGGATTAGGGCTGGTGGTGACATTCGAAGCAATTCCCCACCTTTGATTCCCAGGATTGCTCCCACACCAGGACTGGCTGCTCTTCCTGGGCAGGAGGAGGATCCTGCACACCCCACGGGGCCCTGGGTTCCAGCACAGCTTTTCTCTCCTCTCCATGTGAGGCCTTGAGAGGGCTGAGCTGGAACAGAGGCTGGACAGAGCTCCAGAATAAAGCAGGGATTTATTCAAAGCATCTCCTCCATGGATCCACCTTGGGCAGCACCAGAGCCCAGCCAGGGCTGCACCCAAATGACCCAAAATGGTCCCAAAATGCACGAGCGCTCCCGGGGGCTCTCCCTGGGATCAGTTCTGCTCCATTGGCACCTTGGAGTTCATTGTCCCATTCCAGCTTCAGCCCAGGCAGTCCCACCCTGCTTGTTTTTCTCTCTCCAGCCCACGGTGTTTGTGCTCCTGGGCTGAGGTTTGGATCATTTGTCCTTGGTGCCCAGCTGGAGCAGGAATTGTTTTGTCTCTGCTCTGTGCAGAGAACTCAGCATCCCCTCATATGGAGCCCAGACCCACACACTGAAGCAGCACAGAATGTGAAACATAGAAAAGCTGAAACCTGAGGCATCACATGGCTTCAATTTGTGTGATTGGTTAGTTCATTAAATATTCCATCAAACTGGACAAAATTCCATTTTCCCAATGCAGACTAAGATTAAAGCAGTGCTTAATAAAGCAAGACTGGGAGCTGTAGCACACCTGGAAGGTGAAATCTGGCAGTGCCAGCTGTGAGCTGCAGCAGCAGACCTGGAACTCAGATCCTCCTTAAGCTAAAACAAAATCTGGAGAGGGAGATTGGCATCTCCCTCTGGCCCTGGGTTCTTGGAGGACTCCCGAAATGCAGCTCCACAATCAGTTTCCAGCCAATAAAAGGCAGAGACACCGATCCATAAAAAACTTTCTGCATCTCATAAAACATAACATGCAGTTGCTAAATTAGAAATTCAGATCTTCCATGCACTTGGCTGGCTGGAAATGGAGACTGCAAATTGCTTGTTAGAAACCACAGCGTGCTGGGCTGCTCTGGGTTTATTTCCCCCCCAATCTCTTTCTTCCCACTTTGACATCTTTTCTCTTTCTCACACCAATCTTTCAACCACGGATCCCTAGTCAGAGGCAGACTTGGGTTTCAGTCTCAGGTCTCCTGCCCATTCTCTTACTCACATAAAATGCTGCAATTAATTTATTGCAGTCTGGCCACAGTTGTTTTATTCATCACTACTGTGGAGCTCCCGTGAATGACGCCCAGGAGAGGCAATATCATCTCAACAAAACCATCCTGATGAAAGAAAGCTGAGAATTTGAGGAGAAACAGCCAGCTCAGGTACCTGCAGCGTGTTTCTGAGGTGATATTTCTCCCAATAAAACATGATTTCATGTGATAATGAGGATACAGCCTGTGCAGGGAAGAAGCTGTGCAGCAAACACGTGTGGGAAATGTCAGAGAGGGAAAACACCACTGGAACTGAGCTAATCAAGCTGTGGCAGATCCATGGATTTATCAATTTAAATATCACACAACAGGTTGGGGTGAAAACACTGCCTTGAAAGGAGGGAAATGGTCCAGCAGGGAAATGGTCCCAGCTCTTCCTGGGGGTTAAAATGCAGCTGGAGAGGGTGTGGGAGAGGGAAATGACCTTGTTCAAGGAGCTCTGGGACAGCCACAGGGCTCCTGACCCCCTTCTGGGAAGAGGATTGTCCAGCCACAGGAAAAATTCGATCTGGGGGTCTCCAAGCCTGATTTTGCAATTTAATTTTGATCAGCTAAGGGAACTTGATGGGCACTGACTACTCATGGTGTTATTTAAGGATTTACAGGGCAAAAAAGGTGGATCAGCCTTACAAAGCAGAGCTCTGGGCAAGCTGAGCCAGGGCAGTTGGCCTTTTTCAGGAGTCTGAGCTGTGTTTTGTTTTAGAAACATGTACACATGTCATTGGGGTTTATGGGCTGCAGGTATTCACCTAATTTGACTTTTTCCATCTAAACTGGTCTGTGTGAGGCTAAATCATGGCCTAGCCCTGGTTTCACTCAGTGATTTCTTTCTGCCAAGCTGAAGTGCTGAAATGGGCTCTCATATTTTTATTCTCTCTTTCTTTTTTTTTTTTTTTTTTTTTCAGTCAATACCTGCAACCCTCTGAAGTTCCAGCAGCCTGGGCCACTGACAAAACCCTCTTATGGTGCTCCCAGCCCATCAGTTTTTCTGCCAGCTCTCTTTAATGGCTGTGCAGAACATGGAAAGGCTTTGCATGTTCAGGAAGGACTCACCAAAACACAAAACACCCGGCTGAGACACCGAGCTGGGCTGTGTCCCCATGACACAGAGCCATGAGGTTCCCAGACTGCTGCTCAGAAAATCCAGCTCGGTGCCCCTGCCCAGCTCTGCCTGCTGTGCCAGGAGATGTTGAAATTGGGCCTTTATTTACCACAGTGGCACTGACTTCATGCACCACGGCCCTTTCCACTGGGGCTGCCTCAGCCAAGGTCAGCATTGCGTAAAGCAGGAGCCCGCAAATAGCAATTTCTTGCTATTTCAGAGGAGAATTACCAGTTCTGTTTGCATCAAGGAATCCCTGCTACACTCGGGACGTGGCAGAGCTGACTTAGTCAGAGTTTCTTGGATTAGGCAGCAATAAAAAAAAAATTAAAAAGAGAGAGTGAACGATGAGTCAGTGCTGAGTGAAAATGTCCTCTGAAGCTTCTCATGGAAATAAAACCTCCTGAAAAATCATCTGCTGGGCTCCTACCCCCATTTGGGCTATATATTGGTGTAGACATGGGAATAAACACGTACATGTAAAGAGTCAAGCAGGAATTAAGCCAGAAATGTTTGTGTATAGAACAAAAACAGCACCAAATTCTGAGTGGAGGTGAGCACAGAGCCCAGGAATAAAACCTCAGGCTGCTGAAGGACCCGCACAGCAAAGCAGCACGTGCCCTTGTGCCTGCTTTGCACCAGAATTAATGCTGTGGGAAAGTCAGTTCTCAGGAAGAAATGATCCTGGGAGCCAGATTTGAAAGCGGTTTGGATGCCCAGCTCTGGCTGGAATCACAGAGCAGATGTTCTGCTCATCCTCTGTCACGTGCCTGGGGCCACGCAGGGACTGGGAGACGTTGTAAAGGTGGGAACTTCTGACTCCAGAGCACTTTGGATCTTTTCTTCATGGCTTTACTCAGAAAAGCAGCTTCCCTGGAAAACCTCCTGGATCCACAGCACAAGGGAGCAGCATGGCCATTCAGCAAGGTGCCTGAATCGTGGCATCAGGGAATCGGGGAATCATGGAATTTGAATGGTTTGGGTTGGAAGGGACCTCAAAATCCATCCAGTGCCACCCCCTGCCATGGGCAGGGACACTTCCCACTATTCCAGGCTGCTCCAAGCCCTGTCCAGCCTGGCCTTGGGCACTTCCCGGGATCCATGAGCAACTCCTCTGGGCACCTGTGCCAGGGCCTCACCACCCTCATTAAATCACTTTAATCCTTTAACTAATTATCATCTGCACATGGCATCTGTAACAGGAAATAAACATTGCTGTTCTTTTTCCTGATGGAGCTAATTCAATAATTAATTCCAGCTGAAGAGGTTGGCTGGTAGTTATTTGTTCAGGTTGTTCTTATGGTTGTTTTTCCTCAGAAGGTACAAGATGAGGGGGCAAAGAGCACAAAAACCATCCCAGAATCAGGGATCCAGAAACAGAAACAATCCAGAAACTGAAACAATCTGGAAACTGAAATGATCCAGAAACAAAAACCATCCAGAAACAAAACCATCCAGAAACAGGGATCCAGAAACAAAAATGATCCAGAAACTGAAATGATCCAGAAACAAAACCAATCCAGAAACAAAGCCAATCCAGAAACAAAACCATCCAGAGACAGGGATCCAGAAGCAAAAACTATCCAGAAACAGAAACAATCCAGAAACAAAAAACATCCAGAAACGTAAATTATCCAGAAACATAACCCATCCAGAAACTAAAATTATCCAGAAACATAACCAGTCTAGAAACAAAGAACATTCCAGAATGTTCCAGAAATGGAAATTATCCGGAAACAGAAACAACCAGAAACTGAAATGATCCAGAAACTTACCTGTGTTTTGGTTTCTCCTGCTTTGCCATGTCCAACGAAGGTTTTCCAAGGTGCTGCCAGCCCTGCCCTCTCTGCACCCCCAGAGCCCCCTCCTGCACGGTCCCCCCATGCCAAAGAGCCACCCCCAGGTACAACACAGCTGCCAACCCCACAGACACTTCACAGTCCCGGGGACCACATCCACGCAGAGGTCCTGCGACAGGGAGACCCCAAAGGTCAGCCCCTGGTGGTGGAATGTCATTAATCAGAGGATAATGGACAGGAAGGTGGGTGGCTGCTGATAGTTTTGGCTCATTTAAGATGGTTTTGGGAGGCCGCCAGGTTGTGTGGAGAATTTTTGAAATGTTTTAAACAATAAAGTCTTTACAATGTTATAAAATACCGGGGTGGCTCGAGTGGGTTTCAAACTGGCCGTGGGCCAGTAAAACCTCAGGATTCCAGTCAGCTGTAAGCTGGGCTCCAGCGTGTGTCTGGGCTGGCTGAGGTCACTGACACTCCTGGAACCCTCCCTGGTGTTCGTGCACCCCACAAAGGCCACGATGTCCATTCCTGCACAACCCCAAAGCTACACCTTGGTTCTTCAAGGCCCTGCTGCTGCTGCTGAGCTGTATTTGATGGAGATGCCCTTTTCTTCAAGCCCGGTGTAATTCTGAAATTAAATATTCCATTGATGATGGGTAGGGATGAAGCTGCCATCATATCCCAGGCTGGAGTCTCAAATGTTTCTTGTCACAAAGGGAGGTGATGTGACACGAGGGACCAACAGAGGCCTGCAGGGATGTGGAGAATGGAATCATGGAGTCATTGAGTGGTTTGGGTTGGATGGGACTTTCCCCGGTCCTCCAGTCCAAACCCACGTGCCCCATGGAGCCTTAACCTGGAGAAGATCTGACAGGGTTCAGTGGGAATGTCAGGATTCAGCCAAAGGTCGGACTTGATGATCTTGGAGGTCTTTTCCAACCTTAATTATCCTAAGAATTCTCTAAGAGCGAGGGCTGCAGTCAGGTAAACATTTCTCCCTGGCTTTGGCTCCTCAGCTGGGGCAGGACCCCCTCGTGCCCTGTCCGTCCCAGCCCCTTCCCAGCCACAGCTGCAATTCCCAGTCCCAGGTGGAAAAAGCTGCTCCACATTTCAGACCAGTAAGCCCAAACCAAGATCAGAGGGTGCATAAATAATTATTGGGTTTGTTTCTGTGGGCCACTCCTAGATTGCACAAAGCAGTGAATTATTCATATTCATGTGAGAAAATGTCCTAAATCACAGACCAGGCTCCTGATCCTTATCCACAGGAGGTTATCACACTTCCAATAAAATGAGGGAAAATTCTGTGCTCTCTTGAGAGCTCCAACACTCAGGTGTATCAGCTTTTAAAGAGTAAAAGTTTCCCATTCTGGTAAAAGTCATATTATTTAATATTATTAATTTAATATTGTTTTGTTTCAATTTGATTTTGGTACAATATCACTCTGATTTTTTTATTACTATTATTTTTATTGCAGAAAATCATTCCGTTCCCAAAGAAAATGCAGTTCAGATGGTTTTATTTAAAGGAAAGTAAAACCTAAACCTGAAGGTATCGTTCCCTCCCCTCCGTGTTTCCATAAACATGATTTGTCCTAATAGAAAAAACAGGAGAAGTAACTTGTCATAATATGAGGCATCAAAAGGAGTCTGATAATCCCAGACACTGGAAGCCACATTTGCAAACAAAGCACCCTAAATGGAAACAGAAGAATTAAGAATTAACCAATTTCATTGCTTTTGCTTGAAAAAACCCTTTGATGATGGAAGGTTCTTGGCGTGTTTTGATGTTCTGTAAATCTAAAGCAAAATAATAAAGGATGGAAGCCCAAGCTGTCATTCTGTGGGACTCTACAGAAGGGAAATTCTGCCTCTGGAAGAGGATTTTCACTTTTCTTCCAGACAGAACCAACTTCTGAACAAACCCATCTTCTGTTGGGCACCAATCTGCTCCCTGTGACAGGGACAGCACCAGGGAACGTCTGGAGCTGTTCCAGGGGAGGGTTGGGTTGGATTTTGGGAAAGGTTCTTCCCCCGGGCTCCCCAGGGAATGGGCACAACCCCGAGGCTGCCAGAGCTCCAGGAGCATTTGGACAGCACTGCCAGGGATGCCCAGGGTGGGATTTGGGTGTTGGACTCGATCCTGGTGGGTCCCTTCCACCTCAGGACATTCTGTGAGCCTCGCCAAGGCTCCGGTGGGGCCGTGCCGTGGGTTATTTATGGCTCACGGCATCTGTCAGGGACACACTTTCCCTTTTTAGCAGATTTGGGTTGATCCCTGAAATAAAACCTGCTGTAACCAAAGACACTCACAATGGGCAGGACTAAAAAGTCCCCAGGAAATAAAATAAACAGATCTAAAAGCAAATTGGGCAGGACGTTCTCAGTGCTGCCGTCCAACTCCTCGCTCGGTGGCAGATGAACACTTCTGGAACATTCGGTCTTCCTGCTGGGTTCTCCATGTTCCTGGCACTGCTTTTCACAGTCTGGGGACTCCTTTTCTGAGCACAGCTGTCCCCAGCTCTCCCACACACCCCGCAGCACACTGAGGCAGGAGCAGGGATCGTCCCACTCTGAGTGTCAATCATTTTGTAGGGATCGAGAGCTTGGAGTGTTTCCTCTTCCCAGCTCAGCCTCGTGGAATGAATCCCAGCATGGTTTGGGTTGGAAGGATCTTAAGAAGATTTAATTCCACGCCCTGCCATGGGCAGGGATACCTGCCACCATCCCATGGTGATCCAAGCCCCATCCAACCTGGCCTTGGACACTGCCAGAGATGGGGATTCCACAAATCTCTGTGCAACCTCTTCCAGGAACTCACCCCACTCTGAGTAAAGGATTTCTTCCTAAAATCTAACCTAACCCTGCCCTCTGCCAGTTTAAAACCTTGCTTTTACCATTAGTTTTCAATTAATTTATTTAATTTTAATTAAAATGTCTTTTTACTACAGGAGCAAAGCCTCATTATTTTAGGTCTCTCACAAAGTGAAGAGGTGAAAACCTTTGGAGGTCTGAAGAAACAGGTAGGAAGAAGGAGGGTCCCTAAGAGTGTGTGTGTGGTGAAAAGGTCAGTGTAACCCCACCAAATGGCTCAAACAAGAGAAATTCACCTTAAACCTGCATTTCCAGTCAGGTTTAAACCTGCCAGGGCAGCTCAGATGCACCTACAGAGCATCTCAGCCCTCCGAGCCTCCTGCTCAGCCCAGCAGCCCTGCCTGGCTCTCAAGGTATAAAGTCTTTTTGTTAATAAAAATTACCCCGCGATTTTAGAGCAGCTTAAAGAGCAGTAACGTTAGAAGCCTTTTGAAAATTCCCATAATACTAAAATAAAATATATGGTACTTGGAATTCCCAGAAATGTAATCTGTTCTTGGAAGCAAACTCCTGGTGTATAATCACACGCTCCTCCCACCCCTGATTCACCTTCGTGTCGTGAGTGGCTTTTAATGGCAGAACAGGGGAATATATTGTGGTTTCACACATCCACAGATTTTATGGTCACTTATTCCTAACTAGGAGATAGAGAGACACAGCAGAGAAGGATTCTTTCCCTCTTTCAAGCTCCTCACCACCGAGGAGAGAAGGCAGTTCCATGTTGTTGTAATGTAATAGCTTGGAACCAGTTTTATATCAAGGAAGAGAAAGATAAAACCAAATAATCCCAGGGGTTGGGTGATGGGAAGTTGTTAGAGGAGAATTCATTTCAGCCCTAATACCTGGGATCTGGGGTGACTGAGCACTGGCTTTCTTTCCTCACCACAATAATTTATCGAGTTACTGCTCTTTCACTTCTCAGAGGGCCTGAAGGACGTTGCCTCATTTCAGTGTGTGCGAGTGGATAATTAACATTATTAAAGCAAATCCGCCTCTTGCCCACTCGAGGTGTGCATGGCTTTGTTCTGCCTTGCTGATGTGACTTCCCTGCCTGATCTGCTGCCTCTCCAGCTGCAAGGGCTGCTCTTTTGCCCAGGGTTTCTGCACATGTAACACCTCGCTGTGACAAGTCCCACCTTCTCGGGAGCAGCTCCTCGCAGCCAGGGCGTGAGAAATACAGAGAGGATGTGCTAAATCTGTGCTCGGTGACAAGCAGCACAGGCAGATAACCAGGGAGAGGACAAGAAACCCGAGTTTTTAAACACTGACCCTCACTTGATCCCCACCCCAACACGAGCTGGGTGATGATGACTTCACCTGGTTTGTGAAGGAGTTACCCACACCTGGACATTCCTCCTTGTGCATTTCAATTTCCACCCTTCATTAGAAGCAATGATTAAACTTAAGATTCTCTGTGACAGTGGAATTAAGCTCAGTGACCAGTGTTAGGGGTATATTTAATGCTTTTTATGTGCAAGCTCATGGACTAAACCTTAGCCCTACTCTGTGTCTCATTTTACCCATCCAGATTTGAAAAGATTGGTCTAAATATATTTTTTGAGTCAATTAAGTCCCCTCTTTCCATGCCCTCCCCAACATTACTACATTACAGGAATTTGCCTTAAAAAAGGCAACAAAAAACATATTTTTTAAGTAAACACTCCCTAATTTGGGTCTGCTTTTGATTGACATTTCAAATTTCCTTATTTTGTTCCTTTTTTTTTTTCTTTTTTACAACCAGGATATTAGTAGCTCCTTTACAAGCTGCAAAAATAAACAAAAAAAAAAAGTAAATGCGAGGCTTTGTTTAGGAAAATTTTCTGGGTTTTTTTTTTTTTTTTTTGCTTCGGGTTTCCAAAGGGCCGTCTGGGGTGAATCAAGGCTGATCCTGGTGCAAAGCTCTTCTCCAAGAGATAGCCAAGCTTCTGGAACAACTGGTTCGTGTTAGCTGGAGAGAGACCCTGAATGTAAAGCATGTGCTTCTGGCTCTTGTGGTTTCGAGCTGAACCACAAACACTCAGGCAAGCTGTCAGTCTCGAGTCACAATTCCAACCAACCTTGCAGAGAACAGGGGGGCCGTGCCCACCAATCGTGTTTTTAACCCTTCTCTGATTAGTGGGGTGGGTTAGTGCTCAGCATGGCCTGGAGTTTTCTGTTCCTTAGCGGGGATAGGCAGGCTGAGGGGTTGGGAAAGAATTAGAGACAAGTTTTGGGTGCAGTGGGGGTGAAAATACAGATGGTCAGCATGCTGTGAGATAGGGACTCAAGGAACCAGCCAGTCCAAGAACCAAAATCACACCGAGCTCAGCCCTCCTGGCAGGTGCCTCCCCCTCTCCCCTGCAGAGCAGCTTGAACAGCTTCTTCCAGAGCAGCTATTTCATTAAATGCTCCATTTTTGCCCCTGAGCAGCTGGGAAAGCACTGCTGTGGCAGAAGGTCACAGTGAGCCTGGGACATTCCCAGCAATGTGCTGCTGCCACCTGAGCCGAGGGAACAACCACTGTGGCCTTGGGATGGACTCAGTGCTCCAGGCCAGAGCACTGAGGTGGAGGCTCTGAGATAAATGTCCTCTGTGCTCCCAGTTTTGTTGGTTGGGATCAACCAAAAGTGAGCTCAGAGGGTGCCACAACCTTAATCCTTCCGTTCCCACTGCTTTGGCAAAATAGCTGGAGCACAGGTAACACAGTCTGCACATTCCCAGCCCTGGAGACAGCCAAGCCAAGAAATCCAAGAGAAACATCTCAGGGAAGATGCCTGTGTGTTTTGGAGGACATGAGGTGAGCTATTTGCAGGTTTTTTCCAGCATGGAGGTGACCTACGTGCAAGGCAAGAACTGCTTGTCCAGGAACTGAGGCTGCTGGAGAAAACACACGGGGATAAAGCTGCATTCTAATTCCAGGAACCACGCTGGGTAAAAACCCTGCTGCAGAGAGCTCAGACACACCTGGTTGCAAGCCCAAAATGGAAATGTGCAAGGGTTGAATATTTTGTGAGGACATGTTCTATAACAGCATTGTTTGGGGGGCTAAAAAATCCCCCCTGGCTGTAAGGCCTTGGTAAATCAATCTCTCCCACCTCAGCACTCCTGAAATGCCATAGGAATGTTTGTCTCCTGAAGTGCTATATCATATTTGGGACTGCTGGAGGACTGAGGGCTGAAGAAGGAAAAAGGAGGGAAGGGTTGGAAGTTGTGACTTTGGATTTCATTAGTGCTTGATGTGTTAAAATGAGTCTCTTTCCTCCATCCTCTTTTCTTCTCTTCCTACACCTGGTTGGGATCTACTCAGAGACCCCATAAAAGTTGTAATGAATCACTTTGCACACAAAACCTTCTCATGTTTTTTTCTTCATTTAGAATGAAAACACAATTTTTTTTTTTCTAGAAACCCCCCCCCATGTGAATTTTATCCCGTGGAACTGGGCTGATTTCAGCAGCTGAGGATTTACCCAGGTAAATCAAATTCAATACCCAGGTATTGAATGGAAGAAATAATGTCAGTGTAAACTGAGAGTTTTAAGTATTAAAGAAGGGCTGGGTGAAGATCTGAGAATGGCTCCTATGTTGTAGGAAATTTAAGGATTAAGGGTGAGGGTGAGCAGATTTGGGTACATTGGGTAGATAAGAATGTTTGGAAGAAGCTAAAATTGCTGCTTTGCCAACCAAGCTGCTGAGGGGACAAAGCTGCCCTTGTTGGAGAGGTTTCTCCCATTCCAGCTTCTCCACTGGGAGACACCATTAATGAGAATCTGAGGGAATTATCCTGATTTCTTCCAGCACAGCTCCCGCACAGTCACAAGGCAGAGTGTGCTGATGCTGTGGCAGACCCCGCACAGCACCCCCTGAGCAAATCCTGGGGGTCCCGTGCCCTCCTTGGGCATCCACCTCAATTTAAAGATGTAAATGGCAAGAGTGGCTTGGGGGTGATGCCCTGTGAAGGCTGAGCTGGAACAGAGGCTGGACAGAGCTCCAGAATAAAGCAGGGATTTATTCAAAGCATCTCCTCCATGGATCCACCTTGGGCAGCACCAGAGCCCAGCCAGGGCTGCACCCAAATGAACCAAAATGGTCCCAAAATGCACGAGCGCTCCCGGGGGCTCTCCCTGGGATCAGTTCTGCTCCATTGGCACCTTGGAGTTCATTGTCCCATTCCAGCTTCAGCCCAGGCAGTCCCACCCTGCTTGTTTTTCTCTCTCCAGCCCACGGTGTTTGTGCTCCTGGGCTGAGGTTTGGATCATTTGTCCTTGGTGCCCAGCTGGAGCAGGAATTGTTTTGTCTCTGCTCTGTGCAGAGAGCTCAGCATCCCCTCATGTGGAGCCCAGACCCACACACTGAAGCAGCACAGAATCTCGAAAACATAAAACCGGAGGCATCATGGGGATAAAGTGGGACCTAATTGCAGCACCTCTGGAACCAACTCAAGGATTTTCACCAAGAATGATGAAAAATTTTCTGTGTCCTGCACCAGCCAGAAGGGAGGGAAATGGCAACTGGGTTTGTGTGGGACAATGGGAGAACATTGTTCACCCTCTCCAAGCTTTCCACAGGCCCTGAGGGATCCCTGGTGATGTCCCACTGCTAACTGGTTCTGAGGGATGTCTGGGCAGGGTTCCCATGCCTTTGGCTCAGCTCATGTTCTTCCCTACATTTCCACGGCCTCCCCTTCTAATCTGGAGAGCTCTGGTGAATCCAAACCAAACTTTGTGCAGCCCAGTACAGTCCTGGATGAACACGGCTGCCTCAGACTGATAGAGCTCCAAATGAGGGCCACAACTCCTTCAAATCCATCCCTTTCCAGCTTTGCATGAAGGTTACATGATCCCCTACTTAATATGCACATGAACTGGGATGCCACAAACTTCCCTGGGGTTTCCTGAGGGCTGAAGTAAAACTTAATTATCCCAATTGGTTAGACAGACTGTTAAAACTTTTGTTTCACATACACTTTTTTATTCCCTCTCCTCCATCTTCTCCCATTTGCCAAAACCTCCTGAAGAGAAAATAGAGATTATTTTACTTTTTACCTTAAAGAGCTCCTTGTGTGCCTTGGCCTTATTATAATAACTGCCTGAATATCTAATATTCCATGGACAGCACTGATGAAAATGAAGCATAACATTGGTCAAACGAGCAAGTCTCATGTACAGCATTGTCCCTAATTTGGTCTCCAGCCAATGAAAATTCTCTTTCCATGCATCTGTTGGCTCAGGATGAGTCTTTGCATTTAAAGTGGTCTTGAGAAGGAAAGGATTTCTCTCTTTTTTTTTTTTTAGTCACTCATTTTGAGCATAATCACAACCCTTTTATGCCTCACTGAGGTTTTGTCAGCCACGCTTCAGTTGTCTCCGTCTCTTCCATCTCTCCTTGGTGTTGGTTTTTCTCCCAGCCACGCTCAGAGGAGCTGGCACAGGTTGGGTAGAGCAGAGCTAAGCTCAGCAACAGATATTATCCCTTATCCCAACAGCCTGTGGACTTCACCAGCTCAGAACTCCAGGGAAATGCAGTTATTCCATCTCCAACAAGTCTGGGAAGTCTACGGAGGAAATGGGGAGCTTCGGTGTCTGCAGAGCAGCCATCCAAGAGCCCCGTGTGCATCTGGCCTGAACACGCTCTGCTCGCTGATGCACCGAAAAGCTCTGCTGTAATGATTTAAAGGGGAAAAGGCCTTTTGCTGGGTTTCCACAGAAGGTTGATTTTCCCTTTTCTGGCAGATCTGCAAGGCCCTTAATGGTGGCTGGAAGGAAACGGCGCTACCTTTCTACACAGCCCCTTCTGTACTTACACCGTTCATGTGGGGACCACCAGATTCTTCTGTTTTACCCTGAGAAATTAAACACCAGCCATTAATAAGTTACCTACTGACGGCAGCTCAATCCCTTTCCTGTAGGTCTGCCAGTTGTTAACCAGGAGGTTCCATTCCCTGACTTCAGACAGGGATTTCTTCCTGCACGGTAAAACATCGCCTACCTGAGGCACCGGGATCTTGTTCAGCGTCTCGGTCCAGAAACAGCAAACAGAATCTAGCTGTGGCAAGCAGGGGGAAAACTGGAATGCCAAGGGCAGGATGGGAATCCAAACCACGATCTGCTGGAAATAAGGCCGGCTCCTGGAGAAGCCAAGAATTTCCAGCCTGTTTGTTTGAAAAGATTTCACTTGTCTGTGCACACGGTCGGGCTCGAGTACGGAGAGCTCTGAGCAGCCTCCCTGCAAACCACGTTAAACTTGGTGTGTTAAACTTCACAAGTTAAACTTCATGTTTTAAACTTCACTTGTTAAACTTCATGTTTTGAACTTCACATGTTAAACTTTGCATGTTAAACTTCATATTTTAAACTTCACGTGTTAAATGTCACAAGCTAAACTTCACACATTAAACTTCATATATTAAACTTCATGTTAAATCTTGTACATTAAGATTCACATGTGAAACCTCATGTGTTACACTTTATATGTTAAATTTCACAAGTTAAACTTCCCACGTCAAACTTGAGGTGTTAAACTTAACATTAAACTTTGTGTGTTAAACTTCATGTGTTAAATTTCATGTTCAACTTTACATATTAAACTTTACATGTTAAATTTCATGTGTTAAACTTCACATGTGAAATTTCACATTAAACTTTACATATTAAACTTTACATGTTAAACTTCATGTGTTAAACTTCACATGTGAAGCTTCTCACATTAAACTTCACATGTTAAACTTCACATTGAACCTCACACATTAAACTTCACGTTAAACTCCCCATGTTAAACTTCCCATGGATGAGGAGTTAAAACAGATTTCCCACATGTCCAGTGCTGTCAGAAATAAATCTGATTGCTTTCAGACTTTCAGAAGCAATTCCTGCTGCTTAGGTTTGTAATTCTTTTCAGAGACAGGGATAACAAGAAGCTGGGATGATGATGATAAAGAGGAGACATCTCCAAACATTTTTCAACAGCTCCCTGCCTTCAAAAATTGTTTTAATTTAAATTGTCTTTGCCTGACTCTGCAGCCAGAACCTTTGCATGTCAAACAAGGGAACCATCCCTCCTTTTTTCCATTTCTTTCCCTCTTCAGTTTCTAAATGACTCCCCACCAACTCACACAATTTACATCACTCTGCAGCAAAGAGAGGATTTAAAGCAGGTCTAGTTCTGCAGAGCAGGGGTGGAATGAATTACCCATTCAGAGGAAAATGACCCATTAAAAGAAAATTGGACACACAAGTGGGAATAATCCATCCGTGTGGATTTGTCAGCATTGCAGATGAATTCATTGGAATACTGAATGGAGATGGAGAATCACACTTAAATTAACAAACCAGAGTGAGGGTGGGGGTTCCATAAAGTCAGGACTGAGGATCTGAATCAAACATTTGTGGCTGGAGTAATCCAGAATATCCTTTCAGATACCCAGCTCAAATTTGGTATTTGTTTAAAAAGTTTTAATTAGTCAAAACAGTAACAATGATAACAATATCTATTTAACAATTCATAGAATGACTGAAAAACTTATTCCTGAAAAATAAATGCTGCAACATTTCCATCAGAGTTACAGATAATATTTTGGGCTAAAACAAATGAACAAAGATGGCAAAGTGGGATTAAATAACTTTTGATCTTGCATGAAATTTATGCATTAAAATTTTTACTTAGAGAACCAAAGTGCTTCAGAAAGATTGGAAATAGGAGCGTGGCACATTTTACTGCTTTCCCCTGGAAATAAATGAGGGTTTGTTCATTTAGAAATAATGTATTTTGCTAGCCCTGATTGCTGAAAGGAAAGTCGCCTGTAGGACTGGTACAGAACCAAAAGTTCACCAAAATTTGAGGAGGTAGAGAAAAAATGTTCAGAGCCAGGCCTATAAAAATGTCACTTCTCTTGTCAAATGCAAGCCCAACTCCTCCCTCACTGTGCTAAAAGTGCTCAGCAATTCTTACGAGGAGATAGTGATGGGTGACACTGAAATTCAAAGTATTGAGCCCTCTGAGCCTTCGGAGGGCAAAGAGAATCAAAACCCACAGAATTTTAACCTCACTTTCCTCTCGGATTTCCATCGAAGCAGGCAGCACAAGCACAATATAAAACTCTCTTTCCACCGCTACTTAGAATGAATTATTTTCTTTCTTTACACAGCCTCCTGTCTCTTGGCTAAGGATGTATTTTGATTATAAATTATTTTGGATTGACATCCTCTCCATATCCACACATCCAAATACAAATCTCTCTCGCTACACTTCTATTTCTCAGTGCACTGCCAGCAGGCCTTCAGGTTGGATTAAGCTGGAAAATGCAACCTTACTCTACCAAAAATTAACAGAAATCATTTTCAAACTGAACCAAAGCCTTCTTCGGATTCATCAGGGAGATGGCAAAAATGGAAAATAACCAAAAAGAGGCACAGATTTGCAAATCAGCTTCCCTGGGATGTGCTGCTGCCCAGAGAAGTGGAAGATCCCTGGCAGTGTCCAAGGCCAGGTTGGACAGGGCTGGGAGCAGCCTGGGGCAGTGGGAGGTGTCCCTGCCATGGCGGGGGGGGATGAGATGGGATTTAATGTCCCTTCCAACCCAAACCATCCTGGGATTCTGTGATCTCAGAATTTACAATAGTTACATAATTATAATTAACCCCCTTAATCTGGGTGAGACACAATGATCCAACCCAAGAACAAATCTAAGTGGCTTTTAGGAATCAAAACTGAAACTGAGTGTAGTTAAAAAAAAAAAAAAACCAAACCCAACATTTATATACTCTACCTAGAGATTATTTTTTCCACTATGGAACTGTTTAAGTTTACTTTTTTTTTTCTCTTTTTGTTTAACTGCAGCTCTGGGAAGCATTTTAGGCCATTTTTTGTACACCTGCTAGCTCCATTTCATTTGTTTAAACACATTTTATAACTGCAGTTTATACATTTTTCCAAGAAAATAAAAATGCTAAAAATATAATGTGGTGTTTGGGAGAGCTGTAGGTGGGGGACTGGAAGGAACAGGAGGGGGAACAGGAGGGCCCCACGTTGGCACAGGTTCCACTTTATGCCAAGTGCAGCACATTCATCATCCCCCTGTGGCTGGGGAGCTCCTGTGGGCTCTCATTCCCACTCACACACGTGTCGCCCTGATTCGTAAGATTTTCTAAAGCATTCTGAGTTTACATTCTGTTAGAGAACTTGCTCACACAACTTTCTGTAAACAACTTATTGTTTTGCATTCCTTCATAGAGGGGAAGAAACTTGATGTACTGGTAGTTTGTCCAATGTCATTGGAGAGGTGGCACCTTCACTCTCCAATCCACTGTCACCTTTGGAAAAGCATAAATGCTGGAGTCAGAAAATAAACTTTCTCTTTTTCACCTTGCAATAACAGCAGCTTGTGTCGTGCTTTCACGTGCCCTATAGCGACACACACGCATTTCCCTCGGCCAGGAGCACGGGGGGATGTGGGGCACGATGGCCCCATTGCATGGGTGCTGCCGAGGTGCTGCTGCTGCAGCCTTGCAGCATTTTCTGCTCCACTGCAGGGACAGGCTGGAGCCCCTCGGTGCAGGCACGGCCCTGGAGCAGAGCCAGCACGGAGGGATTGCCAACTTCTCCCCTGGAAAAGTCGGGATGGGCACAAGGGTGGAGGGCACAGAGGAGCTTGGGGTTAGTCCTTCATGGAGGGTCTGTGAGGGGTTTGTCCTTCAAACGGCTTTATTGCCAGCAGAATTCCTGCCCGGGGGGGTATCAGCCTGGGGGTTTGAAGAAGTGGTTATATTACAGCTATATTACATTAAACTATATAGAAAAGATGTATGTGTGTGTGTATATATATATATATATATATATATATATATAAAACATGTAAATGCTTTAATGTAGCTGCACAATAACCACTTCTTTTATATATATATAAATATATCTGTGTGTGTGTGTGTGTGTGTGTGTGTGTGTGTGTATATACATATATATGTATGTGTATGTATATGTGATGGGTTTGTCCTTTAAATGGTTTTATTTCCAGCAGAATTCCTGCCAGGGTGGTTATCAGCTTGTGGGTTTGAAGAAGTGGTTATTGTGCAGCTACATTATAAATATACAGCTACATAAATAAATACATAAATAAATAAATAAACACACACACACACACACACACACACATACATCTTTTCTATATATTTTATATATGCTATATATATAATATATATAACATATATGTATGTTGCAAATAAATAATTTGTAAATATAAAAATATAAATATATGATATATACATATGCTATATTATAAAATGATTATTATATTATGAACTATATATTATATATTAATATAAATATATCTAATAATGGTGAAATGTAGCTGCACAATAACCACTTTATATATATATATGTGTGTGTGTGCATATAATGTATATATAATGCAGTTTTTATTCATGACATGCAAATGGAAAAAAAAAGGAAAAAAAGTTGAGGCCTGAACTCCAACTCTACTCCTCCTCTTGGGAAACACAGTTTGCAAATTTATTTTTCACAAGTGCTGGCCCCTCCTAGCAGCTGCTGGGCTGTGTTTATCCCAAACCTTTGTCTGCTTGGAGGAATACAGAAGAGCAAAGGCGCTGTGGATCCTTTATCAGGCCCTCCATTGTCACAAGGAGCGCTTCACCTTCCATAAATTCATTTCAACAATGTGAAACGTAACACAGAATCCCAGAATGGTTTGGGCTGGGAGAGACCTTAAATCCCATCTCATCCCACCCCTGCCATGGCAGGGACACCTCCCACTGCCCCAGATGCTCCCAGCCCCATCCAGCCTGGCCTGGGCACTGCCAGGGATCCAGGGACAGCCACGGCTGCTCTGGGCACCTGTGCCAGGGCCTCACCCCTCCCAGGGGAGAAATTCTTTGTGATATCTCATCTAATCCTGCTGGTTTGGTTCCAGCTTTATTATCTCCCTTTTACAACGCTGAGCATCATCACTGCAGCGATCTAAAGGCTTGGAATGAGCTTTGACAGGCTGGGGACAGAAGGACACAGTGGCTCTCTGCTGTCTGAGCAGCACCCACCTTGGACTGGCCATAAATAAGGAACCTGTCCCTGTTCTAGAAAAGAGAACAGCTGGAGTTATGCAAAGATTCACGAACCATTGTGAACCTCCTTATCTCTCAAGATGAAAAAGCTGCCTGAGCACTGCCTGTGTGACTGAAACAATGACATCAGCTCAGCACAGAACATGTTCCCTGGCACCAGGAGCTCTTTTCCCTTCTCAGGGAGTTGCTGTTCTTTGCCTCAGCAGAGCTCCTGCCTGCAGCAGCCAGGGCGATTCAGAGCTGCCAAGCGACACATTAGCAAAACGCAGAGAGGGAGAGGGAGAGAGAGGAGTCTCCAGGCCCAGCTAACACTGATTTAGCTTGGCATTAATGCTCCCTCCCCCTGTAAAAGAAACACACCACCTTTGATTTATTTTTCAGTTCTCCCCTTCCAGAATACACTGGTTCTTTCCCTCCTCTTTTTATGCATGGTGGGAGGCTCTCACACCCGAGTCACACCCGAGTCACACCTGAGTCACACCCGAGTCACACCTGAATCTCCTCCTGCTGCCACCGAGGTGAAAGATAAAGGCAGAGGAACCCAACCCAAAGCAGAGCGTGTTCTGCTGCTCTCCTCGCAGAGGAAAGAGAATAGCCTCAAGACAAGGAGACTCCCTTACGGCCAAGGCGACTGACAAATTCTTGTGGTTTTCTCCAAAAGTCAAACCAAAAGGCAGCTGCCAGCCAAGCCGAGTCCTGGCGAGCCCGCGCTGCCTGGAAATGAGCGCAATCGAATCCTAATAGCTATTTGGATAATTGTCCCTGCGAGTGATCTGCCAACCGATGTTGGAAACAAGTCTTTATTACAAATATAGCATGAAGGCTAATCTGGAATACATTAAAATGTTATTTCTGTAGCTGCCTTTTCCCAAACTTTAAATAATGGCTAAACCATTTATCAGCTCTGGAGGAGAAAGGTTGTGTATACTGTGCTTTTCGAGCAGAGGTGAAGAAAAAAAAGAAAGTCTTCAATAAAAATATTCTCCACTAAAACTCTGTAATTTCTGGTCCCCTTGTACATTGCTAAAAATTATTACAAATCCATTTCAGATTTGCTGAGAGAGGCATGGTCTGAATATAATGTAACCAAGCTGTCTTTGAGGCACCTGCTGCAGACCTCTGGTATCACCAGGAGCTGCAAGTGGTCACAGCAGCCAGAGCCACCCAAGTGTTGTAAAATGTGTGTAAATAACACACAATAAATTAACTGTGTGTAAATAGCACAAAATAAATTTCTGTGTGTAAATGATGCACAATAAATATGCTGTGAGTAAATAATACACAATAAACTGTGTGTAAATAACTCACAATAAATCAACAGTGAGTAAATAATACACAATAAATCAACTGTGAGTAAATAATACACAATAATATGGTGTAAATAACTGACAATAAATAAACTGTGAGTAAATAATACACAACAAACTGTGTGTAAATAACTCCCAACCATCAGTAAGGCACAGGTGAAGAAGGAAGGAATCCTTCCCAGTGAGGTTGCCCAGAGCAGCTGTGGCTGCCCCTGGATCCCTGGAAGTGTCCAAAGCCAGGCTGGAAGGGCTTGGAGCACCCTGGGACAATGGGAGGTGTCCCTGCCATGGCAGGGGTGGCACAGGGGTGGCTTTAAAGTCCCTCCCAACCCAAACCATTCCATGATTCTACAAATGTGATCATCCCCAGCACCATAATTTGGAGAAAATCTCAGAATGTGGTTTTTATGGCTCAATCTGACTGGCACCTTGAGCATCAGAGCACCCCTAGCACCATCCCAGCTCTGCACTTCATTTCACTGCAGAGTCCTCCTGCTCCTCAAGAAGAGTATTCCATGTTTGATGGATGTGCTGGGACTGCAGGATTTCCGTCCCTTCGTTCCTCTGCCTTCATTTTTTTTTCTTCTTGCTGTATCTATTAAAGTGATTTACTGCTTTTTCATTGTTCTGCTTGGAGCTTGTCCAACTCTTGAGATCAAAATCCCCCAAAAACTTCTCCTCGACAAAACATGAGGGTGAGCAGAATGAAACAGGACCTGTGGAAAAGATTTGAATTGTGGGAAAGGAAATCACCCCATCTCCATGGAAACACATTCACGTTTTCCAGTTGCTCCTGAATAAATGAAGTTTGTGTTCTCTAATTCCTGGACTTCAATTTCAAGCACACCTAGCCTGAAAGTACCTGGGAATGCTGGTAAAGGCATCAAGGTTTCTCTGAGCAGCTCTGCACTTTCACAGCAAGGCTTTTTCTTTCCCTGTTTTCATTTTTTGTCAGGAAATCACCATCCAATTTCTTCAGAAAACCTCTGTGAAAGGCACACACGACCCACAAGGTGCTTATAAGAATTAGCTGGAGTGCCTAAGGTTTTACTCCAAAATTGCAATTCCCCCTAAATCCTTAAGAACCGCTGGAGCAGTCGGTGCTCCCTAACAAGCCCCACGTGTGAGGCAATATTAAAAAAATACTTAAAGTTTTCAAACTTGAATTTACACAATGCAAGCATCCATTCAAGGCTTTGGGGCTGCCCCTGGATCCCTGGGAGTGTCCAAGGCCAGGCTGGATGGGCTTTGGAGAGCCCTGGGATAGGGGAAGGTGTGGGTGGGACGGGATGGATTTAAGGTGTCTCCCAACCCAACCATTCCATGATTTTGTGGTTCCATTTCTCTCCCTGGATTTCCTGCTGTGTGCTGTTGGATAAACTCCTGCTTGGCATCAAAGCAGGTTAGGATTATTCCTGACTTCCAGCAGGTCATGGAAAGGAAAATTATCAAATTTTCTATCTGTGGTAGAGGTTGATTATTCCATGGTGTCATCTCAGAAACAGGATCAATCCTCACTGAAAATCCTCATTACAGCATTCTGCATTAATTATAGTTCTCAGGGCTTTTAGGACACAGGGCTGCTGTATTGTAATGTTTGGTTCCTGTAGCTAAACTGAGAGATTTCATTTTAATGTTTTCAGTTTCCCCCTTTGCACAGCTCCTCCACATTCCCCACTCCTCAGTTAGCACCTCTTTCCCAAAGCTGTCAGCCTTCCCAGGGCTCATTTACCAGAGGAAAAGAAAATCTGAGCCCCAGAACCTTTGAGAGGAGGCAACATTTTATAATTTCCTCACAGAGGTGAATTGGTACCTGCAAATCCACTGACACACAGGGAAATTGCTGCCAGTGCCTGGGCAGAGGAAGGCTGTGACCAGACTGTGATCCACATGTGGCCACAGCCATATTCCATAGAGATTTTTTGTGGTATTTAATCAGGATGAAGACAAGACCCTCTGAATTGATTTTCACTCAACATCTACACAGATCTGAGAACATTTGCCCTTAAGAGTTGCTCGTATCACCATCAATCCCCACCCTCAAGCTTCTTTTTATTCATGGCAAAGTATTTAGTGCAAGGTTGGGAGCTTCTTTTATTCTGTGTCCTTAGCTATGAGCCATCCCCAAATTTATGAAATGAAATAACACAGCCATTAAATTCTGAGAAAACTATGGTTCCGTTCTGCCTCTGAATTCTTTCCTGAGCTTCAATAGAGAACTTTGGGCCTTGTATGTCCTGGTATAAATATAAAAGTCTAGGTAAAGGAATGGGCCACTTTCCTTTGAGGATGTGAGCTCCCTACTCCAGAGCAGGGGTCCCACAGATTTCCAGACAATGGGTCATAATCTCAAATGCAAACCCCCCCTTGATATGAGAGGATGGCCTAGTTAAAACTCTTCCTGGGGGGCACATTCTGGGCTCTGGACAGGACTTTTCCAAATCATGGCCTTGTGAGGACAGGAAGATTTCCAGGCATGCTTGGCACGAGCCTTCCCTTTGGATTAGAGGACACCAAGGATGCTCTGCAGTGCCAGGGAATTATTGGGGTCACCTCAACACTGGAGGCCTTCCCTTGCAATCCCCACTGACATTTCTTGCTGTCAGGGCCTATAGAATAATTCCAGTTTGCTTTGTAGAAGCACCTCCACTTTTCCAACTCTTTCCTGGCTTTTCCAAGGGATTCAACAGAGCTGGATTGTGCCTGGCTGCAGAAGGCAGCAGGTAGAGGGTTTGGGGCTCGCTCCTGCTCCTCAGGCTGGGGAAGGCCCGATGGCTGCGGGGATCAATAACCCCTGTGTTTCCAGGCCCTGCTTATTAAAGGTGGTGCACGGAAAAAAAATAAGAACCATTCCCTATTTATATCTGGAACTTAATGAAGTGAAATTATCACAGCCGACAGGCGCTGGTGCTGTAATTCAGAGACACGGCTTGGCTTGGAGGGATCTGCAGGCTGTTTTTATTCCAAATAATAAAAAAAAGAGTGAAACCTAATCCTCTAATCAGTTCCAATTTACATATTCACGGCTCTTATTTCCAGCCTGCTCAGAGGAAAAAAAAAGATAAGTGTTGGAGTCACGAAGCGATTATTTGATTAAGTAATTATTAATCCCAGGGTGCTCTGATTAATTCCCAGCAAGTTAAACAAACGGATTGGAGCTGGGCTGGTCACCTTCTCACCATTGTCACACACAGGGGGAAAAATCCTGCAGAGATATTTTTACCTGCTCCACACTGAGGAGTTTTGTTCACTGAAGGGCTCCCCTGCACTCCCCAGGGGTTAATACCCTGCTAAATGAAGTGTTACAAGTTGGAATTTTATCTGTGCCTGACTCCAAGACCAAATGCTGATCTGTGTTTTCAAGCTGGAAACTCCAGGCTGGATCTGTGAGCAAGCTGTTTTTTAAATCTTTCAATAAATGAAAAATAAAAATAAACAAACAAACAAACAAACAAAAAACCCTCTGAATGTGTTTTTTTAACATCTTTTTATTGACTGCACTGATCTGTTGTGGAGATAATGTCATAGCTGAGAGTCCTTCAGAGCGGGGTCTATCCACTGATTTCAAGAGAGCTGAGAGAGAAGCTTCAAAATATCATTTGTCTTCAGAAAATGCGAAAACACTGAGTAAAAACAAACACGCAACTGATGTTTTCCAGTTTTACTGGAGTTTTTAATCCTAACAGGCTAAAACCTCTTGTAGTTGGTTGCACAAGCAAACACACCAAACCCTCAAGTGCTGTTCACTTCAGCTCAAAAGCTGCTCTAAAACCAGCCTGTCTCAGCCTCTCCATTCCTCCTCTTAGCCCCTATCCAGGAAAAAGCCCAGGAAAATAGGAAGGTGATGTGTAAGCCCACAATAAATAAACTGAAAACATATTGCATGAAGGGAAAAAGTGGGAACCACACACCAAAACCTCCCTCTGAACATCTTTTTGCCATTTGCCATGAGTGAAGTGAATTCATGGCACAGGGACAGGCTAGACTGAAAAACAGAGTTAATTAAATATCTTGGATGTTCTAAAACTGCTGATAAAGGCACCCAGTTACTGAACAGGGACCTTCAGTTGGTGGCTGTGTCAGATCAGTCAATTCTGGAAGTGTATTTTTAATTCCTTGTCCATTCTTTTACTTCTGAACCATATCTTCTCTGATCTCAGGTGCAGATCCATCCCATTAACCACAAGGGATGAATATTGGGATCAGGACTGGAAAGGAAGCCCAGCTTCAGGAGGATTTGTTAATTAAATACAATATTCTTAATGAAAAATTCTTCCTGCTGCCATTTCCAATGACCCAAGCCTTTCCATCATCAATAATTCCTAGTGC
This sequence comes from Taeniopygia guttata, assembly GCF_048771995.1. NCBI lineage: Eukaryota > Metazoa > Chordata > Aves > Passeriformes > Estrildidae > Taeniopygia > Taeniopygia guttata. The sequence continues at coordinate 830,946 of NC_133043.1, forward strand.
CAATTTTAAAGCTCCTGATTAAAATGAGGCTCTAAATTCCTTTAAAATTTTTGAATTTGAAAAATGTAAATTCTCTCTGCTGAAGATAGGTTTGATTTTTTTTGGTTTTAGTTTTGTTATTTTGGGGGATTTCAGTAAAGAGCTCTCAGCTCAGTTTGAATATTCATCACCAGCCTTGCAGTGGGATGAAATCATTGGTCAATCCTCATGGATAAAACTTCCTTAGAAGCTTCAGAAATACTGAGCAAAAGCCATTTCCTTCTGTGCAGGCCACTGTATTCCAAGGAGGGATGGGAAAATGTCAGGTTCCCCATGGATGAGAGGCCTTGTGAAGGCTGAGCTGGAACAGACTTAAAGAATAAAGAAGCAAAGCATCTCCTCCATGGATCCACCTTGGGCAGCACCAGAGCCCAGCCAGGGCTGCACCCAAATGAACCAAAATGGCCCCAAAATGCACGAGCGCTCCCGGGGGCTCTCCCTGGGATCAGTTCTGCTCCATTGGCACCTTGGAGTTCATTGTCCCATTCCAGCTTCAGCCCAGGCAGTCCCATCCTGCTTGTTTTTCTCTCTCCAGCCCACGGTGTTTGTGCTCCTGGGCTGAGGTTTGGATCATTTGTCCTTGGTGCCCAGCTGGAGCAGGAATTGTTTTGTCTCTGCTCTGTGCAGAGAGCTCAGCATCCCCTCATGTGGAGCCCAGACCCACACACTGAAGCACAGAATGGGAAAAATAGAAAAGCTGAACCTGAGGCATTACATGCAGCAGCAGAGGATGAGACAGAGCCAGGGCTACAAGTGAAGGAGCTCCTCAGCCATCAGGAGCAGAATGATGATGGTAAATGACACAGCCATGAGTAATGGGCACCATCCAGCTCTTCCGTGTCTTTCATGAGCTTGGGAACAGCTCAGCTTTTGAGGCAAGAAAATATTCTGAGGTTTGGGTTGAGGAAGATGAAAGCTTTTGTTGTGAGTGAAATGGAAAGTTTTGCTTCTCCTCTGTTCCAGTGACGTTACTGGGATAAAGACAAGACCCTCTGAATTAATTGTCACTCTATCTACACAGATCTGAGAACATTTATCTTTAGGAGTTGCTCATACCACCAGCAATCCCCCCCACCCTGAAGCTTCTTTTTATTCATGGCAAAATTTTTAGTCACGTCATCTGTGTGGTGTCTCAGCATCTTCTAGCACAGCATTAACCAAAGGCAACCAAAAGCTGCTCCTAGGGCCAGATTTATTCATCAAAAACTAGCCTGAAGTGCCTTTAGAAATGGCAATTAACGCACAAAATCAAATTTCTTCCTGGAAGATGTTGGTGTTGATTTCTCTTTCTCCCACCAGATCTTTGGAGCAGCTCTCTGTGGGACTGCTGCCTCTGCCTGAGACTTCACCACCACACTCCTGAAGGAAATCCTTGGATTCAGGAAGGTTGCAGGGGATGGGGCTTGGGGCAGACTGAAACACGCTCCAGAATCTGTCTGCAACACCCCGGAGGATGTGTGGGGAGGGCTGTAAGAATGCAACCAACAACTTCACTGCCTTTCAAACCTTTCCAAGTTGAAAAGAAACTACCAGGCCACGCAGAGATCTCCAGAAAGAAAATCACTACTGAAAATGTGGTTTGATGGTTTTGTTCTGCGACCACAAAATCCTTCTGCTCCTCTGACTCGCTGTCACACTCAGGAGGCGCCATCAGAGCTGGGCAAGGAACCTCTGGGCCGATATTTCATCGTGGAAATGAAAGGCAAATCAGGGGGCAGTTCAAAAGCTTTTCCAGGAATCTGGAATATTGGCTGCCTGCTCCCAGCCGAGCCTGGCCCAGCTCCAGGGCTGTGTCATCCCAGCCATACGTGTCCCACGCTGGCTGGGACCACCCAGCATCTCCTGTAGCGCTCCAAATGCAAAACTTCCTTTCTTTAGCATTTGAAAAGATGGTTTTTAAGTTGTTATCCAGCAATGGCTGCCTTGACTTATTCAGCACAAACTTCTCTGTGTTTGATAAGCAAAGGTGGCCAAGTAACACAGATATTGACTGGTAAATATTTTCCCAAAGAGGAACAGGGAGCACCGTGTGTTTTGTTAACCACTGGGTCAGATAATTGAGTGTTCAACAACATTTGAAAGCCCTGTGAGTTTTTAAGTAAACTCTAGAGCTGAGATAAACCTTGGGAAATGCAGGTAGAACAACCAATACTCATTGATGTGATAAAAGGGTTGAAAATTTCACTGAAACTGGGATGTGATACCTTAAAGTCTCGTGGAATAACACTGAGCCGAAGAAGGAAGAGACAAACCCAAGGAGCTGGGCACAGGTACTGCCCCATCCCAGCGTGTACCACCTCGGGATGAGATCATGGGAGCTGCAGGCCTTGAGAAATCCGATGAGCAAAGATCTTTATTTGTCTGGTGCCCCAGGATGAGCAGAGCTGGAAGGGTCCTTTCAGCCCAGTCCCAAAGTAACGTGTGTGCTGCTTTAACCTTTCTGAATTTCAAACCACCTCCTACCTAATGGACCAAAAAAGAACAAGTAATAATCTGAGAGGGCGGGAGAGAAAATCTGTCAGCCTGAGTCAGACTATTGGACCATCAACCCAGTATCCTGTCTCCGAAACGCCGTCAGTATCTGACACTTCAGGCTTAGTTGGGATCATAAAACATTTTCCTCAACCTTATGTAACATCTCGGCCTGGCAAAGAGAAGATTTAAACATTGATTGCTTTCCACTCCCCTCTGTCCCATGAATGTGAATCTGACTCTTTTCCAAAATGAACAACTCTGATGAGCTGGAATTGGTTTCTGGGCAGGATGGGAAAAGCTCCTCTCTCGTTACTCATTCCTGGAGAGATCCGCTAAACCTTTGCCTCCTAAAAGGGGCACTTGAATGAGGAGACATAAAACTCCCTCCGCAGAATTCTGGGTGCCCACGGCCACCTTTTCATGGGAGCTGGAAACGCACACCACAAGACTTCATGTCTAGTCACTTTATTTTTCCCCATCATGTCTACTTCCTTTATTTTTGTATTTGTTTAAGCTCTCCATTAGTTTATTAGCTTGACAGCAGCCCAGTTAATTAGCCCGTCCTCCCTCCCCCAGCCCAAGCCCGCGAGGCTCCCCAAATGCACACAAAATTTAGTGCTGCTGCTGCTGCTGGGGCACTTCTCAAAACAAATAAAAGATTTGCAAAGCCAGCCACCAAGCATCCAACATAATTAAAGTGCATTTGTTACTTTTTGGGCCCTCGCACACAATCGGGGCCTTGTGCAGAACGAGCACTCCCCAAATCAGGCTGTTTTTCTTTCATAGGGAAGAGTGCCAGGAGTCTCCCCAGCCCAGGTAACATAAGATCCCAAGGAGCAGCAAATGGACAGTGGCAGCCAGAGTGAATGGACTGTGGGGAGATCTATATGAAGGCGAGTATCTATAGATATATGCAAACATGCACAGACAGGGCGCTATAGTTCTTCAGGGGGAAAAAAAAAATTAAAAAAAAAGCAGTGGAAAGGCTCCCAGAAATGACTGCTCCATGCACAGGTATGTAAATGACTCTGGAGTCTCGCTGTCCACCACCTCAATCAATTACAAGGTTATTCAAGATAAAACAAACACCATTTCAATTAACTGCATATACAGCAGTGGTTAGAGGCACACGCAGGGAAGAGGAAGTGGGAGGAATTTTTGGAAAATTGAACTTTTTTCCTGCTGCTTCTGGAGATATGCACAAATAGAGGTTGTGGTGCTGCTTGAGATGCTGCGAGTAGAGCCATGAATGGTCTTAAAAACTCCCAACCTAAAGCTGTCATGGTCTGAACTAAAAGCAAAATGAGGGGACAAAAATAAAACAAAAAAAAAAGAGTGAATGAACATTTAAACATGTGTTTCGTTTGTGCTGGCTCAGAACAACCATTTGCAAGAGTCAGTGGGAGCAGAAATTGGAAGAGATGCTGGAGGAGCACTGGTTTTGTTGGAGAAAAGAACTGGTTTTGTTGGAGCCTGGTTTTGTTGGAGCCTGGTTTTGTTGGAGCCTGGTTTTGTTGGAGCCTGGTTTTGTTGGAGCCTGGTTTTGTTGGTTGCAGAGAAGCCTCAGCAGCTCCGTGTGAGTGCAGCTCCTGATTCCCAGCAGGATTCCCAGCCTGGGAATGCTGAGAACACACAGCTGGGTGACAGAATCTGACAGCAACCTATGAATTCAGTAGCAGCTTGAGAAGCCAGGGCAGGAATGATGACAGGGACTGGGCAAACATCACCAGGGATGGTTTTCCACCTGAGCCACAGATTTTTGCCCAGCACTGAGCAAACCATTCTACCTCCTTCCCTCATTTTTCACACTTGTGTGCAAAAGTTCCTGGTCGAGAGGACTTGCCCACTGCTCACCTGCAATCAATACAATATTCAACAGGAGTTTTAGAAATTTTTCAACTTCTTTGGCTGATGCAGTAAAACTAAAGATCAACAGGTGTTTTGAGAAAAAAAAAATTATTATTAATCAAATATTTCTGGATTAAATACACCCAGAGAAGGAGATATGACCAGAATTTATAGCCACACCACCATAAATCACCCACCAGTCTCCTGCAGCTACACTCGTGGTCATAAGCAATAAATTTATTGCAGTTGCCCAGTTTTACTTGGTGACTTCAACCAAAAAAGCTGACTGTGACCCTGCTCCTGAGAACAACAAGCAAAAGCAGGTGTATTTGAAACACCCTCATGTTAGTTTTGGTGACCCTCATTTGCAGGGGATTGGGATCTGTCACACTTCCATGTGTCCTTTCACATCTCTGATTTATATTTGTGACAGACCAGAAAAACTGAGTTTGTCATTTATTGTGGCTCTGCCCAATGGGCAGGAACTTCTTTGGGGCAAACTCCACATTTAATCCTTGTCAACCTTCTCTTTGCTGGCTACAAGAACTAAATAAAATCTTCAATTTGGGGAGGAATCAAACCCAGCACTTATTCTATAATTATTCCAACCTCAAACCCCTGACATTTAAAGAGAAAGATGAGGTCCAAATGGCCTTGCTTCAATGCCCAATTAAATTCACAAAAATCAACCTTTTCTGAGCCTTCTACCCATTGCAAAAATGTTTTTTCCTCTTCTCTGCTCACTGGCTGCCAAGGGCCACCCTAAACATGCAGAGAGCCCCGCTGAGCTCAGACACAGCGCTGGGGTTTTTGTGTATTTCCCAGGACTATTAACAGAGTAATATAATGAGAAATGAACTGAGGTTAAAGAATTCAGTGCCTCGTGTATTTTCACTAAAAACACTGGCTGCATCAGGGGACCTGCCAAGAGGAGAGTTTAATATCGTATGAAAAGGAAGAATTTTCATAATGACACTTGGCAGGGGCTGCATCCCCCCCATGAATGGAGCTGCTGGGGTTTTCTCTCCTCCTTTCTTCGATTCTCTCTGTCCCTACAGCCCAATAGCAGCACAAGGGATTTTCATTTTTAAGGGACTGGGAAGCAGTGGAACCAAGCTTTGGGCAGCTCTTCACACTTTCATTTAAGCACCTCAGTTCAGGAGGTATTTTGGGAAAGAAGTTTCCAGGCTATGCAGTTTTTTTGCAGTCAAAAGGTAAAAAGTGGAACCAGAATGCTCAGAATTTCCTAAATTGCCTAAAAATTTTGTTCCATGTGAAGCTTTCTTCTCATTTTCCAGATCTAGATAGTGGGCCAAAACAACTACTTCCTTTGTAAATGAGATTGACACTTTTTAAAGTTTTGATTTACAAAATAATGCATTTTCATTTACAAAATGATGCAGAAGAATCACCTGAGTCATTAAAACCCCTGCAGCTCCAAACAAACCAGCTGTACAGATAAAGCAATTCCCACATTTTGCCTTCCATCCTTTTATATCTGGTGACTCTTTCTAAATTTCCTAATTCTGATTGTATTCACACCAGCCCTCCCATCATGGTCGGTGTTTTATGTTGTCTCACAGCGCCGCTTGTTCCCTTTTTTCTCACTCCCATCTATTTGGAAACGTTGTGCCATGAAAAAAAAAAGAGCAAATAAAACAGAAATGAATGCCCAAACAGGAATAATAATGTTCTCTACTACGGAGATCAAACATTCTTGATAAATTCTGTTTTACTGTGCAGCTGACAGTGGTTCTCAGGCTCCAGCAGAAACTGGCACCACTCCCCAACAATGGACTGGTTTCAAACAGTTTTATCATTTTTACTAAAACTTTAGAGTCAAAACTTTGTCTGATTCAAATCCTACCTCAACCTGACAGGCTGGCCCAGCACAGTTGTAAGTGGAACAAATACAATAAAACTCTCGTCTGAGAAAGGCCAAACATCAGGGAGAACAATTCCTCGTGGAGAGATGGAAGAGCAGCAGTGGAATTCTGCTCGTTCCAGGTGACGTGTGCGAAGGAAAACAATCCCAGGGAGATTTTGGGGGGCTCCATATCCACCCCCGGGGAGTCACTCCAAGCCTGCAGCAATAAAACCCAGCCCAGGGAGCTCATTTTCCCCGAGACTCCGGGTATAAAGTCAGCAGAAAAATACCCTACAATGAGCATTACAGAATGTAACTCTCCTTTGGAGGTGACGGCAGGGCCCTCATTTGCAAGTGATAAATGTCACTGCTCTTCCATCTGCAGCCTTTTAAAACCATTTTGAGGGATGTAATGAGGCTGCACAGCCTTGGAGGGACGGGCAGGGGACAGCGGAGCCATTTCAGCTTTACTGACTGTGTCACGGGGGAGTTGTCCATTTTTTTCCCCTTTTTTTTTTTTTACCAAAATGAGGTGCCCCAGGGGAAAGTCAGCAGCTCGAAGCAGCCCCACCTGAGTGTGTCTTGGGAGGAAGCCTACTGCCTCATATTTTTTAAAAGGGAAAAAAAAAATTATAATAATAGAGCCGAGCCAAAAATATCAAGCAGTTCATAGCTGTGAAAAAGCCAGGGAAAGCTGAGTCGCCGCCGGCCAGTGTTGTTCTTCCAAACAAGCTGACCACCCTCCCTTCATAACATTTTATTTATTAAAGCAAAATTGGCCAACTGGAATAAAATTATGCGCTATTCATATACATATGTATATCTATGCACGTATGGTTATTAATGACTGTGTTTCCATACAACCACAAACTCCCTATAGATTTTTTTGAGGGGGGATGAGCTACTGAATTCGTTAGTGAAGGAAAAATTTAAACGGTGTGGACGGGACGGGGCAACAATTCAGTTATAAGTCAGTTATAGCTGTTATAATTCGGGTATAACGCGGTTATAATTCGGGTATAAGTCGTTTTAAGCGTTATAATTCACATTTAATTCCTGAGGACGCCGCGCAGGCCGCGGGCCGCTCCCGCACGCCGTTGCCGTGGCAACAGCGAGCTCGCCTCCCATTGGTCGGTGCGCGGCGCGGCAGCCAATCAGCGCCCAGCATTTCGCCGCCGGCAAGATGGCGGCGGCGAGGCGCGGGCGGGCGGAGGAGCGGGGCGGCGAGCGGGGCTGGTTTTAAGGGATAAAATCGGTGTGAATTATTCCATCCCTGAGCAACCCCGTCCTTAACCAGTCCTCCCAAGCAGCCTTCTCACACAGCAAATAATCCTCAGCGACCTTCTGGCTGAGCATTCACAGAAACACCCTCCTAAATTGACCAAGCGCTGGAGAGGCTCAGGGCAGCAGAAGCAACACCTTCGCTATTTTCCGTTATTTGCCTTTTTTTTTTTTTTTTTTTTTTTTTTTTTTTTTTTTAAATCCCCACTGTGTTAATTCCCATTTTTAAAGTCCCCCGTATTTACCTGCAGCCCAGTCTAGACAGCTAATGAAATAGCAAGAGCCCAGTGGGTTTTCAGAAGAATGTCAACAAAAAGAGAATCAGAAGTGAATGGATTTAAGAATTGGATGGGGGCTGAGCGTGCCTCAGGCTGGGTATCCCAGGTTTATTTGGTATATTGTTGCTATTCCTAAAATCCCCACAGGAATCACCCCGTTGTTCTGCGGGCTGCAAGGAGCTGCAAGTCACATTTACAAAATGTGCTCAAAGATGCAGTGGGATCCCAGAGGGAATTTTCCAGACAGTTCATAAAACCAGCTTGTGAGTCACCACTGGAAGCTAATGGGAGTAAGGCCTGGAACTTATCTAGGTGCTTTTAATAAATCCTACTCTTTCCATATCGACATGATTAAATGCATAATGTGCTTTTTTTAACGGTGACCCAGTGTTTATCCAGTGCCAAGAGCAGCAAGCTGAGCACTAAAATACTCCGTACTTCTGGAAAATAGTGCCTACTCTGGAGAATCCAAAATATTAATGAGCAGGTAAGTGTGCAGGCAGGCTGAGACAGAAATGGAGCTTCTCCTTCACAACAGAGTTTTGTCTTTTAATTTCTGTGCAGATTCTAAACTTCACAAGTTACTTCTCAGTTTTCAAGGCCAGATTTTCAGCTTATTTTTGCTTCTCCCAGTGAACATCCCCAGAGCTGTTGTGTTTTACATGAAACACACTCCTGACAGTGATTTTCAGAAAGAAAGGGGGAAAAAAATAAAATCAGCAGCGATTTTCTTTCAGTGTTAATTGTTTATTTATCATTCCCTTCCATGGATGCAGTTGGATAAAAATCCTTTTTGCTCAGGAGCATGCTGTGAGAAGGGAAGGGAAAGGAAGGAAAATGAAGGAAAGGGAAAGGAGAAGGGAAAACTCCTCATACACTGACTAAAACACATTCAATGATATTGAAATTATAAAATTCAGAGCCAGAAAGAAATTAAATAGGTGGTGTCATTTTCTCATGCTACACCTGAGTTTGGACGTTTGCCTGACACGTTCCTAAAAAAGTTTTGAACACCTCCAGGTATCTCCTGTGACATTGTGGGGTTGAGCTTCTTAATGTTCCACCTCTGTGCACTGAGCAAACTTCAAAACTCCAAAATCAAGCCTGGAGCAAACTGAAATTGCCCTGAAGTGCCTCCCTTCGGCTTGAATAGCTTAGAACTAAATTTGTGTTTTAAGAAAATGGAAGACATCTGGAGTGTTGTTTTTCCTGAGGTGTTTTCTGCTTTTATTCGGGAAGTCCAAATTGAGGATTTCGTGTGGAACCTGTGTGTTGGTTCCATGCTGCATTCCTGGGGGATAACTGGGATCGGGAAGTGGCTGCATCATAAAAAGAGTTGAGCAATACCCTGTGATGGAATTTTGGGTGACAAGAGTATCCCTGAACAGTTCAGAAGCTGCACACAGAGGAAGAATCCAGGCCCAAAAATAAAACCTTCCCTACCTGAGTTGAACATTTTTTCACTCTCAGATGAAAGTTGTTGCATCAAACTTGATGGAGACACAGTTGATATTCCATAAGTGGCCAGGAAAGGAAATCCCAGTTGAAATGAGTCACCATTTTTGTGCAAATATTAACTTTGGCTGATAGACATTTCTGCTGATATCTCTTTTCCAGATCTGTCTCACAGTACATTGTCTTGGCTGGATTGAGCTGGAGCCTTTGGTTCTTTGAATAACTTTCCTTTTTCACTCTTTTATCTATTTATTGTATCTGAAAGGTAAAGAAAACACAATTTTCCCCATGATTCCACTTCCAGCAATGCAGTATTAAATTTTGCGCCGGTGGAAAACTTTGATTTAATAATGACAAAAAGCACAGTGCTGGAGGATTTGGGCTCCTATACTAAAACAAGTGGAAAATCCAAGAAGCTGGCACATCCTGTTTCCCAGGATCTCCCTGGCCTTCCACCCCCATGCTCTGACTGGTTTATTTTAGAAAGAAAAAGAATCTGTTAGAATTATTTCAAATTTATTTCGCATTTATTAGAATTATTTAGAATTTATTTTATGTAGAAGTGGGCTCTGTAATTAATATTTAATTTTGAAAAATCTTCATATTCCCCGACAAAACACTCTTCAAGATTGCACTCACCAACTGTAGAGAATTAATTACAGATAATAAGAAGAGAGGAAATTAATTAAATATGGCTCATTCCTGGTTCTTGATCCTGCAAACCTCCACACCTGCGATGGAGGAACACGGAGATGCAGAGCTGGAATCCACAGCTCCAGGTGTCTGGAGGAGATGTGGAATTTGGAGCATTATGGCGGTAAAACAGGACTGAAGTTGGAGCTGTTAAACACATGAAAAGTCTAGGATTGAAATAAATCCCTTTTTAATTTATTCTTTGTCGGTCTCTTTCCATTGTGTGGCTGTTCAAGTGCTGCTGCAAGGTGACAAAGGGCATTTCTCCTCCCAGGATCCTGCAGCCCTGGGGCTCCCATGGCTCTCCCCGCGCTGCTGTTGGGCCTGCAGACAGAACTCAAAATTTACCTTTCCAAGCAGCATTTTAGGGAAGGTGGGCATAAATAACCCAGGTTTGGACAATGTACCAGGGCTCACACCCTCAGCCTTGCAAATTGTGCCCCAGGATCCTCAACAAGTGGGCAGGGGTGGCATCCTGCAGCGATGTATTTTCTTGCTGACCTCAACACTCGTGTCCCCTGTGGTGCCACCTTCCCCTGCAGGCTGGCAGCTGAGACCTGGGGACACTGCAAATAGCCAACATTTATTTCACCCTTTTTGTCATTCCTGGAAAATGAGCTGCTGCCCAGATACGGGACAGCCAGCAGGGAAAGGAGCTGGGAAGGGTTCCACGAGCAGATTAACTGAGGGAGGCACAATTCCAGGGCATCATCCAGGAGCTCTGCCTTGGTTTGCTGCTTTGTTTGACATTGTCAAGTTTGTGTTGTTTCATTTTGGGTCCTTGTTTCATCTTATTTTTGGACTTCTGGGCTGCTGCAGCTTGCAGAGTTACTGAGTCCCTTTGCACTTATCTTATCTGGGTTTCCTCATTTCCACTATTAGGTGATGTCTGACACCTTTTGGGTCCGATCTGGTTGTCTGGACATGCGGTGAGTCACTCCCTGTCCCCCAGAATTTTCCGACCTCCCTCACCCCTGCTTTGAGGGGAAACTGTTTTCAGCAGGTTATCCCGGCCCTTTGATGGGTACAGCCACATCTGGATGAGGGTTCAGATGGAAATCTTGCAGGAAAAAAAGGTGTTCTGGTCATTCTTCTGGAGGGAGTGAAGTCGGAGGATGTGGGAAGTTTTCACACTGTTGGGAGTGGTTCTGCTTTGTGTAGCAAAACCTCTGCTCTGAGTTCTCCACAAGGGAATGACCCCAAATGTTAAACAAAGAGCTGTGACAACGGGGGGGCAGAAATGCTCTGGTCTCACACTTATCTATTTGCTCTGCTCTGATCCCTGGTGATGTTCTCTCAGCCCCGAGGCCCTGGACACAGCTTCCTCTCCCTTTCTGCCCTCCAGCATCCCGGAGGAGCCGGATGATCCAAGCTGGGCCCCGATTTTTGCCGATTATTGCTCAAGAGGAGCTTTGATCCTCACGGGCTGATCCCATGGCAGCCCGGCGCTTGTAATTGCATTCCAGCGGGTATCCCTAATTCCCCCGGAGTGCGGAGAACAATCCCCTGAAGTCAGGCTGCTTCCTCTGCACTGCAACTGCTGGCGGGTGCCCAGAGATTACTGACTCCTCTGAGTCATTTGCGAGTGTGATGCTTGGCTAAAAAAACTGTTTCCAAGAGCCCTATCATCATTAATCATTAATTATTGCGATTGCCCACGGTTGGAACCGAGCAGGTGCTTCGGGCCGGACTGGAAGAGCCCGTGGCACACAGAAGGTCTGGGTTGTCCCCATTCCATCCCTGCCAAGTGATCCAAGTCACTCAGCAGTGGCAGAACCTGGCATTTTTCCCTGCCCAAAGGAGTTTGCAATTTGAAGAAGAGCTGCTTTCTTCATCCTGCCTTTTGAGCCGTTCCCATCAGCAGCATGAATTCCCATCTTGCTTGTATTAAAATGGAAATGAGGGCGCTCAGGGCTTCACCTAACCTGTGGGGGGGAAGTTCCATTGCAGGAATGGGTTCAAGGCTCTGCTCTTCCACCCTTGAAATGTGTTGGAATTATGGTCTGGGGACTGAAACGGGGAGAAAAAAGGGCTTTGAGGGAGCTGACAAATGCCAGAATTCAAATCTCGAGGCACAATGCCAGAGTGGGGAGACCTGGGGGCAAGAAATCAGTGTGAGGGACAGGGGTGGGTGACAGGGTCGTGGTGAGGGTGGGTCAAAGGATTCAAATCAGAGCGGCACAGCTGGATCAGGTGAAGGATCCAAATTAGAGCTGCACATCTGGCTGAGGTGAAGGATTCCCCCAAACACTGCTGCCAGCACCTGCTGGTGGCTCTGTCACACTCGAAGAAGCCCTTAGGGAGTGAGTAACAGCTCCCAGTTCCTCAATGAGACCTGCAAAGGGCTCAGTTAAAATGTGATTGGTTTGTTGGAGATAAGACAATTAGGAACGAGTTGATGCATGAGTTGCTGCTGCTGGATTTGAGAGCCCCACAGGCCCGGTGTTCTGAAGTCCCTCCCAACATTTCTCACCTAGCTGTTAGACCAGAAATAAAAGTTGGTTTTGCATTAAAATGCATATCTCTAAACAATTTCCATTTTATTTATTAAGCAAAAAGAAAATAATACTAAAATATTCATAATGTCAGCCTTCTAAAACATTTTTATCCCAGTACCAAGGGCAATAAAAATACCTTCTAGGGCAAAAGAAAGAGCAAGAGAGTGATGGGAGTCTTTAGTTCCCATAAATTTAATTCCTTTAAAGTCTGGACACCCTGGGCGGATGCCTTGGCGCAAAAATGACCTCCTGGCTCCTCCTTTTTGTCTTTGTTTTTAATTGGAGCCAGGAGAAGGAGCCCAGCATTTGCCAGGTGAATGCAAGCTGTGCCCTGGCAGGAATCCTGCAGAGCCATTCCTGGTTTGTAGATTAAAATAAGGACAGGGAAAGGGGTGGAGAGGGAAGAGAAGGAAACCCGAGAGAGGACAGCAAAACACTTCGTTCTAATTCAGGTGAAAAAGTTCATCTGGGTGTCCTCACAGAGCGTCTGCCACGTACAGGGTGGAGGAGGAACAAATTCCTTTTGGACATGTGCAGTATTCCCGAATTCTCCCGGTGTGCCAGCCTTTGGGAACAGCCCCAGGCTGCTGCCTGCTCAGACAGCATGCCCAGGGAAGCTCTGGGAGCAGCTCAGACACAGGGCTGGTTTTTGGGTGCTGTTGGTGGTGTTGGGGCTGATCCACTGCAGCTCTGGCTGTGTTTGATCCCTGACTCTCTTTCCTCAGCCTGAAAACGTGCACGGTCCTGATAAGATGAGGAGCTCAGGAGCTGAGTGGTTTCAGCTCTGGCAAACAGAGGCTCTGAGCCCATTTTTCAAGCTGCTTTTGAATGAACCACTTCTCTTTGTGGGCTTTGAATTCTAAAGGACTTCACGGTGAGGGCCAGATTTCACAGAGTCAAAGAACTCTGGAATGGTTTGGGTTGGGAAGGGACCTTAAATCTCATCCCATCCCACCCCCTGCCATGGCAGGGACACCTCCCACCACCCCAGGGTGCTCCAAGCCTCGTCCTTGGACGCTTCCAGGGATGGAGCAGCCACACCCTCTTGTATTCCTCATACCTCCACACTTCCTCTTACTTCGTTTACAAGGTTTACAAAGCCTACAGTTATAGCTGTCGGAATCTGTGGTATTGATGATTCTGAGATTGTAGAAAGTCTCTGTCTGTCAGCCCCGCTGCCAAAGCAGAAGCCATAATTGGTCTGTGCTGTTTCAAGGTTGTTTATTCTGTTTATCTCTAACATGTTCTGCTGCCCTGCCGCAGCTCTGTCCTGCAGGGCAGCGTGTGGGGCTCTGCCCTCAGTGGGATGGTACAAACATTAAATACCACAAACTACCTGTGCTGGATTTACAATAACGTGCCAATATCTGTCACCTACGTTGGACAGTGTGTCCCCAGCCTGAACCAACAGAAAAATGCCAACACCACAGTGAAACATGGAGGGCATGAAGAAGGAGAAAAAGGACAAGACACACCCAATTTCCTCCATCTTGTCCCCTTTGGACCCCTCATCTAGAATCCTAAAATTTTACTTTTGCACCCGTGCCACACTTAATTATTACTTATATCAAACACTCAGAGCTGGTAATTCATCCTGTAAGATTGAAAACTCTTTTCCATGGACAGAGATCACAGCCAGTGTCTCTGGGGGCTCTGTCCAGGGGGGTTCTGACCCCTGCCAGGGTCCCAGACCTGCCAGGGCAGCCACAGGGAAGCCCTGGCCTCCCACAATAGCAAACAAATATCACTAAATACCTTTCCTTTAGTAAATTTTAAAACATTCCTATTTCAGTAGACACGTTATCTTGGCATCCATGTTAAGAGTTGTAGGAGTTTTAGGTGTTAGAATTTTAGAAGAGCTGATGTTGTAACTTCTTAGTAAATTAAAAAGTGGACTTAGTTTGGTTGGTAATTTTTAAAATAGGTTTGACTTCATTGATTCCTTTTAGAAGTTGTTGTAAATTCTGTGGATTGTTGACGCTGGTTTGGAGTTGTATCTTTTGAGGTGTAATTGTTTTTTTAGACATTTTCTATTTTAGATACATTTAGGGTGGAACTTCTTGAATTTTGGGTATAGAAATTTTAAGTTTATTATTTTGGATTTTAGTAATAACACTAGTATGAGTTTGTTTCATTTTTGGTTTTGTTGGAGTTGTGATGAGTAAATTATTTGTGTAGTGTAGAATCATGGATCTTGGCTGTTTTTGTTGAACTGAAGATAAAGCTTGTGTAATAAAATATTAGAAAATTATAGGCGAATTTTTTCTTTTACTTTAGGCAATTAATTAATTTAAGCCCCTTTATTGCCAGATTTTCCTGCACACAGTGCTTGGTCACTAATGGCAAAAACATCTTTGCAATAAATCCCCCTGAAATTCGATGTTAACACTCTCACTGAATGGCTCTGCTGGGCCATTTTCCACCCAGAGAATTTTCTGATACAAAATCATCTCTTTGCAAAATCAAACTTGCTCCTGGAGCCTGCCACAGTTTTGCCAGAAAAATTCAGCTCATCAGTGGGGAAACAGAAATGACAGCATCCTGCCTGTCCATCTGGAAGCCTCACAATGTAATTTTTTTTGCTGTCTATTGAAGGAAAAAAAAAAACTGAAATAAAACATTTCTTTCATTTTTCAAGCAAACAAACAAAAACTTAACAGAACTTGGAAATCCCTGCATGCAAATGAATTCATATCAGGGTTGTTGCTGCCATTTTATTGGGATTTTTGTCCCTGACAGAATCATTTCCATCATTATTTTATAACGATTTTTTTTATTATTAATCCTGGAGAGGAAATTCCATTTTCAGACAGAAATTGAAACTAACTGGGAAGACAAGGCAAGGAGCAGAGAGAGCAGGGAAGCAGTCACAAGATATGCTTGACCTTGGAAAAATTAGTTCACCTATTTCACAAAAATTATCTTTTGGCTAAGCCGGAGCCATGTTCCTGTGGAATGGAGTTGGTTTCTAATTGATTACATGCAGAGCCCGCTCAGAGGGCTGAAAGGCAACGCTTGAACATTTTTATTCTCTCTGTTATTGAAGAGATCCCAAGTTCAAACCAACCATTTTTAAGCTGCCATGTTTCCTATTATGTTGGTAATCAATTCCCTGGAACTTTGTCTGGCTGAGGATGCAAGTTCAGATCTCAAAAGGATTTCTGGGCTTAGGAAATCCTAAAGTTCCTTCCCTGGAGTGGCTGAGACACTGAAAGCCCCAGGGAGGGGCTGGTCCCATCATTATTTCAGTTATAGGAACTTTCCCTAAAATACAGCAAGTTTCACTCAAATGTGATTATATCCTCCAATTTTATAAATGGCCATATCCAAGGTTTAGGATCCTAAAATCCATCCCAAATTCCCTGGCATATCTATATCCCAATATTTATTGATTGGAGAAGCACTTGTCTTTATTTGCCATTGTTTGTGCTGAGTAAACTCCTTGGAGACAAGGAGTAAATTCCTCGGAGATCTTGTGGCCAGATCGATTTGTGGAGCTGTTTCTGTGTTTTCTGATGCAATCCAGTGTAACAATGTTGTATCCCAGTAAACATGGAAATGGAGCAAGGAAAACATTTCTCAATCCACTTCCTAAAAATACTGCTCTGCCTGGGGAGGGGCTGGAGTTTTATTCCAGGAGCTCATTCAAGCCCTCCTCGGTTTCCACAATGTCTCGGATTTGACTCAGGCTTGGATTTCATGGCTTTATGGGTTGGGTAACAAAGCGCTCCGTGGGCCAAATGCCCACGAGTGTGACATGCAAGCGCCATTCCTGAGTCCAAAGTGCCGTTCCCGGGTGGAAAAGTGCCAGGCATGGCTGGAAGCAAGCTCTGGATCTGGCAGGGTGGGCAGATCACCAAGCACATTGCTGGGAGGGGCTTTCTGGAGTTGCCTGTAGGATATTCCAAAATATATATATATATTCTTTATAAAATATATATTCTTTGTTCTGCAGTGATGCCTTTATTCTGGGATTTGGGGGGTTTGGTTTAATTTGGTTTAATTATCTTTCTTCCCCTCCTTCCCTGCTGACTCCTGAGATGGAACCTGATAGAAACCCAAGTTTTGAGCTCCAAGTTTTGTCATTCCTGGAGGGAATGACAGGGGACCAAATTCTCTGGTGTTGGGTGAGGAGCAGCACGGAGATGGGGCTGAGTCTCCAGAGGGGCTGTGCCTCAGGTGTCCCCTCCTCATGGAACAGTGGAGAACTTCCCAGCCTGGCAGAGCACAGCACAGATTCCTGTCTGTTCTCCGATCCCGCTGCTTTTGTTCCTGTTTCCGGGCACCTGACAGAGCACATCATCCTCTGGTGATATCTGGGGGCAGATCAGAGCCCCCCTGTGCATTTTTAGTCACTGCAGCCCCCTCCCCGAGGGAATCCATTCCAGCAGTGCCACCTCGGCTGGATGGAGCTCATCCAGCTTTACCCAGGGCAATTCTGTGCGCTGACATTAAATCCGAGTGCTTTCTCCAGACACAGAGATTGTTCCATGATGCAGAAAGTCCTCCTGCCCCTTTCCTCCCCGCATGTCTCTGGGTCTGTCTAAAAATAGCCCTAAACATCTGAAAATGTGTTCTAATCTTTTAACAGGGAAGTGGATGAGGTCACAAGGCTGGCAAGGGACTGGTGGAGAGAATGCTGATCTTGACACATCCTACAGATCCAAGGGGGGGTGAAAAAAGGTGGGGAGAAGGGGCCCAGAATGTCCTTTTGCCAGTGGTTTTTGGCTCTGTCTTTGGTGCAGATGAACCCTTGTGGGTTAAAAACTCTTTTGATATAAAGAGGGCAGGATGGGATGGGATCAGCTGTTCTGCTTTCAGCACTGTGAACTGCCCAGAGCGCGGAGAGGGAAAGAGAAACCAAGGGATCCAAGCACAAAAGCCAAGGTGGGCATGGACAGAAAAAGACAAACCCATGGATTCAAACACAAAAGCCAAGGTGGGCATGGACAGAAAAAGGCAAACCCATGGATTCAAACACAAAAGCCAAGGTGGGCATGGACAGAAAAAGGCAAACCCATGGATTCAAACACAAAAGCCAAGGTGGGCATGGACAGAGCATGGAAAGAAAAAGACAAACGAGTAGATTCAAGCTCAAAATCCAGTGTAGACACAGCCAGGGCACAGCTCTGCTCCACTCTCCGTGTGCAGCAAGAAATGGAGGGATTCTCTTTCCACATGGTTTGGATGAAGTCCTCCCTTTTGAGTGTGGAAAATGTGTTTTCCTTGTTGGCATTTGCCAATATCCCAGCCCTGCCTTGTCCCTGGAGGAAAGCTGAGTGTGCAGAGCCAGGGTAGGAAGCTCAGGAGCGCAGGAAAGTGAAATATCCAGCAGTCCATGGGAGCAGGCAGCATCCAGGCTGGAGGTTCTCATAAGAGTTAATAAAAAAAAGTATTAAATATCCTTCTGCCACCCCGACAGAGATTGCCTGGGATAAGTATTCCCTGAATTCTCATTTCCTGCTCCCGCACATCGGGCCGGGCTGGCAGAGTCACTCAGGCGTGAAACGCTTTGCTCCAAACTCACAGCAGCTCCATTCCAGGTCTATTATTTGCATAATTGGGTGCTAAGGAAAACAAAGCCAACAAATTGCTGATAATTGCCCGGTGTCAATTATAGGGGATAGGTCAGAGGTGCAGCAGGAGGGTGAAGTCTCCAGGTGTGTGGAGGTCAAAAGCGACTGGGTTTTGAGGGGAAGCTTGTTAGGGGTAATAGCTATCAGAGCAACTGCACTGACTCGTGTTAAAGCCGTGTTTAACAACGTGTTCTGCAATATTCCAAATATTCCAGGAGAGAGGGAGCACTGCCAATGGGAGTTCTGGGGTAGGGCCCCCCTGAAAAGGGGCCCTGGGGAGAGCTGTGAACGCTGGGGTTGTGTAAGGCGTGGTACAAGACAGCTGCAAAGGAGGACACGAGCACAAAAAACCTGTTAGAAAAGAGAACAGAGGTCCCCAAATGAATTTAGTACCTGAACTAAAAAAGCTGTTTCCCAGGAAAGTTCCCATGGCATTTCAGATGGCTGGGAAGAGAAATCTGCACTGCTGAGGTGAGACTGAACCTGAGGGTCGGGAGGGAATGAGCCTCCCCTGATGCTTTGGGTTGATCCAGAGCCCAGTGCAGGTGGATCGCTGGATCAGTTCCCTCTGAAACTGCAAAGTTCCCTGGTGCTGAGGAACATGAAAAAACATGGAGAGCCTGAGGAATGCCTTTTGGAAATGGCCTCGCTTTTAACTACCGCTGCTCCTTATTGCTGCAAAATCCTCTCCAGAAGCTCCTTGGGTAGGGGACCACCTCCCAAATTTCCAGGGGTGCTAAACCCTCTCCAGGGCAGTAGAAGGAGCGTGTGCTCCTCAGCTCCCCTCAATAACAGCTTGTCACACAAGCACAGAGGGCACACAGGGGACTCTGCTGGGACATGATTTCCCTCATTCTCTCAGGGATTCTCTTTGCCCTCTGTCTTCAGCTGCAGCAGCCGAGGCAGGAGAGGAACTGCCTGACAAAGGTTTCATTGACACAAGTGGCTGATTTTTGCTAGAAAGCACTTCCTTCTCTGCTGAAGGCTTTGAAGTGTTGCCTTTGTTCTTTCAGGCTTGCTATTTTTTTCCCCCCACTCTTTAAAAATGATAGGCAAAATACTTGAAAGTCATCTTTTAGTCCAGACGGAATAACAGGCGCAGCAACAGAAACCCTTCATTTGAAAAGGTGTCATCCTGCTCGAGTGATGCATTTGAAATATCATTTTCTAATCCTTGTTAAGAAAACAGTGCCTTGAATAATTGAGAAGTGCTGGTTGAATTTTAAACCACAATTTACTCTTCAGATTGTCTTCTTCCTTCTGTGTATCCCTGGCTCTGCCGCCTCTGATCTTTGTCCCTCTTTCATGTGGCTTTGGCTTCACTGTCTGCAGAATGGATTCATGAACTCCCTGTAAAGTGCAGGGAATCAGCATCCAAAGGTGCCATTGTGAGGCAAGGGGTTAGAAATAAATCTGGTTTTTAATATCTGAGCACTCTGCTGGATTTGCGTGCACCAAAACCTGAAATGCTGTTATTTCTGGTTTTGCCCTTTAGCACCAAGTGCTGTTCATCCCCAGTGTGGTTCTCCATGGCTGAGTAAATGGAAATTTCACTTCCTTGGTGAGAGGATCAGATCTGCTTCAGACCCTGCAGGATCAGGTCCTGGAGGTGCCAGGTGAGGAAAAGGACCTGTGATAACACTGCCAGCAAGGCAGTCCTGCTCCAAAGAACTCCAGCTCAGGCAGACCACAGGGATCAGGGACAACTTGCTGTGGTTTGACGCTGCAATGCTGGAGTGAAACGGGGCTGGGTTAACGCCTGATTCACTCCCTTGCTCAAAGTTCTCAAGTCCATCTCTCCAGGCTGTTGTTCTCCACCAAAAAGTGCTTCCTTGGCAGGGAAGGATGGGTGATTCCAGCAGTGCAATTCCTTTTAGGGCTCCCAGATTGGGCTGAAAAGCTTTTGGATGCAGAGCCTGGCCTTTTTATTCCCCACCCCACAATCAGTGGCTCATCTGCCTCAGCTCTGAGCTGGCAGCCGGGGAAAAGCGCAGAGCTGAGCAGCAGCAAGGGGGGTTTGTGTCCACACTCAAATCCCTGCCTTCGGAAACGGCAGGGAAAAAGAAATGCCATGGAAGAAAATGCCATGAGTGAGTTCTCACAGAATCCCAGGATGGTTTGGGTTGGAGGGACCCCAAATCCACCCCTGCCATGGGCAGGGGCATTTTCCACTGCCCCACTTTGCTCCAGCCTGGCCAGGGGCAGCCACAGCTGCTCTGGGAATTCCATCCCGGCCCCTGCCCACCCTCAGAGGGGATTTCTGTGCAATGTCCCATTGGGTGCATTCATTGTCTCCATTTCCCCAGGAGCCCTGGCAGGGCCACCCAGAGCACCCCTGGCTGATCCCCACCCTCCCCAGCCCAAGGTGCAATTCCCAGCAGGAGCAGCCCCTCACTGGGATGGGATGGGCTGGGCTGGGCTGGGATGGGATGGGATGGGATGGGATGGGATGGGATGGGATGGGATGGGATGGGATGGATTGGGCTGCCCTGGCCATCCCTGCAGAGGGACAGGACTCTTAAAGCTCAGCTGATAAACCCTGGGAAGTGACAAGGCACTAAAATCAGGGAAATCATTCCAAGAACCCCACAAAGTGCCCTTGTGTAAATCCCTTAAATTCCAGCCAGGCAAATTCTGCTTCTCTGTCTGCTCTGGTGCTTCTCCCTGAGCTTAAACAACAGAGATTTTATAAACTGCATTTTCAACAAAATGTTTGCCCACGATTTCCTAAATATTTCATAAAATAATATTTTAAATAAAGAGTACTTTTAGTGTGGCTGTCACTGATGGGAGGCCCATGCCACTTCTGCTGATCTGACTTTTCCTGGGTTCTCAAAATCGGGATAACTTAGAGGTCAGTCTTTATGAACTGTAAAAAATCAGAGTTACTGGGATTTATAGGGGGGAAAAGATCATTCTTTGCTCCTTGTTCTTTGTGCTGCTCCTCTCCCTCCTTCAGGACTGCAGCAGCAGAGGAAATAAACCCCAATAAAGCAGCCTAAAAGCTGCTTTTTTTTTTTTTTTTTCTTTCCAAATCCCCATTCTCAGCAGCAGCAATGCTCAGCTGGAAGCCCAATAAAACCTTTGAAGCAGTAATTTGTGCCCATTCTTTTTAAGCCTTTTCCCATTTGAAATATTAGTCGAAAAAGAGGATTTGAGGCATCGGGATGGCCAAAACAAACATTTGACACGCTGTTTTATTCCACTTCTTGAGTATAAAGCTTGGGCACGTGAAGCCAGGCTGCTGCTGGGCTGGGGATTGGGGCTTGCTTCAAGCAAGGACAAAAATGATGGGAAAATTCTGGTTTTGTGTGCTTGGACTCGCTGTTGTTGAAGAGGAGGAGGTTTGCACCAAGCTGGGATGGCAAAAAGTTGTAAAAAGCAAATTCTGCTGTTCTAGGATGGAGAGGATATTGGTTAATTTTAATGTCAGTGCCACTGACACCTTTTCCTCTGTTGGTACAGGTATTGCTATGATATTTTTTGTAAAAAAAGATATTTCTGTATTTTTGTAAAAAAAATTATATCACAAATATTTCTATGATATTTTTTCTAAATAAAAAGGATATTTCTGTATTTAAAAAAAAAAAAAAGATATCACAGACATTTCTGTGATTTTTTTCTGTGGGTTTTTTGTTTTGGTTTTTTTTGGGTTTTTTTTTGTTTTGTTTTGTTTTGGTTTTTTGTGGGTTTTTTTTGTTAAAAGCAAATCCTGCAGTTCTAGGATGGAGGATATTGGCTAATTTCTGTATTTCTGTCCTTCAGTACAAGCTCAGTGCCACTGACACCCTCTCTGTCTGCTGGTACAGATATTGCTATGATATTTCTTGTAAAAAAAGATATTTCTGTATTTTTGTAAAAGAAAAAAAAAGATATCGCAAATATTTCTGTGATATTTTTTGTAAAAAAATTAAGGTATTTCTGTATCTTTGTAAAAAAAGATACCACAGATATTTTTCTGCTCTCTTGGAGGCCAGGGAAGCTTCTCTTTATCTCCCTATCCAATTCCCTCTTTTGTGAAATCTGGTGGAAACCTCTCTTAAAAATCTTTATTCCCTTGCAATTATCAGTGATTAAAAACTTTTGGGATAGAAAGGGACGGGAGAAGAAATCCACTCAATTCTTTTGGTTTCCAGGTAAAACATTACAAATGGCCAAGGTAAAAAGCAAGGCCTGAAGCCTCTCTTTAAAATCTTTATTCCCTTGAAATTATAATTTTGGGGAGAGAAAGGAACGGGGGAAGAAATCCACAGAATTCTTTTGGCTTCCAGGTAAAACGTTCCACATGGCCAAGGTGAAAAGCAAGGCCTGAAACCTCTCTGTAAAATCTTTATTCTTTTGAAATTATAATTTTTGGGAGAGAAAGAAACAGGAGAAGTAATCCAGTGAGCTCTTTTGGCTTCCAGGTAAAATATTCCATTTGGCCAAGTTGAAAAGCCAGGCCTGAAACCTCTATTTAAAATCTTTATTCTCTTGAAATTATAATTTTTGGGAGAGAAGGGAATGGGAGGAGAAATCCAATGAGTTCTTTTGGCTTCCAGGTAGAATGTTCCACGTGGCCAAGGTGAAAAGCAGGGCCTGATGCTCTGTGTTTGTCATCTCCACTTGCAAATCCAACACTGCGGCCCCCTGCTCCTGCTGGAAAGAAAAACAAACTGGGAACAATGGGAGAAAGCGCAGAGCCCGCCCGAGAGGGAATTCAGTCATTTCCCAGGCTCCAGCTGGAACAGGGAATGCCAGGGCAGGGCTGGGGAGTGGGGGAGCACAGGGGGGCTGGGGTGCTGCCTGTGCCCTGTCATCACCCTGAGCCCGGGCTGCTCCCTCATTCCCGGGGCTGACGGGGATTCAGGGCTTTGAGACTATCCTTGAGCCCATTCCCGATTTTCCCTGGGCTCTGCTCCCTCATTCCAGCGTCTGACATGGATTCAGTGTTTCCAAACCTTCCTTGAGCCCATTCCCGAATTTCCCTGGGCTCTGCTCCCTAATTCCAGGATCTGACGGGGATTCAGGGCTTTGAGACTATCCTTGAGCCTATTCCTGATTTTCCCTGCGCTCTGCTCCCTCATTCAAGCATCTGACATGGATTCAGTGCTTCCAAACCTTCCTTGAGCCTATTCCTGATTTTCCCTGGGCTCTGCTCCCTCATCCCAGTATCAGACAGGGATTCTGCGCTTCCAAACCTTCCTTGAGCTTAATCTGGAATTTCCCTGGGCTCTGCTCACTCATTCCCGTGTCTGACAGGGATTCAGCACTTCCAAACCATCCTGGAGCCCATTCCCGATTTTCCCTGGGCTCTGCTCACTCATTCCCGGGTCTGACAGGGATTCAGCGCTTCCAAACCTTCCCTGAGCTCATTCCTGATTTTCCCTGGGCTCTGCTCCCTCATTCCAGGGTCAGACAGGGATTCAGGGCTTTGAGACTATCCTTGAGCTCATTCCCGAATTTCCCTGGGCTCTGCTCCCTCATTCCAGTGTCTGACAGGGATTCAGCGCTTCCAAACCTTCTCTGAGCTCATTCCGGAGATTCCCTGGGCTCTCTCCCAGAGTTCTGCTCTGAATCCACACAGAGTGGAAATCCTCAAAGGAGGATTTCCAGCATTCCCTGCTCCTGCTTAACAACAAACCCAGGAACCACTGGATCAAATCCTGCCTTTTGTGCTTCCCAGGAGCTGCAGGGTTTGGAAAAGGAATTCTGGAGAAATTCACAGAGCATCCCTGGAAATGCCTGTGCTGATGGAGGGAGGGGATGGAAAAGGACACCCAGGCAGAGCTGACATTCTCTAGGTGGAAAGTTTGGATTTTCATTGGAAAATTTGGATTTTAATTTCATTTCTTCCTGCAGAAGATGAAGAGAAAAAGCTCTTCTTTGGAGCTGCCCAGGGAGGTTTGGAGTCCCCATCCCTGGAGGTGTCTGAATCCACGGAGAGGGAAGATGGGGAAAAGTCCAAATGAGTTTATTTCTGAAGGCAGTATTTGGAAAAACCCACCGAGGTAGGCAAGAGCTGCAAATCCTGCTTGAAAGAGGGATATGTTTGGTTTTGTGACTCCAGAATAAAGGAGGAGTTTTAAATAAAACCCTGACTTTAATGAGTGATACCAAAAGTGTTGCTTGACTGCTGCACATGAGTTCCTCCTCACCAGAGGCACAGATTTCCCTGCAAATTAAAAAGAAAAATGTCATTGTTGGACATGAAATGAGTACACAGAATCTTGGTAAGTTCAAAAGAGAAAATGAGCTAATTTTATTTCTGACCTTGCAATATATAGAATTCTAAAAGTGGCAGTGGATTGGAGGAGGAAATTGCCACCTCTCCAACCACACTGTCAAACCAACAGTCCAACAGTTCTCTCCTCCCACAACAAAGAATGCAAAACAATCATTATTTACATGAACAGTGTGTGAGAACCCCAATAAAAATACGTAAACATTACCAGAAAACTAAAGAAGTTATATAAGAACTTTGAAACTTTCAAAAAAAACTATAAAAGAAGATGTAATGCTTTTAAAAATCAGAGCAACAGAAAAACTAAAAAATAAAGTCCTGCACGTAGATTTAAGATGCTGTCCTTCCCCAGAAAATTGCATTTCCCAGTGTCCGTGCCCAGGGCATGCTGGAAGCGTGGAGGGGCCTGTCAGAATCTGAGGTATTGGTGATTCTGAGATTGTAGAAATCTCTGTCTGTCAGCCCCGCTGCCAAAGCAGAAGCCATAATTGGTCTGTGCTGTTTCAAGGTTGTTTATTCTGTTTATCTCTAACATGTTCTGCTGCCCTGCCGCAGCTCTGTCCTGCAGGGCAGTGTGTGGGGCTCTGCCCTCAGTGGGATGGTACAAACATTAAATACCACAAACTACCTGTGCTGGATTTACAATAACGTGCCAATATCTGTCACCTACGTTGGACAGTGTGTCCCCAGCCTGAACCAACAGAAAAATGCCAACACCACAGTGAAACATGGAGGGCATGAAGAAGGAGAAAAAGGACAAGGCACACCCAATTTCCTCCATCTTGTCCCCTTTGGGCCTCTTATCTAGAATCCTAAAATTTTACTTTTGCACCCGTGCCACACTTAATTATTACTGATATCAAACACTCAGAGCTGGTAATTCACCCTGTAAGATTGAAAACTCTTTTCCATGGACAGAGCTCACAGCCAGTGTCTCTGGGGGCTCTGTCCAGGGGGGTTCCTGACCCCTGCCAGGGTCCCAGACCTGCCAGGGCAGACAGAGGGAAGCCCTGGGTTCCCACATCGGCCGAATGGAACCTCCCCTCACAAATGTGTGGCTGTTTTTCCTTCACTCGTGGCATAAATCATAGGAGGGGGAAAAAAATCCTGTTAGCACAGAGCTCAGGTTTGTTTATTTTTTTGCCAGCTGCAACATGCTACCCTCTTAGGGGTGGTGGAAAAGCGGGGCTGCTGGAGGCTGGTGTGACATGTCAGCCCCAAACTGGGGTCTGGCCCCTCTCACTGAATTCCAGCCCTGTCAGGAGCCGATTATCCACGTCCACAGATCCATTGCTGCATCCAGAGATGGAGTTCTTTCCAATTAAGGGCGGGTTTTTTTTATCAAAAATCAAATACCTGCACACTAAATTACGTTGCTGGTGCCAGGCTGGCTCTGCCTCCCTCCGCCCTGGGACACAGGGGGTTTGTTTGAGTGGCTGGGGAGGTCCCAGCAGCTCAGGAAACGCCGCCTGACCTTCCCACCTGGGGTTTTTTGGGGGAATATTCACCACAACACATCCCAGGGCTGCTCCTTCAGGGTACAAATATTCCAAGGAAAAGCGTGGAGGCCTGGGGCGCTGGGTGGAGGAAGGAAGGGGCTCAGTAATCAGCTGCAGCCATCCAAGATGTTTGCTCATCTGTTTTCTGAGGCCAGTTTGTTTTGTTTATTAATAGGCCTTGAAATGCCAAGGGGAAGGGTTAAGGTGAACTGAAAATGCCATATGTTCCTCTGGATGGAGGCTCCTTTTGTGCTGGCTAAAATTAGTGGGGTGCTGGCTTTTCCCTTTTTACCAACCCCCGTTTCCCCTAGGAAAAGATGCTATTGTTGTTTTAGAAGAGGTCAGAAATCTCAGCAAATTAAACAATTTACTGCAGGTCAGTTTAGTCATGGCCCAGCACTTTCCATGCTCAGATGCGAAACAGTCCAGGCAACAGCTAAAAAAGCTAAATAATAAAAATAAATTAAATAATACAAATACATTCAATAATGCAAATAAGTTAAACAATAGGAATAAATTAAATCATAAAAATAAATTAAATAATAAAAACAAAATCAATATCCATGGAGGAATGGGGAATAAAGGTTATGAACAAACAGCATTTTTGCACAAACAGGCAGGAGATGCTCCTGCTATCAATGTGATTTTCCAGGGAAGAATTCCACACAGGACAACTTAAGGCAAATTCAATTGGAATACAGCATCCCTATTCCTAAGAGTTTGATCCTGCAGTGAATCCTCACAGGAGGATTTCTAGCTTAACAACAAATCCAGGAACCACTGGATCAAATCCTGCCTTTTGTGCTTCCCAGGAGCTGCAGGGTTTGGAAAAGGAATTCTGGAGAAATTCACAGAGCATCCCTGGAAATGCCTGTGCTGATGGAGGGAGGGGATGGAAAAGGACACCCAGGCAGAGCTGACATTCTCTAGGTGGAAAGTTTGGATTTTCATTGGAAAATTTGGATTTTAGTTTCATTTCTTCCTCCAGAAGATGAAAAGAAAAAGCTCTTCTTTGGAGCTGCCCAGGGAGGTTTGGAATCCCCATCCCTGGAGGTGTCTGAATCCACGGAGAGGGAAGATGGAGAAAAGTCTAAATGAGTTTATTTCTGAAGGCAGTATTTGGAAAAACCCACCGAGGTAGGCAAGAGCTGCAAATCCCGCTTGAAAGAGGGATATGTTTGGTTTTGTGACTCCAGAATAAAGGAGGAATTTTTAAATAAAACCCTGACTTTAATGAGTGATACCAAAAATGTTGCTTGACTGCTGCATATGAGTTTCTCCTCACCAGAGGCACAGATTTCCCTGCAAATTAAAAAGAAAAGCTAAAAAATAAAGTCTTGCATGTACTGTACTCAGCTCTGGGCTGGGGTCAAGGTGGGCATCAGGCACAACTCGGACCCCATGGATTTGAGGGACTTTTCCAATGTCAATAATTCAGGGATTATTAAATATAGAAAGGAAATGTGTGGCATTTCATGATATTTTTGATTTTGAAGGATGAATTAATCTGAAGCTAAGATAGAAGTGCATATATGAGAGAGAGCCTGACAAAAAAACTTGGATGTGTGGAGAGACTCTGGATGTAAGTGGAGCAGGAATTAATTCCAAACAGGAAAAGCCAATACACAAAGAAAGTGTCAGAAGTACAGAGTCTATTTTGGATGGTCTGGACTATTCCACAGAACCTGAACCTCAGTCTCTTTCTGAGCACTGATCCCAGGGCCTAAAACCCAGCTTAAGTTGCTCCAGTTCAGGCTTTTGTCATCTGCAGTGGAGCTGGCGAGGTCCGGGTCCAGCACTGACTCAGACTGAGGTTTGAGACATGCAGGGATCTGAAAGGCAGTGAAATCCAGCAGCACTGAGGTGTTCTGGAGGTTTTATCTCATGGCAAGTTCAGCAAATCCAAGGAATCAGAACATCCTTAGGATCTGAGACCTTACCCAACCTCCCCAGAATCTGTACATCCAGGAATCTGAAAGGTTTGGTACATCCAGGAATTGGAAAGGCAATACAATCCAGCAGGATTTAGGTGTTCCTGGAGGTTTTATCTCATGGAAAGTTCAGCATATCCAAGAATTCAGAACATCCTTAGGATCTGAGATCTTACCCAACCTCCCCAGAAGATGCAGATCCTTCAGAGATCTGTACATCCAGGAATCTGCAAGGTTTGATACATCCAGGGATCTGAAATCCAGCAGGATTTAGGTGTTCCTGGACGTTTTATCTCATGGAAAGTTCAGCAAATCCAAGGAATCAGAACATCCTTAGGATCTGAGACCTTATCCAACCTCCCCAGTACATACAGACCCTTCAGGGATCTGTCCATGCAGGGATCTGCAAGGTTTGATACATGCAGGAATTGCAAAGGCAATAAAATCCAGCAGGACTGAGGTGTTCCTGGAGGTTTTATCTCATGACAAGTTCAGCAAATCCAAGGAATCAGAACATCCTTAGGATCTGGGATCTTATCCAACCTCCCCAGTAGGTACAAATCCTTCAGGAGAGGGTGACCCACACATGAAACGGGTCCTGCCCAGCCCCTCTGGTGCCTCCCTGTTCTCCCTGCTCCGAGGGGGAGGAATTGGCCACTCCAAAGAATGGCCCAGAGACAAAACGTTAATTGTGAAGTGATTTAATTGCATTATAGCCCTTATTAAACGGGGTACAGCACATAAAGGTGGCCTGCTTCTATTTTTGATGCAGATATTATGGAAATTTATGTCCCTGATGATGCCAATCTTGTGAACCCCCTCAGGTTTCTGAACAGTTTCCAAGCTGTCCCCCTCGCTCAGGGTGGAATTCTTTTAATTTTGTTCTGGTTTTGCAGCGGGGCCTGGTGAACCCCCCATGTGTGTTTTGTGTGCTGCCCTTTCCTGCCAGCCAGGGGCTGGGTTTTTTTGGCCGCTGGAAGAAAAGTTTGTTTCTGAGGTGACAAATTTGCCTTTTAAATTTCTGCACAGTTCATACCCAGATTATAATTCATAGCCAGGGCTGAATACCAAATGACCCTGCTCCTCATTTCCACAAATATCCTGAGAGGCAGAGAGAGAAAACACTGGCCCAAATCCAATGCTGTTCCCAAATCAATGGCATTTATGGAAAGGTTGGATTTGGCCTCTTCCATCTTTCATTTCAAGCTCTCAGATTAACAGAATATAAATATTGCATGATGCCCCAGAGCTGCCCCAGCAAATGGCTCCAAGATGCATCTTTCCCCCTTGAACAAGGCAAATATTGTGGAATGGAGGCTCCAGGAGAAAGACTGGAAAAGCTGTTAGCGACTGTGTGCTCCAAGGTGCTTGTGGAGACTCAAACTTGGAGGAGAAACTCCCCACATGAACCAGAAACTCTTTTTTTGGCACCGCCAGAACAATCCACAGTTGCTTTTTCCATGATGCATCATTAAAAAGGTTTCGTCAAACTTAGTCCTGCTGGTTCCACGCTGTCTGTTATCCCAAGGATTTTCCATAACAAAGGAAAAGAAGGAAATGTGAACTTTATTGAAAGGGAGATAAACTGGCAGGAAATTGTACTGAAGAGTTTTCAGTGCAGTTGAACCAGATTTGCCATCTCCTGGGAGTTATGGCTAATTCCTGCTCTGTTCCCTGTTCCCCAGAGGTATGGGAGCAGCTAAGGGTTTTAATTATGAATTAATCACCTTCATGTGACCCCAGGAGTGCTCCATGTCTGATGGTGATTCCCATTGGGATGCCAGGCAAAGGATTTATCCTGGCAAACCCCATCCCACCATCCCTTCTCTGCCATGCTAAAAGAGTGACCAAACACAGGTTTCACTTCCATTTTGGAATCGTTGCTTTCTGGAATTTAAATTTTGGGATAAAACACATGGATTTCAGCTGAATCCCTAGGGATGCCAAGCTCTGGTCCTTTAGGATACCTGTGGTGTAGAACACGTGGTTGTGACTGCGCCATCAGTGCTGGAGCTGCTGGTCCTGTGTCATTTTTCTGGCACATCATTAATAAACTGGGAATTTCATCCCTGATTTCCACAGTGTCCTGCTGAAAACCACCTGGGTTTCACTTTTCAGCAACACTGAAAATGAATAAAAGAAGAAGAGGGGGGCTGAGTGTGGTGGTTGTCTTTGAACTGGGATCAGTCTTGATCAATCAGCTTGGCTGGAAAAAACACGACTGGAAATTCAGATGTCCAGGGGCTGTGAAGGATTTGCCAGCATTACCTCTGCAGGAGGGAACCTTTCACCAAACAGGACCTTGCCCAAATCTTTGTGGCCTCAATGGGATGTGGATTGATCCTTTTTTATGTCTTATCTGTGGGGATGGAGAACAATTTATCCCCTTCTGTAGCAGCATTCCCTGAATTTCAAGACCCATGTGTGTTCTTCCTGGTTTTCCTTACTTTGGCTGATTCACTCCAGTTCCTCCCACTCTCCTGTGCCTCATTTCCCAAAACCCCTGACCCGGCCTCACCAATCCAGATGATTTTTGGGATTGATCCTTTTCCAGCAGCTGTTACAGGAGGCTGCCTTTGCCAGCAGGTGTCACCATAAGAGAACAATAATTCCAGTTCCAGCTTGGCTGTTCTGCAGGAATTCTGTTCCTGCTCCGCATCCCATGGAATCTCCTTTATTCCACAGTGACCTAGCCCTGGCTCATAAAATTAAAAAGGCCTGAAAAGAAAAATCAAGAGTTTTTTTTTTTTTTGCTTGTGGTTCCCAAGCAAAGGGAACCACACCCAGTTTGGAAAAGAGCTCGGTACAATTCTCAGGGATTTTGTGAAGTGGGTGAGGATTTGGGATGGCAGAGGCCTCTGGATCTGTGTCCATCGATTCCTGGGGCCGCAGCACCGACAGCTTTTCCTCCTTGGCAATTCCTGTGTGCCTTGAGCTGTGTCTGCTCCTCAGACCCAGATATTTGCAGGGGGGCTCAGGAACGCTCCCAGCTGTGCCCTGAGCGCTCACTGGGATTTATCCTGGGATCAGCAGTGCACAGGTGAGCATCTCCTCGTTCTGCTGCTTCCTTTGGCTTGCGGAGCATTTCAGTCACTCCTCTCCCCACAAACCACCAGCAACAAGTGCCTGTCCAAAGAATTGTCACCAGAGGCTGTGACAAAAGAGGATTTTCTCCCAGATTTCATTATTTTCAGGAGCTGTGACTCCACAGAGGGGTTTTTTGGGGGGTAGTTCTGGCTGAATTGGTCATTTTTTTGGGGGGTCTGGGTGGCTGCAGGAGAACCTGGATGCCCGGGACTGCCAAGTGCCAAGGAAGGGGTCTGAGAAGGCCTTTTTGGGTTTCTCTTTCCTTGCATAAATATTGGAAATCAAACCCGCTGCAAACTGAAGGATTAGTATTTAGGTCTTTATCTAAATACACTCCGTTCCCCCCTGCCCCCTCCCCAAAATAAAATAGCGTTGTTTGAAATTTCCAGGGAAGCTGAAGGCCTAAAGCATTGGGTGAGATGTAAATTTCTTAAAATATTTATCCATCCATAAGTGGCTACATATTTGACATTATTATAGGGTTTCTCAGTGTTCCATTTTATTAAAAAATATTTATTTGGTTTCTAAGATTACTGCTTCTCCGACCACAGAAAATTCAATTACCGAAAACTGCAGCTATCAAATTGGTTGAAAATAAATAGCCTTTTATCCAAACCTGGCATGGGCTGGTTTACTTTTAATACGTAGCCATAAAAAAAAGAAGCTCTTTCCACCGAGAGCCGGTTGGTTACGGAGCGAGAAGCCAAGGAATACTTTGCATCATCAGGTTTTATTTAAAATAAGGGAGGGAGGGGGAGAAAATAAGTCGTTATGAGCCTAATTAGCAGCTCATTTTTCTTTCTTTTTGTTTGAATAAGCGACAGGAGATCTCTCAAGGCGTTTCTTTTGTTACGATAAGTGAGTTTTGATTCATGAGATACAGCCGGGAACGATCCCGAATGTTTTCTGGAGGCGCTGGATGTCTCCTACCTGCGAGGTTTAAAACGTGGAGTTTGCAAGTGGCAAATAATAGAATAATAGAAATTAGTGCTGGAGGTCACCTGGGCGGGTTTGTTAATTGCTTTTCTTCTTGCAGAGGTTTACTAATGAAGGGGGGACCCAAGTGTGGATAAAGGATCTGGGATTCAGATGTGGTGTCTGCTCAGCCCCAGCAACTTCCCACCTAACAATGATCTTACAAAGGCAAAACAACCCAGAAAGGAGCAGATTCAACAGAATATTTGCCATTTCCACCTCTTAACGAGCCGGGCTAAGAACTCCGCTCCTTTAAATTGTTGAACAACCGCGTCGCTTCTGCAGGGCTGCGAAGTCCCTTCCCTTGCACGCCGCTCCTGCAGTCAGCGCATCTTTCAGCCGGGGCCCGGGGGGCATCAAAGGCTGGAATGCCAAACATCCGTGCCCGTGGCACGGCGGCAGCAGCGCTAACAGGAGCTGTTGGCGCTGCCCTGGCGCGGAGCCCCCGCTGTCCCCACATCAAGGCTGCTGCTGAGAGATGGGGATGCTCCAAAGAGCCGCCCGGCCCAGCCCCGGCATGAAAAGGCACAAGATCAAAGCTCGGGAGAAAGGGAGATAACTCCCAAAAATGCTGCTTTGCAGGGAAAATGCCTCGCTGCCTATGGACTGAGTGGCCAGGTAACCTCCGAGGCGAGGTGCGGGTTAAAAAAGAAACAGGATTAAAAATCTCGAGGATTATCGCTTTGGAAAGACGTCTCAATTCCCCGGAGGAGCTTTGGGGAAATCGGGCAGCTTCTGAGATGGGTTAAAATATTCCCATGGGTCTCCTGAGATGGGTTAAAATATTCCCGTGTGTCTCCTGAGATGGGTTAAAATATTCCCATGTGTCTCCTGAGATGGGTTAAAATATTCCCATGTGTCTCCTAAAATGGGTTAAAATATTCCCGTGTGTCTCCTGAGATGGGTTAAAATATTCCCGTGTGTCTCCTGAGATGGGTTAAAATATTCCCACGTGTCTCCTGAGATGGGTTAAAATATTCCCGTGTGTCTCCTGAGATGGGTTAAAATATTCCCGTGTGTCTCCTGAGATGGGTTAAAATATTCCCGTGTGTCTCCTGAGATGGGGTAAAATATTCCCATGTGTCTCCTGAGATGGGTTAAAATATTCCCATGTGTCTCCTGAGATGGGTTAAAATATTCCCGTGTGTCTCCTGAGATGGGTTAAAATATTCCCACGTGTCTCCCGCCGGGCGCACGGGGAGAATCGCAGCTCTGACCATTCCCTGGGAAGCTGGAAGCGTTTTGCGATTCCCGTTTTCTGAGTTTCCAGACTTTGGGAATGCACGGCAGGAGGAGCACCCGGAGATCCTGGCCCTCGAGGGTCAAGGCAGCAAGCCGAATCTTTTCCCAAATTATCCCCTTTAGGTGGCACCTAAATTCCCCCTGCCCTCAGCCCATCCAGCTGCCAGGCAGAGACATGGCAAAGACTTGTGCTGCCAAGTTTATTAAAGTGAAATCACGCTTAGGAAGGGCTTTAAGAAGATTTTGTGAGGAAAGGACTCACTTGGGGTTGAAGAATAGCTGGCTGCTCTTGCATGGATGTGGTTTTGCAGGTCTGTACACACATCCCATTGTACACAAGAGCCACTTATTTGTTTAAGGCCGCTGCTGAGTGTATTATGTGACACGGAGCCATCCAGGGAGGCTGCCCCAGCCAGAACTGCAGGCAGAGCAGAGCCTGGACCTGCACTTTAATCCCTTTCTGCCGCGATTTCCCAATCGCATCAGGAGGCCAAGTCTCCCTGAGCTCAGCGCGGGGTTTGCAGGAAGATAAAACACCCGTGGCTTTTCCAGGAGCCTTTCCCGGCTCTCCGGGAGGAGAAGCGGCCCCACTGCTCCCTGCAGAGCCGGGGGGCTGCGATGCTGCCGAAATGTACTTGGGGGATGAAATGTAGTTGAGGGATCTGTAATGGATCCTGCACTCAAAGCCAATAGAGCATGAGCTCAGCAATCAGTTGGCAGCCCATAAAATCTCCGTTACCTTTCTTTTCTTTTCCTTTTTTTTCCTTTTTTTTTTTTCCCCTCTGGTTCTTAAAGTGATGGTGTGAGGGAAGCTGAAAGGTTGGGAATTACAGGAGCAGCTCCAGATTTCTGTAGCAAATGGAAATAAAAGTTGCAGTTTTCTGTTGGGCTGGGTGACTGCAGTGTTGTCCCCACTGTCCTGCTCAGGCTGAGCCCAGCCTAAACTCCCACCCTCAGCTTGTGCCTCCTGACCAGCACTAAAACAACATCACTCGCAGCAATCCCTGGAAGCGTGCTGGCCCAAAAACCTCCTGTATTTATATATATTTTGAATGTCTGCTTGCAGATAACATTGCTTTCCTCGTTTTAAAAACTCTGCCTTGAATAAAGAGCTTCTTTGGGAGCTTTTTAAATGGGAGTTAGTGCTTAATGTTGCCTTGGTAGCAGAGACCCTTCATGTTCCAGGGTTCCTACAAATAACACATTGACTGTGGCCCCACTTTATATTCTCACTAAATCAAGGTAAAGTTTTTTAAAGCCCAATTCATATTAGAAAATTTTCCTGCGGGTGTGAAGTGATTTTGACAGAGGCGCAGCTCACGCCGAGAACCCTCCAGACTTGTGGCTTCAGAGCAAAGAAGGGAAAAAATATAGCTTGGGGTGGGGACAGGAGGTAGAAATAGTTGAGAGGACCCTTTGGTCTTTAATTCATGTCAGAAGAGCCCCAGCTGTCACCCAGCACTTGTCCCAGATTTATGGATCATCTGTTTTGTTAATGCTTGTGGATCTCTTGCTGAACATAACCCTTCTGGAGGGTTTTTTTGCTGATCAAAGGCTGCTGGAGTTATAAACGTCCCTGTGATATCTTGAGGTTTTGCTGAGAAGAAGCTGCATTGATGGAAGGGTTTTTGGGTTCTGACGAAGCCATATTTCTTCCCTGAATATCTCCACAAGCTGCACTTTCATTTTCTGTGCGTTGAACAATCTGTGCTTTAAAAGAACCGGCTGAGGGATTTCAGGGCTGGATGTGAGCACGTGGAGCGAGGCTGTTTATTCATTGCCAGCGTTACCCGAAATACTGAACAGCCACTTTTAAATAGTTACAACATTTTGCCTTGAATTCACTCAAAGTAATTTTGTAATTTTCAAAATTACAAATATTTTGTCATTTGAGTGAATTCAAATTCAAATTCGAATTCACTCAAAGTAATTTTGACTTTGAAAATTACTCAATGGAGCAGCATGAAGGTTTGGAGCATTAAATGATGCCATGCTGCACATAAAAATCTGTAAAAATGCCCAGTTCCCTTCAGGGTGAAGGAAAAAAAATAAACCCATACATTAATTTCTGATATTAATGCAATATTTCTCTAGGAATCTTCCTAGAATTCTACTAAAAGAGCATGGAATCACTTTGAAAATTACTCAAAGTAATTAAAATTCAAATTTGAAGGCACCCAAAGTAATTTTCACTCAAAGTAGGGTTTTACAGTTTATACCTGTGTGCCTGCAGGTGGAGAATATTTAAGCTTAAATGCAAATAAAGCAGAGCAGGACTTGAAGCTTGTATAGCTCACGATGTGACAACTTCTTCCTCACCCTTCTGTCCCAATTGTTTTCCACTCTGAGGTTATTATTGATATATAATATTGATATTATTGATAACAATAATATCAATATTTTGGAATTTTTATGGAATTAAAAGCTGCTCATGGATCAGCAGCTGCCAGGCACGTGTGTGTCCTCTCCCTCCCTGCATCACCCCGGGGGCTCAGCTGAGTTTCTTCCCCTGCACCATTCCAGCAGGGTCCGACACTGGCGATTGCAGAAAACAGGGAATTTGTGATTAACTCTCCTCTCTTTTGTAAGCACGGCTTGTAAGAGGAAAGAATTTCATTATTCCTGGGAAATTCCATGGGCAATGTTGGATTTGTGCACTCCTAGGCTGGACAAAGCCCGGAGGTGTCTGGAGCTGAACATTTGACAGAATCATCTAAATTACAAATGAAATGTCTCACATGTGCCCGAGCTGAGGAAGGATCATTATTCCACCAGGGAATGGCAGAATTCTGACTGAATTTTCAATTCAGGGAATGGTTTGGATTGGGAGGGACCTTAAAGATCACTTAATTCCACCCCTGCCACGGGCAGGAACACCCTTCAGCATCCCAGGGTGCTCCAAACCAGCCGTGGACACTTCCAGGGATGGGGCAGCCACTGCTGGAACCTGGGATTTTAAGAACATCTGAATTGTTTTAGCTTTTAACTGCACCCCTGCCACAGAGAGACCAAAAGGTCTTAAAGTTTGTTCAGCTTTTGGATGGGAGCTTTCCAAGGATGGAGCAAGGCAGGAAGCTCGTGTCCCTTTGGGGGCTCGTTAGGAACATTCCCATAAGGAATACCCCTTGTCCTGGCATCTGGGGGGGATTTGCTCCAACATTTGGGGAGTTTCTGGGTGTGGGAGATAAAGAAACGTTTGAGAAACTGGAATTCTGAAGTGGTTTCAGAGGAGTCATCCCATGGTTTGGCTGGACAGCAGCACAGGTGAGTCTGCTGGAATTGTTCCCCCGGGAATATCCCGGCAAGGAATGAGCATCCCAAACCAAGTGAATCCCCAGGGGAGGGGGTGAGGGGAGGAAGAGGCTCCTTATTGTAAATGCAGGTGAACCCAATGGCAAGGAATGACGATGTCTGACTCAATTCAGAAGGCTGAATGATTTCTTTATTATAACTATGCTAAAATACATCAATATACTATATAAAGGAGGATACAAAAACTACATACTACTTTCTCTGACTCTAACACAACTTGTGACCCTCTCTGAGAGCCCAGCCCCAGGTGGGTTGGATTGGATTGGGTTGGGTTGGGTTGGATTGGGTTGGATTGGATTGGCCACCAGGCTCAAACAATCCTCACCAGAATCCAACCAAGCAATCACCCCAGGTAAACAATTCTCTACACACATTCCACATAGGAAAAACAAGGAGCAGGAATAGAAATTGTTTTCTCTTTCTTTCCTCTCTGTGCACGTCTATGAAAAATCCTGAGAGGGAGAGGAATGTGCCTGCCACAGCTCCCAAACCACAGAGGGGGCACCTTGATCAGCCCTCAGGCCGCCCTAATTCCAGCCTTATCCTGGGACAGGTTTTAGCTTTGCTCCTTTAAGAACCAGAGCCAAGGGCAGCTCCCAGCCCCTGGTTGGAATAGTGGCAAAGGCATTTCGGGATCTTTGGAGCAAAGGTGTTAATTTTCATCCATTTTTAGCCAGGCATGATTATTGCTGGCCCGACCGTTTCATTGGAAATGCTTTAATTGCTTGAGAACAAACTGTTTTACACAATTCCCACAGCAGCTGAGCGATACTTTGGGAGCCAAATATTCTGGCAGGGGCCAGGATTATTCTGTGTGTGAGAGAGCAGGAAAGGGGCACAGAGCCCTCCATGAAAAGCTAAAATCATGGCCTGGTGTCCATTCCATCACTTCCTAGGAATTCAAGTAGAATTTCATCGGAGATCTGTGTTTTAGGTACAAATTTGGAGGGTTTATTGCAGCTTTAAAGTGCACGCAGATTATTTTCCTTTAATTCCAAGTCACATTACACCCAGCCAAGCCTGGTGTCATTTTACAGACATGAAAACATAGACATTCTCTTCTCAAATTCCCTGTTGTTTATTGGTGAGGATTCTCCTTTCTTTTACAGCAGCAATGGGGAGGAATTCATTGCCTGAGCTGGTTTTATTTATATTATTTATGTTCCTTCTTCAGTGTTTGTTAATCTGAAATCAGATAACAAACTCTGTCCCATCTGATTTAAGGCCTTGGAAAGCTGGGGAAAAGAGAAAAGAGCTGTAGCATCTGAGCTAATAATTCATAATTAATAAGCTTTGCATATTTCTGAGGTTGGCAACATTCTCAGGGCAGTTCAAAGGTTTTATCCTCTTTTCATTTGTTCCAAATAATGAGGGGTTTTTTTCTGCTTTCTATTGAATTGGATTAGACCCTCTGGAAAAAAAAAAGTATGTTAAGATGAGCTCGCAGTTTTGCTGTTGTCAGGCTGACAAGAGGAATCCATGGGAGTGTATGTGGGGATGAATAAAACTGGGATTACATCTGATCTTCTGCATTTCTCACAATGTTATCTGGAAAGCCACGAGCAAACATTTTAATCTTTTGTGTTGAATCAAGAAGCACTGGGAATGGGGCTTGCTCGGGGCACAGATGGAGCAGCAAGAAGGTTTGGAGTGTTAAATGATGCCATGCTGCACACAAAAATCTGTAAAAGTGCCCAGTTCCCTTCAGGGTGAAGGAAAAAAATAAACCTATATATTAATTTCTGATATTAATGCAACATTTCTCCAGGAATCTTGCTAGAATTCTACTAAAAGAGCATGGAATGGCCTCAAATGTGAATTTTAGTTCAGTTTTTGCTCTCCTTTCCAAAAGAAATATGAAAAAAAAAGGGAAACTGAGGAAATGTAGGAATTTCGAAATAAAAATCAAAAATACAGATTGCAAACCCCAAAAATTTGTTTCTCCTGCAGCGACAAGCAGTCTCCTTTTCTGGCTGGGCCCAGAGTAGCTGACAATCAAATTTCCAGGATTTTTCATGGAAATTTTCCAGCCTGGAAGCACAGAGGGAGCATGTACAGACAGAAAAGGATGGAAAAGGGGTGGTAAATTCCCTCATAAATCTGTCAGTAGCAAAGACCCTTGGAAAGAGCCGGGTTTGTAGCTGTCTCCAGCTACCACATCCCATCTTTTAACAGCAGAGAGAGCTGGGTTTAAAACTCCATTTCTCCTCTGAAAATGTTAAATTTGCTGGCATAAGATGGCAGCTTTTGACATTGGAATATGGGGCCATTCAATTAGATTTACAGTCTCCAAGTCCATATTCCCTTGAAGATTAAACCTTCATTAAGTTCCCCCTTTTTTTTTTTCCTCCTTTATTTCCTGCCTTTTGCTCACATCACACTCTGACTTTCATAAGCACTTCTGGGTTTAGTGCTTTAATAAAAACAGCTTTGGTGGAGCTTTAAAGGCCCTTCAGGTTCCCCCAAAACCTTTTGGAAACCCCCCTAAATCAGCAACCCAGCCTCCCTTCCCTATCCCCTCATCTCCCACCACAGTAAGATGCATCCAGAAGAAGAAGGCAGCCTGGAATTTCAACAACCACACCGAAGCTGGGTTTTTCTCTTTTTCTCTCCCTTTTTTGGGATTTTTTTTCCCCCCATTGTTATGACTAGACAGAGGATCCTACTGAGCGCATTAGCCAGGCTGTGACTCGGGACACCCACTGCTCGGAATGCCATTGCTCCCCGCAAGGAAAGCTCCTCTCCTGCAGCCCTCAGCCCCTCTCCCCGGCCATATTTCTGCCCCAGGAATACTTTGCTGGCAGCTCCAGCCAGGCAGTGTTGGAGAGCTGCGGTAGTTTGTTGTCAAAATGAAAAATGGTTCAGTGCAAAAGGTCCCGGCGCTGGGATGCGAACAATCAAGGAACACTAAGTCAAGCGTTTGACAAGGAACTTTGGTCTCGCTGTTAAATACCACTTAATATTGTCCTGCCCGATAATCCCTGCTGTTTAACAACCCTGGAATCACGGCTCGGGGATGGCATCCTGCCTTTCCTGAGGGGAAAATCCCGGCCAGATGTCAGGGCAAAGGGAAAGATGTGTCTGTTAATAAGCCGGGGAAATTGAGATGTTGCGAGGAGGAGACGATTGGCTGTGGTCTCGGTTCTGCTCTGGGGTTTGTGCGCAGGATGGTGCAGTTCCAGCTCAGGGGCTTAGAGGTGAAAGCTGAGGAATTTCCAGCCCTCCTGGAAGAGCAACCTCGGAGCATCCCGGAATTTCTTTGCAGTGAAACTGGAAAATTTTGCTGTTATCACCTCAATCTCCACGGCTTCACCTTAAAAAGTCCTTCCCCGTGGGACAGGTTGTCTTTTCCAGCAAAAATTTGTTGCCCTGAGGCTGTGACCTCTCCTGTGTCCCTGCTCTGACCAATCCTGCCTGATAAACCTCCGATCTCAGGGACATTTCCCTCCTTGCCTTTCAATCCCTGATCTCCATCCATCTCACCTCCTTTCTCTGTTTTGATGTATCGTTTTGATTGGTTGGGTTCTTTCTGTAACTGATATTTATTCTTAATTTTTGTTGTAATATTTTTGATTTAGTGTTTGTCAATAAGAACCTTTCCTTG
The DNA here is from genome assembly GCF_048771995.1 of Taeniopygia guttata. Classification (NCBI taxonomy): domain Eukaryota; kingdom Metazoa; phylum Chordata; class Aves; order Passeriformes; family Estrildidae; genus Taeniopygia; species Taeniopygia guttata. Next base: position 870,829 of record NC_133043.1, read on the forward strand.
TGTGAGTTTGGTCCTATTCTGAGCCTAAAATTCTGAACCTAAAATTCTGCATCATGAATTAGGAACCATGTGAAGAGATTCCCCACAAAGGTCTCAGAAGATGAAGAGATTATTGACCTGAAAGTCCAGAGGACATTCCTTCATTTTAGCTTGGCTACAAATCCAAGCTGCAGTCAGGAATAATCATAATCACAGGGGGGCGGGGGGGAAAGGGAAAAATAGGAAGTAGGAAAATTAAATGGGCAAATCCAAACATTGTTACTGATCTTTAATTTCCACCGTGAATTCCAGAGTCACAAACAGTTTAAAGTGACAATTTTTGGCCAGAAAGGTTGAGAATTCCTCTGAATCCCTGGAAGTGCCCAAGGCCAGGCTGGACAGGGCTTAGAGCAGCCTGGGACAGTGGAAGGTGTCCCTGCCATGGAAGGGTGGCACTGAATGGGCTTTAAAGTCCCTTCAACCCAAATCATTCCATAATTCCATGGATTTGGGGAGAATTGTTTCTGAATTTCTGGAAGGAGAAGCCCAAGCAATTCAGGAAGATCTTCAAGACAGCCTTTGGAGAAAAGAGTCAAGACCTGAAACAGCTCAAGCTCTCCTTGGTGACCTTCTGGGACAGCTTCCTGTGGCCCAGGGGAGAGAGGCAGAGGAGCAGCCAGGGCTGCACCCAAAATGAACCAAAATGGTCCCAAAATGCACGAGCGCTCCCGGGGGCTCTCCCTGGGATCAGTTCTGCTCCATTGGCACCCTGGAGTTCATTGTCCCATTCCAGCTTCAGCCCAGGCAGTCCCACCCTGCTTGTTTTTCTCTCTCCAGCCCACGGTGTTTGTGCTCCTGGGCTGAGGTTTGGGTCATTTGTCCTTGGTGCCCAGCTGGAGCAGGAATTGTTTTGTCTCTGCTCTGTGCAGAGAGCTCAGCATCCCCTCGTGTGGAGCCCAGACCCACACACTGAGGCAGCACAGAATGGGAAATACAGAAAAGCCAAACCTGAGGGGCTCTTTTCCCACTCCTGGCTGTTCCTGGCCCCAGGAGCTGTCAGGGAAGGCCTGGCTGGAGCAGCCTCGTGTTTGCAGCCCCAGCTGAACTCAACATCCCCACCAAGGCAGGGCCACGCTGGGGGAGGCGGCTGCTGGCAAATATTTTCCTTTCCTTGATGTGTCAGCAGGGCTCTGGCAGGTGCCCTTAGGAAAACACATCCCACATTTCGGAGCACTCAACACCCCCCAGAGCCCTGCTCCACACCTGAGGGCTTCAAAGCCAAGCACAGCCCCTGCTCCGTGGGCTGGGGGGCACAAAGGGCTGGGGAGAAGATGTTTGGAGCTGGGAAAAGCTGGAAAAGCAGCCAGGGCTTCCCAGAAGGGTGGGAGAAGGCAGGAGCTGAGCTCAGAGCCAAAGGGACATGGAAAGGGAATTCTGTGGGATGGACAGGACCTGCCTGGGAGGGGAATGTGGTGCTGGGCTGGCTGCAGGAGCTGCAGGAAGAGTTTTGGGAACTGGGGGGAAATCAGAGTCCAGGGTTTTGTAAATAAGATTAGATACTTTAGAGAAATAGAACTCTGGGAGAGGTATTGGAGGGGTAATTTTAAATGATTGGTTTTACAGTATTTACAGTGTGGTGCAGAAAAAGTTGATAAGCTAAGAAATGCTTATAATGTAATTTAATCAATAAATAGTTGGGGTTTGATTGTGATAGTGTGAATGATAACATCTGTATTGTCTTATTCTTTTTCTGAGACTGAAAATGGAATAAAAGTTTTTTAAACGCTTCTTAGTGGCTTTGTTTCTGGGTCAGAAAAGGGCATAATCTGACAGAGAGGAAAATTTGTTCCAGGTTTTCTGAGATCAATGATGGAACCAGAGGGAACTCACCTGGAGATGGGGTGTGTCCTGTCTGGGGGTTAGATGTGGGAAGAAGGAAAGGAGGAGATGGGATGAGGAGCTGGGATTTCCCTGCCCCAGCTGGATTTGGAGCTGGGCAGCTCTTGGTGCTTCTCTGGAAGAGTTTTCACAGGGAAAACTCCAATCTGCCAGGACCTGAGGGAGGCTTTGGGTGGGATGGGCTGTCCCTGTGACACTCAGGTGTTCCTGCCAGGACCTGAGGGAGGCTTTGGGTGGGATGGGCTGTCCCTATGACACTCAGGTGTTCCTGCCAGGACCTGAGGGAGGCTTTGGGTGGGATGGGCTGTCCCTGTGACACTCAGGCATTTCTGGAACCTCAGCCTGGCCTGCAGATCTGGATTCTCCAGCTTTCCCACCACACAGGAGCTGGAAGGGTAGGACAAGCAACCCCAGTGACATTTTTAGGACTTTTTAGCTTATAATCCCCTAAAATAACCACTTTCAACAGCCAGGAGAGCAAAAAAACCTCCTTAAACTGCCAAAGTTCGAGCTCCAGCATCACCCGGGCTGTCTGCAGCCCAGCTGGAAGAGGGCAGCCAGGAGAGGCTGGCATTTAGGATCAGCCTGTGGCCCAGGGGGGTTCTAGGCAGGCACAAATATCCATCCCCATTTTTCCCAGGGCTTCCCAGGAATGGATGTCCTATCAGCAGCTCGAAGGTTATTCATGGAGCATGGTCACAAGCCAGTGGAAATGTCTTGCTCTGGATTAAAAAATGAGGTTTCCAGGATCACTCTGGATCTCAGCCCAAAGCTTTGCCTTTTGGGTTGTCCAATGAAGGCCCTGAGAAGCTGCTGTGGTTCTTTCCCTCTGGTTTCTATCATTAGCTATGGAAATTTCAGGATGTCGAGGCAGTGGGCAGCCAGGGTGCAGTGGAACTTCGTCCTCAATTCTGCTCCATCAGGCTCTAATCTAACAGAGTTTGCTCTTGAGGAATGCTTTGCAAAATTCTTGTGGTCTGAGAGTAGAAAACAATAAATCAGAGTTCTGGGCTCCTGCACTCAACTCTTTCATCTCCAACAATTCTAATATTTCTCAAAAAAAAAATTATAGATAATTACCTCATTATATACTCTCTCAAAAAAAAAAAAAAATCAAAATTTATTTCTGGACCCTTCCAAATTCATCTTCATTGTCTGGGAAGTTCCCTGCTCTTCTTTTCCATCTGGCCAAGTGACTTCAGGGAAAGCACTCAGCTCATTTTAATTGTCAGGTTTTTAGCAAGGAAAGTGATTGGATATTTCACAAAAATGATAGGAAAATCCCAGAGTTTGCTGGAATCAAATTTTCAGCCGTGTGGTCAGAAAAGAACAACATTATCTCATCTTCTTTTGGAATTTTTGGGCTCTGATGGTCACTCTAAATCCTATTCCCCAAATATCCATTTTCAGCCAGATATTGGGGATGAGATCCCAACTGGAATCCAGTTTGGAACTGGAATCCTGCCTTGGGAGGAGACTGGGAGCAGATGGAGTCACCCAAATCACTCTGCACCTTGGGCTTTTCCTCCACTCCACCAACAAATCTAAACCTTATTATCCTGAGCTGCTTCCTGAGCTGGCTCCTTTCCAGGCCCTCTCCTTGCCAAAATATCCGGCTGGCTGAGGGGACGCGCTCCGAATCTTCGCTTCCTGAGCTGGAGTTAATGGGACCCACCTGGGCTGCTCTGGGGATGAGTCAGCAGAAGAGCCCAGATTTTGGGAAGGCTCCTTGGAAGCCGTGTGTGGCACAGCCTCCATCCCAGGGGGGACAGGAAGCCGGGACTGACCCCACAGAGGCTGAAAATTGCATTTGGAGCTGAACGGCTTCACTGGGAGAGGCAAACTCCTGATGGGGGGCCCAGATAAATCCCTGAGTGTCACTAGTCAGGCAGAATCTTCCCAGGTGTCAGAACCCAGGGCACCCCTCTGGCTGCCCTGGCAGGTCTGGGACCCTGGCAGGGGTCAGGAACCCCCCTGGACAGAGCCCCCAGAGACACTGGCTGTGATCTCTGTCCATGGAAAAGAGTTTTCAACCTTACAGGATGAATTACAAGCTCTGAGTGTTTGATATCAGTAATAATTAAGTGTGGCACGGGTGCAAAAGTAAAATTTTAGGATTCTAGATGAGGGGTCCAAAGGGGACAAGATGGAGGAAATTGGGTGTGCCTTGTCCTTTTTCTCCTTCTTCATGCCCTCCATGTTTCACTGCGGTGTTGGCATTTTTCTGTTGGTTTAGGCTGGGGACACACTGTCCAACGTAGGTGACAGATATTGGCACGTTATTGTAAATCCAGCACAGGTAGTTTGTGGTATTTAATGTTTGTACCATCCCACTGAGGGCAGAGCCCCACACGCTGCCCTGCAGGACAGAGCTGCGGCAGGGCAGCAGAACATGTTAGAGAAAAACAGAATAAACAACCTTGAAACCAGCACAGACCAATTATGGCTTCTGCTTTGGCAGCGGGGCTGACAGACAGAGACTTTCTACAATCCCAGAATCATCGATACCGTAGATTTCGACACCCAGGAATATCCCAGAGTGTTTCAGGAGGAGTTTTAGGTAAAGAGCCGACTGCAGGTGGAGGGAAACTCCTTGGTCTCACAGCAACCCCTGCCTTGCAAAATCCCCTCTGTTCCAACCTCCAGCAGAACTCGAACTGCTCCAAGGGAAAGAAGAGGGACAGACAGGCTTGGAGAATTCCCAACAAAGCCTTGTGCTGGTGGATACTGTGGATAAATGTCAAACAGCAGCAGCTTGCTGAGGTTTTGTTGGGAATTGTATTTTATATATTATTATTTGTTGGGAATTACATCTCCTTTGTCCCTTCCCAGAGACACGGATCCAGCCCAGGCCAGGCACTGTGAGCAGAGGCAATCTTTCATTCCTGCTCCTTCCTTTCTTCTCCCTGGTAATTGAAATGCTCAGGCTGGGCCAAGAGGAGATGAAACTCCTCAGAAATGTGTTTGTGGTTTGCAGAAAATTCTCTCCATCAGTTTTCCATGTTTTGGAGGGAGGAGAAAAAAATAAGTGAGGGGAAGAGGTTTCCTTGGAGTTTCTCACCCCCGGGAGAACTTCCCTGGGAGGGGGAGTTAAAAACTGGAGAAGGTGATTGATAGGAAATTGTCAGTTCTGCTCTACAGCAGATCCCAAAACCAGAGGGATCTTTAGGCAAAGACAGGGGTCTGGGGATGGGATGGGATGGGATGGGATGGGATGGGATGGGATGGGATGGGATGGGATGGGATGGGATGGGATGGGATGGGATGGGATGGGATGGGATGGGATGGGATGGGATGGGATGGGATGGGATGGGATGGGATGGGATGGGATGGGATGAGATGCACAGCTCATTCTGAGTGTGCCCTCAGAGGCTGCCTTGATTGGGAAGCTGAAGTCCTGGATTCTGTGCATCCATCCCAAACATTTCCCTGAGGGAAGCCCACAAGAAAGATGGAGAGAGATTTTCACCAGAGCCTGGAGGGCAGGGACAAGGGGGATGGCTTCAAACAGGCAAAGAGTAGGATTAGATGGAATATCAGGAAGGAATTGTTTCCCAGTGAGGGTGGGGAGGCCCTGGAATAGAATTCCCAGAGCAGCTGGGGCTGTCCCTGGATCCCTGGCAGTGCCCAAGGCCAGGCTGGACAGGGCTTGGAGCACCCTGGGATAGTGGGAGGTGTCCCTGCCATGGCAGGGGTGGGATGGGATGAGCTTTAAGGTCCCTTCCCACCCAAACCATTCCACGACTCTGTGATTCCATGATCTGAACACTTTTGGGATGTGTCCATCACTTCTGTGCCCAACAGGTGGGACAAAGACATCCTGAAGTGGGGATGGAGAGGAGCTGTGTCACACCTGACCTGGGCAGCTGAGGGACAGGAGGGTTCTGAAGATCCCATCAGCTTTAAAGAACTAATTAACCTGTCCAATTATGGAATAACTAAGGCAGAGAGGAGCTTTGCTCTCAGGGTGAGAGATGCACTCAGCGAGGCCCTGAAGTCAGAGGCTGGAGCAGGTGAAAACTCTTGGCTGCACAGCCAGGCTGGAGCTCTGCTTCATTTTTTTTTCTCAATCTGTCAAATCAGCAAAGAAATTCTGTTCAGTTTGTAGCAGGGACTGTCCACTTGTGTCCTGGAGTCCATTTCTTCCTCCACTGCCCATTTATTCCTCCATGAATAAATTTGAGTTAATGAATGTGTGTGCAATGAGGCTGATACTCACTTTTCCCTTACCTGGAGATTCAGATTTTCAGGGGTTTGGGATTTTTTTTTAAGGTTTGTGCTGAAATGAAAGATACTTTCGTGCCCTTAATTTCAAGCCAGCAACATTTCCATGTTCACCTGGGAAGAGTACAAAACTCCAGCCTGGTTACGCAGCCAGCACCACGTAGGGATTTCCAGACAAATCCTTGCTACTAATTAAAATAAACAATGGATTCCTCAGAGCTACGAGATCTTCAATAAAAAATTAAAAAAAAAAAAAAAAGAAAACGAGAGTGAGGCAAGATAATAGTTTAATTAATAGAATCTGGCAGGCTCCCAAAGTACACTGTGGCAGTTGGAGGGTGGGAGCTGGGGGAGGTTGGGATGTGGAAGTGCCAAATCTCTCAGGATGAGTCTTGCAGGAAAACGCTTCAGTGAACACCATCAGGTGTCTGGGCTGGGCCACAACAGCCTGGATGTGCTCCCCTTCCCCCTTGGAACGGATCCCACGGGCTGAGGAGCCAAATCCCCTCGGTGCTGGGAGGGGAGGGAGGGCAGGGGAGCTGCTGGGTCAGGGAGCTGCAGTGGCTCTCACGGGCTGGGACATGCTGAGCTCAGGAAGGAGCTGCCACCGCCGAGGGGCTCGGGGCAGGAGGTGTCACATCCACTTCCACCTTGCTGAGGTATCAGCTGCTGCCTTCCAATGAAAATATTTTCCCTTTGGATTTCCAGAGGCCGGGGAGGCGTGCCTGGTGCGGTGCTGCGGGGAGCCAGGCTTTTCCTTGGAAAGAGGAGCTGGGGGTCAATGGCAAAACACCCAAATCTCCCCTCTCCCTGCCCCTTCCTCTCTCCTTTGCTCCTCCTGGACCCCTCTGGGGGTTTTTCCCCCACCCTGGTGTAATCCTTGGTGCTTCAAGAGGCTGAGATTGCTGGAAAACTTTTCTTATTCCTCCTCCTAGGAAATCTTTCTTATTCCTCTTCCTTGAAAATCTTTCTTATTCCTCCTCTTTATTCCTCCTCTGAATCCCTCCTCAGAATCCCTCCTTATTCTTCCTTCTTATTCACCCTCCTCATCCCTCCTCTTTATCCCTCCATATTCCTCCTCTTTTCCCCCTTTCTCATCCCTCCTTATTCTTCCTCTTTCCTTCTTATTCCCCCTCCTTGTCCCTCCTCATCCATCCTTATTCCTCCTCTTTATCCTTCCATATTCCTCCTCTTTTCCCCCTCTCATCCCTCCTTATTCCTCCTCCTTCTTCCTTCTTATTCCCTCTCTTCATCCCTCCTTATTCCCCCTCTTCAACCCTCCTTATTCCCCCTCTTCATCCCTCCTTATTCCCCCTCTTCATCCCTCCTTATTCCCCCTCTTCATCCCTCCTTATTCCTCCTCTATCCCTCTGTATTCCTCCTCTTTTCCCCCTTTCTCGTCCCTCCTTATTCCTCCTCATCCTTCCTTCTTATTCCCCCTTCTTGTCCCTCCTTATCCCTCCTCATTCTTCCTCCTTTTTCCATCTTCTTCCCCCTCCTTATCCCTTTTTATTCCCCCTCCTCATCCCTCCTTATTCCTCCTCCCTCCTTATCCCTCCTCCTCATCCCTTGCCCACTGTCCCTAACTCAGTCCAGGTCTCCTTCAGCCACAGCTCACCTGTGGGACTGTGACTGCCTCGCTCTGGGGTTGGTTTTTGGCCAGGTAATGCATTCACAGCACCCTAAATTTAAAGGTGGGGGGACCACAGTGCAGAATTCCAGCCAGGGAGAGGCTGTCACTCCCATCCCCTGCTCCAGGGCAGCTCCTGTCATCCCAGCCCGGGGGAGCTGGATCACACCTGGAAATCCCAGCCTGCTCCTCCTTCTGAGCCAGGTTTAAAGGAGCTGCCTGCTCCGCTGCTCAGGACTTCCCCAGCAGCTGCTTTTGGGGGTATCTCCCCGGGGCAGTGCAGGATCCAGAGGCCAGTGGTGATTCCTGCACGGGGGAGGAAGGGAGTTAATGATTCTTCAAGGGCACAGCAGAGCCAGGTGTGCCTGCTTTCCCCGGGGCCTGATTATCTCCCGATAACCACATCCTCCCAAGCTGATTTTCTGCTGTTTTCCCAGCTTTTTGTACAAAGGAATGATTTAGATAAACCAAATTGACCGGAAAATTTACCGAGTGAATCCCAACCCCTTCCTTTTTTAAGAACATCGAGTAGCCATGCTCAGAGGGAGCTGCAAACTGAAACAACCCCATTTATATTTTGAATTTCCACCATGGGTGTCATCGCTGCTGCAGCTTTATGAACATGGAACAAGATCAGCCTTGGGCTGGTTGACATCCAGCGGGGGTTAAGGAGGTGGGGAGGGGCAAAAATGTCAAAATGAACAAAAAATACAGTTTGTGCATTCCTGGAGCTGCTGCCACCTGTCCCACTGAGGTGGTTTAAGGTGGCTCAGCATTCCCAGCCCTGGAGCACTGCTCTGCTCTGCCAGGATCAGCACTGGGTGTCCTGAGCTCTGTCCTTGTCACCTGGTTTATCCCTGTGCTCAATCCTAAGCTTTTCAAAACCCCCATGGAAAGGGGGGTGTCAGTATTTATAAATATTGGCAAATACATTTTCAAAGTAACCAGAAACATTCCCCACCAAAACTGTCAAAGTGACCAGAGTAAATAATGCTGCTTTTACAGTTCCAGGCACAATATTGCATGTAACTAAAACTCAGAACAAAGAACTAAGTGAACCAGTACATAACATGCAACTATTATTAGAATTATAGGGTTTTAATTTTTCATCCTTTCACACACAGGAGACACTCAGCACCTGTAAAATTGGGTTTTTCCTCACTTCAGAGTTTAAATTTGGGCAAGTGTTGGTGTGAACTGAATATCAGATCAAGGAGAAAAGAGAACGAATCAGATCCACGAGGCCCTGGTGTTTGTGTTCCCAAAATATTCCTGAAAATCAGTGTTTCTCTTCCCATGAATGCTCAGGATGCTTGAACTCATGGAATCCAGACTGGTTTGGGTTGGAAGGGACCTCAAAGCTCATCCAGTTCCACCTCACTGTGGCAGGGACACCTTCCACTGTCCCAGGTGCTCCCAGCCCTGTCCAGCCTGGCCTTGGACATTCCAGGGATCCAGGGGGAGCCACAGCTGCTCTGGGAATTCCATCCCAGCCCCTCCCCACCCTCACAGGGAGGAATTCCCTCCCAAATCCCATCTCACCCTTCCCTCTGGCAGTTTAAATCCATGACCCCTTGTCCTGTCACTACCTGCCCATACAAAAATTCCCTTTCCCTCCTCTTTTTAAGACCCCTGAAAGGTTCTCTTTTTTTGGACTTTTTTTTACTTTTTGCTTCAGGAATATTTTTTTTCAGAGGCATCACTCTTCTTCTTTTAGACACATTTTTAGCTCAAGCTAAAAGCAGATGGAGGAGATGAGGTTTTGTAGTTTTCTGAGGGAAATGGTGAAATCATCAAATTTTCCTTAGAATGGAATTTAGAGAAATAGCTGCAAGAATTGATAAGCCCCTGTGCAAGGTCACAGCAAGGTTTCCCTGGAATCTTCTCACCCCCACAGGTGCCAGAGCTCCTCAAGCCCCACATTTTTGCTGTTTCCCAAAGGCTCTCCTCCCTGTGCTCCTTGGCACAGCATCCACACAAATCCCTGCTGCTCCTCGGGGTGGAGGCATTCCCCTCTCCCTGTGCCATCATTTTAGGCAGCCCTGCTCCGTGTCTGCCTTGGTTTGAAAAGCCAGGTGTCTGCTAAGGAAGGCAGGAGCCTCCACTGAAATGGAAAATGTGAACCCCCTTCCTTTGAATTGTTATAATTTTGAAATTAAGGGGCTCTCAGGTAAAGATATGGGAATAGGAATAACAGTTCTTTACTAGAAAAACTAAAAATACAAATGCAATAGTACAAAAAAAAAGAAAACAAACCAGTGCCAGAGTCAGAAATGCCCTGAGCCCCTGTGTGTCAGGGAGGTGGCAGCAGCCCCATCCCAGGGTGGCTCAGCCCTCCTGCAGTGCCAGCTGTGCTTCTGCTGGAGCAGGATCCTGCACAAGGGGGGAGTTTTCCTCTGGAGCTCCAGGGCTGGGGGAGATGGGCCTGGGCTCCTCTGGGAATGCAGTGGGAAGAAAGCTGCTCCTCTGGGAATGCAGTGGGAAGAAAGCTGCTCCTCTGGGAATGCAGTGGGAAGAAAGCTGCTCCTCTGGGAATGCAGGGGGAAGAAAGCTGCTCCTCTGGGAATGCAGTGGGAAAAGGCTTTCTCTGTTGTTCTAAATCTCAGATTGGATCCAGGTAGGAATGTTTGGCTCCTCCCCTGGGCAGAGCATCTCCCCATGGATGATGGAATTTTCTCAGCCATGCAGGGACACTCACTGGCCCATGAACAGAAGATAATTAATAATTAATAGCCCATTAACAGAAACTATCTCCTGGAGGGAGGATTGGGTGTGGAAGAAATAAAGAAAACTGCCCAAAGAACAGCAGAGAACTGCCCCAGCTCTGACAGATGGGGATAAAGCACACCCCCCCATTTCCAACAGTCACACGCTCCAAGGGCCACAGCTGTCCCACAGGACCCTAAAGCGGCTGGTTGGATCCAGGATCCATCCTGTCCTTAGAGGAAACAGTACTTTAATAAACTAAAAAATGGAGTTGCAAAAGTAAAAAAAAATATTTTTAACTTAATAACTAACTACTTAGCTAGCACAGAAAGTCCTAAATTCTCAGTAGCTAGGGTACTAGCACTGTCCCAAGGGGCTTTTCTGCCTTCGGACATTATTTAAGGAGTGTAACACAAGCCTCTAGATCCCAGTTAAATATTTAGGAATTAGCACGGGAATGAGCTCCTCCTGAGTCCAGCCCCAAAACCTCCCACGCTGCATTTCCAGCTCTGCCACAAGCTCGGGGATGAGGCTGGACAGGGCCCCTGGCTTCTCTGGGTGTTGTTTTTCAGGCAGGGTGATGAGTTAATCCCTGGTGGGTATGAGAGGAGTCCATCCCCCTTCCAATCCCACAGAACCCTCTGCAGACAGCTCAGACCCTATTAATAGCAGGAACACCAGACAGGGACTCCCAGGTAGTCAAGCCTCCTTTTTAATTATTGGTTTGCCTTCAAAGCAAGGAGAAAAAAGGAAAAAATCTCACCCTGCTGCCAGTGAGGAGAGTCCAGGCTCCGGTGTAGGGAAGGTGACATTTCAGCTGATGGCTCTAAAAATAAAAGGGAAGCAGGGCAGGGGAGAAAGTGTCTGTCACCTGCACTCCCAGCCACACCCGCTGCATTCCAGGCCTGATGAGATCTTTTGCCATCAAAAGCCAAAGTGCCACTCAAAAATGGGAATTTCTCCCCCAGCCCATGCTCAGCACCATCAATGCTTCAGCTACTGGCAGGGGAGCCGTGATGGAGCTGCAGCCTTTCCCTTGGAAGGAATTTATTCAGAGAATATTCATCTTTGAGCTTTGCATTTGGTGGAGCTAAATTTCGGGGCAGGGGTCAGGTTATTGCTGCTGTTCCTTGTGGGTCACTCCGACCAGCCTGGATATGCCCCAAACTGAAAAACAGGATTGTTTAGGTGAGATCTGAACTCCAGTTCTGCTCATGCTGGGTGGATTTTGGGAAAGAGCTGGGGCTCCCAAACCTCCCCAAAAGCACCAGAGCTCCTGACATCCCATTTTTTAAATCCCATTCCATTCCTCAAACCTCATCCCATTAAAAAAAATCTCACTCCATTCCTTCAATCCCATCCCATTCCTTAAATCTCAATCCATTCCTAAAAGCCCATCCCATTCTTTTAATCCCATCCCATTCCTTAAATCCCACTCCATTACTAAAATCCCATTCCATTCTTTTAATCCCATCCCATTCCTTAAAGCCCATCCCACCCCTAAAATCCCATCCCATTCCTTAAAGCCCATTCCATTCCTTAAATCCCACTCCATTCCTTAAATCCTATCCCATGCCTTAAATCCCATCCCATTCCTTAAATCCCATTCCATTCCTAAAATCCCATTCCTTCAATCCCATCCCATTCCTCAAATCCCATCCCATTCTTCAATCCCATCCCATTCCTTAAATCCCATTCAATTCCTAAAATTACCTTCATTCCTTCAATCTCATTCCATTCCTTCAATCCCACTCCATTCTTAAAATCCCATCCCACTCCTAAAATCCCATCTCATTCCTTAAATCCCATCCCATTCCATAAATCCCACTCCATTCCTCAAATGCCATTCTATTCCTTAAATCCCATTCCTTAAATCCCACTCCATTCCTCAAATGCCATTCTATCCTTTCAATCCCATCCCATTCCTTAAATCCCATCACACTCCTAAAATCCCATCCCATTCCTCCAATCCCATCCCATTCCTCAATCCCTGGGGAAGCCCCTGGCCCTGAGGGATGGCACAGCCACCCGGAGCTCCTGCTCCTTTCATCCCCAGTTTTGAGTCAGAAATTCTGGAGGACAATTTTTCATCGTGATTCACTAAAACCACCACTTCTTTTTTTTTTTTCTTTTTTTAGGAATGCATCCATTTGGAGCAAAACTTCCCAGATCCAGGGCAGCTCCTGGCTTCAGACAGGAGGAGTCATCTCCAGCAGACAGGGGGAATATTTGGGTTGGAATAGCTGAGATCCCAAATCAGAGCTTTCACCACGGGGTTATTGGATGTTCTTGGGTGGATTTGTTCTCTTCTCTACAAAATTTATTCCTACTGCACAGCAAAGTGGTTTTGGAAATCTCAAGTTTTTGTGGGATGGGAAAATTTTCAGGCAACTTCAGGGTTTTATCCAGAATTTTTTTTTTTTTTTTTTTACTTTTTTACTTTTTTGCTTTTTTCGGAGGCACCACTCTTCTTTTAGGCATATTTTTAGCTCAAACTAAAAGCAGATGGAGGAGATGAGGTTTCGTAGTTTTCTGAGGGAAATGGTGAAATCATCAAATTTTGCTTAGAATGTTATTTAGGGAAATGGCTTCAAGAAGTTATAAGAATAAATTTTTTAAACTTTTCTGCCAACTGACGATACCAGTTTTGTAGGACCAGTTCCTGCACCATCAGTATTTTGTTGCAAAATTTACTTAAACCTCTCAACTTTTTCTTGCCTAAAACAATTGCAAGGAGTTTTTCTATTATCACTTTTGCTGCAAAAACCTCATTATTTGGAGCAGTTTGTCCGACCTGAAGAATAAAAAAAAACAATGGAATAAAAAATACTCTGTTCAGGTTTTGAAACTCTTATTTTAAAATCTTAACTTTAAAAAAAATTAATAGGAATTTTTGCTATTTTGACTGTTTTGCCATGCAATTGTTTTTGCATGCCCATTATTTTCATAACTTCCAGCCAGGAGTGAGACACCTCCAACCTCTTCTGGGCCTTTGATCGAACCAAAATCTCTGTTCCTGAGAGTGTCAGATCCTGAGGTTGAAACATTTGTCTTTTTGTGTGATTAAAACACAATTTCACTTTCTCTGGCCAGGAAGATGATGCTGTTTTCCTCGTCCACCCTTAATCCCTCCAGTTCAAACTAGAACTTTGGGTTGAACGTTGATTTTCTCCTACAAGGTGATGCTGGGAGCGATCCTGGAGACGTGGATCCACGGGAGGGTGGACAGCAGTGTGGAGCCCTCAGAGACAAATGGAAGGGGCTGAGGATGGATGAATACTTGGAATAAACATGGAAGAACCAAAAGGACCCTTCCAGCTCAAGTTTTCATGGGATCATGGAATGGTTTGGGTTGGAAGCGACCTTAAAATTCATCCCATTCCCCCTGCCATGGGCAGGGACACCTTCCACCACCCCAGGCTGCTCCAACCCTGGTCCAACCTGGCCTTGGGCACTGCCAGGATGGGGCAGGGCTTGTCCCAGAGTTTCTGCCACAGCTCACGAGCATTCAGGTGTTTTTTCCATGCAACGAGCAAAACTTCCAATGGAATCTCGCAGCTTGATCCTCCCATCTTCAGCTTCCAGCTGCACACCCTCCAGAGCAGGCCCTGTGGTGTTTTAAGGCAATAAAGAGAGATTTGGGTTGGCAGCCAAGGCCTGGGGTTTGTGGATGTGACCCAGGGTTTGTGCTGCTGATCTTTGGGGGGTTCCACCCAAAGGACACCTCGTGCCCCGGGGTGTTCCCGTGGCAGCTCCAGCTCCTCACAGCCTGGAAATCCCCATGGATGTGGGAAAGGCTCTCCTGGCACTCCAGGCTCTGAGGTCATGGCAATGTCTGGCACAGAGCGGCTCCTCTATCTCCAACTGGAAGGAACAGCAGGAGTTTTATTGGTTTTCCTGAACTCCTCCTCCTCTGCAGCGCTGGCAATCCCAAATTCTCCTCCTGCCTTCCAGGGACCTGAACAATCCTGGGAAAGAAGGTCCTTCCCTAGGATCTGCCTTACCAAAGCTCCCCTCAGTGTTCCAGCTGGTCACGTCAATCTGATTTTGCGTTTATTAATAATAAATATTAAAGTGTTTCTGCCTGAGGGGTTGTTTTCTGGATAGACAACTTCCTGAGCGCAGACCCTGAACCTGGGAAATCCAGATTCAGGATTTGGCCAAGCCTGTGTGGTGACATACCATGGGTGGGAAGGAGTGCAAGGAGATCAAAACCTGGAATCCCCAAGCAAAAATGAAAAAAAAAAAATTGCAAATAAAAGGAGTGTTGTCTTTTGAAATTATTCCTTTTTAGGGCTTCCTGCTGTCCCATGTCTCCTCTCCCTGTCCACAAGCAAACCAGCATGGAACGTGGAGAGATCTTGCTCAGGATGCCAACAGATGGCAATATTTTATCATCCTTCCCTCTGTGCATTGCAGGGTTTGCATCTTCCCCATCGTGCCACGAGGAGCTTGTGCTCGGCCGCCCCTACAAACATCTTTTAGCTGTGATATTTTTCTTTTTAACTGATATTTTTAATGGATAGCACAACTGGACGTTCCAATCTCCTCAGGCTGGAGAATTCTATGGAGTTACAAAGCAGAGTGTGGAGGTGTCCCCTGAGCCCTCGTGGAGGCTGTGCCCATGGCACTGACAGTCCCAGGAACACGGGTTGTGGAAGAGGTTTTACAGCGACTTCTGCGAGCCAGAGAGGAGTTTGATACGAGGATCCACGTTTATCTCTGAACGAAATTTCCACCAAGGTCATTGGCACAGAAACCAAGAAAGAAAGGAGGATAAAGAAGAGAAACCTGCAGCTGTCTGTTCCAATGAGCACTTTGTTTGTCTTTCCTGGCCAATGAGTAAAGTGTAAACTCATGAGTTGTGTAAGAATGTACAAAAAGCATTCGTGCTGGAATAAAAACAGGTTTGAAGCCTTCTGAAAATGGAGTGTGTTGCTTTGTATTGTCTCTGTCTCAACGACGACAGCGGGGCAGGAGGGCCACTCTTCCAGACAGGTTTGTGGCTGAATGTGGCAGCTCTGTCAGGAATTAACCTCCCCTCTCCCTGCTGGTCACTTTTTCCTTAATCCCTCCAATTCAAACAAGAACTTTGGGTTGAAAGTTGATTTTCTCCTACAAGGTGATGCTGGAGGAGTTGGGCAGACGGAGTTTGGAGTGATCCTGCAGACGTGGATCCAAGGGAGCTTGTTGTGATCCAAGGGAGTTGTTGTGAGCAAACCTTTGGCAGGGGAAGGAAGGCAGATGGGCCTCAGCACATTGTCCTGCTCACTTGTTCTCAGCTCACTCTTGGAGAAGCCAGTTGGTCTTCTCTGCTTTCCTTTTGGCCAGGAATCCCTGTCCTTACAAACACATCCAGATCTTTCCATGAATGTGGCTTTCCCCCCACCCCAGTTCTCCCAATATTTGCCTCAGGTAGGAGTCAGGCCCTGCATCCCCTAACAACTTATTTACCCATTTATTTCTTTTTTTTAAAGCGTTTCTTTCCCTCCCTCCCTCCTTCCCCCAGCAGAGACTTTCCCAGCTTTGACAGGGATCCCCTGGCCCCGAGTCAGCAGGAGAGGCTGAGCAGAGCTTTGACAGTCCCTGAGGTGGAACATGGCAGCACATGGGAGCAGCTCACACCGAGGGAGAGTCCCTTCCCTCCACGGCCAGCCTGGGATCCTTCCTCATCCAGGCCCCTTCCAACCACTCCCATCCCTGGTCCCCAGATTCTCCTTCTCCACAAGCAAATAGCACACGGTGTTTACTGGGTGCAACACTTTAAATCAGATTAATCTGGCCAATAAAGGATTTATGGCCCATAAAAATCCCACATGATTCGGGAGGAGGACCAGGAATGAGGGGCCCAGCTCCAGCCAGGCTGTCAGAATTCCGGGGAGGAAGAGGAGGGCAGGGAGAGGAAAAGGCACCACGAGGCTCTGGGGTGCTGGGGATGAGCACGGTGGGGTTCTCTGACATTTCTGTTTGCAGCTTTGGGCTTGGGAGCAGCAAAAAAGCCCTGAATAAATCCCTGGAGAATCATGGAGTGGTTTGGTTGGAAGGGACCTGAAGGATCAGCTCATTTCATCCTCAGGGACAACTTCCCCTCTCCCAGGGTGCTCCAAACTCCATCCAGCCTTGGACAGTTCAGGAACCCAGGGGAGCCACAGCTTCTCTGGGCAACCTTGTGTTGATGATTTGGGTGTGGGGGCTCAGAAAATGCTGATAGCCTTAAATGGCCTGGATTTCAATCATTCCCCACCCATTTATCTTGCTATATCCTCCATTTATCCATTGATTCTGTGTTTCTCCAGATAACACAGGTAGAACAATGGCAAGCCAGGTTACAGACTGGTTTGGGTGACATCCTCATCCCCTCAGGCCCAACTTTTTGACAGGTCATGCTTTTTGACAGATGTCACTGCTGAAGTTCTCTTGGCTGCTCTACCAAAGGGATCCTCTTAACCCCAAAGAGTATCTGGGGACTTTGTTGTTTTGGGGATCAAACTTGGATTGGCTTCATCCTCCTTCTTTTGTTGGGGTGGAAAATGAAGAATAAAACACTGAACACTGAGGGAAATTAGGATCCCTAATTGCCAGGGCTGATTGGCATCTGAGCCCAGTGACTCAGAGGGTGTTCCTGAGACTCTTTGGAGACAGCCAGGCCTCTGCTGTCCCTGACAGGTACCTGTGCTGCCATTCCCAGCGCTGGGGATTGCTAATTTTAGCTGGAACAGAGAGGAAGAGGAGAAGGGAAGGGAGACATGAACTCATGGAACAGTTTAGGAATTGTCTCTGACATTACGGTGCCCAGGCAAAGCCAGTTCTTAACCCTGGCACGAATTCTGCCAGTGCCTTTCCGTGCTGCCACCCAGAACATTCCCAGGAGCCAGGGAATGCCATCCTCCAGCACAGGCAGCAGCAAGGGGAGGAGGGGCCCTGCAAACACAAACAGATGAGGTTTTTTGTTTGCTCACCTCTGGTTTTTTTCCGTGCTCGCTCGGAGGTGACTTTCCAGCTGACATCTCTGCAAAAGGGATTTCTCCAGCAGGGCCTGGAGCACCACCACCCTCTGGAGCAACAAACCCATGGGGACACGACAGCCCCGCAGCCCTGACAGGGTGATGCCTTCAGTTTTTAGCTTTTGTATTTTTCAGATCCTGTACTGCATTAGTTACAGTAAAAAGGTGACCCCTGGCTCAGGGAAGAAATGATGATGTGGGGCTCCAGATCAGAAGGCTGAAGGGTAGCTTTATTAAAACTATACTATATTACATTAATATACTATTTAAAGAGATACTATCCTATTCTACATAATTCTTACTTACCTAACTACAAACTCATGACTCTGCTGAGAGTCCAGCACAGCTGGATCCATTGGTCACTGACCCCAAACAACTTCACCAGAATCCAACCCAGCCATCCCTGCAGGTGAACAGTATCCACACCACGTTCCACATGGGGAAAACAAAGGAGCAGAGATAAAGATTTTCTCTTCTTCTCTCTGTGCTTCTCCTGAGAGACAGAATTGTGTCTCTGTGCAGAGAATGTGAATGCCACAATTGGTGCATGACTCTGAGCTCCATGCAGTGTCAGCAAGCTCTCCCCACATTTTGGGCAGACAGAACAATCCTTCCAGGCCTGGGACCCAAGGACATTCTGCTTCAGACCCCAAAAAGAGTAAACAAAAGTGAATCTGTGGGGGAAGCAAATGAGGGAATGTGACTTCATTGCCTGAAGCTGTAATTGGATAATCAACCTCTGATATATAAAAATACCAAACTTATATCTGCCCCAAAAACTCATGACCATCAGGGGGTCCATCATTCATCTGGGGTGTAGCCTCTGTGTGGGAATTTATAAAAAATTTCTCAAAGCCTCTCAAATTCTCACCTCTGCAAGGCTTTGCACTGCCCAAGGTGCAGATATTGAAGGCCTTCAATAAAACCCCACGTTGTTCTCTAACTCTGTCCAGCCTCTGTTCCAGGTGCCCCTCCAAGGCACCAAGGGCATGACACAGCCACAAGCCAGGCCAGCACCCGGCCTGGCCAGCGTGGGCTTCCCGAGCACCCAGAGCTCCCATCCCAGCTGGATCATGCATCACTCCACACCAGCAGGGAGGTTTAGCTCTTGGAAAGCCTCAAATTCTCACCCTCTATTGGTTTTCCTGAACTCCTCCTCCTCTGCAGCGCTGGCAAGCCAGTTCTCCTCCTTTCAGTTCCCTTCTGCCTTCCAGGGGCCTGAACACTCCTGGGAAAGAAGGTCCTTCCCTAAGTTCTGCCTTCCCAAATCTCTCCTCAGTGTTCCAGCTGGTCACATCGACCTGATTTTGTTTGTCAATAATGACATTAAAGTGCACACACTTTTGCAAACTGGAAATAATTGATGGGTCAAGCTCCTCTCGTAACGAAATTGTTTCAGAGCATCGGAACACGGATTTGGAGCCTTCCAAAGGAGGAGCATGTCCAGCTCTTGTTCCTGTGGGGGAAAAAGGGATTCCTGTGGCACGGAGATGAATTTTCCATTCCTTTCTGGAGGAGCTGGGGGTTGTTGTGGTCATTCTGAGTGACCCCGAGGGTTTGTGGTTGTCCTTCACCTCGTCAGACCTGGTGTGTAATAAACTGTGCTGTCACCTCCTCTGCCTGGTGCCTTTGCAGCCCCGCTCCTGTCTCTTGTTTTTGTGTCAAAGGAGCAGCAGCTTTTGTGTGAAAGCAAAGAAACAAAACCCTCCACGAGCACAAACTGCTGCCTGAGCTGCTCTGTGGATATTTAATGCTGTGCACATCAACATCTGCACGTGGATTTGCCTTTTTTCCTGTCATTTCGTCTGCAGCAAAGGATCCTGCACTCCAAATCCCAAGTTCTTGCATTGTATGATGTGATGGAAATTAACACCTTAATATATATATGAAAAACAGCCCCAATTAGATTTTTTTTTCTTTTACTGTGTTTCCTGCTGCTTATGACTAAGTGTGGGTAATTATCTTGGCTCACTTTTTCCACTCCACCCATGCTTAGAGAAAACCTGTTGCAAGTTTTCTTGCGATTTTTTGCTTTTTTTCCCTCCCTCACTTTTTTTTTTTCCCCCTGGGAGTTTTGCTAATTAAAAGCTTTGCAAATAGTCATATGTGATAATTATTTTTATTCTGGTTTAGCAACCTAAAAGTAGAGATTTGGAATGCTTTCAAGAAAAAAATCAAGGTGTCCAAATATGATTTATTTTTTTCATTTGCTTCAAAAATTACTTTTCCAAAACCCTATAAAAATATGCTCCTATAAAAAAAAGGATCAGAGTAAATAACAACAGAAAACTCTGAACTTTCTTGCCACTTATTTGGTCCAAATTCTGTGGGATTCAGGACCTTGTAAGGTTTGTTATGATTGAAATGTAAGACCCAATCTACAAATTGACATCATTTTCCCATTCCAGAGGGAGAAAAGCTCTCTCAGCAGAGATTTTCCATGTCCCCGTTGTAGGAGGGACCCAAACTCCCATCTCTGATAGAACTCTCCCCAAAAACTGGTGGCTATACAAGGAAAACATACACAGGGAAATACAAATAGAAGGAAATACAAAGAAAACATATACAAGAAAAAGTCAGAGTTTTCCTAAATCCCCTCCCACCTCTCCTTGAGGATGAAAAAAGTAGGAATATTTTCTCCAAATATTCTTTCTGAGGGCCAGCATTTCCCTGGCCACATCCCAAGGGGAAACTTCCCAGATCTCCCAAGTTTGGCCTTCCCATTTATTATTATTAATTAATAATAATTATGATTAATTATTCTTTATTATTATTTTTTATTATTTGCTTATTTCAGACAGGAGTTTCTGAAAGTAGATCAAGTTTAGAAGTGGAAAACAGGTATCCTCCAGAATTTGGAGATTTGGAGACAGATCCCTGCTTCCCTAAGATTATTTAACCTCGGTCCATAATGAGCATTAATTAACACAGAGGGAACATTACCATAAAATCCAATCTTCATTCCTGCAGGATCCCTCCTGCTGTTCTCCCTTCCACAGATTGCTGTGATCTTTGCCCTTCCTGCTTCCCAAATATCCCCATCCATGGGGTAGACAACAGGGAAATCAGAAGTTGCAGGTGATAAACATGGACCTGGTATCAAAGGCATCACTCGGAGCAATTTTTGGCCATCACTGAAAGAGCTGTGAAACAGGGAAAGTGCCCTTCCCACACAATTCCTCGGGCAGAAACCCCTCCCTCTGAATTCCCTCCTTTCTTGCTGCCTCCCTTCTTTTTTTCCTTTGTTTTCACCCACAAAACCCATCCACAACTCCTGGGAGAAATCCAGGGCACAAAGCAAAAAATTTGAATTTATTTCAATCGCATTTCCTTGCCTGGAGACCCAGACCTTTGGAATATCCGTTTTCCCACCTTTTGGAGAAAATCAGCAGTAAATTGTCAGATAATGCCCTTCATTCAGAGAACATTTCACACATAAATAGCAAAAAAAATATAAACAGTGACCTCCATGGATCAGCTGGAATGGGTCTCCCAGGCATTTTCTCCTGACCTCTGAAACATCCATAACTTTTTTTCTTTTTTTCTCTGATAAATGCATTCAAACTTCTTAAAGGATTTACTGTGTGGGTCTGCAGAGAGGTTTATTCTCTTCTGCTCCATGATTAAACAGCTCTATTTCTGGCTTCTACAAGATTTAGGGATTTAAAATATTTTCCCAATTATCACAGGGGTGTTAAGAGAATCAGTTGTTCCATGGGCGCTGTGTAGAGGTGACAAACCAAAATTATTTTTAGTTATCCTTTTTTTTCTTCATGAAAAGATGGATTCCAGAAGCATCAGGAAGGTGGGGATTGGGAAAGGATTGGGAAGCTTCTCAAAATGCTCTGGGAAGAAGAGCTGGAACAGAGGATGAATCAATTTGCTGGTGCACCTGAGAAGGGCAAAAAAAGCAGGGAAACTCCTGGAATGACCCAAATTTGGGTAGATTGTGAATAGAATAGCATGATAAGGTGAGCAAAGAGGTTCTGGATGGAGAAGGGATCCTTGGAAGTGCTCAGGGCCAGGGCTTGGAGCAACCTGATCTCAAGAGTGACAACTCTGCCCGTGGCAGGCGTTGGAGCTGGGCAGTCCTTGAGGGCCCTTCCAACTCAAACCATTCCATGGTTCCGTGGTTCCACAGTTCCCTTGTTCCATGATTCCGTGCTTCCATGGTTCCATAGTTCCATTATTCCACGGTTCCATCGTTCCATGGTTCCATTACTCCATGGTTCACGGTTCTATTATTCCATGGTTCCACAGTTCCATGGTTCCACGATTCCATGGTTCTATGATTCCGTGGTTCTATGATTCCACGATTCCATGGTTCTATGATTCCATGGTTCCACGATTCCACGATTCCATTATTCCACAATTCTATGATTCCATGATTCCATGATTCCATGATTCCACAATTCTATGATTCCACGGTTCCATGATTCCACAATTCTATGATTCCACGATTCCATTATTCCACATTTCTATGATTCCATGATTCCACAATTCTATGATTCCATGGTTCCACAATTCTATGATTCCATGATTCCACAATTCTATGATTCCATGGTTCCACGATTCCACGATTCCATTATTCCACAATTCTATGATTCCATGATTCCATGATTCCATGATTCCACAATTCTATGATTCCACGGTTCCATGATTCCACAATTCTATGATTCCACGATTCCATTATTCCACATTTCTATGATTCCATGATTCCACAATTCTATGATTCCATGGTTCCACAATTCTATGATTCCATGATTCCACAATTCTATGATTCCATGGTTCCACGATTCCACGATTCCATTATTCCACAATTCTATGATTCCACGGTTCCATGGTTCCACAATTCCATGGTTCCATGATTCCACTGTTCCACGGTTCCATGGTTCCATGATTCCACTGTTCCACGGTTCCATGGTTCCGTGGTCCCAGTGCAGCTGTGGAGCTCAGGACAGCAGCCAGACGTTCTCTGCTCCCCAGGCAGTGGGACTGAAGGAACTCCCTGTCCCCGGGGCACACGGAACTCTGGCAGTGTCTGGATCCCATCAGGAAGGTGAAGGATTCTGAATTTATGAATTAATTATCGCTCTGCTGAGCAAGAGCCGTGCAGAGGTGGCAGCAGAGCTGTCTTCTGCCTGGGAGAGCAGGATCCCAGGAGCACTGAGGTAGGAAAAGCTCTCCAAGGTCACCAAGTCCAAGCTGTGATCCCCACCTTGTCCCCAGCCCTGAGCTCTGAGTGCCACCTCCAGCCCTTCCTTGGACATCTCCAGGGATGGGGACTTCAAACCTCCCTGGGCAGCCCCTTCCAATTAACCAAAATAATCAAGACGAGCTTGTTTTGTTCATGGCTCATTTTGGTTCTGGACGCCACAAGTGTAGAAACATCTTTGTACAAAGATTTCTCACTTTTTGTGTTTCCAGATGTTTCTGGGAGTTTCCTGTCACAGACATCACTATTTTTCCAAACTATTTTTTTCCATCACTGTTTTTCCAGGTGTGTGTCCCTCCTGTCCTGCTGCACTTGTCCCTGGCCCTGGGGCACAAGGAGCCAACTCAGGGCCAGGATGAGCTGCAGCATCAAAGCCCAATTCTGCAGCTCCTCACTGTGAGTAATTCACATTTCTGACAAGTGCAGAGGCAGAACTTCCAGGAGAAAGACTCTTTTCCTGCAATTAATTATCAACCCAAGCTAGGACAGAGGGAAAAATGTGTCCAAAATGCAACATAGAACTTCTTAGGGGCATTTGGGCCTTTTTAATATGCATATAATGGATGAGTGAGGGGGAAATCTGTTTACCTGCTTGGTATAACTGGGAAAGCTCCCCCAAGGCATTTCCCTCTCAGCATCTTCTTTTTGTCACCGGGAAATGCTGAGTTCAGAATGCTGAGAGTTCAGGATGCTGAGAGTTCAGGATGCTGAGAGTTCAGAATGCTGAGACCTCAAAAAGCTGAGACCTCTCTTAATTAAAAATGTGAACAATGCAGATCTGTCCCAGGGGAAAAAAAAAAAAAAAAAAAAAAAAAAGGGAGTCAGGAGAGAATCGAGTGGGATTTGGGGGAGTTTTCTGCTCCACCTGAGTGGGGGGAAGCACCGGGAGCCCCCAGCACCGCAGGGCTGCCAGAGCAGGGATGAGCCGTGGGTTTTCCTGAATTACCTCTGGCTGTCAGAGCCTTCCTGCTGCACTCAGCAGAGACCTGTTGGGTCTCGCCTTCCGCCACAACAATTCCCACAGGCTGAGCCACCAGCGAGGTTCAGGAGCGGGTTACAGACTCCCAGTCATCCGGAAAAGCCGCGCTCCCAGCAGGAACGGGCTGGGCTGCTCTCCCCAGGGAGATTTCCCCTCATGCGTGGCAGGGCAGGGGGACACCTTGGAGAGGAGGCTGGGATCCCTTTGTTCTGCCACTTCCCGGGCTCTGACGGATCCAAGGGGGATTCCAGCACCCCAGCGATGCCTCAGGTTTGGCTTTTCTATTTTTCAGACCCTGTGCTGCCTCAGTGTGTGGGTCTGGGCTCCACACGAGGGGATGCTGAGCTCTCTGCACAGAGCAGAGACAAAACAATTCCTGCTCCAGCTGGGCACCAAGGACAAATGATCCAAACCTCAGCCCAGGAGCACAAACACCGTGGGCTGGAGAGAGAAAAACAAGCAGGATGGGACTGCCTGGGCTGAAGCTGGAATGGGACAATGAACTCCAAGGTGCCAATGGAGCAGAACTGATCCCAGGGAGAGCCCCCGGGAGCGCTCGTGCATTTTGGGGCCATTTTGGTTCATTTGGGTGCAGCCCTGGCTGGGCTCTGGTGCTGCCCAAGGTGGGTCCATGGAGGAGATGCTTTGAATAAATCCCTGCTTTTTTCTGGAGCTCTGTCCAGCCTCTGTTCCAGCTCAGCCTTCCCAAGGCATCACCAGAGCTTGGAGCTGCCTGTGCCAGGCACCTCTCTCAGTCTGCTCCGTGCTCAGGGAAGGAACTGATAGGAAAAACAAAGGATTATGGATGAGAAAGAAGCAATAAAAAAAGGATAGATGCTAGTTCTGGTGATCACAGATGAACCCGCTGATATTTTTATCCCCTATTTTCCTTTTCGTGCTTGGTGCCTTTTCCTGACAGCAAAATGTTCCTCATGGCCATTGGTTGGAGAAAAAAAAAACCACACAAAAAAACCCCAACAACAACCACCCAACCAAACAACAAACTAACAAAAATCCACAGAAAACCAAAACAAAATAAAAAAAGGGAAACACCAACCTGAGGCTGGAATTTGATCTCCTAATAGAACCCTGATGGCATTTGTTACACAAAGCTGAATTCCTTCATGCAAAGCCTAAAGGAGGGAAAGAATGACCACCATCACTCATGATCATTCATGACAGTGAAAAGCAGATTTTCTGGGGTAAAAATGTCACCTTTGGGGTCTCATCCCACTGCTGCTGCCTGTTGTGGAGTGCCCCAGCTTGGTGTTTCCCTCTTTTTTGTTTGTTTGTTTGGGTTTTTGTGGGGTTTTTGTTAGTTTTGTTTGTTTGGTTGTTTTTGGTTGTTTTTTTGGTTGTTGTTGGGGGTTAAAGATCCCAGAACTCTTCATTTTAGGTTCATCATTGGCATGTGCCAGCTGTAAAATATCTCCTCTTTTCAGCAGCTGATTTTCCTGAAGAGCCACAGAATCCCAGACTGGTTTGGAAGGGAACGGACATAAATTTCACCTGATCCCACCCGTGCCATGGCAGGGACACCTCCCACTGTCCCAGGCTGCTCCCAGCCCTGTCCAACCTGGCCTTGGGCACTTCAGGGATCCAGGGACAGCCCCAGCTGCTCTGAAAAAAAGTTCCTCAGCTCTGCTGCAGTTGTCACTCAGTTTTCCCCTGGTGGTCCTGGGCATCAGGTGCTGGAAAATCATTGATTTTCAGCCCCCAGATTTCCCCCACTCTGCTACAAACCAGAAATCATCATTTTCCTCCTTTTCTGTGCCTTTTGTCCTCCCTTTCCAGACTGTGAGGTGATTATGAACACCCCATGCCAGTGCTTGGAGGTTTATTTTTACTGCTCTCAGTTCAGCACACACCCTTTTCTCACTACCTCCTACTCCATTTATTCCTATTTATTCTGGATTTCCACTCCCGCTAAGGAGGGAAAACGAGCATCTCTGGTGATAAATCACCCGCAGAGAGCACCAGGGAACGTGTGGCTGCCACTTCCACTTCCAGCCTGATCCTCTAACCAGGAGCAGAGGTTTTATCTCCTGTCTGATCAGGATAAAATGCTGCAAGGCAGCCAACCAGGCTCTCCTTCCCTCCCTCTCCTGTTCAGACCTGCTGCTTTTTGCCCTGGCACTTGTGATGGATGTCAAGAGAAAAATATTCAGGGAAGAGAGTCCTTAACCCCGGGGATTGCTGGGGCAGGGATTCACCTCCAGAAGTTCTCCTGCTCTAGGTGCCCAAGGAAAGGGGCAGTTTTCTGTCAGGCTGAGGGCAAGGCTGGAGATGAGCAGCCAAAAGCTGATCTTTTTTTTTTTTTTGGTTTTTGAAAGCCCTGACTGGTCACCATGGCCTGGTAACAACAAATCCAGTGATCAGGGGACGTGTCCTGAGAGCTCAGGCCACTGTCACAGTGAGACAAAGGCACTGCCACCCCTGCTGGCCCTGCTGGCACAGGGAATGTTTTATATCCCAGGATGTTTCCACCTCTAAACACAACCCCTGACTTCCAGAAGGGTCCCTGTGGTTTTCCCTCAGCAGTTTCCAGGGGCCCTGCTGAGTGTCTGGGGTCACACCAGGCAAGGAAAGGGAGGAAAAATCGGCATTATTGGTGTTAGGATTATAGGTGTCAGCACTATTGGCATTATTGGCATTATTAAATCACTGCCCTCAGCCTGACCAGGGTGCCTGGAAGTTCATGGAAATGTCCCCCCTGAGCCAAAAAAAAAAAAATTCAAATTAGATAGGAGGGATCTCACAGCTCACAACAGAGTGAAATCTGAAATTCTTTCCCTGGCAATGGTTGTGCTCCTTCCCAAGGCCTCTGTCCCATCAATTTCCCAGGTGGTCAGCAGGAAAATTATCCAATTTTGTGAGGGCACCTGCAGCTAATAAACAGAAAGGGATAAATAAATCATGCTTCCCTAGACAATTAAAGATAAATAAATAATGCTCCCCTCCTCTTCCACTTAATCTGGACCCACAACTGACATCAAATTCTGGTTTTATTATGGAAACCCCAGAGCACCTGGATTTGTTTATCCCTGAAAGGACTCAGCACCCTTGCTTTTGTTTTTCAAACTTCCCTTTTTCCATATTTGATATTTTTGTGGTCAAAGCTCCAAAGAGGGGAGGAAAATCCATTCTCAAAAGAAAGCCAGAGATGAGCAAAAAGAAATAAGTGCAAAATCTGCTGTTTAGAACTCTCACCCTGGGGTGTGCTGCTGAAAAAGCAGAAGGAACAAGGGAAATGTCCACAGTCATGTTGGAAACCTCGGGAATTATTTTCAATGTTATTTATATTTAAATGAGTTTAAATTATTTTAAACCGGGATAATGATAATTTTTTGATTTGTAGGACGGCAGTGTGAAGTCTGGGGGACAAACGTGGTGCTTGTCTGGAAGCTCTGCTTGCTGTGACACGTTCCCTGGCTTGCAGCAAATCCCTGGTGGTTATTTACAGTCATTAAGCTAATTGTGGCAGGGCAGGGAGGGAAGAGAGGCTCAGGGAGCTGAGGAAATCTCACAGACACTGAGCTGAGCTCCCCTTCCATGTGGGATTCCAGCTGTGCTGGGAAAGGGCCTGGAAAACACCAACATCTGGAAGGGTCATAATGGAAGAATTATTGCAGTGCTTGGGGAGGAAATTCAGAGTTCTGCAGCTCGCTGGAGTTACTGAAAGTTTCATGTCCTAAAACCTAAATTTAATGCAAAAATAGACAGCAGGAAGGACACCAAGCCCCTGTGCCCAGCCAGGGGGGCTGAGCTGGGCCGTGGAAAAGAGGGAAAGGCAGAAATTTTAGCTCCTGGATCAGTTTTGTAATTGGGCCCTTCCAGGACTGAGACAAGAGGTGAAGCTTTACAACTTCCACTTCATGGTTTATACCCCGTGAGAATCTCCTGCCTCTCCTTCCCAGTGGCAACTGGGAGGGAAAACCAGGAAAACTCAAAAAAAACCTGGTGGGTGCTTTGAAAAGCCCCTCTTTGGCCACTTTTGGGGTTCAGCTGGCTGGTGGATGGGAAGTGGATCCAGGACAGGACAAAAGGCCCCGGTTGCTGTTGTACTTTGATTTTTAAAGGCTTGGAACGGACCTCCCAAAAATCTGCATTAGGATGTCCATCTCTAGCATTCAGGGAGGGCTGAAGAGCTTCTCCCTGACCTGGGGCTGTTTTTAGGACAGGACAAAGCTTTAATTGCTGATCCTGAGGGAGCCTCTGCAGGACTGATCCAGGGATCAGAGACAGCCTTGGTGACGTCCATTGGCACTTTGTCACCTCAGGTGTCACCTGGGGAGTGTTGGAACTCCAGGGGCTGGGCAGTTTTTGTGAGGATGCAAATCAGGAATAATTTGGACAATTTTAGGTTTCTCTCCTCACACCCAGTGGGAGGTGAAGGAGGGTGATTTTTAAATCCTTTCCAACCCAAACTATTCCGTGAGTCCATGATTTCACTGTCCTCTGGTGCTCTTGAATGCACTGAAAAAATGAGAATCTGCTGTTCTTTTTTTTTTTTTTTTTTTTTTTTTTTTTTTTTTTGAGAATCTGACTGCTGGTGGGGGAGCAAAGCGAGTGAAATTGCAGCCCAATTAAAGCTGTTGACAAAGCTCCCTGCTGGCCAGGTGCCACCCCAAACAGGCTGGGGAAGGTGGGGGTTCTTCAGCAGGGCCACATCTCTCCAGCTTCCTCATCCCCTCCTTTCAGGAAGAGAGCTGCTCCAAATCATTCCTGCTGCATCCCAGAGTGCCTTCCTGCAGCCTGGGCTCTCCAAAAATGGGATGGTGGGAAGCAAAAAATACAAAAAAAAAAAAAAAAAAAAAAGAAAAAAAAAAAAAAAAGAAAAAGGACAATCCACAAGCCCAGCAAAATATTGGGCTGAGTCAAGACTGGAAATCTGTCCTGGAGGGATTCTCCAAAAATGGGATTGTGGGAAGCAAAAAATACCAAAAAAAAAAAAAATAATAAAAAGGAGCAACCCACAGCAAAATATTGGGCTGAGACAAGATTGGAAATCTGTCCTGGAGGTGTTCTCCAAAAACAGAATTGTGGGAAGCAAAAAAATACCCAAAATAATTTTTAAAAATTTAGAAAGGACAACCCACAGCAAAATATTGGGCTGAGTCAAGACTGGAAATCTGTCCTGGAGGGGTTCTCCAAAAATGGGATTGTGGGAAGCAAAATATATATTAAAAAAAAAAAAAAAAAAAATTAAAAAGGAGCAACCCACAGCAAAATATTGGCCTGAGTGAACACTGGAAATCTGTCCTGGAGGGATTCTCCAAAAATGGGATTGTGGGAAGCAAACAAATTAAAAAAAAAAAAGACAAAAATTAAAAAGGAGCAACCCACAGCAAAATATTGGGCTGAGACAAGATTGGAAATCTGTCCTGGAGGTGCCTTTGGCTCCAGCAATAATAATCCCTGTCATTTGTTACGTGTTAATTATCACCTAATTATCTTTTGTAGGTGAAATCAACCCAAGGTTTGTTGTAGGGCTGGAAGCGAGGTTGTGATCCCGGGTGTGTGTGCAGTGCCAGCTGGGCTGGGGTTGGGCTTTGTCCCGGTTTTTTGGGGATCTTGCACTCAATTCTTTGCAGATCCACGGGGTGGCTGCTCCCCCATGGAAATTCCCTTTCCACAGGATCATCCCAACTCACAAACCTGCAGAGACTGAAGCTCCCATGGGGAAGGAAAATCCTCATCCTCATCTTCTAAAGACTGCCAGAGTGAGCCAGTGAGGAATCAGGAAAGATTCCCAAGGATTGAAGCTGTTCTATCACCCAGATAAATCCCTATGCTCTTACCAAGGGGTCTGGGATAGAATTATGAGAGTTTTATAAAAAGAATTAAAGGAAAATTTATTAAAGAAACATTAATTTTCCTGTTCTCTCCCCATCTCCATCAGTTTGTTGCTCACAATTCTCTTTTTCCAGCCTGAGGATGGGCTGTAACTGTGATTTATCCAGGCTGGGAATTCCCAGTGCTGATGCTCTGCTCCTTGGCACTGTTGATCCATCAAATCCTGAGCCAGGCAGTGGCAGATACAGAGGGACCTCGTGCTCCTTGATGAGCTTCCCAATGTTTTTCCTGGCTATTATTTGGCTGGAGATCTGTGTTGAGAGATGGAAGAGGATACCCAGGATTCAAAGCTCAGGAAAGCTGAGCCCAGGGAAATTGGGAAAACACATTGTCCATTTTTAACTCCGCTTCGGAAGCTCCAGGAGCCTGTCTGGGTGCCCCAGGTTTGGTTTTTTTTAGGTTATTCTATCATGTTAGGCCAAAGCAACAGCACAGAAATCATCCTCTCATCCTCCAGCCACTGCGCTCTCATCCCATATTTTGTCTGCTCCCATCTTTTCCTGACTTTTACTGCACAACTAATGGAGAGTTTGGGATTGCTGCCTGCAGACAGAGGACAGCTTTAAAAGCTGAACAGGACTTTCCCCCCGTTGCCCCATGAACGTAACATAAACCCACAGTTTCAGGATTTGCCTTGTTATCACTGTATTTCTTTTTTTTTCCTCTCCACACAAGCCTGGACAGGATTTTCCACTCAGAGCTTCCACATTTGTGTGTTGATTTAATTTCTCCCAGGATATTAAAAAAAAAACCAAAAAACCAAAACAACCCCAACGCTTTTCAAGTGTTTCCAAGCACCCTCCTGCTGCCAGCCAGGAAAAGAAGAGCTGAACTGGAGAGTTCCGGGAGAGGTTTTCTCTGCAGAAGGGAAATGTGGAAAGAGGGTGATTGAAGCCATCTTCAGGATTGTTTGTGATTTATTTGCATTTTTTTGGAGGAATGAAGGTCAGGACTTCACCTGTGCAGGTGTCTGACCTGGGATGAGGAGCTGATTCCTCCTCCCTGCCCTTCTTATCAGCTTTAGGGATACTCTGGCAGATATTTCTTCTCCTCCTTGGCCCGAGAGGGAGTTGGGTGCAAAATTGGATGAAGGAGTTTCAGGGAGGTAACTCCAGGAGAGGCAAAATCTCTCCATTTCAGGAAGGCTCTGCCCTTCTCTCTGAGCACCTTCCTTTTAAATGACAGCTTCGTGGTCATGAGGAGCTAAAATTCAAACCAGCCACCTCCAGCACTTCTCTTCCTCCCCACTTCACACCCTTCTTCTGTATTTTAAAAAGCAATTTAACTCACCCACCTGTCCCCTTATCACCCATCCTGTTTGCACTCACCTGTTTCCTATCTGGAGCGAATCTGTTTTCACGTGTGTCTACTTAAATAATCATTAATGCAGTTCCTTTAATTCCAGCTCCAAAAGGAACACGGTTTCACATGTTTCCCCTCCGTGTGTTGTGTTCTGCACCTGGAGCTGTCTGGGGGGATTTTGGGGGTTGGGCTGGGGGCTTTTTGCTTTGTCTGCTTTGCATTTTTGCCCCCGGGCAGTGGCAGCGTCTCATTCAAACCTTCCCCCGCTGAAGGACAGCGAAAAGCTCGGCAAGAAGGAACAAGTGAGGCGCTTTTTGCGGTGCTGGCAGCTGGGGCAGGACCACCACGCGAGAACAAAAGGGATGAAAGCAGCGCCAGCAGCTCCGATTTCACAGCCCCGGCCGGGGAAGGACCCGGCGCATCCCGGCCCCGCATCCCCGCACCGGGAGAGGAGCTTGGCTCTCCTGGGCTGCTCGGGACCGGCAAACGATGGGTTAAATTGGGCACAGCCCTGGGGATGTCCCGCACATCCCGCTGGTCCGGCTGCTCTGCCCCGGGAGGGACCGGGCTGGGCACGGGAATTCTGCTCCTGTCCCCTGGGATGGGATTTGGGACTGGTGGAATTCCTGCTCCTGTCCCCTGGGCACGGGAATTCCTGCTGCTGTCCCTTGGGATGGGAACAGAGGGTTGAGATTTGGGACAGGGATCCAGGTGGAATTCCTGCTCCTGTCCCCTGGGCACGGGAATTCCTGCTGCTGTCCCTTGGGATGGGATTTGGGACAGGTGGAATTCCTGCTCCTGTCCCCTAATGGGAACAGAAGGATGGGATTTGGGACAGGTGGAATTTCTGCTCCTGTCCCCTAATGGGAACAGAAGGATGGGATTTGGGACAGGTGAAATTTCTGCTCCTGTCCCCTGGGCACGGGAATTCCTGCTGCTGTCCCTTGGGATGGGAACAGAGGGTTGGGATTTGGGACAGGGATCCAGGTGGAATTCCTGCTCCTGTCCCCTGGGCAGTGCCCAAACACCAGGAACAGCTGGGATTTGGGATGGGGAACGAAGCTGGGCTGTGGAATTCCTGCTTGATGCTGCTTGATTTTTGGCCTTTTTTTAAATTTTCTATATTCTCTGTACATCTATTTGTAGCTCTGAGCTCATTATTGCACTCAGAGGTGCTTTTCCCAGTAGTTTTCCAGGCCCTTTCCCGAGGCAGAAACACAAAACACATTCTAAGGGCCCTTATCCTATCTTGGCTCTCCCTGGCTCAACCCAGAAGAGTTGAGAACAACTCTTGGAGACACATTTTCATCCAGAAAGTACAGCTGGTACCAAGAGAAAAAGTAGTAAAGAGAAGAAAAGTATCCTAGAAATTTTGTTCTAACTTTTATTACTCTTTCTTTTAGTTACTGTTAATGAATTTTTCTTTATACCCTTTTCAAGTTTTAAACCTGCTTTACCTTCCTTCTAATCCAACCTCACAAAAAAAAGTACATCAGTAATTAACCAACACTAGACCCACCACAGGTTTATCATCTAAATCAATTTTCCCTCTTTTTATTCCAAAGCCTGTGACTTAAAAATTCCACCAGCAGGGATGAGCCCATAAAGGTGGACAAAAAAAGCATTCCAGGGAAACCCTTCAATCCCAATCAATGTAAATAATATTTACTGGGACATCTAGTGGAAGAACAACACAGTGCAAATCCCAGCTCTTATCTGGGGCTGGCTGGGAGGCTGGAAATCTTCAAATAAATCCAGTTTGGGCTGGAAAAATCCTCACTTTCCAGAGAATCCCATGAGGAGCAACGGGGGCAAAGGTGGTGTGAATCACCTTCATTTAATTTAAAATGTCATTCTGCAAAATCTCTGCTGGGTTTGAACTAGTAAAGATTAAAAAAAAAAAAAAAAAAAGTTTTGAGAAAGCCATCATAATTCTTTTTCCAACATTGGAAGAAACTAATGAAAAACTATAGGGTGGAGAATGTTCTCTCTATTTTTTTTCAGCCCCAACTGAAACCTCATTTGCAGATTGAAGTGATAATGAGGTAAAAAAGGGAAATGATGAGATTGTTTTGGAAACAAGAGCCTCCCTTTTGGCTCCCATTTGGGCAGGAGATGCCTGGCACGACCAGGGCTCCTTGGAGCCACCAGTGATGGTGGGAAAGGATCATTTTTGAAGCTTTTGAAGGATCACTTTTGTGTTGTTGCTGTACCCAGAGCTCCCAGTGGCTCCCAGAGGAACCTGGAGCTGTTGGCGAGCCCCGAATTTGTGCCATTTCCCAAATGAGCAATTGCATCTCTTGTTCTTTGCCATGCAAACAAAGCAAAGGGGAATGTTTGTGTCTGGGGGAAGCGCTGGAAAAGCAGGAGCAGGGCTCTGTCACACACTGCCTGTCCCAGATCCTCCAGCCCAAACTCAAACAAATTCTTTGCTGTTTTTCAAAAAAATACCTGCAAATGTCACATTTTCCATTTTGCTCTTCCCATCTCTGGGATGGTTCCCCCTGGGTAACTCTGGATCATCTCTGGAAGTCAGAGAACCCTAAAGGAAAAGAAATACAACAATAACTGAGAGGTTTTTGTTCTTTTTGGGTTCAGTGCTCTGCTGAGGCCTTGCTGGGTGCTTGTCCCAGGTTAACCAGCACCCTCCAGTCCCTGGCTGTACCTGGGATCAGCTGGAGCTTCCAGGGCTGTTCCCTTTCACAATTCCCTCTATTCTCATCCACAGACCAGGTGAAATGGGGCAATTCCTGCCACATTCCTCAGTGGGACCTTTGCTAGGGCACCACCAAACCCTCAGAGCTCCTTGGAGGCGTTCTCCTTGGAGGGACAAGGGGGAGGCAGAGCAGGAATTTCAGATGGAACTGCAGCGGGCAGAGCTGTTCACAGAATCACAGAATTCACAGAATTAATTCACAGAAATCACAGAATTAATTCACAGAATTCACAGAATTAATTCACAGAATTCACAGAATCACAGAATTCACAGAATCACCAGGCTGGAAGAGACCTCCAAGATCATCGAGCCCAGCCCAGCCCCAACACCTGAACCAAACCCTGGCACCCAGTGCCACATCCAGGCTTTGTTAAACACCCCCAGGGATGGTGACTGCACCACCTCCCTGGGCAGCCACTCCAGAACTTTATTTCCTTTATATAAAACACTTTTT
Source organism: Taeniopygia guttata (assembly GCF_048771995.1). NCBI lineage: Eukaryota > Metazoa > Chordata > Aves > Passeriformes > Estrildidae > Taeniopygia > Taeniopygia guttata. Next base: position 904,793 of record NC_133043.1, read on the forward strand.
CCTGATATCCAACCTGTATTTCCCTTGAGACTGTGTCCTCTGGAACCACAGGGACACCCCAGGACCCATTAACCAAAGAAGAGTTTAGCAAAGGTCAGAGGGATCCAAGAATTCCTTGTAGGGGTTTTCAGGGACAAGATGAAGGCAGAGCAGGAATTTCTGATGGAATTACAGCAGGCAGAGCTGTTCTGGAAGCACAGGGAGATCTGTGAAGCAAAGCAGAATTTAGCAAAGGTCAGAGATCTCAGCTCCTGCATCCAGCAATTCCCACATTGGCTCGGAGACAGGAGGAGCTGATCTCAAAAAAATCTTGTTTTCCAACTTGCAGCTTTTGGGATAACGAGGTGGATGAAGCCCATGAATGTTGTGTATCAGAATCCTGTCTGCCACCCTCCCAGGCTGCTCTCAGCCCCACAGATCCCCACTGCCAGCACAAGAGCAAAGGCTGGGAAAGAGTGGGGCTGGGAAGGAGGTGGGATCAGGCTCGCCCACAGACTTCCCTTTTGTGCCAGGGCTCGCAGACGTTTTGAGTTAAAGCAAGAAACAGCCAGGAAAAATGTGCAGATGCTTAATTCTCTGCAGGATTTATAATATTACACGGTGAGCGTTTGCACCCTATACAATAAAACCACGTTGGCTTTACTACATATAAAAGAAAACAAAACAAAAAAAATCACAAGTTTGACAGCAATTAGGGTGAATAGACATTTATTTTATCCTTTTACTAGCAGGACCAATTGTGATTTTATGCTCTGAAAAAGCTCATTTTAAAGTTTTATGTCTGAAGTGGCCTTGCCAAATCGAGCTTAATATTGTTACATTAAATGGATGGTAAAATGTGTTCTTAAACCCCTCCATCCTGTAAAGGGCCTGGAAGCAGGGAGCTGCTGCTAATGAGAGGCAGGGCCTGAATCCCAGCCCTCGTGGAGCAGCTGGAGGTGTTTGCCAGTCCCTCCCAGCATCATCCTCACTCCCCAGACTGCATTTGCCATCCAAGCTCCTCATCCCAGCCGTGCAGAGCCCTGGCCACAGCCACAGCAGCAACCCCAGAGCGCCTGGAGCTGTGCTGGCACCCTTCAAGGAGATCTTTCCCCTCTTCAGAACAGGCTCTCTCCAGTCCTACACCCCCAACACTTCTTTTTCCCCTCTTTTCTGGCTTTGGGAATGCTGAATCCCTTGGTTAGAGCAGCCTGACAATGATCAGAGAAACTCTGGACACGTTTTCCTATTTTCTTCTCTTCACCCTCCCCAAAATCTTGACCATTTGGTGAGGTGGCTCCAGGTCTGGAGGAGCTTTGTGCCCTTGGTGCTCAGATCCATCCCACCACCCCTGCTCACAGAATCCAATGACAATCCAGTGAAACCTGGTGATTTCATCCCCTCTGCACCCCAGATTTACCTGGGCCTCCAAATATTTGCTTTTTGAATGGTGACTCAGGCACAGAGGGGCTGGAGCGAGTCCAGGGCAGGGAACGGAGCTGGGAAGGGGCTGGAGCCCCAGGAGAGGCTGAGGGAGCTGGGAAGGGGCTCAGCCTGGAGAAAAGGAGGCTCAGGGGGGACCTGGTGGCTCTGCAGGAGCTGGGGGTCAGGGAAAAGGGACAGGAGGAGAGGAGATGGCCTCAGTGGTGGGCCAGGACATGAGGAGGAATTTCCTCTTGGAAAGGGTGGCCAGACATTGGAAGGGGCTGCTCTGGGGGGTTTTGCCATCCTTGGAGGTGTCCAAGGAATTCCTGGAGGTGGATCTCAGAGCTCTGGGCTGGAGACAAGGTGGGGATTGGGCACAGCTGGGACTGGGTGACCTTGGAGAACTCTCAGCTCTCCTGGCGTTCCGTGAGTGCCGTGCCCCAGGACCTGCTGTTGGCACTCCTTGTGGGCTGTGCCACCAGCCCAAGCTGCAGCACCAGCTGGACTGTCCCCAGCAGCTCTGAGCACGAGGAGCTGAGGGGCAGGAGGGATTAAAGCGCTTTCCTGCAGATTAAAATGCCCCTCCTCGTGCTCAGGGCTCCTCAAACTGGTTCAGCAGTGCCCCAGCTCTGCTGGAAGGTGCCAAAATTCCCAGCACTGCCCCAACTCCCTGCAAAGTTCAGCACTCCCAGAGGGCGTGGAGAGCTTCCCATGCACACCCAGGCCTGTCCTGGCCGGGAGGAGAGCAGGAAACAACACTCAGAGGCTGAGAGGGGATAATTACGGGGTAAAACTGAAGGTGAGGGATGGCCTGGAGGGGCACGGGAGTGCTGCAGGTCCTGGAAGTGCCCCAGCAGAGCTCCCAGGTCCTTCCAGCAGAGCAGGAGCTCCCTGGAGACCTGGGCTGGGTTCTGGGGATTATTTTTCAAGGCCACTTTAACTCCTCCAAGTCTCTTGCTCAATAAAAAGCTGACATTTGAAATGTCAGGGTTGTGTAAGGAGGACAAAGCCAAGGAAAAGTTCTGTAAAATTGGACTGGAAATGTGCTGCTCCTGCTAAAAGCTGTCCCAGAGCCTGCTGGGGAGGGATGCTTCATCAGGAGAAAGAGCTCAGATTGGTGCTGTGCCCTTCATTAGGCCAGGAATTAATGGCAGATGGTGTTTTCTGTAATTTGGTTTTATTAATTATAAATATGAGGCTTCATGCTGCAAAAAAAAACCCAAAAACAAAAAACAAAACAAAACAAAATCAGAACCAATCAACCCAACAAAACCACCCTGATAGCAGTGAAATTCCTTGGGTTTTCCCACCAAAGCCAGGGATTTTTTACCAATATCTCAGCCCCCATCCCTCATTTCCATGAAGTTCATGCTCAAGTTGAAATGGAGCAAGAGGAGGTGGATGAATTTTTCCTCCAGTGGGAGGATGGAGGAGGCATTTCCCCATCGCCATCCCTCCTCCTGCCTGTCCTTGCTAGGTCTGGATTAGGCCAAACTTTGCTGGACTTGACTTGGAAAAATGCTGATCCAAAAAAAACTGAGCACATCCTTCCAGAGATTCCTGCACTGCCGATCGTGACACCAATTTATCCCTGTTCCTACAATCCATTCACTCAGGAGGCGTTGTTCAGCCCCACAGAAGGTTTAATTTATCAAAATTCCTTTAATGGCAGCACAAACAGGCACTTCCGAGCAGTATTGACCAGCTTTTCTTCCTCCAGCTTCTTGCTGAAAGCTCTCCTGGCTTTCCTAGGGAGGTGATTTCCAGCCTCTTTGTTCCATGGCACTTATTAAACAATTCTTTCTGACAGCCTTAAATGCAAACAGCGAGACTGCAGCAACTAGGAAATTAAAAATATATCGTTAATGCAACGCCAAAGGCACTTTTTTCTCCCCCATGAATGGTTTGACAGCATTTGCTTTTTAAAATGGAACTGTTCTTTAAACAAATCATGTTTAGTTACTGACTTGTGCCATAAACCTCTGGTCAATCATTTAGGGAAAGGTCTTAAATGTGGATTTAAATTCAATATTTATAACATTTGTTGTTAACAAATATATTTAATATTCCTATTTTGTTTATTGGGTTTTTCAGCCTGGAGGAAGGAAGGCTCTGGGGAGAGCTCAGAGCCCCTTGCAGGGCCTAAAGGGGCTCCAGGAAAGCTGGAGAGGGACTGGGGACAAGGAATGGAGGGACAGGGCACAGGGAATGGCTTTAAACTGACAGAGGGCAGGGCTGGATGGGAAACTGGGAAGGATCCATAGGTGGGGAGGGGCTGGGATGGAATTTCCAGAGAAGCTGTGGCTGCCCCTGGATCCCTGGAAGTGTCCAAGGCCAGGCTGGAGCACCCTGGGACAGTGGGAGGTGTCCCTGTGGCACTGGATGAGCGTTGAGGTCCCTTCCCACCCAAACCATTCCAGGATTCCATGAGCTGAAGCCTCTCAACGATGGGGATTGGAACTCCACGATTCCCAGATGGAATGAAAACATCCCATTGAATGTGGGACTCGGCTGCTTGGTGTGGTCACTCAGGAGGCAGAAAGCTGATCCAGAGCTCTGGGCACTCGCTGGGCAGATCAATTCCTTCTGCTTTCCAGAGTTTGGGGTGAGTTTCACCCCCCTCTCCGCTGAATTTAGGCAGAGCTCGTGCCCAGCAGGCAGGGGACAGCTGGTGACAAATCTGCTCTCCTGAGCAGGGGCTGCTCCTGGGGACTGCCCAGGCCATGGCATCTCTTGGGGATGCTGCAAATCCCTCCAGAGCAGACAAAGCCTCTGCTGAGACTGGAAACCAGAATGAACTCCACGGAAATGAAGTGGGAATGAAGTGCAGCGCTCTGCTTTCACCACCCCACCGTGATCAAATCGTAGATTTCCCCACAATTAATCATCCCTCTCCCTCGGCGAGCACGTTCAGCTGTCCCTTCCACCGCCGCCACGTGTCTTTGTTTTCAAACGTCATTTTCTATTCCAGACAGAGCCGTCAGCTTTCCCAGGGGAACTTTGGGATGTTGGGCAAGAGGGAACAGCCCCGCGTGGCGCTGCCAGCCGAGGTGGCAACGGGGAAAGTGGTGCCTTGGGAGGGTTGTGCAAGGCTTGTGTTCCAGGCTCTGGGAGGGTTGGAGCCAGGCCAGTTTTCCAGCCTGCCAGCTTCGGGAATACAAGCCGTGCCAGGCGGGAAGGGAGAAAGCAGCCGCGGGGATTCAGCGGCGTTCCCGCAGCTAATGAGGGAATCCGCTGGCTGCGGGTACAATTAGCAGGAAAGAAAATAAGCATTAACCAGTCTGGGCTGGAATGGCTTGCTTTGCCTCACACCTTGGTGACACTCCTTGAACCGAACACCTGCGGGGTGGTTTGCAGCCAGAGCGGGAAGGTCTCCGCCCAGAACACTTCTCTGGAGGGCTCCAAGGGCACATTCGGGGATTACAGCTCCGAGCTGGCACCCAGTCCAGATCTGATGGCTCTGCACAGATGGGATCAGGTTGTAATTTATAAATAGACCTTCCATCTCCACATCCACACCGGGCAGGAATCAGCAGAAAAATGCAGCCGTGATTTGCAGCCCATCTCTTAAAATCAAGTGTGAAATCTCCGGGTTGATTGGGGTGGGGGTGATGATTTCAGTGGAATGATCTTTATTGCCCAATCCTCACTTTCTCAGCTCATGAACTCATAAACACACGAAGATAAACATGTTAGAGTGCCTCTAAGTGCAGAGATACCAGCCTGTGCCAGACCAGAAAATTCTAGCCCTAAATTAAGTTGAAAGCCCTGAATTTGGATGTTCATCCCCTGGGCTGAGGGTGAATGTGCTTCTAATTTTGGCCACCTCCAGCAGGCGCCTGGAGTGGAGTGGAAGGAACAAGTGCCAGATGTTGTTCTGTGCAGACTTGGTGTCACTGGGAGGAGAAGGTGCTTCAGGGAGAGCATTAATTTGGGAGGGGCCTAAAATAATGAAATAATTGAATGTCACAGAGTTTTAGTTTACACAGGAGGAGAAGCTCTGGCAGCGTGAGTCAGGCCCTCTTCTAAGAATGACTAATATTGCAAACAAATGGGAAGATAGAGGCACTAAACTCCCTTTTCTGACTGCACTCCTTAAAGGTCATAAAACCAATCGAGTTTTCCAGTTTCAGCTTTTCCCATCGACTTTGCTGAGCAGTAATCAGGTCATTGGGCCACTTCCCTTGGACACTGACCAATGCATCCTCAGCTTTATCCTAAATTTAGCAGGCCTTTTTTTAGCATTGTTGGTTTTCCCACCTCTTTTTTTTTTTTTTTTTTTTTTTTTAATTTTTATTTCACTTGACTCCCTCAAAGTGAGTTTAGTGCAGCAGGAAGGTGCCAGATGGACATCACTGGAAAATGACGTTGCAGGGCTGCTGTTCCTGCACGGAGAGCAGGCTGTGTTTATCCACAGACTCTGGCACTGCAGGCTGGCTCCTGCAACTCTCCACCAGCCTGACCTGTGGAAACCAGGCTGGGCTCAAACAGCCCCGTGCAGGCAGCCAACAAAACCACCAAATCCCCTTGATCTGGTGGCTTTGGAAGCCAGACAGCACTCAGGCTGGAGCTGCAGCTTCCATGGCACCAGTAACGCCCTCCTGCACAGGAGTCTTACCCAGAAAAGCTGGGATTTGGCTTCTCCATCTCCTGGATGGAGATGCTCTCCAGGATGAGATGTCTGCTCCGAGCTGGACGCTCCCTGGAAGGGTGGGGAGGGCCTGGCACAGGTGCCCAGAGAAGCTGGGGCTGTCCCTGGATCCCTGGCAGCACCCAAGGCCAGGTTGGATGGGGCTTGGAGCAGCCTGGGACAGGAGAAGGTGTCTCTGCCATGGAAGGGGTGGAATTAAATGAGCTTTAAGGTCCCTTCCAACCCAAACTGTTCCAGGATTACCTGAAAAAGGGAAGCAGCTGTGTAAGACCCCCATGAGAGGGAGGTGGCGCAACTTCTCTCTGTGCTGTTGTCTTTGAAGTGGACTTGAGGAACTGCTTAAACCAGACAGGGGGCCCAGAGCTGGGCAGAGCTCAGTGAGCTGAATCCCACCCAAAGCCATGGGGATACTGAACAGCCTGGGGTTGTTCCAGTTGCTCTGTAGTTCCTGAGGCCCCAGTCCACCCCTGGATTCCTGGAGACTTTCTGCTGTGCTGACCCCACACCAGGAGCAGGGCAGCTCCTGTGACACCTTCACCTGCACAGCCTCGCACAACACCCACAGCAACGGGGCCAACGTGGGCCTGCTTAGGATTGGAACATCGGGGGCTGAGTAAACAGGGCTTTAATTAAATGGAAATAACTCTGCCCTGCTGTTTATTGTGTCACTGAGGAGTTTCATACCCGCTCTAATCACTACAATTTGCTCCTGTAATTGCAACTCCGTGTTTTGCAAAATGCACGATGCTTCTCACTTCCAATCCGTGGAAATGATCCCAGATCGACCCTGACAGCTCCCAGCTTTCCCTTTTTTCCCCCCTGTGTGCTTTCCTTTCTCTTGCTCACACTTGGCATGGTGCTTTGGAAGCTGCAGGGCTGCTTGCAGGGTGTTCTTATTAAAAACCAGCAGAGCAAGATGTCCCCAAGCATATTCCTGCTCAAGATGTCCTGCAAATGCTGTTCCAGCGTGTTCCATCCAGCCCAAGGAAATAAAACTGCTGGAATGCCCTCCATGTCATCCCAGGGGACATCCAGGGACTCCTAACATCCACAGGGAAGAGCTGCACATCTGCAGAGAGGAATTTAATGCACATAATTCATTTTCACATTGAGGCATTGGGTGCTGGCTTTCAGTTCTGTTGGAGAAATAACAGGGATTTCTTCCTTCAGCCCTTGGGCCTTGTCCTTCAGAAGCCTCAACCATCCTGACATCTCACCAAACAGTAAAAACCAAACAAGACACCACAAACGTTTCCACTCAGCCCCCGTGACCAGCGAGAAGAAGGAGAAAAGGCCATTTTAAAGCATGTTTTACAATTTAGTGTCTCTAAACCAGCCCAGCCACTGGGTTTGTCTTCGGATAGACAGATATTTGTCACTCTGTTATTGTTTTACAGTGTCAGCTCCAGACACTTAAGTATTGTTGGAATGCAGTGGGGGGGTGGGGAGGAAAAATCATGTTTTAAATCTCCGATGGGGTAATAAACTGCAGCCAGGAGCTAATTGTGCTGAAACTTGATCTTTTACAATCTGTTATTGCTGGAGTGGGACTCCCCAAGCCCAGAGCACTGGGGTTTGTTCCACCATTAGTTAGGTCGTACATACACACTCCCCCAAACCCCCAGATCACAGCTCTGCTCCCAGCTGGGGACTTCAGCTCAATCCTCCAAGCCATCGATGCATTTTGGACATGAATCCAGTGAGGGAGGGGATTAATCCTCATCAAGTTTAATGGCTCGCTGTGGATTTGCTTCCTAGAAACTTTCTTCCACCCAAGAAGTGCTGAGAATGTTGTACCCCTTCTGTCAGGAGGAAAATGAATCATTGCCCAGAGCCTGGAAGGCCAGAGGTGAATTGGAAGCTGCGCTGTGGAACACTCACACTGCAGAATTATTATTTTCTTTTTACGCCAGCATTAAATAATATTTGAGCTCAGGGTGGCCAAGCCAACGGGTGGTTTCAGTGCTGAATGAGACCAAAGAAAGGGTCCATCCATCATGGGCTCAGCTCAGGTTTTGTTCAACAATCTTTTTTTCTTCTTCTTCTGGTTTGTCCCAAACTTTGTATCGACCAGATCTTAAAATGCCAAGTCCAACTTCTAAATGTTAAGCCCCAGTTTGGATGAAATTGTTGGCTGGAAAATGTTTTGAAGGTCCAATAAGAGGGATGTTCTTTCCCAGTGTTTTTCTCATCTGGGTGAGGCCGATTAATAGACATGCCTGGTTAAAACTGAATTATTCCGAGGATATTTTAGCCAAGGACAGTGAGATTTATTGAGGCTGGTGCAATTCTGGGGGTCACATTTCAATGGGAACTCACTGAATTTTTATTTTCAAATTTTTCAGCTGTAAAATGTAGTGTGAAGCTCTGTTTTCTTCAGGTTTTCACCCAGTCCTGGGCTCACAGAATCTCCTAAGTTGGAAGGGACTCACGAGGGTCATGGAGGGTCACTAAGGATCCTCAGATTTCCTGGACTCTGGGCAGCTCAGTACCACAGCAGAGGTTGTGGGCAGAGCTCACTGCAGATTCAGGCTGCAAAGGGGTGCAGATAAATTCAGATTCATCAGGAAGTGTCCCGAGTCAGGTTGGACAGGGCTTGGAGCGACCTGGGGTAGTGGAAGGTGTCCCTGCCCATGGCAGGAGGTGGAATGGGATGAGCTTTAAGGTCTCTTCCATGCCCAACCATTCCACTATTCCATTCCAAGATTCTCCACCTGGAATGGGGCTGAGGGTACTGATGGGAGGGAAAAATTTATTTTCTCCCTAAAGCTGAGAAATCCCTGATTGTTCTGCGTGTCTGGGGTGACTGAGCAGCCCATTAACACCACCCAGGTGGGGAACAAAGGCAGTGGCCTCTCTCCACAGCGAGCATCTGACAAGGAGACAAAATAATTGTAGAGCGTGTGATACTTAATCCAAAAGTGAAGAGCTTGGCACTCCAAGGGCCCAGGCACACAGGGAGCACATGGGAAGGGAGGAAGTGTTTTACACAGCCATTTGTCAGGCAAGAACTTCTCATTAAACATGGTCAGCCTCTCTTCCCGAGGAAATTCACTCCCTCCTGCCTGAGGAGAGCTGAGATGTCCATGGATATCCACCCCTCAACTCCCATGGTTTGGACAGAGCAATTAGAAACTAATTACAGCAAAACTCTTAATCCCAATACAGGGAGGGGGAAGAGAAACTGCTGAAATTTGGAGTTGTTAATCCATCATTGCAAGGGAACAAGTGCCAAAGGGAAGGAACAGGGCTGGGGCCAAAACAGCTCGAGGAGGTTTGGCTGTTTACTCTTTCTTTAAGTGCATGTTTGGTCACAGGGGGTCTGACTGGGATTATGTTGATATTCAGGTTTCCAGGGGCAGTTCCAAATGGAAGAGTTAAAGTTTATTCTCAGCCCTCTCTGTGCATCTGAATTTAGTTCAGCCAGGACAAGAATTAAATGCAGCTTTGGTGTAACTAATGAGAAAAACTCATGCTAAAAAAAAAAAGGGGGGGAGCCTTTCACTCATGGATGCTTCCCAAAGAGATGCTGTGGTTGATTAGAGCTGATTTAATTACTGTGCATTACAAAGAGCACATCTCCTCTTCCCTGGGCAGTGCCTCGTGTTGCACAGTGTGGATAAGCAGGAATCCTTCCAAAGCACGGAGCTCACCCCCTGCCATGTGTGCAGCAACTCCTGGACCCTGTGCTCCCAGAGATTTCCCATCCCAGGAGTGTTTTCCAGTTCTGTGTGACTGACCCAAGTCAGAGACTGATGAGGAAGAGCAATTCCCCTGAAGTTATTGTACTCTACAGTCAAAGCAAGTGAGGGGACAGCAAAATGTTCCTGCTTCCAGAAACCAGGAACCAGGATAATTTTTGACAAAAGCCAGAAAAATTAAAATATGTCTTTAGAACCTTTGGATGTCACAGCAGAAAGTTTCTGCACTGGGAAAATATCGATCAGCTCAGCCTGACAGATCCTGTTGGGTTGGTGGAACAGAAACCTTTGGGTGATCCACATTCCTCCCGTTTCTCCCCTGACTTTGAGAGGGGCCAAAAAAGCTCCAGGGTCACCATCACATTTGAGGCTGAGGAGTTTGGCAGGTAACGAATATTCCACAGGCTCAGGGGGGACACAGAGCGGAGTCCAAGTGGAGCCCAAGCTCAGCTCTGCACAAGAGAGACGTTGATTGTTTTGGCCTCTTTCCTTTGCTCCAGGGGAAAATCGAGGCACCCTTCTTGGGATATTATTGGTGCGAAATCATAAGTTACAGTTTTATTACCAGTGGCTGTGTGCGTGTGAGGGAGAGAGGAGGAGGTGCTGGGCACAGGAGAGCATAACCACTCTTTTGTAACCATTCTTTTTTTGTTCGCTTTGCAAAACACAGGTTTAATTTAGGGAGAGAAAAATAGAAAAAAAAAATAGAATTTGCTTTTCTATATAGCACCAAATAGCCATGTTGTGAATATTTATATTTCATTTAAGGCCTTCTTGTCTTCAAACTTGAATTCATCACGTTGCATTGCTGAAAAAAAAATTAAAAAAAAAAAGAGGTGGGCTGTAAAGACTTATTCTCGCTTTATAAAATTGCAAATTATTTTAGCCCACCTTACATATTGATCTAGAGCAACCATGTTTTCCATGTGAAAACATCTCCCTGCATTTCATCCCTTCACAGATTTCAAAGTTCCCCGGTCTGTGTTGAGTTGTAAAGTTCTATTCAATGGCTTGGTCCGCTTCCAAAAAAGCTGGCTGAGAAATTTGGATCTGGAATCAGCCGTTGTTGGGGGAAATGTTTTCCCCCATTAACTGCAGGATGTTTTCATTGATTGTTTTGCACATGGTATGGATTTATTTACTTTTCCCAATTTCAGAAGCCTCAGCTGGACTATTTGGTAGAGTCCAAAACCAACAGCTTTTAGCAACTGGAAGATTTTTGTGGGATTAGGACAAGGTCCCCTTCTCTGGGGCAATGGGCACGTTGCTGTCCTGGCCTTTCTGTGGCTGTGGACATCCACCAGCTCATCCCTCACCATCTCCCTTCTCCTCACAAACTGGGTCTGATCCTCTGTGTTTGTGGACAGTGGGAGTCAAATCTGTCCAGATTTGTTGGTGGCTGCCCCTGGATCCCTGACAGTGTCCAAGACAGACTGGACAGAGCTTGGAGCAACCATGGGAAGGTGCCCCTGCCCATGGCAGGGGTGGGATGGGGTGAAATTTAAGGTCCTTTCCAACCCGAACCACTCTGCGATTCTGGGATTGTACAATAAAATGTCCTCTCCACTCTATTTCAAGAAGCAACCAGCCATTCATATTTTAATTCATTTACCAAGAGAGTTTAAGAACCATTTGAAAGTTCTTTTATCTCTGCTTGACAAGATATGAGCTCACCTTAAGGACAACAGGGAGGTGGGATGGGCTTTTTTCACTCTGCATGTTCATGGTTCTCCAGTTGTCTTAATTCTCCTGGGAATGCTGTTTGGGAGGAGAGGTGGGGATGGCAGAGAGGGACTGGGGGTGGTTCCTATCCCAGGGGACTTGGAATCGTGGAGCCCCAGACTGGTTTGGGTTGGAAAGGGCCTTAAAGCCAGTCCAATCCCACCTCCTCCACAGGCAGGGACACTTTCCCTATCCCAGCTTGCTCCAAGCCCCATCCAATCTTTCCTTGCTGATGGGACATCCATCAAAGCCCTCTTTACTCTTCGAAGAGATACTCGATGAAAACTCTAAATTTAGCCAACATGAAAGTGACTTTGGTGGTTTTCTTTTAAATTATTGTTACAGTATTTTGCAACTTCTGTTCCCCTCTGGCTGGGATTTGAGCACCCTCTCCCTCCACCCCCTCCCCACCTCCTGACAGCAATCGCCAGTTGTAAAATAATAGACCATCAGCCAGCAATAATTTGCAATCCAAACAGACTTGACGCTCTCTGACATTTATTGAAACCTCAGACCCTGTTCGCTGGTTTCAGTTTTCCTCCCTTTGCTCTGTTTTTACAGACAGACAAGTGCTTAGATTTGGGTTTAATAATGAGCAGAAATTTCGCCTTGGCCCGGCTTTGCTTGTGTTGGCTGCGGCGGGGCCGTGCAGCAGACGGGCGGTTGGAGTTAATTACGCTAAATGGTGAGAACATTATTTGACCCCACTGGTTCGGCACCAGATGTTGAACATTGCCTCTGAGAAACCAGCACAGACGTCAGGCTTTGGAGGCTGCACGGGGAGGGAGAACAGACTTGGAGCTCAAGTCTTTTTATTTTTTTTTTTTTTTTCAGCTTTAACTATCCCGGGATAAGCCCGGGACAAACAAAGCCCTCATTAGGGACAGATGACAACATTCAGCTGCAGCCACTCAGGGCAAATTAGGGCATGGTTGTAGTTTGGGAGCTGAACGTATCAAAAACCTCCCCCGAAAAATCATTTTGCTAAATGTACAGAGAACGTTCTGCCAGCACAAGGTATCAACTTTGGTAAATCCTTCCTGGAAAGTGAACTTTACATTTACGGGCCAGACATGATGGAATTTAATGTTTGAAAATGATTAAAGGATTTTGTTCTTTCCGAGTAACAACTGCATTTATCAAGGTGGCAGCCACGGTGGCCTTAAAAAGAGCTGAAATGGAGCTGAACTGCTGAGCTTTCCCTGGCTTGGGCCTGGGAATCCCTCCGGTCTTTAGGCATTAGGATTGGGGAATTACATGGGGAGATATGGGAGGAGAGCAGTACAAAGTGTTTATTGACCCCAGTCTGTGTTAATAAAGCATTAGAAGTATTACCTGCTCGGGGATTGTCAGGGCACACCAAAGTTGTCCTGAGCTTGGTGGAAAACTGAAACTCCTCTCAGTCTTTGAATAAACTGTTTGGACTGTGGGAGTGACAACACTTGTGCAGATTTATATACCACAGGAAAAGAAGTTAAAAAGCTCCTTACCCCAAATAATGCGTTCCCAATGCCTTTAGTTGCCTGCATGGCAGTGATAAGGGTTGTAACGCTGCACAATTCACAGACAAATGTGAATTTTGGTTCTTTTCCCAGCAGGTGACATCCCTCACATAGTGCTGAACAGCAGCTCCCCTCCATCCCCTGTGTGTGCCTGGGATGCAGGACAGGAGCTCCCAAACCTTCCAGCTCTGAACAATTTCTGGGGCCTGGTTTTGGGGGTGCTGGGCAAAGCCATTGACCAGAGCCAGCAGAATTCACAATCATTGGATGAGTTTAGTGGTTTGAAGTCTCTGGTATTTCATTTGAGCATCACCACCTGCCTGGAGCGTTATTTCAGGGGCTTAACCATCCAAAATTCTTTGTTCAGCTTTGGTGTTCCTCCCTCATTCCCTGCATCACAACATGATCCTCGTGCTGGGTCACCACATCTGGATCAAACCCTAACCTGGATCACCCAGGAGTCTCTCAGAACTCTTTTTATTTCCATTTTCCCTCGGAGTTTCCCATCCTTTGAGTGCCTTTTTCCCAGCACAGGAGCAGCAGGGAGGTGCTGGTGATATGACATCACACAGAATGCTGCAATTTGAGCATTCCCACCATTTTCTGGGTCACTGAGAGATTCTCAGTCCCCTGATCTATCAAAGTCCTGCGGATAGCACTTTCCATTAAAAAGTTAAGAGCAAATCTACGGGAGATGGATTTTTTGGATATTAAGGCACTTAACAGCATGGTGTGGCTAAAGCTGATAGGCCAAAAAACATTTATAGTGTATTGTAATTAGGAAATAATTGGCTTCTGATTGTGATGGTGTGAATTATAACATCTGTATTGTCTCGCCCTTCACATGAGGCTGAAAATAGAAGTTTTTAAAACACCTCTCAGTTGCCCATGTCTGGGTCAGAAAAGAGCTTAACCCAACACAAATCCACTGGAATAAGTGGAGCTATCCTGCAATTCCTGCAGGAATGAACTCACCTGAAGGGCATCACCAGCCTGGGATCCTCCCCAAAAACCATGGACACACCAAGGCTGAGGATACAATAAATATTAAGGGAATGTCCAGGACACAGCTCCTGTTTCCTTTCCCTCTAAAGCAGGTGAAGATGCCCTCAAGGACAATGCCACAGCCAGGCCTCTGCTGAGAGCAGCAGGAGCTGCCAGAAATGGGGTTTTCCACGCAAAACTTGGGCACAGCTCCTTGGATCAGCATTGGCAGGACAGGAGGGACGTTACCTGGAGGGGTTTTTTAACAGTTGATCATGCCAGGGTCAAAGTGCTGTCAGGTGGGCACAGGTTATTGCAGCTTTTTTCCCTTCTTTGGGCACTAAATAGGTCCTTTTGGACCAGATGAGTGATTTTCTGTATATATTTTATGCAAAACTGAGTGCCTGGCATGTCCATCTGAAGAATTCTTTATGAAACCTCACAGTCACAGCAAGCTGTGGGATGAGGAAAGAGTGGGTTTGGTGTTCTGGGGTTCTCTAAGATAGGTTTAGGTTCCCTCACAGGCTTCAACACTGTCTATAATTTACTGTGAACCAGGAGGGACACGAGCTGAAATTTTTAGGAGCAGATTAGGTTGAAAAAATTTATGACAGCATTTAGAAACATTAGACTTGGGACTGCATGCCAAAGCATGACAAAATAGCAGGTAATAACAGATCTCATTAGAACTGTTTATTTAAATTGAACATTAGCCTGTCAGGGATGTTTTTGCTGCTGGATTGGTCTTATTTTCATCCAGTTTAATTTCTACCCAATCGGAGTACCCAGAGGTGTCTTCCTAGGTCTGCTCAGTGTGTACAATCCATGAAGTTGCTGTTATTTCGGAATTTTAAGGAGAATGTTATTTTCTATTCTTCTTCATCCACCACCTCTATGTTTAATGATCTCTGTGTATCAAAAAGCAATTAGATTTTCAAAGGGATCCAAGTGATTCAGGCTCCAAAGTGCTGTTTCAAAAGGATTGGCTCGCCCTCCCTGAACAAAACATTGGAGTATTTGCTTTTCTTGGGCTTGGACCACGGTTCTTCTGTCTCAGCCTTCACCTTCTCCCCTGTGAGGGTGGAGGGAACCTGGCACAGATTCCCAGAGATGCTGTGGCTGCCCCTGGATCGCTGGAAGCATCCAGGGCCAGGCTGGATGCAGCTTGGAGCACCCTGGGATGGTGGAAGGTGTCCTTGCCCATGGAATAAATGATTTTTAAGATCCCTTCCCACCCAAACCATTCTGGGATGCCATGACTCTCTCTAGTTCTTCCTCTTAGTCTTTTAAAGACAAAATATGTGTGCAGAAATTACCCAGACCCAATCCCCTCTCTGGATGCTCTGCTCCCTTTTCCGTGATCTTAACCAACCTTTCAACAACAGCTTTATTCTTTCAGCTCATCAGACCTTCAATAATTGCAGCAGATCAGCTGCCACCCCCTCCAGTGAAGGTGAAGATCTTTCCTGACTCGAACCTTGAGGTAACTCCTGTGGTTTGGGGTTGTTTGAAGCACACAGAGACATCCTGGATGTGCCTGGACCTGCTGCTTGGTTTATCCAGGCCAAGCCCCTCCAGACAAGACCTTTGTGATTTATTTTCTTAGACAACAACCCGAGGTGCAGCAGAATATTTATCTGGACAAAGATTAGGCAAATGCAGAAAAACAAACCCCAAAACAACACAAACAAGCAAAGCTTCCAAAGCTGCAGTTTCACTTCAGCACCTGAGCTGTGTTTGACAGGAATTCAGTGCCAGCCCCATCTCCTGCAGAAAATAATTGCTTGGATTTTAAAAAAATCATTGGAACAATGTCACCATTGCTCAGCTAAACTTGCACAATTGGTTAGGTTTTGCAGCTGTGGGGATGGAAAGTGCTTTTCACGAAGCAAAATAATATTCAAATAATTTCCCACCTTTTATCTCTGCTAATCAAACTGTTTCCTTTTATTATTTTCATTTTTGGGGGGTTGGCTCTAGAAGAGCCTCTTTAGGCTCTTTCAAAATATTCATTGAAGGGCTCATGGATTCATAGAATGCTTTGGGTTGGAAGGGACCTTAAAGATTGTCTAGTCCAGCCCCAGGGGCATAAAAAATGAAAGGCAATCCTGAGAAACCAATATTCCTGAGGTATCTGCAGGGAAAACCTCAAAGAAGGAAATATGTTGCTAGAGAAGGGAGCTCTGGAGAGGCTCCCTGATACCTCTGATTTCCACACCTCTGACTGCTGCAGAGCAGTAAAAGATCATTAACTTCAGCAGAGCCACTTGAAGAGGGGTTTCGTGTTCACTCCACATGCTTCCCATCCACCTTTTCCTTCCCCTCCCAGCTGCAGGCAAACCCATCCCAGCCTGTGTCCTTCAGAGGTTCCTCCTCCCTAAATCAGCTAAATTCTAAACTGTTCTATCACCACCATGTTCTGGGGTTTGATGGTGCTGGGTGAATAATGTATATTCTGGTCCTTTCATTAATTAATAACTTTTCTAGTTTGTCCATTTTAAGACCTTTTCATGTGGCTTAATTGTTGGTTCATGATGATTTAATAATCTCAAATTCACATCCACAGACAAGAATCTGGATTATTAGATGTGAGCATAAAGATAACTAGATGCACTTGGAATTAAAGAAATTCCATTAGATTTAATTTCTAATTAAAGAAAAATTAAAGGAATTTTTAAATGTTTTAACAGCCACCAAGACACTTTATGAACAGAATCACTGCAATTCACTGCTAAAATCCTTCAATCGTTCCTCCTCATGTTTCCAAGTGATGTTAACTTCAAGCCACGGAGCTCAGCTGTATCGTTTTTGGGTAATAGAGAAGCAAATTCTCCTTGCTGCAGGAAGCACAGGGTATAATTCTGTGGCTGATGTTGTGGTGGGGCCCAGCCTGGGTTTTCCCCTCTGTGAAATTATTGTGTATTTTAAACCCTCAAGCACCTGGAAGGAACGAGCCCAGCAGGTACCTGTAGAGGGATGGAAGGGCAGGTTTTTAGGGCAGGAGCTTCTCCCTGCTTTCCCAACAGGAATCTTTTCCCCTTGCTGAATAGGACTGGGTATCCTGGAGCTGGTTTTGGTGCCAGCTGCCCAGCTGGGAGTGCTGCTTGTTGTGGTGGGAGATCTGCATCTCAAACCAAAGCCAGTTATTGCTGTGGCCTGGGTGGGCAGCTCCCCCCCAGCATTCCTGGGACGTTCTCCTGGTGGGAACAGCCCAAAAATGCCATGGAGCCCATCCCAGAATGGTCTGGGGATTGCCCTTGAGCTGCCTGGCCCTGCCGGGCTGGAAGGTTGTTTACTGCCCCAAAACAAGTCCTGTCACCTTGGAGCTCTGCAGTCTTTGGAGCTGATCTCCAATAAATGGCTTTTCCTGCCCTTGTCCCTTTGGAATCCAGCTCTTTGTTCATTCCTCAAGGATGCTGAGCTGTCTCCTCTGCCATGGTGCTCCCATGGATCAAACAAGGTTTGGGATGGGGTGGGAAGTGCACATGAGGAGGAAACGTTGGATTTATGGAGCTGCTTTAATCCAGAGTCCCATTCAGCAGGGAGAAATCCCTGAGCAGCAAAGGCACCTGCTGGGCTTTCCCTTTGGATTCTGCCCTGGGAGAATTCCTGGGGTTATTCCTGTTCAGCAGCTCCAAGTGCCCAGGGCCCAGCCAAGGCACAGATTTTAAACAGGGGAAAAAATTCCCAAAGGAATTCAGGCTCCAAGCCTGAGCTCCACTGGTGGGCATCTCCTCTTCCCTCCTCCAGTCCTATCCCAGCTGGTGGCAAAATCCCCTCCCACTTTTCTGATCCTACTGGGAATTCCAAGGTACCATTCAAATATTTATTCCCAACCTTTCTTCCTGCCAGTCTGTGCCAATGTGTTGCCTTCCCAGTCTGGTTAAAGAGAGGATCCGTGTGCCAATCCCACCAGGTAGATGCTGGGACTGGCTGCCCTTCCCAGGATTTCAGCCTCAAGCAGAGGCATTTATCTATTTATTTTTTATTTATGAAGTTAGCCAGACTCAAAGGCAGAGGATGGAAAAGCTGGCATTGGAATGAAGTTTGCAAAGCGGGATGGGAAGGGTTCTATTCCCTTCAAAAAGCAAAACTCAGCTGTAAAAGTTTTGATAACTGGTAGAGCTGAAGTGGAATCAATTTGCAAAATAACAAAAAAATGCTAAAAGGCAGATTTTGCCTGCAGTCTGTGCCCTCCTCAGGAATCCCAGAACCAAGGCAGAGTTTCCAAGTTGCCCACTATGAATTTAAGGGGATTTAAGTAATAACTTCAATAAAAACCACTCAATAATTGTCCTCCCAGAGCTTTAGCTAATAAAGCAACTCCTCAGGGCAGAATATGGAAAGTTCAAATTCTGGAATAAAATGCCCAGGTTGCATTTCATTTGCTTCCTTCTCTTTACCCCAAAACTATGTTCTCCAGCCAAAACACACCACTTGCTCTTACTAATGAACTTCTGTGTATTTATCCAGATTTCTCCCTATTGAACATCTTCTACCTGTTATTTTATGCTGCTGAAATTCAAGCAGAAGAAAGGGGTTAGAATTAATTATAGCCTTTGGCTTGGAGGATTAGCCACAGATGTTGAATTATTATTATTATTGTACTGTATTTCAGGAATGACACAAGGAATGTGTGGTGACTGGTGGTATCCATGAGGAGAAACAGGAATGTTTAATCCTGAAAGAACTTTGATTCTCCTTTTAATGGCAATCAATGGGCCTGTTTAGAAAACTAAAAATTAAGGTGACAGCTATGAAACATTGGAGGGGAGGGCCAGGGAGGGGTTGGACTTGCATTATCCTTGTGGGTCCTTTTCTATATTCTATGATTCCATGATTCTATGATTCCATGATTCCATTCAAAACCATATTGCTCTCTGTGTGCTAATGATCTTTTCTAAAATCCAAACCCTTTGGTAGCACAACTTGGCATGGAAAGCAGGGAAGCTTCTCACAATTAAGGATAGGTCTGTAATTAAATTACTCTTCTGCCCTTTTTAATTGTGGCTGGATCTGACCATTCAGCACCTGGGCATAATCCACAGCACGATTATTTTACTGTTGAATTGATGTTCAATTAGTTTTGCATTTAGCTCTGGGTGTGCTTTGCAATTGTTACAATGAGAAGGGATTAAAAGAAAAGGGAAAAAACCTCCCCTGCAGCCAAGGCCAAGGGGAATAACATCAGAAGCCTGATCATTTGTCACCTATGGTCACTCGAAACCATTATTTCTTTTACACACTGTAATTTCAGATAGACTTGTGTAAACAGTGTAAAGATTTATTTTCTCAAAATATCAGAACCACTTAGCGTGAGTCACAAGCCAGATTTCAGGCAGATAATTTTCTTCTAATAGATTTTTGGGTTAACAAGATAAAAATTAACATGAAAATGATTATGTGCTGACTGAAGGAAACCTGGTTTTATTTTGTTCCCTATTTGTTTTACAAGGGAAGTCTTCAAGTATCTTGCAGGGGCAAAAATATTTAAAGTGTTTGCACATGTTTCCCATTTCCATTTTATAAGATTCATTCACAGTCAGCCAAACGTATCTTTCTCTCTCTCTCTCTTTCTCTTTTTTTTTTTTTTTTTCTTTTGATGCACTCCTTAATTAGTCTTAAAGGCTCCAAAGGTGCTTTTTTTCTGTCTGTCTCTCCATTCCAGACGTGGAGCGCGGCGAGCGGCGCTCGCAGTGAAGTCATGGGGCTCTCAAAGCCGAGCTGGATGCTCCTCAAAGGCTTGGGGGGTGTCCTCTGATCCGCCTTTCTGCTCCACAGAAAGGAGCAAAGTGCAGATCTGAGGCCTGGCCGTCGGCAGCAGCTGAAGTGGCTGCTCTTGGATGATGTGGGTGATGTGGATGAAATTATTTGGCTCTGGCTGCCAAATTGCAGCCCTTGGGAAGGATTTGCCACCGGGCTCCGTGTGCAGCTCCGTGCTCAGCTGGGCTCAGTTCGGGCACCCCACAGCCCCTCCTGTCCCCAGAGAAGCTGTGCCACCATGGCAGGCACACCGTGGGCTCTCTGCGGCCTGGTTTTAAGATTATTTAGGCATGGATTTCTCAGGAGTTAGGGATTGTTTTCCCCTTTTAAAAATCTGCTCAAAATGCTGCAGACCCGAGGGAAGGCCTGAGTCCCCCCTCTGAACTGCCCCTTCCAAACTGCCCCAAGACCTTGTGTGCCATTGCTGGGCCATCATTTCCTTGGGCCAGGCTTTAAAGTTATTTTGGCATGGATTTTTCAGAAATTTGGGGGTTTTTTTTGCTTTCCTTTTAAAATCTCATCTAAAATACAGCAGACTTGAGGGAAGGCTTGAGCCCCCTCTGAACTGCCCCCTCCAAACTCCCCCAGTCTTTGTGTCCCCATTGCTGGGCCTTCAGCTCCTTGGGCCAGGCTTTAAAGTTATTTTGGCATGGATTTTTCAGGACTTGGGAATTGTTTTTCCCTATTAAAATCTGCTACAAAATGCAGCAGGCCTGAGCCCCCCCCCAAAACTGACCCAAGCCCTGTGTCCCCATTACTGGGCCTTCAGCTTCTTGGACCAGGCTTTAAAATTATTTAGGAACAGTATTTTGCAGGAGTTAGGAATTGGTTTTCCCTTTTAAGATTTGCTGCAAAATGCAGCAGACCTGAGTGAGGGCCTGAGCCCCTCCAAACTGTCCCAAGCCCTGTGTCCCCATTACTGGGCCATCATCTCCTTGGGCCAGGCGTTAAAATTATTTAGGCACAGGATTTTTCAGGAGTTAGGGATTTTTTTTCCCCCTTTAAAGTTCTGCTCCAAAATGCAGCAGACCTGAGCCCCCTCTGAACTGTTTTGTGTCCCCACTGCTGTGCCATCAGCATTGCACCACATGGAATTTGTAACCACAATTACAAATACAATTTTACAATTTACCACAGCTCAAGGTCCCCGTGATGATGAATGTGCTGCAGCAGGGCCCTCAGGGCAGAACTGAACGTTTTTAAGGAGAATCTTATCATGGTGATTAAAGTTTCTTTTTATTTTGTATTTTGCAAAGTGACCCCTTTTTCCCATCGTCAGAGTTTCAGCACCACAGGGAATTCCCTCCTCCCATTTTAGCAGGAGAGAGAAAAGAAGGATTTGAAGAAGTTAAGGATTAAGCTGTTCCACTTTCTCCCCTTTGCTCAGCCTCAGAAATCCCTCACACAGTGATGAGTCATTTTTTATTCTGTTTAAGCCCATGTTAAGTCAACATCATTTAAGGCTGGTGACTAAGTCTTGAGTGATGTTGATGTAAATGAAATAGGAATAACTGGGACTTCACCAGGACACAGCAAATAGAGATTCTCTCCACAGGGAAAAAAAAAAAAAAAATTAGAAAGACACTGAGTTAGTCCCAAGAAGAGACAGAAAAAAAGAGAGGGAAAAAAAAAAGAAAATAAATAAAAGGCAGCTGTTTGCAGGAGATCTCTGATGGATTAAAACTGAGACTGGAAAGCTGCCCTTCTCCTGCTGGTGGAAATCTGCAGATCTCTCCTCAAAGTGGGCAGGATTTCAGCAATTTCTGTGCAGAGCAAGGACAGGAGCCCTTATCTGCCATGAGTCTTACGTAGCTCAAGTCTAAGCTCAGGATCTGCACAAAGCAATTCCACTGAAGTCCTGTTTGGGGTCAAGCAGGGAAATCGGGCTCTGTGGCCCTCAAGAGTGGAATGGATTCAAAAGTAGACGTGGTACCATTTGCAATAAAGGCCATGAAGGAGCTTGTGGGCATTCTTGGGTTTCCATGAGGCAACACAGTCCAGCAAAGACCAGTAAAAAACCAGTAAAACCAGTTTTAAAGTCAGGGCAGCCTGCCCAGCCCTGCAGCACCAGAGAGCCCCATTCCTTGGCTGGCACCGCTTTTTTCTTGTCAGCTTTGGAGCCTGCCCCACCAACACCACAACAACCTCCAGAGGCAACACCTGAATCCTGCTTCTCCTCCTTTCTTCTCCTGGAACGTTCTCAGCAGCCGCTGCAGAGGCTTTGCTAAACATGTCAGATTAAAGGTCTAAGCAGACGAATAAATGCAGTCCATCTGAGGGCATGTTTCCTCTCACACCTTCGGGGGCTGTCAGCATCTTGAATGGGATTCAGAAACATGTCCTTGAAGCTGGCTGGAATGCAGCTTAATATATCAGGGGCAGCATTAGAGAGAGGAGAAAAAAGGATGGGGGAAGCTTTCATGGCAGTGCACCCCCCTCCTCTCCCCAGTCCTGCATTTGCTGCAGAGCAGGGATAAACAAGGACTGGGGAGGCGATGGGACCTGCAGCCATCTCCCTGCTCTGGAGCTCAGTTTGCCGTCTACTCTCTGGATCCTGGGGTTTTCACACTCTCTTCAAAGATTATTTTATTTTTTATTTAAACCCCAGTGCTTTCCAGCACTCCAAACTCCCAGATTTCAGCACTCCTCAGAGCTGGTTGTGTCAATATTCCTGCTTAAAAGGAAGCTGAGGAGAGATTTCTCAGCTCTTCACACTCCTATTTCTTTGCACAGCTCATCTCCCAGGAGTAATTCCTCTGTCCTGGGCCAAGTCCTGCCCTCAGCGCAGGGAGCAGCCCCAGAGCAGCTGAGCTGGACCTTGTTCTTGCTGTATTTGCATTAAATTTGCAAGAAATGAAGTTTAGGGCAAAGCTGATGAGAGTCAGACCCTTCCTGAGCACAGGGATCTCCTGGCACGGGACAGTCCCTGAGGGAGGTGACCTGAGCACAGCACAGCTGCACATGCAGGGGTTTGGATGCTCTGCCAGGTAAAATATTCCATGGAAAACAGCACTGAACCATTGAACATCCTCCTGAACTGCACATTGTCATCCCTTGGAGCAACCTGGGCTGTGTCCCTGCCCATGGCAAAGGATGGGAAGAGCTTTGAGGTCCCCCACATCCCAAACCATTCTGGGATTCTGTGCAAAATCACTGACTCCAGAATAGAAGAATCCTTCAAACATTGGTTTAAACTTGCAAACCAATCACTGTGCTCCTGATTGCTACTTTTTTTCTTTTATTTAAAAGACTTATTTGTTTGTTTCCCCTTAAGTCTTTAATTTAAAGAATGTAATTAATCTCAAAACCTTTTAGATTTTAGAGTGAACACCCCATAGTGACGTTGTGCCATCCATCTCTGGGATTCAGGTGGGAGATCCAGAGGAGCTGAATTAAATTAATTTTATGGGATGTGTGCATTTATCTCCTCTGTAGGGAGACAAATTCTTGTGTTACAGGGAAAGAAAAATCATTCAGGCTCCTGTGCATTGTAGGGGACCTAAAATATCACCTTAAAATGTAGATTTTGACTTTCTGCCCAGTGCTGCCTTGGAAGTTTTGCCATTACAGCCTAATTGCTGAATAAATGTTCCCTCAGTGGAGAACAGGCAGTGGCTCCATTTTGGTACCATTTCTGCTCCTGGAAATCTGTTCCTTTTATTATTTTATATGGAATCCTTTCAGTTGCAAACTACTGATCTTCCACCTTGGGATAGGCTTTGGAACCAAGGGGGGAAGGTAAAATATGTTGAGTTTCCAATAGTTATTCACCTCTTCCCAAGCAGAAGATGGATTTCCCTTCTCCAGGGCTTCCGGCACCATCGTTTTTCCCTGGATATTCCTGACGTGTCACAAATCACCCCCTGGTTACTGACTTGGAAATGTTCTCCTTTGTGCCTGAACTGGGCAGACTGGGAAACTGCTGGCTCAGATCCAGGAATTAATCCATCCCTGGTCTGTAAGGAACACTCAGGGGCCAGGAATTATTATTTATTTAATAAGATGCATGGAATTAATTACATTTTAATACAGTAGTTCTGTTCCGTGGCCTTGCAAGCTCCACACCTGGGCAGGGCTGGGAAGTGGGGGTGGTGCTGCCAGAGTGGCCCAAAAATGGCATTGGGCACTCAAAGCAGGACCTGAGATTTGGGGCCTCCCTTTGGGGGTCAGTCATTTTGTGAAGCCCCTGAAGTTTGCTTTTGAGGGGAGCATTCCCGTGTTTTGTCTCCCTCCCTCATTCCACACCCAGTGTAGAACCCTCTCCTGATTCCTCCTGGCCACATGGGAGTGAGGAGAGCCCCCAGCACCACAGAAATCCTCCAAATAGTGAATTAAACTCTCTTTTTTCCCTGCTGAGGGGTCCAGCAGAGCCAGGGGGTGTCACTGACATCCCAGACAGACCTTCCCTCACCACAGTCGGGGGGATGAAAACCAAAGGCAAGGTTTTCTTTGGAAAACAAGAATTAAAGAGGTTTTACTTGGATTTCTTGCTTTACCTGGATCTTGCAGAGCTCAGGGGAGCTGTGATTTGTAAGCCCCAAGTCAAAATTAACAATAACATTCAACTCTATTATATTTCACTGATGCTTATCTGTGTGAAATGCACGATACTCCCAACCTGCAAGATTTATTATTTGCTATATATTTGATCTCCTGGATAATTGTTTAATTAAAGTAATTAGTAGCTGCTTTCAAGGCCCAAAATCATTACTGAGCTGATTCCAGCACACAGCTACTCCAACCACAACACCTTCCCCTGCTCTGTGCCAGACCAGGATGTGGGAGCTCCTCTGGAATTACATCCTCCCTGCAAGACATCCCCCAGGACTGGATTTCGGACATTATATTGCTGATATTATTTTATATTTCTATATATATTATATTTATATTATGATTATATTTCTCTTCTATTTCACTGCTTGTGACATCCAACAATTGTCACCACAATATAAATACATATATTATATATAAACATATATTTCTATATATTATATTTATAATATTATTATATTTCTCTGATATTTCGCTGTTTGTGACATCCAACAATTGTCACCTCACTTTCACTGTTTGTGACATCCAACAATTTTCAGCACAATTGAAAATTGTCACCACAATGAAGAACTGACAAGGAGGTGGAAAATGGGTTTGAAAGTGGGAGACATGAATTTGTTGTTAATAAATTCTGGTTCTGAGCGATATTTTGGGATTTTTTTTTTTTCTGAGGGGAATTTTCATGGCTGTAGGAAATTCATCTGAGTGATTCCATGCTTCCCTGAGAAC
This sequence comes from Taeniopygia guttata, assembly GCF_048771995.1. Classification (NCBI taxonomy): domain Eukaryota; kingdom Metazoa; phylum Chordata; class Aves; order Passeriformes; family Estrildidae; genus Taeniopygia; species Taeniopygia guttata. The sequence goes on from NC_133043.1 coordinate 929,800, forward strand.
CTCCTAAAATACCCATCCATGTATTTATATCCTGGGAGTTAGGCCAGGACCAAGACACAATCCTTTGAAAGGACCTTCTGTGGTGGAAATCCATGTCAAGGATCCTGTGGGGATTACTGGAAAAACCTGTCAGGGAGAATGTAAATAAGCAGAGGGTCCATATCCACAGTCCTAAAGGGAGAGAAGGAAATTCAATTCCTTTATGGCCTCACTCCTGAGCCCTCCCACAGCTCAGGAAGCAGTAGGCCATGTAAAACCCAAAAATAGCTCTGCAACTTCGTGTTCCCCCTCAGACAGAGAGCAAAAAAAAGAAATTAGAAATGCTCCCCGGGGAAAAACATGATCTTTTCCCCATGTTTGAGTTGTCAGTTTTGACAGGAATGCTACAAACTAATTAAATTTTTGTTAATTTATTTTGTCTGATGCAGCGAGTGCCTGTCACAGGAATGGCTGGGGAAGTCTGACTTCTCCGGGAAGCACCCGTGGGTTGGTGCAGGGAAAATGGACCTGCCTAAGTCAAATAAACACAAAAAGCATTTAAATTCATTTCTCCCTCAGTGCTCGAGCTCTCTTTGTCTGTTCCAAAGACAATCCAAGCTTATTCCTTCAAATTCCCAGTCTGGTGGGATGGCTGCTCTCTTCTGGTTAGAGATGAAATGGAGAATGGGTAAAGGACAAAGTAAAATTTGCCCTGGAATTTGTCTTAAACCTGGAATTACTGGACTCTCTTAGGCTGGATTATTCCCAATGCAGGAACAACTTTGAGATCCAAGAATTTTCTCTTTTCACACAGGGAACAAAATGGAACTGGGCTGTCCAGAGTGTCAAAATGTCCAAGGCCAGCTTGGAGCAACCTGGGATAGTGGAAGCTGTCCCTTCCCATGGCACTGGATGGGTTTTAAGGTCCCTTGCCACCCAAACATTCCATGTTTCCATGGCTTCTTCAGGGAGATCCATGTGGTCAAATGTATTCAATTCTGATGGATTTATGACCCCGTTGCCTGGGAAGGAGGGGAAATCCAGAGCTCAGCTCCTCAGCCACCCCGAGCAGCCTCTGCCTGCTCCAACACGATGCATGCTCATTTTGCATTCTCCTGGAACTCCGTAAGGGCACGGCCAGATCCAAAGAAAGCACGGTGCAGTCTGATTGTTCTCAGATAATCAGCTGAGGAAACAGGGAAAAGACAACCCCCGGGGGTGTTTATTCTGGGCTTTTGAACCTGTCTCTTTCAGGGCTTTGCACAGTTGAAAACCCTTTTAACAACACACACCGGAGAGGCAGAGCTGGCTGGGGGAGGTGATCAGATAAGAGGAGGAGATAAGCAATTAGCAGAGCCCTTCAAAGTGCCATCTGAAAGGGGAAAGTGGAGTGTCCATCCCACAGCCCAGCCAGCTGAAAGGGGAAAGTGGAGTGTCCATCCCACAGATGACCCCAGCTCAGATCCGAGTGTTTACACAAACATCCAGCTCTCATTCCAGCAGGGCTTGCTCTGCTCTTATCTTGTTTAATGGGTAATTCCTGCATTAAGGGATCTGCAGGTTTCAATCAGAGCTCCCAGTTCTTTTTGGCAGTGAAATCCCACCGTACGTGACTGAAGGCACTGTCGGTCCCAGGGTTTGCCAAATGGGAATGAGGAATGTACCCCGAGCACATCCTGCACCTCACAGCACCTCACATCTGCACCTGAAGTCCTCTCGGTGGGAAAAGCCCTTCGGGATCAGAAAGTCCAACCATCAGCTGGGATGGAGCTCCTGGAAGGTGTCACTGCCCATGGCAGAGTTTTGGAATTTGGTCCCTTCCAACCCAACCCACCTGAGATCCCAAATCCAACCCTAAACCAACCCAACCCACGTGAGATCCCAAATCCAACCCTAAACCAACTCAACCCACGTGAGATCCCAATACCAACCCAACCCATCTGAGATCCCAATACCAACGCCAACCCAACCCATCTGAGATCCCAATACCAACACCAACCCAACCCATCTGAGATCCCAATACCAACCTCAAACCAACCCAACCCATCTGAGATCCCAAAATCAAGCTGCATATCTGCATCTTTAACATCTCAATATCTGTCAAAACCTTATCCATGTTTTCTTCCAGACATCTCAATTTTATTTTTTTCATTTATTACATTTACTGAAAGTGTTTAAGAGAGAGACAAACCCATAATTTCCTTTTGGTGGGGTTTGTGGGAACAGAAAGGAAACTCTGTTCCCATTCTGAAATGCTTAAAGCACAAGTGGATGAATTAAAGTGCCCCGATTTCAGTGGGAGCATTGGATGGAGTTGTTTTCACCTCCTTGAAATGTCCTTGGAACTTCCTTTGGAAAGAGTGGCTCTGCCCGTGGAGAGAAGAAGGAGATTCCCACCTGTTTCTTCATCTAATATTTCCATCCTAAACAGGACAATGAATAACAAGGAAGGATCTTTGAAGCCCTAAATTCATGTTCAGTTGCTCTTCCAAACATCCTGCAATGGAAAATTGTGCTAGAATATGTCTCCAATAAAGATTTAATCATATAATCTAATATATGAATATTAAATGTGCTCCAGGGAGCCAGGTATGCATTGCAAACATCTGTAATAAACATTTATAATCCAACAGGCTTCTGGAGTATTAAGAAATTACCAAAAACAGAAAGGAGAGGGCTTTTGTAAAATAATTTCCTTCCAACTTGAAGCAGATGTCTTTCAATTACCGGTTCCCTGTGTTTGGTGATGATGCTGGGAGGGTTTTGATTCAGGAGGTTTTTGACAGAGATGAAGCACAGACTCAAATAGATAAAACATGACACAGAAGACCCTTTGAAGTAATTTTCCCTCATCTTTTGGATTCTGATTTCTACTTCAACCTTTTGTGCTTTCCAGCAGGGAAGCTCCAGACACCCACAGCGGTGCTCCCACTCCCAAAATACTGATTTGGGTGGGTGGGTGATGAGTATGTGAAGGAGTCACTGGGCTGAGAGGCTCTTTACAGTAAAGGGTTACTCAAACCTTCCTTATGGAAATCACTGCTCCTCCAGTGAGAAGGATCTCAAGGAGCTTGGGACACTCTGCCCATTTTATATCTCAGTTTCCCTGGAATTCTCTCTGTAGCCAGCCTATGAAACCTGGGCATACAGTACAAAAATGCATTGAAAACTTTGAATTCAGCATTTAATATACCAAGCTGAGTCTAAAAAGCCGAGCTGCTCCTTGAGCTCCCTCAGATGTGGTCGTGGTGCAGGACAAATGTGTCTTCTGCTGCTTGTGGAGCTGCACGAGCAATGAAGCCAAAGGGAGATGAAAATATCATAAAACCTCAGCTTTGCATCTTTCTGCCAACTTCTGAGATGCTGACGAAAGATAATGTTGAAGTTTCAAAGCTGGGGAAAAAAAAACCTCCCTGAAGATTTTTTGTGATGTCAGAGGAAGAAGGAAGCCAGCTTGAAATGAAGGGCTGCTCTCGGGCTCTAATCTTGTAGACACCTACTTAACTTTAAGCCAATTAAATCAATGGACTACTTAACCTTTGCCTACAGGAGAAAGGATTTGCCAGCACAGTTTATATTAGTGCCCCAAACCAAATAAGCAATGCTCCAAAAAGCACTCTTCTTTCAGCAAAACTCTATCTGCCCTCGGTGTCACAGGCATAAAGCTACAGCTGGGGACTCAAAGGAAACCTCTCCTTTCAGGGACACCGCTGGAACTTGTTCCTCTCAGAAAAACAAACCCCAAACAAAGCATTGCCAGGGTGCAGGCTGCGTTTTCCAGAGCCAGAGCTGGTGTTTGAGCCCAGCTTGCTCCTGGAAATCCAGGGGCAGCTTTAAGGAGCTGGGTGCTGGAGGCTGTGCCCAGATTCCCTTGGGGTTTCCAGCCTGGAACATCTCCCAGGGGTACCCATCCCAGGGGTACCCATCCCACAAAAGTCCAGGCTGAGCTCAGAGGGAGTGGCAGCCCTTTGTGGCTGGTGTTTTTTTGGCATTTTGGTGCTGCCCTGGCACCCCGGGCTGGGGGAGGCGTGGTGGTGCTGCAGGGTTTGTGAGAGAGAAAATGTTTGCGTGCAAATTGTAATGAAAGCCAGGGCTCCCCTGCACAGCCCCCCTGGGCCAGCAACACGTTACATCATTTGTCACTGGACACGTTGGGAGTGTGTCACTGGAAAAACCTTTAAAAGCCGAGCTGGAAGTGCCGTGGAGACAACCACGGCCTCTGCGGGGGGAAAAAAGACAGCATCATTTATAAATGTTTTTGTGTCTACTATTTACATTTGGGGCATTTCAATGGAAAAAGGGAACAGAAAGGCTCCACTTAACATCTTCCCAGATGGTAACAACATCTGTCTAGATGGCAGCCCAAGGATCTGACATTTTATGGGTGAAAGGGGGGCATTTTGGGATTTCTTGTTTTATTTTGCTTTTTTTCCCCCATCCAGATTAATTGTCCTGCACGTTGGTCCCATCACTCTTTGCTTTGGGCCATCTGGTCAGATGTCATTAACCCTGGAGACCAACAGCCCAAGAAAGTGGAACCATATGTTCTCAGCAAAGATAAACAGATAAATAGGACCCTGTGCAACAGAATTGTGGGTTTGGGGCTTGTTTGGGGGTTTTTTGTTGTTAAAATGAACACAGAAACATTTTGGTGGCAAAGCACATGTGCCAATATATCCTGCTGTGCAAATCCCAGGAATTCCCTGGCCCTGTGGCAGAGCTGCTCCCGTGTCTGGGGTCTGGCCCCCAGCTCTGTCCCGTGCTCCGAGGAAGGGGTCATTGCCACGTTGGAATGATGCTGGATCCTGCAGGAAAATTCCCCATCTCTCACCACAGGGTCACTGAGCCACCACCCGCTGCAGTGGCCTCTCTGCACCTCTGCCTTGTGCAGCTTGATCTCTGCCAGCTAATTCTTGTAAAGATCATTTCCTGCCCGTTTCGTGTGACAAAAATGGGGTGGTTTTCCACTGGGCCGGTTCCTTTGGGGGCTGTCATCATTTTGAGCCAAATGAGAGAGTTCCTTTTAGCTCAAGGATACTGTGGCAGCTCCTCCAGAGGAGAATTTCTCAGGACACCCAGGGGCAGGGAGTCAGTGGCTGTTCATCTGTCTCCCACCCAGCAAAGTCACCCTGACACCTCGGTGTATCCAAGGAAAAATGGGATAACACCCAGACTCCTGGCTGATGAGACAGGCTGGATGATTTCTTCCTTGCCAGGTGTTGTTCTTATTTTTTTTCATCTGTTTTGTGCTGAGGACTCATTTCCAGACAAGGGCACTGTAACTTCAGCACAGAAAGCCAGGGACAAAGCAGTGGATCTGTGTGCCAGCGAGAGATTGTTGTAACAAAACATCCACTGGCTTGGATTATTTACCATGAAACACCACCAACAACAGCACCTGTGGAGAATTATGTGGTGATACAACACTGGAAAGAATTTGAGCTGAATCCCTGCCTTGCAGATTGGTGTCAGCACTTTGAACCTCGGCACAAATGCTGCTAAATTTATCTGCTGGAGGGAGAAGCTTTGTAGTCCCAAATATTCCCCTCCTTCCCATGCAGGAGCCCAAGATCAGCTCTGTTTGGGGCAGCTCAGGAGGGAGGACAGGGTTGATCAGCTGCAAATCTCTTCAAGCTTACCCATAACTTGTGTTTCACTTGTGGATTTCAGCAGTTTTTTCCCAGGAAGAACCATCTGAACACTGAGAGATTTCATGGGCATTTCTGTAGAATTATCCTTTAAAAACCACAGACTTCTGATTTGTAAGCAAAACACTCCAGCAAAGTGCAAAGGCCATTTGTCCCCACTTTCCTTGCTCACAAAGCATATTGTTGCATCTGAGTAAGATATTTGGGTCTAATTCTTAATAAATAATTGGCAGCCTGTAGCTGTGGGATTGGACATTATTTTGCCACTCGAGTTATTCATCCCAAGTCTCACTGGGCCAGTATTCATTGAAGTTGTAAGTTAATGCAGGCTGACAGCATTAAAGCAGCCTGGCCTCCACTGTATCAGCCAGAGATGCATCCTGTGTCATAAAACAGAATAAAGTGTCATGGTACACACGGAAATAGCAAAAAAAACCCCAAACCAACAACCAAACCCTTGCTGCTTGGGTTTATCCTGAGCTGTCACATTCCTGAGCAGGGGCAGGTCAGCACAGCCCAGCTCCCAAATCCCACTTTTGTTTGTCTGCTGTCTTTGCCCAGAGCCCAGGGAACAGCTCCAGCGTGGCTGGGGAGGGATGGAGCAGCACAGGGAGCACACACAGCAGCAGGGAGCAGCCCCGAGGTGCCAGCCTGCCCCGAGGTGCCAGCCTGCTGAACTGGGAAATCAGGAGCACTCTGTGAGTCTGGGCAGTGTCGGAGTGCCCAGCACACAGCAGCGCCTCTCCCAGCCCTGCCTGAGCCCTGAGGGTCAGCACTGCCCAGCCTGTGGGGTTTCACCCCTCGCCCCTTCCCAGGGCAGCCTTTCCTTGTTTTCCTGTGGGATGTGATGGCTCTGCTGCTCTTCCAGCTCAGTGCACGATCAGTCAACAGATCTGTGGAAAATTCAGGGTGAGAGAGACAATTCTGACCCAGGTGGAACCTCAGGCGAGGTGAGCAGTGCCTTGTCCTGCCCTTGAAGGACAGTGAGGGTCCTGTGGTCACTCTTACCCAGGGACAGCCACTGCTCTGTGGATGCAGAGCTGGCTGGGATCCCTCCTCCAGCTGCTCTGCTTTCTGTGGGAAACCAGTCCACATTTATTCCTCTCCTTTGATGCTTTATGTTGCAGAGACACTCTCACTGTGGACATGATTAGCACCAATACTTTCCCCACCTTTGCTGCCATGCCCAGCTTGGCCAAGGCTGTGTTCTGTCACATTTGGGAATCAGTGACAATCTGGATTTATCCGATTTCTCTGGCCATTCTGGAATATCCTCTTAGCTGGGCTGCTCCTTCTCCAGCCACCCCAGCCAATTTGATCATATTTAATGTGCATTCTTCACACATGATCTTATTACCATTCCAATGTTCTTGGTTTTGCTTATTCAGGCTGACCTTCGGCATCTCCTGCCATCCTCTGCCATGGTCAAGACCTCCCAGCTTGTTGCCTGGTGGCCCCCAAAGGAAGGTGTGAAGATTAACAGCCCAGAGGATGTATTTAATGAATGGCAACAAGGGATTAGTGACACAGTGTCACCTTTCATGGCCTCTTTGAGCAGGCGAACTGACACCCGTTTATTTTTGTTTGCACTGTTGAGTAAACTCTGGAAACAGACTGGATTTACAGTCCCTGCTCCCCCAGCGAGGAGCCTCCTCCTGTCCACCAGCCTTGGCTTGGGGGGAGGATAAAACCAGAATCTCTCTCCCAGTTTTCTGCCTGACAATGTCATGGACTTCTCCTTGCTGCTGAAGGTGCTGAGGGAAGGGAAGTTTCAAGGCTGTGGAAGTTCACACTGACTGCTCGGTTTTCCAGCTCTGTGTCCATCAAAAATCAGCTCCACACTTCCCAGTCCTCCACCTGCCAAAGGGCTCCTGGGCCTGGCCAGGGCTGAGCTGTCAGGGGGTACAGGGCTCCCCCTGCCCTCCTGCCACGCCTCACAGCTTCCAAGTGCCTCTGGAAAACAGGATTTTGGCAGTGATATTCCCTGCGTGGCAGGACAGAAATGCAGGAGGGTTTCCAAGGGCAGAGCAGTCCCGGCACAGCGGTGACAGGGATGTGGCGTTTTGTCCTTGCTCCAGCACGGGGCTCACCCACCCGGTTTGGGGCATTTCCACCACACCCAGCAGCTTTCCTGGGATCTTCCCTGGGACCTGGAATGTGCTGCAAGCTCCGTGCTGTGCTCAGCGTCACTGGATGGGGACACGAGGTCCTCAGACATGACAATGGGCAAGGTTATCCCACAGCTGGCCTTGCACTTTGTTCTGAGCCATTTCTGCCATCTCTGCTTTCAAAGTATTCTTCACAGTATGGGAATTCTGCTGCTCACAAAATTTATTCTTGGTGGCTGCCTTCAGTTCTGCTTTTCTTCATTCCATTCTCAATCCTCTCCTTGATGAAATCCACACAGCAAATTTATCCACGACACCCTTAAATTCCATCTCAGGGCAACTGCAAGGACCCAGGAAAAAATACCCAAAGCACAGGAGAAAGGTCAGTGGAGCAGGAAGCCCAGGGCTAGCCAGGTGGGAAAAACCTTCCTTGGGAATGAGAAGTTAAATCTGGAAAGGGTGTTTTGGACTCCATGTACAGGGGTAATCTGCTGCTGACAACACATTAATACATTTTGTAGTGGTGAAGAAAATTAAGTTTCTCTTTCCCAAGAAGCTTTAGTGGCAAATGTTGCAATTGTATCTGAAATGCCAGGCAGGAATTACTGTCTCCAAATAAAGGCCAGTCCAGTGGCTTTGATTTCTCTCCAGTTCAGGGAGTCTCCTGTGATTGTATCTTCACTGGGTCAAGGACAGAGGCTGATGTTTCCTTTGCAGACACAAGAAAAATCTAAAATCAGCCCAAAATCCTGAGCAGGAGTTCAGAGAAATGCTGCTCTGATTTAGCTTTGATGCATTTGCAAATGTATTTAACTTGTGCTCCAAATTTTGGCTGATTATTGAGGAAGCAGAGTTTGTGCCAATGAAGAGTTTGTGGTACAGTGGAGACCTGAGAGAGGAGCAGACAAAGCAGAAAAATGCCTTTTAGAGATGTTAATCTGTTCCTACATGATGCTTATCTGTTTGTACGAGATGTTTATCTGTTTCTGTGATATATTTATCTATTTTTATGTGTTTCATGCAAGACGCAGCACAGATGGAGCCATTAAAATCCCAGTTTTGGGAATTTGGACATTTGGAAATCTCTGGCAGAGGAAGCCGTGAGCGAGTCAGGACTGAGTTGTGTCAGTCTGGAACAACAGGTACCGAAGGGATCCCTCTGGGGTCCCCATCAGGAGCAGGGTGGGAGCTGCAGATTTGGCAGGAGGGAAATTGGGAGATTCCCATCAGCCAAGGGCAGGGCAGGAGAGGTGGGGAAAGCTGCCCCAGGCCTTTGGCTAAGGGTGCTGCAATCTGCTCCATTGTCTTACGAATTAATTTCCCCTTCACTTCACAGCTTTGTATCTTTTTTTTTGTTCGGATTTTGGTTTTGGGGTTTTTTTTGTGTGTGGGGGGGTGGGTTGTGTTTTTTGGGGTTTTTTTGTTTGGTTGGTTTTTTTTTTTTAATCAGGCTCACTATTATTTTTAAGGCGATTAAAACCTAGAAACGAGACCCAAGGAAACACCCACTGCATTCCTGGGATGATCCGTCTGTGCTCCCTGCATTCCACCCCGGGCGCAGAGGTGGGAGGCAGCGGGTGCCAACACCACCGCGCTGCATTCCCACCAGGGAAAAATCCATGGGCAAAGCAGGATGCTCCAACCCAAGCGCTTCCAATGAACACAAGGGCTGGAAAGAAGTCCCTCAGGGCCTTCTTCCAAGTGCTGCTTCAACGCAGAGTGCACCAAACGCCTTCCACTCACCAGGACAAACCTATCCTGGAAAAAAAAAGCACCAATTAACATTGCAGAGTCTCCGCACCCAGATTCCTGCTGGTTGGCATTTCTATCCCTTGGATGCTGCCTGTCTTTGCCGCTGGATTCCTGAGGCTTAACACCTTAATTCCTGAAATGAGCCCCAGTCCTAATTCCCGATTTTAGGAAAACAACATTCCTGCCATTGAATGAAAACATTTGTACACAGTTCATAAACCATCTTCCTGAGGGGAGGGGGCTGGACGGGGGAGCTGTGAGCGCATAGAAGTGCATTGTCCATGGCAGCCGGCGTCGCCATCCAGCTGCTGCTCAAATATTCCAAAATCCTCTGCTGGACACGGCCATGGCCACGCACAGATCCCAATAAACCAGCCTGGAGAGGTTTCTGGATCAGGCCTTGCATTTCTCGCCATCGGTGACAGGCCCAGAGTGAAATTCCACTGCCACTGCTCCCTCGGTGTCACCACGGCAGGGTGGGACAGCGGGACAGCGTGTCCTGCTTTGCTGAGACCCCTCATGGCGTCTCCCATGGCACACGCCTTTGGGAAGCTGAGGAGGAGTGGTGTTGGCACAAATCGAGACCACAGAATCGTGGGATCATGGATGGGATGGGATGGGATGGGATGGGATGGGATGGGATGGGATGGGATGGGATGGGATGGGATGGGATGGGATGGGATGGGATGGGATGGGATGGGATGGGATGGGATGGGATGGGATGGGATGGGATGGGATGGGATGGGATGGGATGGGATGGGATGGGATGGGACGGGAGTGGATTGGATGGGAATGGAATGGAATGGAATGGAATGGAATGGAATGGAATGGAATGGAATGGAATGGAATGGAATGGAATGGAATGGAATGGAATGGAATGGAATGGATGGGATTGCATTGGATTGGATGGGATTGGACGGGATGGGATTGGATTGTAATGGAATGGATTGCATTGGATTGGATTGGAATGGAATGGATGGGATTGGATTGGAATGGATTGGATTGGAATGGATGGGATTGGATTGGAATGGATTGGATTGGAATAGATTGGAATGGATTGGATGGGATGAGATGGGATGGGATTGGATGGGATTGGATTGGAATGGATGAGATTGGATTGGATGGGACTGGATTGGAATGGATGGGATTGGATTGGATGGGACTGGATTGGAATGGATGGGATTGGATGGGATTGGATGGGATTGGATTAGAATGGATGGGATTGGATTAGAATGGATGGGATTGGATTGGATGGGATTGGAAGTGACTTTAAAGCCCATCCAGTTCCACAGGGACACTTTCCACCATCCTGGTTTGCTCCAGCCTGGCCTTGGACACATCCAGGGACCCAGAGACAGCCACAGCTTCTCTGGGAATTCCATCCCAGCCCCTCCCCACCCTCAGAGGGAACAATTCCTTCCCAGTAGCCAACCTAAACCCATCCTCTTTTAGTTTAGAGCCTTTCCTCCTTAAAATCCTCTGGGAATCTCCAACCATGGTGCCTCTCCTGCAGGATTTGCTCCATTTTTAGAAAATTTGCTCAAGCAGAAGCTCTTGGGTAAAATCCTTAGGCCTGTGTTCCATAGGAGCTTGGCCTTAGAGGCTTGGGATGGTTCCTCCTGACTTTTCTGTGTGCCAGGGAAATGCCGGTGAGAAGTAGGAGTGATAATGTTCCTACTCCAGCTCCGTGTTGAGCTCTGCTTCCATGTCACACCTTGTTTCTCCTGCCAGGAAGCTCCATAATTCCCTCCCCATCCTGCCAGGAATCTCATCCCAGCGTTCTGGGTCCTCTGTCCCTGTGGGTTCTGTCAGAGCAGCAAGAGCCTGACAAAAATCCAGCAGAGGAGACCAAGGCATCTCCAGCAGGTCCTGAAATTTGGATATTTTCCCTAGCCCACATCGCCTGTCAAATCACAGGACCCAGTCAATACAGTGAAATTACAGTCCTGGGGGGGGAAAAAATTGAAAAAAAAAAAAGAGGAGAGAGAGGGAAAATTTTGATTCCGAATTGGAGGGATTAATGGTCAAAAGAATGTTCTTCTGGGAGTAATCTAAGTGTTATATTTACATTTGGCTTGGAATTATTTGCAGTGAGGAATTTCAAATGCAAATATTTTAAAAGCATAACATGTAGAGAGAGACACTGTGGGCACTTCTGTTTTCTCTGAAAAAAAAAATTTAAAAAAAAAAGAAAAAACAGTTTTCTTGACTATTTTTTATTGGAATCTTAATGAGACCATAATTACAGCAGGGAAAAAAAAAGGAAAAAATGTAAGTCTTAAAGATTTGATGTGAGTGTATGTACAGGCCTTGGATTGCAAAGAGAAAAAAACCTCCATATTTTATAAAACTATTTATTTTCCAAAGTGGTGCATGGGAGGGAAAAAAATGACTGAGCTAAGTAAGTCTTGTCCATTTATGTGCTTAGTCTGTATTTTCTTTTTCTGAAAAAAATCTAGGAATAAATGTTGAGAGTGGGCCCGTGGTGTTTGCCTTGGCTCCCGCCTTTATCTTGTTTTATTGTGTGACCCTTCCAAGGGGGGCTGGAGGAACTGCGGAGTTTTCTGGGTTTCTTCTGCATCCGCAGGAAAGGGAGCACGGGTGCCTTCGGTAATTCCCTGTGTTTCATGGAATCATGGAATGGGTTGGGTGGGAAGGGATCTTAAAGCTCCTTTCATTCCACACCTTCCACTGTCCCAGATTGATCCAAGCCCTGTCCAGCCTGGCTGTGGACACTTCCAGGAATGGGCATTCCACAAACTCTCTGAGAATCTGTGCCAGGGCCTCCCCACCCTCACAGGGAAGAGTTTATTCCCCAAATCCACTCCAAGAAGGCCCCAGCTGAGCCCAGCAGCCGGAATCAGCAGCAGGATCACCACAGGCACAAAGGCTCCATTTCACGTGGATCCTTCTGAGGTCCTCTCCACTCTCCCGTTCCTCCCTGAGCTTCCCTTTCCTTCTCTAAACCACTTCTCACCAGCAGGGATTAATGTCTGTATTTGCATGGGACATTTCAAGATCTCTTTTTATATCTCTTTTCATTCTGCCTCTTTTCATTCACTTTTATTAATCCTTCATTCATCTTCTTTGCCCTTAATTTTGCTCACATTCTTCTCACATCTTTCTCGCACCTCTGTTTCTCTTGCTCCCCTCTCAGGGATGAAACAAACTTGTTAAAATAAAGTGCCTTTTCTTTTCCCCAAGGAAGAAAGTGTCCATTTAATACCCCACATGCCCTTCAGAGCTGGCGGAGAGGCAGAGCATGACAGGCACATTCTGTGATTCAAACCTTCTGGGTATTGGCAGGAGAATAAATCTTATGTCTGACATAAGAGGACATCAGGAAAACCAACCTGAAGCTTTTGGAAAGGATCCATGGAGCTGTCAGTCAGGAGGAGATAAACTTTACATGAAATAGGACCTTCTGAAGTCATTAGCTCCCCACTCCTGCCAGAACTGCTGGAGGAGAGCAACGAGAGGCAGCCAAAGAGAACAGAAAACAAACGTGAATGGCAACATGTCCCCGAAGGAAGTGCCCAGTACAAATGTGGGAATGCTCAGGAAAGCAGCTCTCCAAAGGCCCAGCAGGAACAGCATTGATCCACAGGAAAACTGGGCTGCCTGGAGGACCCAAACCCAGGATTGGATTATGTGCAGGCAGAGGGGTGCAGCTCTGAGCAAAAATCTTGTTCAAAAATCTGTTTAACCAGCTCTGGGAAGATTTGTTGCTTAAGGACAGTCCATGGCCAAACCCTTTGGGTCACATCCAGCAAAGGCCCAACTCTTGCTGGTGCCACTGGCACAACATTTGACCCACATTTGGAAGGGATTTGGAATTTTCCAATTTAGGAAGCTGCTACAAAATTGCAGAACATCCTGTGAGTGAAGAGGCTGAGCAAACCCCCCCACCCCCGGGCCCTCAAATGAGGGATTCGCTGCCACAAATACCTGTGATTTCCTCTCAATCCCTTTGGTTGGAGTCTCCCCATCCAATTGCTGCCCTAATTGGTGAAGAGACTCCAGGAAATGGCAAAGCCACATCCTGGAGCTGCCCTGGTGAGTGGTGTCACCAGGGGAAGTCCCACGATCAGCGTTAACACAACCCAGGTGTTCCAGAGGCGCCGGAGCTCACGCAGGTCCTGGCAAGACAATTCCTGGCAATGCAATCCTCAATTATCTCCAAAATCCAGCTCCAGCAGAGCTGGAAATCCTCTCCAATACAACAAATGCCCTTCCCTCAGGTTTGCCCACTCCCTGGAGGGTCCCAAGGACCTTTGGAGCATTGCTTGCTCCAACTCACATTTCTCAGCTGAATTACACAGGGAACGGGGATAAATCTTGTCAAATCCAATGTGGAGCCATGGGAAGGATGGGAATTTGTTGAAGATTCAGCATTTCTAACCTCCTGGTTTGCTGTTGGGTTGGATTTTCCCTCTTCTTTCTCCTCTCCTTTTCCCTTATCACAGTGTTTGTATCAGCAGAGAGCTGTGCTGGGGACAGCTGTGGGCACACCTGTGCCCCGTGAACTTTTCTCCTCCCTGCTCCCTTTCAACAGGTGTTTTATGCCTTGTTTTCAACAGATCCTGCCCTGAATTTGTTATTGCCCCGAGTAATTTCATTTTTAAGGGCTGCCTGACAGGACAGGCTTTTCTTCTGATAGAAACACTCAGGAAAGCTCCTCGTGAAGGGGGAAAAAGGGAAGAATGACAGCAGAGGCTGTCCCAGGGTGTCTCCAGTGTGTCCTGTATTCATGGAGGGAAATTACTCAGAGCTCCTGGAGGTGATGCTCAGCACCATTCCCTGGGTTGCCAGCACCATGTTGGGAAGGTCCACTCTGACTCGCCCCTGCAATTCCAAATGTTCACCCAAAACCAAACAGCACCAGCAGGAAAATAAGGCAGAAATGGTGAATATTTAAATCAGCTTTACTGATGGATCATGTTTTAGCATAAGGTAAAATTTCCAGGAAAACTCTGGGACCAGTGCCATTCCCAACCCCAATCCCTCTTCCAGAAATGAGCAGGGACACACAAATGCTCCTTTTCTGTCTCTGAGCCTTTCCATGTGATTCCAGTTGCTGCATCTCCTCCTTCTAAAAACTGTTTCTGTCTGTGAGGATGCCCCAATGATCCCAAGTGGAAAGAGGAAGATGATGGATTGTTTGATCCCCAGGGATTTGAGGAGGAGGAGTGAGAAGGGCCCTGCTTTGCTCTGCTCGGGCTGGGTTTGCTCTGTGATCCTCCAAATAAGCCCTTGTGATGTAATATCTCCCCAAGCCATAGTATCTTTCTAATAATTCCATTTATTGCCCTGTTTGTTTTCGTTTATGGTTTAACACACCAGCTGGCAATTAGGCCCTAATTTTGCTGTTATGCAAAGCAGCCGTTGTTTATTTTTATAACACGGGCTGCAGCATAAACTGGATTTGTTTTTAATTGTGAAAGCAGCCATGGCAACATCCCCTAATGATGATCCAAGTGTCACAGCTGGGAGTGGCTGGGAATGGCTGGGAATGCTGCTCAGCTTGGCCAAGGAAGGTGCAAAAAAGCAGGAGAGGTTACAGCCCTGGGATTCCCATTCCACATCCGGAATGCTCAGGATTCTCCCTGGATTCAGCACCAGTCCTGCTGGGATTCCACTTTTCCACTTGCCTCCAGCCCTGATTTGTTCCTGAGGGGCAGCTCCGTCCTCCGGGACAGGGACAGGACCCAGGGAGTGGCTGTGTCAGCGGGTTGGGATGGATTTTAGGGAAAGGTTCTTCCCCCAGAGGGTGCTGGGCACTGCCCAGGGAATGGGCACGGCCCCGAGGCTGCCAGAGCTCCAGGAGGGTCTGGATGTCACTCCCAGTGATGCCCAGGGTGGGATTTTGGGGTGTGTGTGCAGGAGTTGGACTGGATGACCCCTGTGGGTCCCTTTCCCGCTGAGGATATTGTGTGATTCCAATCTCTCTCTCTGATATCTTTCATTTTGCTCTTTTCTCCCCACATTCATATCATTCAAAGGGGGTGTCTGCCCTTATTTCCAGACACCAAGGGTGACAATTCCCTCGGGAGGTGGCTGTTGCTGTCCCAGCTCTGGCCAGAAGCGGGGGGACACAGCCTGGGCTCCGTGGGCAGCAGGATTTCGGGGGGTGTGACCCACACTGGCCCCAAATGTTTCATTCCACACCGACCTGCGAAACAAGAATTGTCATAAATCACAGATTGAGGGGGCTGCAAAAGCAGGAGGAAGCACAACTGCCTCTCCTCCCAGAGCTGTCCTCGCCCGCTGGCCTTGTCCCCAGAAGCACGGCTTATCTCCCCAGGCCGGGAGCGAAGGGACGTGAGTTCAGCTTTTGGCACAGCCGGGGCTCTCCGGAGGGAGCTCAGAGCCTTTCCTGTGCCTGAAATCTGCTCCTGCCTCTCCTTCCCTGCCCCATCCCATCTGCTGCAATTAGCTCTCCTCGGGAAAACAGCCTGTCCTAGTCTTGGCAGGGTCTGCTTTTCGAGGGAAGTCAGTGCTGCAGCTACCTGGGATTTTAGGCAGTGGGATTTAGGCAGTGAGATTTGAGGCCATGGGATTTTAGGCAGTAAAATTTTAGGCAGTGAGATTTTAGGCAGTGGGATTTTAGTAATTGGGATATTAGGCACTAAGATTTTAGGCACTGGGATTTTAGTAATTGGGATTTTAGGCACTAAGATTTTAGGCACTGGGATTTTAGGAATTGGGATTTTAGGCACTGAGATTTTAGGCACTGAGATTTTAGGCACTGAAATTTGAGGCCGTGGGATTTTAGGCCATTGGATTTTAGGCAGTGGGATTTTAGGCACTGGATTTTAGGCAGTGGGATATTAGGCAGTGAGATTTTAGTTAGTGAGATTTTAGGAATTGGGATTTTAGTTAGTTAGATTTTAGGCAGTGGGATTTAGGCTGTAAGATTTTAGGAATTGGGATTTTAGTTAGTGGGATTTTAGGCAGTGAGATTTGAGGCCATGGGATTTTAGGAAGTAAAATTTTAGGCAGTGAGATTTTAGTAATTGGGATTTTAGGCACTAAGATTTTAGGCCATGGGATTTTAGGCACTGAAATTTGAGGTCGTGGGATTTTAGGTCATTGGATTTTAGGCAGTGGGATTTTAGGCAGTGAGATTTGAGGCCATGGGATTTTAGGCAGTAAAATTTTAGGCAGTGAGATTTTAGGCACTGGGATTTTAGGAATTGGGATTTTAGGCAGTGGTATTTTACGCACTGGAATTTGAGGCCGTGTGATTTTAGGCACTAAGATTTTAGGCAGTAGCTTCCCTTGCTCCACATTAAATCAGGTCTAAAATGCTCAAAGTGCAGCCCCTGAGGCCTGTGTTGTCTCTTCCCCAGGCCCAAGTGCCAAACAATCTCCAGGCTGGTTCTTTTTATCTCATTCATTGGGAAAATGATACACCAAGGATGTTGTTCCCTCTGTGTGAGCAGTGATGGAAACTCAGGGTCCTGCCTCCTCCCCACTGCTCTATCTGGGAGCAAAAAACAGCAAGGCAAGAAAAAGGAGCTTCCAGGGGCACAGAATCAAACAAAAATAACCAATATATGAAAAAATAAGTAATTTTTTTTCCAGGAAAAAAAAAAATTGGATTTCCAGAAAAAAAAAAAAATTCCAGAAAAAAAAATTGGATTGCCAGAAAAGAAATCCAAGCCTTTGGTGCTGGTTGCTTGTCCTGGTGCTTTATTTGAAGGAGGCTGTCAATCCCTGCTGGCCCTGCCTGGAGCCGTGTGTGAACGAACACACACGCACACAAAAATGCAGACAGCAAGAAGAAGTCATTCCACAGTCTAGCCTTGTTAAAGAATACAGCCACTTTCCAGCAGCAAACCTTCCCCCCCAGCCTCTCCAGCCAGAGGAATTTCTTTCACCTCCTCAGAAGCTGCTTATTAAAGCCGGGCTGGTGCTGGTTCCCAGGTATTAGAACAGCAGCAAGACTTAACTAATCTCTGCTTTTACTGCCGTAATTAAACCCTGCACTTGCCAGTAAAAAGGTAACACTTTAAATTAAGGCCCCGTTTCTAAATGCTGTATTAATATTTATGAAATGATTACTGCATGCAGCCACATTCTTGCAGGACTTATTAGAACGTGGGTTGTAAAACTCGATTGTAATAAACCCTTAATGGCTCTGCTCTGGTGAGCTGCAAGGTTTGCAACCCTACCAGGGGCATCTTCTTAAACTCAGAGGAAAATGCTCTTCCCTGGCCTGAACCCCCCAAAATTTTGTGTCTCTGTGGTTGTTGGTCCTTCTGCTCAGCCACCTACGAGGTGAGGTGGGATTTCATCGCTGGGGCGTTTCTCCTGCTCTGAAACCTCCTAAATCCTCTCTGCCATCCCACAGGCACCTGGGCGAGCACAGGGCTCTGAGCGCAGACCTTGGTGTTTGGTAATTAAATCTTGGATGTTTTGGCAATTCAACCCTGCCCTCAGCTGGGTGACAGAGCTCCTTCCCCAGTGTCACTCTGTCCGCCTGTCCAGGGCACTTGGGTGTGGATGTGACAGCCTGGTTAGAGAGAGAGAAAACTAAAGAAGTTTTCTCCCAGCGAACTTGTAAAACTTCTAAGGAGTTGTAGAGAAACAAAGATAGCTTGTTACTGCAAACAACCTACAAGTAGTGCTCTTCTACGCTTTGTTTTCTGTTCTTCTCAAAGATTGTTTGCAAGAAAAGTGTTTTTTGCTAATTAACCAATCAAGTAAAATGTATCAATCAGTCTATAAAGAAAAAAGTTTTCACATTAAAAAAGTCTATAGAGAAAAAAGTTTTTCACATTTTGTACCGTTGTACAAACCACCCTTTTTAGAGTCTGCACCACTTTCTTGCTCAAGAAGAACATTTGGGCATCAATTTGGAAACCCCATGAGATCTGGAGATTCACTTTGTTGGAGCTCTTTCAGAGGGAGCAGGGTGAGGTCACTGCCCAAAAAATCAGATTCTCATCCCCACAATCATGAATTAGATCCAGAGGAGAGCGATGGATGTTCCGTGAACAACAGGAAATTACTTCAACAGATTATTTCTTAATCAAGGAACATCTCACAGTGCCAAGGATCTCATTGTTAGGTGCTTTTTTGGTACTCTGGACACCCAACCCTTCAACTCTTTCACCCTGAGCTGTTGAAGAAAGCTCAAAGTTTTCAGAGTTCCAACAATTTTCAGCTTGCAACGTTTTGGAATAAATAATCTTTGACTATTCCATCCCAACACATTTTGCAAGGGGTTGTACCCAAGGTGAGCATTTGCAGCAAAACTTTTGGGGGATTTTAGCTCTTTTTTTTTTCTTTTCTGTAGTTAGAGCATGGTATTACCACCTCCTGCCTTCCCTTTTGCTCCTGGAAGGGCACACGTGAGGTCCAAAACGTGCAAAACCTGAATGTCTATAAAATATTCTGCACCATGAATAGCTCAGTGTAAGCCAGTGGCACTTCTCCTGCAGGAAAATATTCAAATGCAGAAGTGTTTGACAGTTTAAGCATCGGTGATTAACCTCTACTAATTAAAGCTTGGGAAAAAAAGCAAAAACAAAACAAAACAAAACAAAACAACAACAACAAAAAAAAAAGCACAGCTTGCAGAGAGCAGAAAATTTGGGATAAACTCATGGAGAAAAAAGCCATTTCCATGAAGCAACCCCTGGAAACAAAAGGCAACCTCCACCCCAAGCGTGGAACATCCTGAAGGGCCGAAATGCAGAGAGGTTGTGCTCAAACTGACCTCACCTAAAGCTGCTCCGGTCACGTAGCAACGTTTGTTGTGGCCAACAACAGAACCCAAAATGACACAATAAAAAAAGAATTATCTGCGATTAGAATGAAACTCCTGAAATGTCTCCAGCTGGAGCCAAAATTTGGGAGGGAGGGGGGAGAGAGGAGTTTATTATTTCAGTAGCAGCAGTGCAAATCCCCTCTGGGTGCTCTGCAAACCACCCTGTGCTCTTTGAACCCAGCCCCCTCATTGACATGGTAATGGGCTTTGTTGAATTCAAAGACGATTACATCAGAAATGTGTGGCCTCTTGTGGCTTTTCCAAGGCTTATAAAGCACACAAATTATATGAAAATATTGGGTTGAAAAATTAGTAAGCCATAGGAGTTTGTGTTGTTTTAGCCATGCTTTACTGCAGGGAAGGAAAACTCTGGCTCCTCCAGACTTTTGCCCAGTCTTTCAAAGCTACTTTCTTTATTATTTTTCTTTTCTGGTGGGCTCACTTCGGATATACAGCCTGGATTTTTAAAGGACTTTCATACTGCAGCCACCTTCTCAACAAGAAATGTGTGAAGAGCAGATACCAGTTCTCTGAGCTGCTCCAGTTCAGTTTTAACCAGGGAAAGTTTTAACCAGAAAGTTCTGCCCCACAACTTTTGGTGATGTGAACCATCCAGAGACATCACTGTCCTTATGGATTCCTGCAAATGCAATTGGAAAACGTGGTTGGGAATGGTTTTTTAAATTCTCTTTTATGTCAGGTTCACAGATTTGATAACACCACCTCAAGTGCAACAGATAAGTGAAAAGTTCCCTCCAGTGCCTACAAATCAAAACTAAATCAAAACTAAATCACAGCTCACCCCCACAAAAATAATAAATATTTGAATATCCTATTCAAACGGTAAAATCCTATGGTAAAGAGGTGTGGGAGCTGCTGGGAATGCCTTTTCCACTCAGAGTTCTCCTTCCACTCCTCCTCCAGCATGAGCCCCCCTTTCCAAGACTCTGCCTGATGGAACAGAATTGCCCTGTTAAATATCTAATTTTCCAAATCTGGTACTCCAGCATTGATCAGAGTATTGACACAGTTTATCAGGAGTTAAGAACAAGCCACAGCACAAGTTCTGCCTCCCCTGTGAGCAAGCAAACTGTGCTCCCCACAGCAGGCAAGGAAGGAGGCTTGTGAGAAGTGACTCAAATGTACTTGGTCTCGTCTCTTTGGAGTTCTGGGACAGTTCAAGATCGTGGATGTGCTGCTCCAGTGTAAAAACCTCACTTGTCCACCCTGAGGAGCTTTTTTGGTGCCTCCAGCGAGATGTGGAGATTTTGGAGGATGTGTGAGAGGGGCAGGAGGTTGGAGAGGGCACATTGCGTTGTGTCTGAGAGCACAAACACCACGCACAGAAATAACACAGAAATTACACAGAAATAACACAGAAATAACACAGAAATAACACAGAAATAACACAGAAATAACACAGAAATAACAACGGCATTCCGTGCTCTCCAAAGTGTGAAAAAGGATGGCCATGGGATCGTGTTGCTGAGATCCAGAGGATCCCAAGCAGCTTCCTCTGCTGCGGGCTGCCAGGGAAGGAAGATTGGCTTTGGGCTGGATGAGCTCCCAGGCCTGGCTGTGCTCCTGGAGCAGCTGAGCTGAGCTGAGCTGAGCTGAGCTGAGCTTAGGGAGGGACAGGGACACTGCAGCTGGAGCAGCAGCAGGGGCTGAGATCAGCTCCAGCCCAGCCTGAAATCACATCCTGTGGCTGAGCAGATGCACTCATGGCAGGGATGTTTCCCCAAAAGTAACGAGGAACTCGGGTCTCACCGAGTTCCAGAGCAGCTGGAGCCACCTGACACCAAAATCCTTGGGAATTCTGCACCTGAGCTGAGCTGCAGGGAGTTCAGCCAGAGCTGCTGACACAGGGGCTGCCCCACAGCAGCCATGTCCTCCCGGAGTGTTGAAGATTATTTTAGGTTGTGGGGTTGCTTTGTATGGTGGAAAAACTTTATTTTTTTTTAACTTATGCTTTTAAAGAAAGGCTTAGCAGTTTTTTGTTGTTTGGTCTTATGGTTGTTTATTGTAAGTTATTTAAAAGATTGGATTTTTGGGTTGTTGTGGTTAGTTCAGTAGCTTAGGCAAAGGCATACACACTCTTGACATTTTCTTTGTCTGTTTTTTTTTTTCCCTGCTTTTGCTTGTTGCTATTTTTTATATGGTACGTTATGTGTTATATGTTTATAGGGTTTTTTTAATATTTATTATTGACATTAAATGGTGTTTTTTTTATTTTAAACTAATTTGTGAATGTTAACATTACTAAAAATATGGAGGTAAGGAAGAAGAACGAAAAAGGACAGGACTGGCTAAAATTTTTTTATTTTAAAACTTTTGATTCTTATGTACAAAATAGAAACCCCCATGTATAGGCGTTAAAACACCCCTGTACAGCACTAAAAAAAAAAAATAATAATTTTGTAGCTACTTTTATTATAATATTCAATGTTTGTGACTTTTTGGGGGTTTTTTTTGTAAGGTTGATAAATCATTCTATGGCTTAAATTTAAAATTACAGCTGTTTTCAGCTGTTTACTAGGGTCTCAAATGCTTTTGACTTGGACCCTCTAAAAATGTCTGGGGGACATTTTGAGTTCCCACACTGGAGGAGCATTTTCCCTTCAGCACATCCCAGTGTGGGCTGGTTGGGACACAGATTTCCTCTTCACACCTTGCTGCAAAGCAGTGACCTGCAGGCAGAGCATCCTTTTTGGGACTGGAGAGAGGGAGGCTGGAGAGCACAAAGCCACCACAGAGTCCTGCCAGGCTGCTCTTCCCCCAGCAGAGCCAGGCTTAGGAAGAAAGGTGACCAAAACCAAAGACACAGAAGTTGTGTGGGGATTTTGACGGTCCCGAGCTCCTGCTGCAGGCTGGGAACAGCCCAGGGCAGCAGGACAGGAATTGCTGAGCTCCTGTCACGGAGCCACCTCAGCCTCTTCTTCTCCGGGCTGCTCGTGGCCAGGCGGCAGTGCCAGGAATCAGGAATCAGCTCTTCACATATGCTTTATTTACTGTCGGAATCTGAGGTATTGATGATCCCAAAATTGTAGAAAGTCTCTGTCTGTCAGCCCCGCTGCCAAAGCAGAAGCCATAATTGGTCTGTGCTGGTTTCAAGGTTGTTTATTCTGTTTATCTCTAACATGTTCTGCTGCCCTGCCGCAGCTCTGTCCTGCAGGGCAGCGTGTGGGGCTCTGCCCTCAGTGGGATGGTACAAACATTAAATACCAGAAACTACCTGTGCTGGATTTACAATAACGTGCCAATATCTGTCACCTACATTGGACAGTGTGTCCCCAGCCTGAACCAACAGAAAAATGCCAACACCACAGTGAAACATGGAGGGCATGAAGAAGGAGAAAAAGGACAAGGCACACCCAATTTCCTCCATCTTGTCCCCTTTGGGCCCCTCATCTAGAATCTTAAAATTTTACTTTTGCACCCGTGTCACACTTAATTATTGCTTATATCAAACACTCAGAGCTGGTAATTCATCCTGTAAGATTGAAAACTCTTTTCCATGGACAGCGATCACAGCCAGTGTCTCTGGGGGCTCTGTCCAGGGGGGTTCCTGACCCCTGCCAGGGTCCCAGCCCTGCCAGGGCAGCCAGAGGGAAGCCCTGGGTTCCCACAATTTACCAACATTCCGTGTTCCCCCAGTGCCACAGAGCCACCAGGGCCCTCCCTGTGCCTGCCTGGAAGGAGCAGGGAGATAGGGCTGGGAGAGACTGGCTTGGCTGCCAACTTGGGGGTCTGCAGACAGGAGCAGGGAATTATTTTTTTCCTCAGGATTAATTTCCCCATCATTCCAGCAGTTCTTTTGATTCTGGCCACTCACAATATTATTATTATTATTATGAGCTCCTGTTTTTCCAGAGGTAATTATTGTAGGATTAGAACACAGCATCTGCCCCTGTGTGTGTGTAGATGCATAAATAAGGAACTGGGAACCAAATAAAAGAAATACATTGGAGTTTTTTCTATCCTTTGTTATTTTTCTTTGTCTCTGTCCCCTTCCAGCCTTTCACATTCAGATATAAAAGTCCTGGAAGGAAAAGGCTTGGAGAGAAGCAATGGGAGAAAAGTTTACAAAGGGCAAAATCAGTGGGACCCTGCAGAACAAACATGTGTAAAGGCTTTGTTTCAAAGTGGATGAATGCAAAAGCCTGTTGGGGATAATTTTTAGGCTTTGCCTATTTTGAAAGGGTTGAGGATCAGGAGTAAAGTGAGAAAACAATTCTCTGTAGGAAGCTGTAGCAGACTAAATGGAGCTTGTTGTTGTTGGCAGGGTCCGTGATGCTGAGGGCAGCAGCATCGTTACTGAAGCTGGAGGCAGCAGAGGTTTAAATAAATAAGGAGAGATCCCTGAACCGAGATAAAAATGGGATCTCACTGTGCTGGGTCCTGCCGTGCTCCGGAGCAGGGAGGGCTGGCAGGGTGTGAGTAAAGGGAGATGAATGAGGCTGATCAGATCAGGCTCCAGTTCTTTCTCCTGCTCGGGGCATTGGGAATTAGGGACGGAATTGCCAGGAATGGGGAGTTTATCTGCTCATCTGCACAGCCAGGCATTGCCCCATGCAGGGAATTGGGAATGGCACATCCAGGAAGCTCCTGGGCTCTGCTCAGCACCCCAGCCCACAGCTCAGGGATTTTCCTTTTGCTCCCAGTTGATGCCCTGAGAAGGCTGAGCTGGAACAGAGGCTGGACACAGCTCCAGAATAAAGCAGGGATTTATTCAAAGGATCTCCTCCATGGATCCACCTTGGGCAGCACCAGAGCCCAGCCAGGGCTGCACCCAAATGAACCAAAATGGCCCCAAAATGCACGAGCGCTCCCGGGGGCTCTCCCTGGGATCAGTTCTGCTCCATTGGCACCTTGGAGTTCATTGTCCCATTCCAGCTTCAGCCCAGGCAGTCCCATCCTGCTTGTTTTTCTCTCTCCAGCCCACGGTGTTTGTGCTCCTGGGCTGAGGTTTGGATCATTTGTCCTTGGTGCCCAGCTGGAGCAGGAATTGTTTTGTCTCTGCTCTGTGCAGAGAGCTCAGCATCCCCTCACGTGGAGCCCAGACCCACACACTGAAGCACAGAATGGGAAACATAGAAAAGCTGAACCTGAGGCATCACAGTGAAACCAAAAGGGGAGAAAAGTCCCTTTTCCGTGGCCCTGCTCAGTAGCAAAGCCCCATAAAAGCTCTGGGATTATTCCTGGCTGAGGCCAGCATTAACACAGGATTCCTCCCAACCTCTCCCCTGCAGCTCAGCAATATCAGGGACAATAAAAACCCCATTAAATCCTTGCACGAGCAGCAGCCTGCAAGAAGTGCACGAGTCCAGGAAGGATTTGAAAAATTCCTCAAACATTCCCTAAATCCAACCCTCACCCAGCAGAGTTCGGGGATGTCAAGGGCAGGTGATAAGAGCCCGGCCTGGGCAGGGAATCGATGCTCACAACCAAACCCTGCAAAGAAACAATTTTGCAGATTGTGTCCACTGGATTATCCTCCCACTCCCAGGAAAAACTCATGGGAAGGCTGCTCTGGACAAAATTCCCAGGATAAAGGGACAGCAAAGCAGGAAAGAGAGGGCAGGAACAACCTGCTCCTGCTCTGGAGTGAAAACAATAGGTCAGCTGCAAGATATCCAGGCAAAATATCCCAATTTTCCCTGTTCTGAAGGAAAATCCAGGCTCTTGATTAAGGATCTGGCATGTAGAGGTGGAGGTTAAGCAGAAAAAAGTGATCTGCATCCATGTTTAAGAAATTAAAAATATTCCTCTACATTTTCAGGTTGGAACATTTGCTAAATAATTCCTTTCTCATGGAGTAAACTTTGAGAGGGAAAAAAATCAAAATAGTTAAGAAAAGAATTCTTCTTATCCTGGTTTTCTCCTCCAGCCTTTGACACTGAGAATACATTTTGAAACAATAAAAGTCAAGATAAAATAGCAAAGAATGGCAGTTCCCTGAGCTTTTTCTGTTCCTTTTTGGTGTTTCTTTTGTTTTAATTGATGTGGCAATATTTCAAATAGAACCCAAAATGATATTTTTAGTGACAGCCTCTGCTCCAGGACACTTTTCCTCATGGTTCCCTTCCCCAGGGCTGTCCCTGGTGCTCCATCCAGTCCCACCAGGAGCAGAAGCAGGAGCTGCCAGCAGTGCCAGCCTCTCCAGAGCTCAAATATTCCATTTATTCCATCTACACCATGCATTTAGAGTTACACTAATCCCCAAGTTAAATAACCTGGGGAGATGCATCCAAAAATCTCCTTTTCCTCCAGCTCAGCCCAGTTCTGTGACTGAACTCCAGCAGGACCAGATCCAATAAGGGACCAATGCTCAGTCCTGGGAGCACCGGAGCAGGACAGGGAATTTCCTTTTTTCCCAAGGTTTTTTCCCCAAAGAAGCCATGGGACTGTTCAAATCAGAATTTTTGCCCTGATCAGAAGAATTTGGGTTGCATAGGGTGGGAATGTTGGGATGTCCTGTGCAGGACTCAATGACCCCTGAGGCCCATCCAGCTCAGGAAATTCCCTGATATTCCCTCGATAGGATAATCTGGGATATTCCCTATAACCCCCCAGCCACCCACCTGATTCCTGGGACTGGGATCAGCACATCCTGTTGGAATTCCTGGGATCAAAGCATCCTGTTTGCAATTCCTCGGGGTAAATCAGAGCACTCGGGGCTGGATAAAGACGCTTTGGTTCAGCAGGAAAATGGAATTATTTTTACAGAAGCCAGCGAGGGAGGCTGGAGCCACCGATTTGGGATGATTACAATGAACAAAAAAAGTCAAGCCTGGAAGTGTTTATTTTAATTTAGGGGGCATGGCGAGCTGCTGAGGTGGGAAGATATTATTTTTATGGATTTAATCAGATGGTTTGTGGGCATTGCTAATTGAAATCTGTCTGCCTCGCCTCAGGGTCTGTGGGGCTTTTCTCCCCGTGGCTGCAAGGCAGAAGAAAAGCAATTATTTAGGCTGGGGAGGGGAAACAGGAATTGGGAGAGGTTCAGGGATAAAAAGGAAAAAAGAGGCTTCGTTTTGGAGGGAAATTTCAGTCTGTCCTGCTTGGAGCTGCCTCAGCTTGGAACCCATTTCCCTGCCCTGAGGTACATAAGGGGAATAACTCGGGGAAGAAGCTGAGCAGGACTTCCAGAAGGATGCTCAGGATGTCCCAGCACCTGGAAAATGTGACTTGGGATTTTCAGCAACTCCCAGGACTCACCTTTTATAGTAAAAACGTGACAAACCCAGGATGCAGGGAAGAAATGATGATGTCTGCTCCAGATCAGAAGGCTGAAGGATACCTTTATTAAAACTATACTATATTACATTAATATACTATTTAAATATATACTATCATGTTCTACATACTCACTTCTTAATTACCTAAATACAAATTCATGATTCTCTGCTGAGAGTCCAGCACAGCTGAATTTGATTGATCATTGAACTTAAACAACTTTCACCAGAATCCAGCCCAGCCATCCCTGCAGGTGAACAATCTCCACACCACATTCCACATGGGCAAAACAAAGGAGCTGAGATAAAGATTTTCTCTTCTTCTCTCTGTGCTTCTCCTGAGAGACAGAATGGTGTCTGTCTGTGCAGAGAATGTGAGTGTCACAGCCTTTTCCCTTTGAAGCTCTCTGAGTGCCAGCTGATGAATCCTGGGCCCCCCAGGACATCTCATTCTTCCCACTGGGAGGACATTGATGGTCCAAGATGTGGGAGAAGGCAGCAGCAGTCACCAAAAGCAGCCAGCCAAGCTGCACACTCAGCAAGATGTAAATTTGATTGAAATTTGGCCATTCCAGGCAGCCCTGCAGGTTCTCCCCAGTGATTTTCACCACTGAGCACCGCACACATCCAAAACCAGAAACCAGGACAACATTTTTTTTTTTTTTAATCCCAACCAAAACCTGCCCGTGGATGAGCTGAGGGGGTTCAGGAGGTTTCTTTCTTTCATGGTTTGTTTTGTTTGTGGCAGAGGGAATTCCAACCAAACCAGCTGATGAAGAAGAGCCCCGAAAATACAACTTCTTGCCTGTGCCCCATGATGTCACCCCAAAGCCACCAAGCAGGGTGTAAATATCCCCCAGGCAGGGGGCAAACGTGTCAGGCTCACATAGGAGCCAGCCCCGAGCAGAGCACTGCAAAAACACCATCTCCAAATATTTTCTATATCATAATTATACAAAATGAGTGGAAATTTCTGCCCCCCTTCCCCCCAGCCCCAAAAACACGGCCCATTATGAGCCCTGCCAAGTCTGCAGGAACATAAATAACATTGCAGGCTCTTTGTGCCGTGCAGGAGCTGGGAAGTGGAAAAATGATTGAGGGACAAGTGGTTTTTAAGATCCCCCCAAGGCCTGTAAGTTACCTGTTTATTTCAAGAAGAGCTGGAACTGCCAAAAGGAAAGGAAAGGAGTTCCTGGAGTTGCTATCATGGTCTGTTTCCAGGGATTATTTCAAAATAAACATGGGCTGAGCCTCTGCTTTGCTTTTCAGTCCATGTGAATGGGAGTGTGGCCGAGCAGGGTGTGGGTGCTCCAGGACAGGCTCACCTGAGCTCAGGGCTGGGAAGGAGCCGGGAGCAGCCAGGGGGGATCCCCAGGGCCAGCAATGACCAGGGGGGCTCCCTTTGGCCTCGGGATGCTCAGAAATGAGAATATCTGCTGAGGAGACAAAAGGTGTTCAGAAATCCAGTGGGGAACCCAGAAAAGACAGAGCCAGGGTGTGGGAACCCAGAGCTTCCCTCTGGCTGCCCTGGCAGGTCTGGGACCCTGGCAGGGGTCAGGAACCCCCCTGGACAGAGCCCCCAGAGACACTGGCTGTGATCTCTGTCCATGGAAAAGAGTTTTCAATCTTACAGGGTGAATTGCCAGCTCTGAGGGTTTGATATAAGCAATAATTAAGTGTGGCACGGGTGCAAAAGTAAAATTTTAGGATTCTAGATGAGGGGTCCAAAGGGGACAAGCTGGAGGAAATTGGGTGTGCCTTGTCCTTTTTCTCCTTCTTCATGCCCTCCATGTTTCACTGTGGTGTTGGCATTTTTCTGTTGGTTCAGGCTGGGGACACACTGTCCAACGTAGGTGACAGATATTGGCACGTTATTGTAAATCCAGCACAGGTAGTTTGTGGTATTTAATGTTTGTACCATCCCACTGAGGGCAGAGCCCCACACGCTGCCCTGCAGGACAGAGCTGCGGCAGGGCAGCAGAACATGTTAGAGATAAACAGAATAAACAACCTTGAAACAGCACAGACCAATTATGGCTTCTGCTTTGGCAGCGGGGCTGACAGACAGAGACTTTCTACAATCCCGGGATCATCAATACCTCAGATTTCGACACCAGGGAACCCCACACATCAGCATCCCCCAGCTCCAGGGGGGAGGTAAAATTATCCTCTTTTTCTGCATGAAACACCTCGGTTGGAAGGGAAATGGTCATAATTGGCTTTTTTAAATGGAAGGGAATAATTGTGAAGTCATCAGGGAGGAGATTTCAGGGGGGAGGGAAGGGAAGGGAAGGGAAGGGAAGGGAAGGGAAGGGAAGGGAAGGGAAGGGAAGGGAAGGGAAGGGAAGGGAAGGGAAGGGAAGGGAAGGGAAGGGAAGGGAAGGGAAGGGAAGGGAAGGGAAGGGAAGGGAAGGGAAGGGAAGGGAAGGGAAGGGAAGGGAAGGGAAGGGAAGGGAAGGGAAGGGAAGGGAAGGGAAGGGAAGGGAAGGGAAGGGAAGGGAAGGGAAGGGAAGGGAAGGGAAGGGAAGGGAAGGGAAGGGAAGGGAAGGGAAGGGAAGGGAAGGGAAGGGAAGGGAAGGGAAGGGAAGGGAAGGGAAGGGAAGGGAAGGGAAGGGAAGGGAAGGGAAGGGAAGGGAAGGGAAGGGAAGGGAAGGGAAGGGAAGGGAAGGGAAGAGAAGGGAAGGGAAGAGAAGAGAAGAGAAGAGAAGAGAAGAGAAGAGAAGAGAAGAGAAGAGAAGAGAAGAGAAGAGAAGAGAAGAGAAGAGAAGAGAAGAGAAGAGAGAGAAGAGAAGAGAAGAGAAGAGAAGAGAAGAGAAGAGAAGAGAAGAGAAGAGAAGAGAAGAGAAGAGAAGAGAAGAGAAGAGAAGAGAAGAGAAGAGAAGAGAAGAGAAGAGAAGAGAAGTCCCTTCATCCCAGAGTTCACAGGGAGAAACCCTTTAAAAGATGCAAGGCTTTAATTTTTTTTGTAACAAATCCATATTTTAGGCCAGATTCATTCACAGCATTCTGGTGCCTGTCCCAGAAACATCTCTGGGAGCATTTGAGCCAAGGTAAAATGACATTTTTCACTTCCAGCCCAGGTGCCAGCCCCAGTGATGCAATGCAGGTAATATGGGAAACGATGAGTGATGCTGTAATTGCAGAGGATCCCTGCTTGGGAAAGAGAAATTGGAGTTGGGACGAAAGAAAAACAATAGCAGGAAAATAAACCAGAGAAACTTCTTGAAACTGCAGAATAAAGTGTTCCTGATAAGCTGCCATGAGGTTAAGAAGGAATATTGAGGGCTGGCTGGGTATTTGAAGTGTAACCAGGTTTTCTCTTTGCCTTTCTCACCCATCTCTGCTGGATGCAGATTCCGCCTGGCATCGAGGGAAGCTGTCAAACAAGTTCATGCACAGCTTGCACAGCCCAGGTGTCTGCAATTCCCATTTTCTGAGGCACCCCAAAGGCCAGGCAGCTTCAGCTGACTTGTCTCATTCCTGCCCAGATGGAAGCCCTGATAGTCCTTCATTATCTCCACATCTCTGTGCCAATTCAATTAAAGCCTCCCCAGACTCTCATCTAATGAACAAAGCTAATGAGTGACAAAAGATCATTAAGAAATCTGAGGCACCGAGGAGGGGGATCCAGAGGCAGCTCAGGGCTGGAAATTTCCTGCCCCAGAACAAACCCAGCTTTTCCCCACGGAGAAAGGGAGAAGTGGGATAAAAGAAGCAGAGAGTTCAAAAAAATCCAAGGCTCCAGCTGCTGAAGAATGACGGGAATGGGGACAGCGATAATGTCCACGATGTTTCCTGCAACCCATCTGTTGGTGGGAGCTGTCTGGGCTCTCCAGGAACCCTGGATGGATAAAAAGGCTGCCTGAGCCTTGGGAAATTCTCTTCCCAAGTGCTCTGCTCACTGCCTGCCTGGTCTGTGCTGGGAGCTTCACCTCCTTCCCATTCCTCATCTCCCCACATCCCTCTCAGCAGGGATTTGGGCTTTTTTTGGAGCACAGAACCTGTAGGGTGAGTGGATAACCCAGGGGATTACTCCAGGTGTGTTTTAATTACCCCCATCCTCGTCAGTGGAGCATTGGTGGACTTGATGAGCTTAAAGGTCTCTTACAACCTCATTATTCTGTGATTCCGTGGTGCTCTCACACGAGTTTTACAAGGACTTGTGGCTGTTCCCTCCCTGCTGGAGTCAAACACACACAGAAGGGCCAAGCACCCACTGAAAAGAATAGAAAATGCTCCAGAGTATTTAAAGTTAACCCTGAAGGGCTGGAGAGAAAGAACCACCCAGAGAAGGCTGAGTGTGGGTAAAAAGAGCTGAAAGATTCTCATTATTTAACTCAGATCTCTCACGGCTGGTTTGGAAATCCTTGGTGGACAAGATTACTGATCCTGCTGAAAATTCCTCCAGAATTCACTGTTGGGGTCAGTCTGGCTCCTTTTGGGATTCATGGAGGGTTTTTTTTAGTTGATTATCAGTCCCCACCCCTTTGTTCTGCCGGGCTCAGCAGAGGAACCTTCTAACCAACCTTCTAACCATGGGGTTAGATCCTCAAGCTCCAGGCAGAACCTGCTACTGCACATTCCTTGGAAAAAGCTGCACTTCCTTTGCCTTTGACCCAAAAAATCCCTGGGGAAGGGCCACATCCCTCTAACTCCTGCTGGAGTGGCCCATGGGAGATGGATGCCAAAGCCTGGTGAGCTCCAACCTCCCACCTGCACCCAAAAGAGTCCTGAAGCCTCATTTTTCATGGATAACAATAACATTTCAGCCTCCAGCCTGTGTTCAGAAGCACATCCCTCTGTGGGGCTGCCCTGGCTGTGCCACTGACCTGCAGCTGCATTCCTGCTCAGCGTGGCCCCGTGTTTTCCAAAGGCAGTGGAAATTTTGTTTTGGAAACACCACCGGGAGGGCAAACAGGAAGCAGGAAGGGCTTTTGCAGAAAGGCAATGTTATAAATGAAAATTTGTCCAGCCAAATTAATATGGAAAAATAAAATATTTATTTTGCAATCAAATTCTACCTAGCCAGCCACGAGGAAAGAACAGAGCCGAGCCCGGGGTCGGCCCTGGGTGTGCAGCAAGGAGTCAGCCTCAGCAGAGGTTTCCTCCATGCCCACACACCTCCATTCTGGTACAAGGGGATTTTATAGGGAAAATTCCACCTGAGGCCAAGATTTCAGCAGTCAATCTTTTCTTCTATTCAGAGTCCATAGGTTAATGGGATTTTCTGTTTTGGTGATGAGGGAGAACAATTCAGTGTCTGGAGTTGGTGAATCCCTTGATGAAATTTACGGGAACGCTGCATTCACATGGATCTGCCCGAGGATTTCCATGAGATCCATCCCAGGTCCATGATATCCATCCCAGGTCCATGATATCCATCATCTCAGGTCCATGATATCCATCATCTCGGGTCCATGATATCCATCCCAGATCCATGATATCCATCCCAGGTCCATGATATCCATCATCTCGGGTCCATGATATCCATCCCAGGTCCATGATATCCATCCCAGGTCCATGAGATCCATCCCAGGTCCATGATATCCATCCCAGGTCCATGATATCCATCCCAGGTCTATGATATCCATCCCAGGTCCATGAGATCCATCCCAGGTCCATGAGATCCATCCCAGGTCCATGATATCCATCATCTCGGGTCCATGATATCCATCTGGGATCGTTCATGCCGTGATCAGCGCCGGGGGTCCCCCCGTATCTCTCCAGCCATGGCCCATCTCCCATCTCCTGGCCAAGCCACATCCTTTTACCTGTAAATCAGGTTTCAACACACACCAGGTTTTGCCTGTGAGGGTGGGGGGTGGAATCCTAATACAAATGTGTATACTCCAACAAATATTCAATATCACATATATCATCCTATAAATGGCGCGAATTATATCTATTACACATAAAAGCAAGAACCTTCAAGGCAGCGCAGCTCCCATTTTTCTGGGCTCCAGCCCACGGGTCGCTTTTGCAACAGCAGCAAGATACGAGCGGTGAGGTCAAGAGCAAAGCAAACACGGAGCAGCCACAGAGAGCCAGGCTGAAAATGGCCCGGCGGAGCTCTGAGTGTGCTCCACGCAGCCAGGACGCCTGGAAAAATAAAGAGAGATGCTGAACAGCCCCTGCAGTGCAGCTGGGTTATTGACAGATGGGATTAAGTGGTGGGAGTGCTCCGAGTGGGATATTTTTTTGTCCAAGCCCATCGCCTTTGTTTATTGTAATTTTGATTTTTAGTTATTTCTGCCGAGGCATTCGGGGACCTCTTCCCCCCGGAGCGCACAAGCGGCTGTTTGTTCTTGTTCCTGCTCTTGCTGCTGTTTGATTTGGGCATGTTGGAGGGGTTCAGCAGGGCTCAGAGGGAATGCTGAGCCCAGCCTGGCTGCTCAGCACATCCCAGGGCTCACAGGCAGCAAAAGGAGATTTTTATCCTTTTGCAACGCAGGAAGTTTGAGGAGAGAGCAGCATTTTCAAGGCCCTGCTCCTGAGCCCAGCTCTGCAGAACCCAGGGCTGGGAAGCAACAAAATGAGAAGATTTTTGTCCATCTGCAAGGCAGGAAATTTGAGGAAAGAGCAGCACCATCAAGGTTCTGGTTCTGAAACCCAGCTCAGCACACCCCAGGGGTGGGAAGCAGCAAAATGAGAAGATTTTTGTCCATCTGCAAGGCAGGAAATTTGAGCAAAGAGCAGCACCATCAAGGTTCTGGTTCTGAAGCCCAGCTCGGCACATCCCAGGGCTCACAGGCAGCAAAATGAGATTTTTATCCTTTTACAGTGCAGGAAGATTGAGAAGGGAGCAGCATTATCAAGGCCCTGCTCCTGAGCCCAGCTCTGCAGAACCCAGGGTTGGGAAGCAACAAAATGAGAAGATTTTTGTCCATTTGCAAGGCAGAAAATTTGAGCAAAGAGCAGCACCATCAAGGTTCTTCTGAAGCCCAGCAGAACCCAGGGCTCAGAGGAAGCAAAATCAGATTTATTTTTTTTTTCCTTTTGCAAAGTAAGAAGTTTGAGGAAGGAGCAGCACCATCAAAACCCTGCTCCTGCAGCCCAGCTCAGCACATCCCAGGGCTGGGAAGCAGCAAAAAGGGAGAATTTTTGTCCTTTTGCAAGAAGTTTGAGGAAGGAGTGGAACCACCAAGGCCCCGCTCCTGCAGCAGTGGTGAGGGCTGGGCTGTCCTGCAGCCAAACAGCAGCTGTGGGATGTGGAGGAAAGGGCTTTTCCATCCCTCCAGGCATCCCCAGCCTGCAGGATGGGATCCTCCTGGATCAGCTGTTGTGAGGGAATTCCTGCTTTGCTGGTGCACCTCCCTGAGCTTTTGGCTTCTCAGGGAAAAGCTGATTTTGCAGAGCTCTCCACCACAAAAAAACAAGCAGTTCCTATGTGTGTGCTTGTGCATGGAGCCCTTATCCCTGCACTCCTTATTCCAGCCTCTCCCATCTGGAAAAAAAAAAAAAAAAAAATTGCCCAGACTGGATTTGGAACCTTAAGGCAAAAATCAGCTGAGCAAGAAACTT
The DNA here is from genome assembly GCF_048771995.1 of Taeniopygia guttata. Classification (NCBI taxonomy): domain Eukaryota; kingdom Metazoa; phylum Chordata; class Aves; order Passeriformes; family Estrildidae; genus Taeniopygia; species Taeniopygia guttata. The sequence goes on from NC_133043.1 coordinate 963,824, forward strand.
CCCCATCTCTTCTAACTTTCTTCTCTCAACCACAGCACCAAAACCTTTCTTGAGCAGGTTTTATAGGGGATTGATTGGGAGCTTGATTGGGATTTGAGCCCACCCAGCTGAGGCTGCTCCCTTTGGGAGGTGGAGCTGAGCCCTGGGCTGGGGATGAGCCCTGGGCTGGGTGGCCATGGTGGCCCCCATCCCTCATTTTCAGCCACCCCTGTTTGCCTTCCAGGGAGATTCCCAGAGCCATTCCTGCCTTTTCCAGAGCCAGGCAAATCCTTCCCCTTCCCTCCAGCCCTGTGGGACTGGCAGGGTGCAGCAGGAGCTTATCAAACATTGATAAAAAAATAGAGGAGAAAATGGGAATGACAGGGTTGGACAGGCTGTGGCACTCCAGGGCTGGGTTTATTCCCTGTGGAGAATTCCTTCAGGAAATTCCAGTAGGATTCAACACTTGATGGAGCAGGTACAGGAATAAATGTCCCTGTGACCTGGTGGCCAGGGGAGCCCCCATGGTCCCCTCATGCTGAGGGAGATTTTCCTTCATCCCACCCAGCACTGCAGGCAGGGAGGGAAGGGCTTTTTCATCCCTTAATTCCATGAACTCATTGGATTTAAGACTATTTTTCCAGCTCTGGAACTTTCCAAGGCTCCCAAAAAGATGCAGTGATGTTTTTTCACCCTAGCATGCCTCGAGATGGGCTCATTTTTAATCCTGACAGAATTCCCAGGCTCCATTTCCTCTGGGATCCTTTCCTCTGGAGAAAATGAAGATTTGAGGCTGGACAGGAGAGGACTAGGGGGTTATTCCCTTACAAGACCCATCTCTTTGTACCAAAATCCTCATTTTCTTCACATTCCAGTGGTGTGCTGGGCACGAAGAGCTTTATTTACCTGCCTGATATTCCATGACAAGCAGCAAGACATAAATCTGGAATTTTCCAGCCTGGAAAAGGGTAAATTCTGCTTGTCTGAGTGGCCAGCACTGCTCCTGCACTCCTGGGGCATTGCTCCCCCTCCAGCCCAGCCCTGCTCTCTCCCTGCGCCGTGTCCTGCAGCAGCACAGGAGTTTCTTGGACATTTCCAGTGTATTTCCAACTGTTCTTGGCTCCTGCCCCCTCTCCTAGGCCCAAACAAAATGTTTCTCCATGGTAGGCTGTCAGTGGAGCTCAGGGAAGCAGGGAAAGCAGCTCTGATTTCAGATCTAATTTGCTGTAAAATGAGAGGCGGTGAAGAGAGGAGTCCTTTTTAATTAGAAAAATGGGGGGGGAAAAAAATCAGAACAAGAAGGGGACACTTTACCAATACAGAGTTTCTGTGCAGTGCAGGAGCTTTCATGCGTGGAGCCCAGCCCTGGCTGCTGCAGAGGCTGAAATTTGATCAATATTGCTCTGCTTTTATTGCCTTTTCTCTTCCGAGTGCTTTGGATCAGCTCCATCCTCCCCAGCTCCTGGCAAATGAGAGGGACACAGGAGCAGAGGGCCAAGGGTGACAAGAGAAAGGGACAGAGGGATTTAATTCCCTCCAGCATCATTTTCCCATGTTGTCCAACCAGCCTTTTAATGGGATTTTTTCCTCCTCAAAAAGCTTGGGATCCAGTCGGCCTCTTACAAAAACTTGGATGGCTCAAACCAGCAGCCCGTGGATATTTCTGAGTGTGAAAGGGGGAAATTAAATATTAAAAGTTAAAAATTAAAGCTTACATTAAATACTAAAATTTAAAAATTAAAAATTAAAAATTAACAAAGGAGAGGGTGTTCTTGAGGGATGGATCAGACTTGTGTTGCTCTCTCAGGACTGGAGCACCTGATTTAGGGATCTGAGGCACATCCAACCCCTCTGTCCCTAAGGACAGGCACAAGGAGCAGCCAGGCCCAGAGGTCTCTGCAGGAAAAAAAAACCTTGAAATATCTGCTCTGAACCCCTGAGATACCTGTACTAAAACCCTGAAATATTTGTTCTGAAACCCTGAAATATCTGCTCTGAAACTCTGAAATATCTGTTCTGAAACCCTGAGATACCTGTACTAAAACCCTGAAATATTTGCACTGGAACACTGAAATATCTGCACTGAAACCCTGAAATATCAGCATTGAAACCCTGAAATATCTGCATTGAAACCCTGAAATATCTGCATTGAAATCCTGAAATGCCTGCACCTAAACTCTGAAATATCTGCACCTCAACTCTGAAATATCTGCAGTGAAACCCCAAAATATCTGCATTGAAACATTGAAATACCTGCATTAGAACAATGAAATATCTGCATTGAAATCCTGAAATATCTGCGTGAAATCCCTAAATATTTGCAATGAAACCCTAAAATATCTGCACTGAAACCCTGAAATATCTGCAGTGAGATCCTGAAATATCTGCACCTAAACTCAGATATCTGCAGTGAAATCTTGAAATATCTGCACTAGAACACTGAAATATCTGCAGCGAATCCCTAAAATATCTTCAGTGAAACATTTAAATATCCGCTCTGAAACCCTGAAATATCTGCACTAAAACTCTGAAATATCTGCTCTGGAACACTGAAATATCTGCAGTGAAACTCTGAAATATCTGCAGTGAAACCCCGAAATATCTGCAGTGAAACCCTGAAATATCTGCAGTGAAACCCTGAAATACCCCCGGCACACCAACCAGCCCTCTCCTAGCAAAGCCAGGCTTAGTCCAGACCAAATCAGGCCAGGTGTGGACTTGGGCACCTGGTCTGGTGTTGTGACATCTTCAGCTAAGGCAGCACTCAGGGGTCTGCCCGTGCAAAAACAAACAAGAAAACGGAGATTTGCAAAAAATTCTCGCTCCTGAATCGGGCTGCTCCTTCCTCCCCCAAAGCTGGGTCTCAATTAATGGAAATATTTATTCGGGTGACTCGCAGATGATGTCTCCGGCCAATGAGCTCCATCTCCATGTTCTATTTCTTGCCTTTGAATCAATAAACAATTCAAGATTTCCTGGAGTCGGAGCAGCAGCGGCAGTGCCAAGAGCTGTGGGTGGATTAAAACCATCCCTACAACAATACCCCAGCCCAGGGAGCTCTGCTAATTATTCCCTTGTTTGGCCGGGTGTCTGACAGAGCTGAAAGTCTCTGACACCCCCAAAAGAGGAAACCACAGCTTACAGAACCCAGGGAAAACATTTCCTAACCTCCAGGTAGCCTTTGTTCTGCTGCCTCCTGACAAGGGCTTCTCCTCGGCACCACATACCTTGGATGCCTCCCTGGATTGGATTGTGGGGCTCAGGAGGTGGATGGGGATGAGTGAGGGATTATCTGCCATTTATCTTTCATTTAACGGGGGAAAAAACATCAGCAGAAAACAGGACGCAGCGTTCCTCTCTGTAATTTGGGCAAATTATTCCAGGTTGCTTTCAAAATCAGGCCAGAATTTGCGTGTGCACGTTATGGACTGTGTGCCGTGCACGGGGGGAAGGAGGGAAAGGAGGAAGGAGGACGCAAAATTCAAATGTGGGACAGAAATTTTGTGTGCACACAAACTTTGAGCCGTTTATGGGGGGAAGGAGGGAAAGGAGGGCACAAAATCCAAATTTGGGACAGAATTTTTGTGTGCACACCACGGACTCTGTGCTGTGATAGAAGAAAGGAGGGAAAGGAGGACACAAAATCTAAATTTGGGACAGAATTTGTGTGTGCACACAGACTCTGTGCCGTGATGGGAGGAAGGAAGGAAAGGAGGAAGGAGGACACAAAACCCAAATTTGGATCAGAATTTGTGTGTGCACACGAACTCTGTGCCCTTCATGGGAGGAAGGAGGGAAAGGAAGACACAAAATCCAAATTTGGGACAGAATTTGTGTGTGCACACCATGGACTCTGTGCCATGCGTGGGGGCAAGGAGGGAAAGGAAGGCACAAAATCCAAATTTGGGACAGAATTTGTGTGTGCACACAGGCTATGTTTGTGCTATGCATGAAAGGAATGAGGACATAAAATCCAAGTTTGGGACAGAATTTGTGTGTGCACATGGACTATGCTTGTGCCATGCATGGGAGGAAGGAAGGAAAGGAAGACACAAAATCCAAATTTGGGACAGAATTTGTATGTGCACACTACAGACTCTGTGCTGTGATGGAAGAAAGGAGAGAAAGGAAGACACAAAATCCAGATTTGGGACAGAATTTGTGTGTGCACATGGACTATGCTTGTGCCATGCATGGGAGGAAGGAGGGAAAGGAAGACACAAAATCCAGATTTGGGACAGAATTTGTGTGTGCACACAGGCTATGCTTGTGCTATGCATGAAAGGAATGAGGACACAAAATCCAAGTTTGGGACAGAATTTTTGTGTGCACACAGACTTGTTTGTGCTGTGCATGGGAGGAAGGAAGGAAAGGAGGAAGTAGGACACAAACCCCAAATTTGGGACAGAATTGTGTATGCACACAGAGTCTGTCCCCTTCACGGGAGGAAGGAGCGAAAGGAGGACACAAAATCCAAGTTTCGGACAGAGAACCCCACAAAGGCAGCATTTTGTCCCACCACTGGGACATCCCAAGCTGAGGAGCAGACCTGGGAGGGTTTTTGGCTGGGAGGGATTTTTCCCCAGCCCAAATTGGGCAGAAAGGGGAGCAGGAGGAGGAGGAGCAGCAGCAGCAGGAGGGCTGAGGTGTCCCCGAGCAGGCACAGCTCGGCCCCAGGGCCCGGGGAGCTGCTCCAGCCTGGAAGCTTTATGGCCATGTTAACGTGGCTCCTCTCCACGGGAATTATTGCTCTGGGCCCGGAGCCACGGCACTGCAGCTCCATGCCTGGGGATCCCCAGCCTCGGGGTTATAGTTTTTATACATTTCATTTGTTTTTATTTTTAGTTTTAGTTTTAGTTTTAGTTTTATTTTTCTATATAGTTCTGTATATTTCTATTTATTTCTATTTATTTTATATTTCTATTTCTATTTCTATTTCTATTTCTATTTCTATTTCTATTTCTAGTTATAGTTATAGTTATAGTTATAGTTATAGTTATAGTTATAGTTATATAGTTTTATATAATTTACATATTCCTATATTTTTATATTATTTTTATATTTATATATTTTTATATGTATAATTTTTTTAAACCATGTGTATTTATGTTTATAATTTTCTATTTCTATTTCTATTTCTATTTCTATTTCTATTTCTATTTCTATTTCTATTTCTATTTCTATTTATTTAGCTTATCTTTATATTATATTGTTTATATTTATATTATATTGTTTCACTTATTTTATATATTTAGCTTTTTAAAATTATTTTTCTATATTTAGCTTTTTTATATTTTTAGCTTTTCTATTTGTCATCTATTTGTAACCCTGCAGTTCTTCAGTGTGTAACTCTAAACTGCATGTGCAGTGTGAGCTGCTGCTGTCCCATTTGGGGCAGACACAACAATTCCTCTCCAGGCCTGGCAGTCAAGGACACCTCACTGCCTCAGGCCTGAGATGGAAACAAAAGTGAGTTGGGGGCAGCAAACCTGGGGTCAATGACTTCATTAGCTGAAGATGTAATTGGAAGATTAACCCCCAAAATGCAAATGAACCAAACTTATACACGTGAAAACCCCTGACCCTCATCTATTTTGGTGGGCTTTGTCTGCCCTAAATGTACCTGAAGGCCCTTCAATAAATATAAATAAAACTGCTTTTTATTCCCTTAATTTTGCCTGGCCTCTGTTTTTAGGTAGCCCTGAATGCTGCACGCCTGCCCTGGACAGCTCCATGGGGACACTGATCCCGGCAGGGTGGGGTGGTCAGCAGGGAGCTCTGACAACAGGAGGGGCTGAGGGCCGTGTTCTCCTCTAGTGTCCCCCAAAATGGGGATGGAATTACCCAAAGCACCTCATTTTCGCAGCTCATTTTCGCAGCTCTGCTGAAGTGAAAACGTGGTGGGGCAGTCCAGAGGAGTTCAAGGCATCCAGGGCTGGGATGTGCTCGTGGATCAGGAGTTTGGGATCTCAGCGCGGTTGTGGGAAGGACCAAACCCACTGCGGGTGTGTCGGAATCTGAGGTATCGATGATCCCGGGATTGTAGAAAGTCTCTGTCTGTCAGCCCCGCTGCCAAAGCAGAAGCCATAATTGGTCTGTGCTGGTTTCAAGGTTGTTTATTCTGTTTATCTCTAACATGTTCTGCTGCCCTGCCGCAGCTCTGTCCTGCAGGGCAGCGTGTGGGGCTCTGCCCTCAGTGGGATGGTACAAACATTAAATACCACAAACTACCTGTGCTGGATTTACAATAACGTGCCAATATCTGTCACCTACGTTGGACAGTGTGTCCCCAGCCTGAACCAACAGAAAAATGCCAACACCACAGTGAAACATGGAGGGCATGAAGAAGGAGAAAAAGGACAAGGCACACCCAATTTCCTCCATCTTGTCCCCTTTGGACCCCTCATCTAGAATCCTAAAATTTTACTTTTGCACCCGTGCCACACTTAATTATTACTGATATCAAACACTCAGAGCTGGTAATTCATCCTGTAAGATTGAAAACTCTTTTCCATGGACAGAGATCACAGCCAGTGTCTCTGGGGGCTCTGTCCAGGGGGGTTCCTGACCCCTGCCAGGGTCCCAGACCTGCTGGGGCAGCCAGAGGGAAGCCCTGGGTTCCCACACGGGTGGAGGTGAATGAGCTGAGCATTGAGGGAGAGGCTCCAGATGCAGCTGTGAGAACAAGCTGGGCCCCAAATTACACAATGAGGAACAAAGGAAAGCCCAGGTAAGCCCAGAAACAGAGCAGCAGGGCAGCATCAGTTTGGTGCCAGGGGAATTCAGATGGAGCAGAACGAGTCTCCAGGTCACTGACTCCCAATGCTTGCTCTCCTCCAGCCAGGTCCATTGTAAATGCAGGCGAACCCAATGGGAAGAAATGACAGTGTCTGACTCAATTCAGAAGGCTGAATGATTTCTTTATTATAACTATGCTAAAATACATCAATATAACATATAAAAGGAGGATACTAAAACTACATACTACTTTCTCTGGCTCCAACACAACTCGTGACCCTCTTTGAGAGCCCAGCCCCAGGTGGGTTGGATTGGCCACCAGGCTCAAACAATCTTCACCAGAATCCAACCAAGCAATCACCCCAGGGAAACAATTCTCCAAACACATTCCACATGGGAAAAACAAGGAGCAGAAATAGAAATTGTTTTCTCTTTCATTTCTCTCTGTGCTCCTCTATGAAAAATCCTGAGAGGGAGAGAAATGTGTTTGCCACAACGTCCCATAAGCTCTCAGAGACAAGTCATACACCCGTGACAGCTCAGCTACCTCCGGTGGCATAAGAGTAGCAGGATGGTTCCTGTGACAGGGTTGGAAATAAAAAAGTTTTAATAAAAGGCAAAATAACAAAGCTCTTTACAGAGAAAAACTGAGCCAGGGCAAGAGGTTCTTGCTCCTGCTAAAACATTTCACAAAAGTAATTTTCTTATTTTGTTCTCTTCTTTCCTATTGAATTGCCTAGGTGGCACTTTTTGGCTCCTGTCCAATTGGCTATCCTTAAGTTAGAGGTGAAGTCCCCATGGTCCTGTGAGGTGTCTTTTAACCAAATTGAGGAGAGAAACTTATGGGCTTTTTTCCTTTTTAAGGAGACAAAGGGTACCTTTTTTACTCCTTCAACAGGGGGCACATTCCTATGGACTCCAGTCCTGATTTCTCCTGCCCAGGAGAGCGATATTCTCTCCAAAACCCCTCCCAGTGCAGAGGAGGTTTGGTGGTGCCTGGTCCGACATGGGCTGGCAGCCTCTGGGCGCTCAGAGAGGTCAGCACAGGGCACTGGGAGCGTATCTCAGCCCCAGCACCCCCCAGCTCACCGTGCCCAGAGCTGTGTCCACGGCCAGTTCACCCTCCTGCTGCTGCCCAGTGTGCTCAGCATCCCTCTGTGCCACAGGGCTGTGCCCAGCATCCCCCTGTGCCAGGGGCTGTATCCAGCATCCCTCTGTGGCACAGGGCTGTGCCCAGCATCCCTCTGTGCCACAGGGCTGTGCCCAGCATCCCCCTGTGCCACAGGGCTGTATCCACCATCCCTCTGTGCCAGGGGCTGTATCCACCATCCCTCTGTGCCAGGGGCTGTGCCCAGCACCCCCTGTGCCAGGGGCTGTATCCAGCATCCCTCTGTGGCACAGGGCTGTGCCCAGCATCCCTCTGTGCCACAGGGCTGTGCCCAGCATCCCTCTGTGCCACAGGGCTGTATCCACCATCCCTCTGTGCCACAGGGCTGTGCCCAGCATCCCCCTGTGCCAGGGGCTGTATCCAGCATCCCTCTGTGGCACAGGGCTGTGCCCAGCATCCCTCTGTGCCACAGGGCTGTGCCCAGCATCCCTCTGTGCAAGGGGCCATGCCCAGCATCCCCCTGTGCCAGGGGCTGTATCCAGCATCCCTCTGTGCCAGGGGCTGTGCCCAGCATCCCTCTGTGGCACAGGGCTGTGCCCAGCATCCCCCTGTGCCAGGGGCTGTATCCAGCATCCCTCTGTGCCAGGGGCTGTGCCAGGGGCTGTGCCCAGCATCCCCCTGTGCCAGGGGCCATGCCCTGAGGAGAAGGCCAGGTGAGGAAGAGGAAGGTGATGGATGCACTGGAAGCTGGCCCAGCACTACCATGGGCAGGGTGGATGTGGCTCTGGATCCAGCTGCCTCTTCCAGGGTTAAATCACCACCCTGTCAATCACAGGAGCTCTCAGAATTACTGGATTTTAAATTCTTTTCAGGATTTGTTTGGGGGTTTGTTTTGTTTTGTTTTGTTTTGTTTTATTTTTTGTTTTGTTTTTTTTTTGTTGTTTTGGTTTTTTTGGGTTTTTTTTTTTTTTGTCAGGAGTTGCAATTGAGCTCAGCTCTGTAAATGGGGTTTATTTAAGGGTTTTATTTTTGCCCCTGTGACAACCGTGCGGCCTCAGCTCAGGATGACATCAAATCACCCCAAGTGAGCCAGAGATGAGTTGGGCAGTGCTTGGGTGGCTTCCCCAGTGGTGGCAAGGCTTAAATCATCACCAAATTCTTGTGCCCTTTCGGCACGCTGGGACTGAGTTGCATCCCCAGACTCAGCCCTGCTCGTGCTCTGTCTGCTCCCACCCTGGGGAATCCCCCTGCCCCAAATCCTGGGTGTTACAGTGAGCTCATGGGCACTCTGTGCCCCATTCCCCGGGACCCTGTGACTCTGATCAGATAACCCTGGACCCTCCTTCCTGCCCTGACAGGGTTGGTGCAGAGACAGGGAAGCCCTCCCTGTCCAAAGCCTAGATAAACCCCTGACATTTCCTGCTCGTCCTCTTCTGCCCCGCTCTCCCCTTGGATATCACAGAATAAAGAGAGCTGCACCAATTTATCTCGGGGTAAGAGCCTCTTTTGGAAATCTTTGCCATCTCCTGATATTCCCCCCCTCAAAGCCTCGGATCTCTGGGCTAACCTGATAATTTAGGGGGCTGAGAGGGGGGGAACATCACCCGGGCTCCCAGAGTGGGGCCAGGCCTGGGGTGAAGCATCTGGAGCCCAGCGCAGGAGCAGAGGCAGGGCTGGAGCCTGGAGCTGGCGCATCAGCCCAGTCTGGCAAACACCGTTTGGATGGCTCCTGACATTTTTTATTCCTTTTCCTCTCGCAGCCTCTGTCTCCTGCACACAGACACACATCCCAGACCTCGCTGCCCGTCAGCTCCCAGCACTTCTGTCCAAATCCCAAAAAAAATCGGGAGGGCCCCTTCTGCTGGAAGCGAGAGGAGGAGGAGGAGGAGGAGGAGGAGGAGGAGGAGGAGGAGGAGGAGCAGCACAGGCATCAAACCCCGGGTTTGTCCCGTTCCCTGCTGGAGCGAATGGATGCAAAGCAGGCTGGAGCAGCCTCGGAGCATCAGCGGGGGAAGCGGAGCCAAGAAAGAACACACGGTGGTTGTGTGCAGCGGTGACACTTCAAGAAAAATCGCTTTGAGCCGTGAGCCCGATCACTTAACGGCAGCGGGCACCTTCCCAGATTTCCTGAATCCAACGTGAATTGCCTGAGGAAACGTCCCCCTCCTTCCCTCCCTCCCTGCCTGCCTCCCCTGCCCGCCACCACACGCTGCCCCTCTGTCTCCCGGCTCCTTGACTGTGTTTACAAATTATGAACATTCTGGGTCAGTTAATTATGAAAATATTGGTGAGTCTGCCCGGCTGGCTCCTGCGCGGAGCCGGAGCCCGGAGGAGGCTGGAAAGGCGGTGAAAAATGAGCCGCTCCTGTTGCTGCTGGATTTTGGGATGGAAGGGGGTGGGGGGATCCTGCCTGGCTGCACAAGGGATCATTTTGGGGATGGATTTTGGGGAATCCTGCCTGGCTGCACAAGGGATGGATTTTGGGGGATCCTGCCTGGCTGCACGAGGGATGGATTTTGGGAGGGAACGGGGGGGATCCTGCCTGGATATACAAGGGATGATTTTGGGGATGGATTTTGTGGGATCCTGCCTGGCTGCACAAGGGATGGATTTTAGGGATTTTGGGGGATCCTGCCTGGCTGCACAAGGGATCATTTTGGGGATGGATTTTAGGTATTTTGTGGGATCATGTCTGGCTCCACAAGGGATGAATTTTGTGGGATACTGCCTGGCTGCACAAGGGATCATTTTGGGGATGGATTTTGGGGGATCTTGCCTGGATGTACAAGGGATGGATTTTGGGATGGATTTTGGGGGATGATGCCTGGCTGCACAAGGGATGGATTTTAGGGATTTTGTGGGATCACGTCTGGCTCCACAAGGGATGAATTTTGTGGGATCCTGCCTGGCTGCACAAGGGATCATTTTGGGGATGGATTTTGGGGGATCCTGCCTGGCTGCACAGGGGATGGATTTGGGGGATGGATTTGGGGGATGGATTTAGCGGGATCCTGCCTGGCTGTACAAGGAATGAATTTTGGGATGGATTTTGGGAGATCCTGCCTCGCTGCCCAAACTCTGCAGGAACCAGGATTTGCTCTGCCGAGTCCCATTGACAGACAGAATGGTGGTGGGGAGGAGGAAATCTGCTCATTTTAAACCCAGGATAAATCCCTACAGGAGCCAAATCTCCACAGAATTCCGTGGGAGTGCCCCAATCCAGACTGGTTTAGTCACTGGTCCCAGATTAACTCCAGTTTTAGCTAAACCTGGACTATTTTTGTGAGAGAAAAAGGCTGGGTCTGACCCCACTTGCTCCAGTCCAGTTCTGGGGAGGATAAAATCTGCTCATTTTAAACCCAGGATAAATCCCTGCATGAGGGGCAGGAGCCAAATCTCCACAGAAATCCAGGGAAATTCCCAAATCCACACCAGTCCTGGATTAACTCTGGGTTCAGCTAAACCTGGACTATTTTATGAGAGAGAGAAAAAGGCTGGGTCTGACCCCACTGTGGAGGATTTTTGCTCTGGTCTGGATCCCACAGGATCAAGTCCATTTTTCTGTGCAGCCACTGCGCATTTGACATTAATTGGAGATGGAAAAGGGCAGGTCCTGCTCCCACCACCAACGAAAAACTGATCAATTTTTCTGAATTAATTTCTTGAGTTTGCCTGCTGTTAATGACAGGAAAATAAGATTTTTTTTTTCCTCACTCTGCTTGAAATAAAACAGATGAGTGGCCAACCAAAAGGTTTTAATGAATTATATCAAGGGACAAAAGTTAAAAAAGAATTTTCCTACTTTATCTCTTTCCTTATTTCCTCTGAAGAAACCAGGAATGTTTTTTTTCCCTGCAATACTAGCAGAGGGAAAAGATTCTGTACAGATTTCTGAGAGCAATTCTCCCCCTCTCCAGGCAAATAAAAAAAGGATAATATATGTAAAGTGCAGCATATTCCCAGCATGACAACACTGCTCAATTTTCATGGCAGTTGAATTATTTGTCAGGGTGACAGATCCAAATTTAATGTGTGGTGCCACGAATGTTGAACTGTATGAAAATTGATCAATTTTCTAATATATAACACATGCTCCAGACACTTTTGAATTTGTTAGGAACACATTCACTGTGTTCTTGGCTGAGGAAAAAATTCAATTTAACTATAAATTTCCAGTGGATGTTGCATTTTGCTCTCGTTGATTTTATCCCTTATTTCACTGAGATTATGTATTAAATTATTTAATTAAAACTGGATTTAACAGTGAGAAAAATCAGAATTTAGGATAAAATGCAGCAATAGTTCAGTGTGGAAATAGAATGCTTTATTATATATTAAATTATTTAATGAAGACTTGATGTATCAATGATAAAACTCAGAATTTAGGATCAAGTCCAGCAATATTTCAATGAGGAAATAACTGGTTTATTATATATTTATATACCTAAAAATTATATATAAAATTATAACTCTATGAATATATCAAATATATAATTATATATTAAATTATTTAATTAACACTGGATTTAGCAATGATAAATATCCAAATTTAGGATCAAACGCAGCAATATTTCAGTATGGCAACAAAACGGTTTATTATATATTTTAATATATATAAATTATATATAAATATATAAATATATAGAGTATGAACTTATTTATTTATCATATCTATAATTATATATTAAATTATTTAATTACCTCTGGATTTAGCAGTGATAACAATCCAAATTTAGGATCAAACGCAGCAATATTTCCATGTGTAAATAAAATGGTTTATTATATATTTTAACATATATAAAGTATATAGAATATATAAAATATAAAATCATTTATTTATTATATATGTAATTATATATTCAATTATTTCATTAACACTGGATGTAGGAATGATAAAATCTGAGTTTTGGCTCAAACATAGCAATAGTTCCGTGTAGAAATAAAATAGTTTATTATATATTTTAATGTATATAAATTCTATATAAATATATAGAATATAAATTTATTTATTTATTGTATCTATAAATATATATTAAATTATTTATTTAACCCTGGATTTAGCAATGATAAAAATCCAAGTTTAGGCTCAAACACAGCAATAGTTCAGTGTGGAAATAAAACGGTTTATTATATATTTTAATATATATAAATTATATATAATATATAAAATATAAAATCATTTATTTAAAATCATTTATTTACTATATAGCTATAAGCATGCATTAAATAATTTCATTAACACTGGATGCAGCAATGATAAAAATCAGAATTTAGGCTCAAACGCAGCAATATTTCCGTGTGGAAATAAACAGTTTATTATCTATTTTAATATATATAAATTATATATAAAATATAAAATCATTTCTTTATTATATAGCTATAAGTATATATTAAATAATTTTATTAACACTGGATGCAGCAATGATAAAAATCAGAATTTAGGCTCAAACACAGCGATATTTCCGTGTGGAAATAAACGGTTTTGCATCAAGCCATACCGAGGTGCATTCAAAGGGACAATTGTGCTATTAAATGATATTTGAAGGTCTGGAAGGGTTTGCAGAGCACTAAATTACCTCTCAGAAAGAATCAGCGTCTCCTGCCATCACAGCAGCTGCGCCGAGATTGTCCTGGCTGGTAAGATCAGCACGGATTCCATTTGCCATCTGTTGGAGGTGGGACAGTTTCCTTATCTCTCCCAAGAACAATGTCTCCCTCCAGGGAGATCTCTTCTGTTAATGGGCTATTAATGACTCACTGCATGGCTGGGAAAGTTCCATCAGCCCATTGTGAGATGCTCCGCCCAGAGGGAGGAGCCAAGCAGCCCTACCTGCATAAAATCAGCACTTTTGGGACACCAGAGCATCCCCTTCACTGGATTCCCAGAGGAGCAGCTCCTTCTCTGCTGGATTCCCAGAAGAAGGCCAAGCCCAACTCCTCCACCACCAAACCTTCAGAGAAAACTCCACCCTCCTACAGATCCCCACTCCAGCAGCATTTCATCTGCCACTCCAGGAGGAGCAGCCACCATGAAACGTAAATTTTAAGGGATTTAGAGATTTTAGAAAAGCTAAGATTTTAGTTAGAAATAAGCCTTACTAGAGTTAATTAAAATAATAATAATAAATGAGTAGGCCTTGATGAAGTTAAGAGTTAGTAGTTAACTAATAATTGATTGCTCGTCAGCACAATGTTTAGTTAGCTGGGTTTATAATGAAGAATATAAACTGACAAAGAGCTTTTAGGAACATAAGACAATTGTAGGTCTCCTCTGTCCTGAAACCAATTGAAGACAAGGAATGGGAGTTCCACCAAGAGTTCATTTGTCATATTTGCATTGAAAAGGTAGAAAGGTCAGAACGAGGAAGACTGCATTTACTTCCTCATTTTGGGAAGGGACCACCGACCCATTTCAAGGAACAAACCACGCATGCTTAATAGCTTTTGGAGTGATTAGCATACGAAGCGGGGAATGGGATGTACCAAAATTATGAATATGTTTTTGTATTTTGGGTATTCAATACTTGTATGGATAAAAAGACTCTGTAATCACCTGGAAGGTGCGGTGTGTATTTGGGAGCGATCCCACACGCTGCCTGGCGTCAAATAAACACACACTTTCTAACTTTAAACTGTCAGAGAGTTTTTGTCCGTCACAGTTGGATATTGGTACTAGATCAATATCCATATTTTTTTAATAAATCAACCATTTAACTGGACTATTACCAACACCCTGACTCCTCAGGGTGTCAGGTTTCTGACTCTATCACTAGTTTTGTTTGTACTAATTACTTTTTTTTTTTAATTTAGTTTTCTCCATAAAGAACTGTTATTCCCAATCCCATATCTTTGCCTGAGAGCCTTTTAATTTTGAAATTGTGGTAATTCAGAGGGAGGGGGTTTACCTTTTCCATTTTACAGGAGGCTCTTGCCTTCCTTCACAGACTCCTGTCTTTTCACACCAAGACAGAGATGAAGAATCAATCTGCTTTGGGTGAGCCAGGGCAGTGTCTGGGACCTCCTTATCCACCAAAAAAGGGATTTCAGAGCACAGGAATTCCAGGAAAAGCAGTGTATTCACCTCCCAGACTGCAGCAGCAGCAGATAAAAGGAGAATTTTCCATGTCGAGGCAGATAAATTAAATAATTGGTTTTGATTGCTCTAGGAATATTTTCATGTTTTGCTTTCTTGTTCTACAGTTCCACTTTTTAAAGAAAAATTTGCTTTTTCCAACTTATTTTGGCCTTTAAAGAAATGCCAAATCGAAATTTCCAAACATTTCTCTCTTTTCTAAAGAGAAGAGCACTCAAAAAATTCCAAACTGAAACTTCCAATAATTTCTCTTTTTTACACAGAAAATTGCATTGAAGGGAAAGCTAAACTGAAATTTCCAACCGTTTCTCTTTTCTAAAGAGAAGAGAACTTAAAAAAAAAGCCAAATCAGCTTTTCCACAAAGAATTGCACTCACCTGGTGGCTCCCACAATTTTAACCAATGTTAGATTGAAAATATCCTGCAGCAGTTAATCCTGAATAAAACCAACACCAGGAGAGACCTGCGAATATTTGAGCAATGAAAATATTGATTTTATAATCCTGTGAGCATTTCTACCACAAACTGGTGGATCAATAATCCATCATAAGTAAAATATTGATTTTATAATCCTGTGAGCATTTCTACCACAAACTGATGGATCGATCCACAATAAATAAAGTATAATTTCTATAATTCTGTGAACATTTCTACCACAGACTTATGGATCAATCCCCCATAAATAAAATATGAAACCACCACCAATCCTGAAGCCCAAGAGAGTTAAAATTCTGCTCATCTTTAGTTCTTGCCAAACCAAAGCTCTTGCCATCAGTATTTTGGAGGAAGCAGAAGTGGTGTCTTCCTGCAAAAATTCCTTCCTCTTTGAGCTGTGTGTACACTTTTTGTTGAATTGGTTGGGCTTTTTGGGGTGCTAAAGATTTTTGTTATATTTTAAAATGTCCTGAAGTTTCAAAGGCTGTTATTTTATTATTATTATTATTATTATTACTATAAATTATTACACTTGGGTGCATAATTTTTGTTTCATTCCACGCAGGGTGATCCATTAGTGTGGGATTAAGGGAAATTTCGCCTGCACAGTCAGTTTAGCAGCAAATAAATCCACTTTGGTGCTGGGAGTGATGGCCAGAAATATTCCTTAAAGCAAGCTGCAGCAGAGCAAAGCTCTGGTGAAAGCACCACTTGGATCCCGTGTCAAAAATCCCCACTGTTCCAAGGCTAAATTGATCCATATGATTGGAATATTGCCCGGGTGTTTTTTCTTTTCCCCAAACAATCCTTTGGAAATTACCATTATCGATGCACTAATGCATGTTGAAGGCTTGTTGGGGCTGACATAGGAAGTGATGTAAGAAGGGAACCCTTAATATTCCAACAGGAAACGTTTTCCTCGAGGAACAGCAGACTTGAAAACTGCAGATTACAATTTAATATCAACCAGATTTCGACATTAACCATGATTTCCGAGAACAATTTGATTTTTTCCCTCCTCCTCTTTGCTTTTTTCCCCTGCTTCTCCTCCAAATGATCAAAACTCCATCCAACCGCAGGCGGCTCCTGGAATGAGCCCGGGGCTGCTGCAATTTTGAGTCAGCTTCGGAATTGCAGAGCTCCCCGGGATCCCCTTCCAGCTCTGCTCCTTCCCTGTCAATCCCAATCTGTCTCGGAGCCCACATGAAACCTCTTTTTTCCTGGCTTTGGGACATTTTATTCCCAGGATTTTGGTGATGTTACCGATTAATCCTTCAGCAGTCCCATGGGAGGGAGCAGTGATAGCACAGCAGCTGTGAGATCCAGGAAGGTTTTGGGATCAAAAGTGGCAAATTTCAGGATTCCCAGAGCAATGTGAGGAGAATGAACAACTGCCCAAATATTTCAGTTGCTGGCTGCTTTTTTCTTCACCTGTCCATGGATTTGTTCGTGGTCTGGGAGTCCCGTGATGCCTCAGGTTTCAGCTTTTCTATGTTTCACATCCTGTGCTGCCTCAGTGTGTGGGTCTGGGCTCCACACGAGGGGATGCTGAGCTCTCTGCACAGAGCAGAGACAAAACAATTCCTGCTCCAGCTGGGCACCAAGGACAAATGATCCAAACCTCAGCCCAGGAGCACAAACACCATGGGCTGGAGAGAGAAAAACAAGCAGGATGGGACTGCCTGGGCTGAAGCTGGAATGGGACAATGAACTCCAAGGTGCCAATGGAGCAGAACTTGTAAAAGTGAGAGACCCTGTGACTGGTGATGCATTTTGTGACCATTTTCATTCACCTTGGGTGAATTTAACAAAGCTAACTGGGTTTTTCCTGCACTGGAATGGGAAAGAGAAGGAGTTTGCTCAGTGTGGACAAGGAATTGAGCATCAAGGTGAACTTGGAAAGACTCAACAAAAGAAATGCAGCAAAGAACATCCCCTGAGGGCAGAGAGGATCCCACCAGCAAGGCTTTGAAACTCTGGCCTTTGTTCCTGCCCACTCTGCAATTCTCTCAAAAAAAAAAAAAAAAAAGGGAATTTTTCTGCAGCCAGGGTTGCAGTGTAAACCAGGATCCCCCAAGAGCACCGGGACAATGGAACACTAATCCAGGCAGAGCATGCCCACAGGGAAGGGGCTTTCACCAATCTCTGTGATGCCAATCCTGCCCTTCCCACAGTCGGGAATATTGCCACGGAGCCCCATCCCTCCCAGGCTGTGTGGTAGCTCCAGCTTTGTTCCCACTTTGGCGCCGAGTCCAAAGCCAGCCAGGGGCTCCCAAATCCAGAGTGCTGCCAGCAGGATTGACAGGCGTGCAAGGAAAAGGCTCCGTGGGCTGCCAGCTCCTGGAGCTGCTCAATGGAGTCACCTCCCCATGGAAGATTCCAGCTTTTCTTGGGCAGCGCCATCCTGATCTGCCGTGACATCCTCCCACCTTGGGCAGCTCCCACTCGGTGCCAATTTAATCCATTCCAGGCTCTTCTCCAGGCAGCTGAAACCAGGGATAGGGAGGATTCCTTGGAAAAACGAGCCCTGGGACAGGTGGGACACATTCCACAGACAGGAGGTGGTCACTCTTCGCCACAAAATATTAACAAGGGTTTTTGGGACAAGCGGCTCCACCCCAAGCCACTGATGGAATTGTTATTTCTG
The DNA here is from genome assembly GCF_048771995.1 of Taeniopygia guttata. Classification (NCBI taxonomy): domain Eukaryota; kingdom Metazoa; phylum Chordata; class Aves; order Passeriformes; family Estrildidae; genus Taeniopygia; species Taeniopygia guttata. Next base: position 981,824 of record NC_133043.1, read on the forward strand.
CTGAAAATGTACAGGAATTAACAGAAATAAAGGAAGAAAAGGGGTTGCTTGAATTGAGTATTTTAAATTTTCCTATTTTTTGGTTTTTACACTCCTCCCTTTTTGGACTGATGTGATATTTGTGGGGTTTTTTCAGTTGTTCTCATTTTTCCAAAGGTTCGTGTCTCCATCTGGGCCTGGTCTGGAAAAACCCAGATTTGTTAATTGCAGGCTGGGCTGGTAAGATATTACCATAAATCTGATAATTCCGTCCCTGCTCCTGTCAGAGGGGAGTGACGCCCTCAGCCCTCAGGGGGCTCAGGGGTCTTGTCTTTAATCCCCACTTTGGGGAAAACATGGATTTTTAGAGGAGATTTCCCTGGGAGCCCCCCACTATCCATGGACTGGGCCTGTGGTCCTGCTCAGAGCCATCCTGGTTGATTTTTTCCATTTTTAGGGCATTTTCTGTCTCCTGCAAAAGCAGATGGGTGACAGATTGCTCCAAGTGACCTCACCAAAAGGCGTCATTTATTATTCCAAAGTTTCCAAGAGTTTGGGAAAATATTCCTCAGCTCCCACAAAGCCCAAAGTCTCCTGTTCCACACAGCAAATCCCACCTGTGGAGCACAGAAAATGCTCATTTTTGGGTCTCTCCCAGGTCACCCACCGCTGCAGATCTGTCATTTAATGAATTTCAGAATTCAACTTGCTCTTGTTTCCTTGCTTGCTTAGGGGATTTTTCCATTCCTTCTTTATGGATCCATGAATCGCTCGGTGTTCTGGAGCATATTTCACCATTTATCAACGATTATGAGGGAAGAAATAATCCCTTCTGAAAGAAGAATAATCCAAATTATTCTTATTGTTTTATTGGCAAATAAAAATATAATTTATGAGCCAGTCAAGAGCAATAACCCTTAAGTGCATGACTACAGAATAGCCCATTAAGATATTTTTAATACCATTTTTGTCTGGACTTGTGTGAGTTAATTTAAAACAAACACACGGCGCTGGCTTTCCAGGAGTATTTCGGTGTCTAACCCCCCCAAGTTGTTTCAGGAAAAATGAGGCAATTTGGTGCCTTTGTGGAGCCTTTGGCTCAGATTTTCCAGTGCTGGGGGTGCAGTTGGTTTGTTCTTGGTGAGGTTGGATCCATTTCTTCGAGATCAAGCTGTGGTTGGGCCTCATAATTCCATTTACAGATGGGCTTTGAGGGAACAGGATGAGCTTGGCTCCCAAAATTTCTGCCAGGCTGTGGAAGGAAGTGTGGGGTAAGGGTTTTTCCCAGGCTGCTGCCGGAGTCAGAGCTCTGGCAGCTGGAGAAAGCCAATTCTCAGGGAATCTCCAGGGCAGGCCTGGAGTGTAAATCCAGGGGAAGGCTCTGCTGGGCTCTCCCCAGGTGGAGATGGATCATCCTTGCCTTGGAGGAAGGCAGCAGTGGCACAACTGGAGGCTTTTCCACCCCTTTAATTGCCAGCCCTGTAGCAAACCCTGATCCTGAGGAATGCTGGATCTCAGGAATCCTGGAATGGTTTGGGTTGGAAGGACCTCAAAGCTCATCCCATCCCACCCAGGGGCAGCTCCCACCATCCCAGGGTGCTCCAAGCTGGCCTTGGACACTTCCAGGGGTGGGGAAACCATGGAATGACCTGTGCCAGCTGTTGGAACCCTGGATACTACTGAGAATTTGGGACTTTCTGTGCTGACCCCCAGGAGAACACTGCACTGACCTGAGGCCATGGAGGAGCTTCTAAAATGGAATGATAGAACCGAGATTATAAGTGTGTAGTTTAAATAAAAGTGTATAATAGCACGTAGTAGAAAATTTAAGAGTTTAAGGTTTTAGAATACACTAATATATACAGAAACATAGAAGATTTAGAAGCTAGTCCTTCACCTTCTCCTTCATGGGTTTAGGTAGTATTGTGTAATTAAATAAAAATGTCCCCATTGTGGGTAACAAGTAGTTAGTTACTGAGTTAAAAATAAAAATAATTTAAGTGTCATTTCTTAATTAGACAGTTTAGCCTTAAAAATAACCTTATAAAAAGAGAGCTATAACTCCATTTTTAGTTTATTAAACTACAGTAGAACTCATAGTTTGTGAGATTATAATATAAATAAAAACTAATGACATCTGAGTCCAAACAAAAAATACCATCCCACACATTTAATCCCAACCTTGAACAAAAAAAGAAACAATAAAAGAATCAACAGGAGCTGCCTCTGGAATGCAACGAGCTCACAAAGAGGGCTGAGTACTCCTGTTGGGATGCAGGACATGACTGGGCCACCAAGGATGGGTTTGCAGGGCTCAGGTTTCCAGGCACCATCCCAGCACATCCCACAGCAGTAGCTGCAGGACTGCTGCAGTTCTGTTTGCTGCTGTAGGGAATTTGGGACTTTCTGTGCTGGCAGGCACTGACCCCCAGGAGAACACTGCACTGACCTGAGGCCCTGGAGAGGCTTCCAAAATGGAATGGTGGAACTGGGATTGTGGGGGTGGAGTTTGGATAGAAGTGTGTGATATCACAGGGGGAAAACTCAGAGTTTAAGGGTTTAGAATACAGGAATAGATATAAAACAAGATGGAGGTTTTAGGGTGGAGGCTGCTCCTTCTTCACCTTCTTCTCCATGGGTTTGGGTGGTTTTGTGTCATTGGATAAAAAAGTCTCCATTGTGGAGAAGCTTCCAAAATGGAATGGTGGAACTGGGATTGTGGGGGTGGAGTTTGGATAGAAGTGTGTGATATCTCAAGGAAAACTCAGAGTTTAAGGGTTTAGAATACAGTAATAGATATAAAGCAAGATGGAGGTTTTAGGGTCCTTCTTCTTCACCTTCTTCTTCTTCCTTCTCCATGGGTTTGGGTGGTTTTGTGTAATTGAATAAAAATATCCACATTGCGAGTCACAAATAGTTAGGTCTAAGTTCAAAGTAAAAATAATTTAAGTGTCATTTCTTAATTAGACAATTTAAGCTCCTTAACCCCCACCCTAGCAATTCCCCAAAAAAAAAAAAGACCCTGGGATGCAGGGATCCAGAGGGGCTGGCACTGGAAATGCTCCCAAAAATGAGCTTTAAACTGAGCGTGGTGAAGAATTCTCAGCTTTTCCTGCCTGCAAGCGCTCAGTTCCAGCCTCACTCCCACTAAAATGATGAATTAATTAAATTTCACTTATCTAAAGTGATTCCAGAGCTGATCTCCCTGCTCCCAGCTCTCCCAGGGATAAAACTGGGATCCAACTTGGAAGTAGAAGCTGCAAAATCCTGTCCTTGGTGCAAATTTCTCCAATCAGCAGCTTGAGGAACAGGAAAAATGGGATATTTTCATGGAATTCCATGGGATTTTGGCACCTTAAAGGTCTTTAATCCAATTCTTGAGTAATTATCATTAGTGGGTGCTCCAGGGGGAAAGAGATGCTCCTGTTTTCTTGGAGTCCAAAATCTGCTATTAAACTTTATAATATCCCAAATATTACAAATATAAATTTGTGAGAAATCATCTGCAGGGATTCCTGGCATAGGAAGGGTTGTTCCTGTCTGGATTTGTACCAGTCAGACTTGGAAAAGCAGATTTGGGGTGAAATTCAGGTAACTGCTGCTGTTCTGTTCATGTTTTAACAGACTATCCACACCTAGTACTTGTTTTGAATATTGCAATAAAATCAATATTCTCAGTTCTTCTCTTACACCTGACAAACCTTGGGGTTTTTTAGGCTTTTTTAAATTTTACCTCTATTTCTTTCGCCTATTTTTTGCAGCCATCCCCCGTTATGACTGAAGTCTTCCCAAATCCATCTTAAATAATGGGATTTGGTGAATTTCTGTCTTCCTTCCTTCTGTTATCAAAATTTCTCCTCTCACTCCCTTGTGCTCTTAATCCTCGTGGGAGGAATGAGGCATCCCTTGGATTTTGTGGGAATTCTTGCCTTCAAATCAAGGTTTTGGTGCCTCCCGAGCCGTTGAAAACAAGGAAAAATTGATATTTTTGCTCTTCAATTTCTTCTTCTTAGAACCTGATATATCATCACCTCAAGGATGTTCTATACTGCTTCTTTTTCAAGCAGAGAAATCTAAAAAAACCCAAAAGTCTTGCCATGTTTTAGGAGCAAAGTGAGTATTTTACACACATCCCAACAGCTCTCTGGAAAGCATTTAAATTTACAAGCTGTTCCTAAATTCCCTGGCATGTTGGCAACACACAGGAACCCCCTTGGAAAAGTGGTTTTTTTGGAAATAAAGATTTCAGCTTCCTCTGAGGGGGCTGCAGCTCAAAATTGGTTTAACAAATGTCTTGCCCAATATTTATATATATATTTAAAGCTATTTTAAAATATTAATTCAGTACCTGAAAAGGATATTTTATTTTAAAAATGAGCCATCATCTCTTATGTTCTTCAGCAGGAATTTTGGGGACACCTTTTTCAGGTGTGATCTCAATATTTGGGGTGATTTGAGTATTTCATTCATCAAATAATTAAATGTTGCCACCCCACATTGAGATAATTTCATCTGGGAGTGTCAAAGGGGAGTTTGCATTTCATCAGGAGCTGCTTTAGATAAAGAGAAATGATTTGTGTGTTTGTGACTATTTAATTCATGGTATCACCTATATAATTAATACTATTATCTATATAATTCATGTTATTACCTATATAATTCATATTATTATAATCTATATAATTCACATTATCATCTATATAATTCACATTTTAATCTCTATTATGGGCAGTTTGCATCTGAGCTTTATGGATTGTGGCCATGCTGAAGTGACACTTAATTAAGATAATCCAGATTTATTTTCTGTTATTTCTGATAAAGGTTCTACTAAATGAGTTACAGTGATTTTCATATAGAAAACACATTGCTGTTATCCTATATTCCATATTTTTCCGACTAGTGGCATTTAGTAGTTGAAAAGCCAGTTAAAAATCATCAAGATTTTCGGATTTTATGGCTGTGGGGAATGGAGTAGAATTTTCCCTACAAACTGCCTTTTAATTCCATCCCTGGGGACCACGGGATGCTCCAGAGGGGAAGCCTTGCCCTTATCCTTCCCAAAAATTCCATTTTCCTCGGAGAGGAAAGAGCAAAACCTGGGATGCAGGGAGGGAAAATCCTGCCAGGAATTCTCCTCCCTGCCCTGTCAGAATCTCTCCCATTCCTGAGCTCAGCCTGAGCTCTTCTGTCCCAAAGCCTTGCCCTGGATTAGCTCCTCGTTAAACCTGGCTTTTCCCAGAGCAGCTGGGAAACCTGGATTAAACCTTGATTAAATCTGGATTAAATCTGGATTAAATCCTCTCCTTATTTATATTGTTATTGATATTTATTTATTCTTTATCACTTATTACTTATTATTTTTGTTTTTTATTTGATGCATTACCTATTAATTTTATTTCTATTTATTATTTATTATTCCTATTTTCATATATTTACATAATTTTTATATTTATATTTGATTTTTTAATACAGTTATGTGGGATCCACATAAACACCTGGACAGCAATGCCAAACCCATGTGCCGTTGGCATAACGGGAAGGATTTGTCCGGGATTGTGGAGTTTTAAGTTTAAATTTCAGTTTAAGTTTAAGTATCAGTTTAAGTTTCAGTTAAAATTTAAGTTTAAGGAATCTCTGTGGTTTTAAGGTGCCTTCCCTGTCAGCCTCGTGGAATGGATGCAGAATTCACCCTCAGAGGATGAATTCCCTGAGGCAGGAGCAGGTCCCTTTCCCAAATTCCTTCCCAAATTCGGTGGAATTGTCTCTGCTGCAGGAGCAGCCTGGCTTAGATGTCACCCAGAGCCGGTTTAAGCTGAGCTTTAACTGCAGCTCTGTCCAAACCCCATGGAACAAAAGTCTCCTGTCTCCTTCGGGGTGAATTTCCAGGGAAGAGCTTTTCATTTCCTTTGGATCTAATTCTTAGGACTCACCTCTCCTTTAAAAAAAACCGCTTTAAAATAAAGATGCCTTACCCTGGCATGGATGTTAAACCCAAAATAAAAGTTCCTGAAGGTATTGACAGGTGGATTTTGGTATTTTTATTAAGCTCTGTTTTGATATTTTATTAAGTTTTTCAGATCCAATCTTATTTCTCCTTAACAAAAACTCCCCAAGTTTTAACCTGGTGTAAAGTGCAGAAAATACAAATACAGCCCGAGGGGTGATGGATCCCTCAGGTGTGGCAGCTTTGCTTCAGGTGCTCTCATTCCCAGCTTAAAATAGGGAATTTGTAGGGAAAAGGCATCTGCCTCCTGCCTCAGCCAGTGGCCAGCGCTCAGCCAGACCCTAAATGTTTATGGCCCTAATTAGCTGCCATAAACCTCCCAAGGAGCAGCCCTGCCACACCCGCCCATTCTTTGGGGTGAAATCCTGCCCTAAACCCGGGATCTTCCTCTGGGACTCTGATTCAGTCAAAGAGAGAAACTGAGAGTTTCTAGCCAGGCAGAGGCCTGGGAAAGAGCTGGAGAAGAATGTAAATAATTCTTTATCTCTCTTGTTATTCACATTGTTTATAGTTCAGTTCTATCACTGTGCGTCAAGCACTCTGCACCAATGCTGTGTGTTGTTTTCACTTCAGGACCAATGGAGTTGGGCCTCACGGAGCTCTGTATAAAAGAGCAGTGTATTTTGAATAAATCAGAGTTTTACTCTCACAGACTTCTGATCAGAGTCCCTCATTCCCGCCCTGCCTGGACAGCGACATCTTCCCTGCTGGAGCCGAGCTGCCCCCTGGGCGTGGGGATGGCACCTGCCCCTTCCCTTCCTGCCGAGGGGATGGGGGGAATTGCAAAAGCAGATTTGATGCTGCTGCTTGCTTTATTTTTATTTCGTTTTGCCCCATTTCATGTCCCTCTGAAGTGACCTTCAGGCCTTGTCCCTCACCCCAAAGCTTGACCCTCTGCAGTCCCTCCCAGTAACACCAGAGCTCTTCCCCACCCAGCTTTTCCCAGCTGGAATTTCCTTGCCCAGGTCCCTGGCAGCGGTGGCTCATCCCTCTTCTCTCCACCAGGACTTGCAGGATTTTAAGGAAGGTTTTTCCTGCTGCTCAACCCCGTGGAAGGAATGGAGGGAATGCCAGGAACTGGAGGGGTGTCTTCCACTCATCCACGTGTCTGAGTATGAGGAGCAGTTCTGGGAATTTTTGGGCATTTCTGGGCATTTCTCTGCCCTCTGGGAATTCCCTGTCTGGGACCTTCCAGTGGATTTTCATCCAGCTCTGATCCAAATGCCTGCCAGAAGCAGGAATAATATTTGGGAATGAAGGGTGGAGGGAGGGAATCTTCAGCTGATTCAAACCTTGCTGACTCCAGGGAACTGCTCTGCACCAGCTCTGCTGCTGGGCCCAGGTTTAAATAAACTGCAGGGAGCAGCCAAAATCCAAATCTAGTTTTAAGGAGGGAAGGGCTGTTGGTGGTGTTGGATTCTTATTTCCAGCAGTTGTAAACTGCTTTGGGGGTCTATCCCATCCTTTTGCTTGAAAAATTGAGAGCCAGCAATGCTGTGTTGTGGGGAATGGTGGCTCCCAGCATTTCTGTGCAATCCCAAAAAAATGAGGATATGCGGAGTCCTTCCACACCCTCACCCAAGCAGAGTCAGCCTGGTGGGGGTTCCACCACCTCCTCCGAGCTTTATTCCCTTTCTCCTGTGCAACACCAGGCTGGAGCACAGGAATCAATCCAGGCTGGGGAACAGGAATCCATCCAGGCTGGGGAACAGGAATCCATCCAGAGATCCCAACCAGGCTGGAGCAGAGATCCCATCCTGCTGGAGCACAGGAACCCATCCTGCTGGAGCACAGGAACCCATCCTGCTGGAGCACAGATCCCATCCAGGCTGGGGCACAGGAATCCATCCAGGCTGGAGCACAGATCCCATCCTGCTGGAGCACAGGAATCCATCCTGCTGGAGCACAGGAATCCATCCAGGTTGGGGCACAGGAATCCATCCAGGTTGGAGCACAGGAATCCATCCAGGTTGGGGCACAGGAATCCATCCAGGCTGGAGCACAGGAATCCATCCAGGTTGGAGCACAGGATCCCATCCTGCTGGAGCACAGGAATCCATCCAGGCTGGAGCACAGGAATCCATCCAGGCTGGAGCACAGATCCCATCCTGCTGGAGCACAGGAACCCATCCAGGCTGGAGCACAGGATCCCATCCTGCTGGAGCACAGGAATCCATCCAGGTTGGAGCACAGGAACCCATCCTGCTGGAGCACAGATCCCATCCTGCTGGAGCACAGGAACCCATCCTGCTGGAGCACAGATCCCATCCAGGTTGGAGCACAGATCCCATCCAGGCTGGGGGACAGAGAAATCAGGAAGAGGGAATCTCTCTGGATTGTGTGGTGTGGCCCTGAGTCCACCCTTTCAGAGCTTTGTGAGCAGCTGGTTTCCCAGCAGATTCCCTGGATGAGGAATCCATAGCCAGGAAGGTGCTGGAGTGGAGGTGTTTGCTTTGTTCCTTGATTTCCACTGAAACTCAGGACCAACAGATCCCATGGATGACAAAGCTGGGTTCCCCTTCCTTGCTTTGACCTGCTTATTCCTGAAATTTATGTCAAATGGAAAGGAAAATTTACACAAATCTCCCACAAAGAGCTCCCCGACAGTAGCTGCTCCCTTCCCCCAAAAAAAAGATGTTTTCCACTAAAATCCCAGGAAAGTGCAGCTGTCAAACCTCCTTAACTTCCCCTGGCCCCAAAGAATGGTTTAATCAGGGAAAAGGAGTGAGGAGTTGTGAGTTCCCCGCAGTAAACAAGTTAAACATTATTAAACACACACGTGTCTCGTGGAGGAGATGAATTGATTGTGTGGGTTTATTTTTACAGCGTTATTTCACCGAGGAAGGAAAAAAAAGCCTGGGAGCTGATGCCAAGATGATGGAGCTGAAACAAAGCCCAAGGAAAGAGTTTTCCACCGGGCTCATTTTTTTCCCTAATAACTGTCTCCTGTATCTGCCAATCTTAGGTCAACAAACACGGTGTGATTGACAAGTTAAAATGTTTAGCTTAGCCTGCAACTCATATAAACCAATTTAAAATTTCCAGTGCAGGAGGGAGAGGGAAGAGAAACAAACAATGTCCTTTCCTTCCTCAGCTCTCCCTGGATGCAGCAGCATCCAGGAATGGCTCTGTGGTGGCTAATGGGACATCCCAGCAGGTGGGGACTGCTCATCCCTCCTTGTCCCACCAGGAAAAACGATCCGGGGCTGGCTGGGGCTGGGGCTGCCCTTCATCCATGGAATGCAGGGGATTTTGGGATCACAGGAAGGGGATATGCAAGCACAGCTTGGCTGGGAGATCGGGCACCTCTGGAATATCCAGGGAGGGCAGATGGAGGTGCCTGCTCCTTCCAAACGGTGTAAAAACGTCTCACAGCAAAATATTTGGGATCAAAGGAAGGCTCTGCATAGAAAACTAATGAATGAAGTTGTCCCAGGGGATTTTAATTGATTTTTTTATCCATCAGTAAACCTCAGCACTGCCTAATGAGCGGCGCAGTCCGAGCTGGGAATGCAGAGTCCCTTTTTCTCTCGGTCTTCCACACTGCTCTTCCTTGAAAGACACAAACTGTGGGACTGTGTGTGCCAATAATAAATAATAGAAATAATAAAACAATAAGCAAAATAGTTTTTCTGGGAAGTCCTTGCAGTAATCCATTGGGAATCTCCTGCTCCCTGTCCTTCGGCAGGAGAACAGAGGTTTCACACCTTTGTGTGTTTGGATCTTTCATGCTTCAGCTCCTCAGAGGCTTTTCCTTGGCTCTGGGATTGGGGTGCCAGCAGATCCCTGGCTTTACTCAGGGCTGGGATCAGAATTCTGAGCTCCCCAGCTGTTCCCATAGTGTGGATTTGGGATGGCTTTGGAGCAAGGGAAGAGAGAGCTGCAGCACTGGGATTTCCCAGCTGATCCTTAGGAGCAGTCACATCTCTGCTTCTCCCATCCATCCATCTCCAGACCTGATCTCCATTTTTCCTGCCATTTTTTTTTTCCTAGAAGGACACGGATCCCTTGCTTTGGAGGGGTCTGTCCTGGCACAGGGGCTCCTAAAAAAGATCCACGCACTGACCACATCTGTCAGAATCTGAGGTATTGATGATCCCGAGATTGTAGAAAGTCTCTGTCTGTCAGCCCCGCTGCCAAAGCAGAAGCCATAATTGGTCTGTGCTGTTTCAAGGTTGTTTATTCTGTTTATCTCTAACATGTTCTGCTGCCCTGCCGCAGCTCTGTCCTGCAGGGCAGCGTGTGGGGCTCTGCCCTCAGTGGGATGTTACAAACATTAAATACCACAAACTACCTGTGCTGGATTTACAATAACGTGCCAATATCTGTCACCTACGTTGGACAGTGTGTCCCCAGCCTGAACCAACAGAAAAATGCCAACACCACAGTGAAACATGGAGGGCATGAAGGAGGAGAAAAAGGACAAGACACACCCAATTTCCTCCATCTTGTCCCCTTTGGACCCCTCATCTAGAATCCTAAAATTTTACTTTTGCACCCATGCCACACTTAATTATTACTTATATCAAACACTCAGAGCTGGTAATTCACCCTGTAAGATTGAAAACTCTTTTCCATGGCCAGAGATCACAGCCAGTGTCTCTGGGGGCTCTGTCCAGGGGGGTTCCTGACCCCTGCCAGGGTCCCAGACCTGCCAGGGCAGCCAGAGGGAAGCTCTGGATTCCCACACACATGCACTGACCACACCATGTCCCTCCCCCAGACCCCTCGGTTGTGCCAGTCCTGGTTTAGATGTCACCCAGAGCTGGTTTAAGCTGAGCTTTAACTGCAGCTCTGTCCAAACCCCACTGAACAAAAGTTTCCTGTCTCCTTCGGAGTGAATTTCCAGGGAAGAGCTTTTCATTTCCTTTGGATCTAATTCTTAGGACTCACTTCTGCTTAACAAAAAACAGCTTTAAAATAAAGATGTCTTACCCTGGCATGGATGTTAAACCCAGAATAAAAGTTCCTGGAGGTATTGACAGGTGGATTTTGATATTTTTATTAAGCTCTGTCTCTGCAGTAAAACTGATCCCCCTTGCTCGGGCCACGGTTGTAAAAAGACTTTCAAGCCCTGCCCCAGGTAGGCTGCTTTTATGTGATTTTGGTGTGCCTGTAAATCAAAGATATTACTTGAGGAAAAGCTGCACAGAGCAGGTCTGGCTGGGAAGGATGAGATGTCTGCAAGGACAGGGGGATTTTGAGGAGGGGGCTGAGCATCGAGGATGAAGAACTGTGCACAGCCCAGGTTTCTGAGGTGTCGGAATCTGAGGTATCGATAACTCCAAGATTGTAGAAAGTCTCTGTCTTTCTGCCCCGCTGCCAAAGAAGAAGCCATAATTCGTCTGTGCTGGTTTCAAGGTTATTGTAAATACCTGTGCTGGATTTACAATAACGTGCCAATATCTGTCACCTACGTTGGACAGTGTGTCCCCAGCCTGAACCAACAGAAAAATGCCAACACCACAGTGAAACATGGAGGCCATGAAGGAGGAGAAAAAGGACAAGGCACACCCAATTTCCTCCATCTTGTCCCCTTTGGGCCCCTTATCTAGAATCCTAAAATTTTACTTTTGCGCCCATGCCACACTTAATTATTACTTATATCAAACACTCAGAGCTGGTAATTGATCCTGTAAGATTGAAAACTCTTTTCCATGGCCAGAGATCACAGCCAGTGTCTCTGGGGGCTCTGTCCAGGGGGGTTCCTGACCCCTGCCAGGGTCCCAGACCTGCCAGGGCAGCCAGAGGGAAGCCCTGGATTCCCACACTGAGGGATCAAAAAGGAAATTAATTGGTAGCTGGGTGTTATTGGTGATGTTCAGAGTGGTTCAGTGCCCTTCAGGGCGCTGTTAAAGCCCTTCCCTGCCTGCCACCACTGCAAGGCAGGCTATCCCTGCCTCTCCATGCCCAGCTCCCCCTGGAGCATTGGGAATGCTCAGCTGCTCTTCCATCCCCTCGCTCTGAGCTTCCCATCCCGACAAACACCTTGCTCGGGGGCTCTTTAAAGGGATTTTCTCCCGCCAGCTGCTCCGTGGGCTGCAGGGATCCCATCCATGTAACCAGAGCCCGGAATCCTCTGGGCAGGGAGGAGGACAGCGCTGGAGCAGAGAAAGCTCTTTGTGTACCAACTGTCCCGGCCCTTCATCCCGGACAGCTCCGTCCCCCTTCATTTCCTCTTCCTATTAACGCTGATCCCTGGCGAGACACGAGCACCTGGATGGAGCCAGGGAAAGGGGAAAAGCTGGAGATGAGGCCCGGCTCGGTCGGGGGATGCTCCGCCTTGGGATGCTCCAACAGGCTCTGAACCCTCTGCCAGGGAATCCCGTTGAATTCAACATTCAGGCTCCCAGGGGAGAATGGCAGAGGAAAACGGCTGGATCTTCTAAGATCCAGCATCAAAAAAAAAAAAAGGAAAAAAAACTGAGGGGAATCGTCAGCTCCTGGTGGTTTCGCTGTGTTTTGTCCCAAGTGTTTCCACTGCGCTATGGAAATCTCCCCTCTCTGCCCTGAAGGACAAACCTCCACATGGACAGGAGGCAGGGAATAAGCCCAGGACCAAAGATTTTATGGGAATAACACAAGAGATGATTCCCTGATGGACTGGATTTACCCGTACCTCCAGCTAAAAATGGAAGTCTGCAAAAATCAAACTCTCCCACCATCGCACCCTTCAAGATTCCCATTAATTCCAGTGTTTTTAGGCACCCATGAGGTTCCACAAGGAAAATTCCTGAGCTCACCCTGGAGCTCCGGTTGGATTGATCCCTTATCTGATCCACACACTTTCCCTCCTGCGGAGCCACAGGGGCTCTCAGCCTCGGAGCTGCCAATCTTCTCATGAAATAAAAGTGTTATTTTCAATCTTTCGTTACTTTGTAAGCAGGTTGGACAAGATTAAGTGAAATTAGCACCTTCCAGCCCTGAACTCCAATTGCACTGCAATGATTGCAATTCCCCTTCAGGATTCATTCCTTTCCCGGGTCAAGAGTGCACAGTAGCACTCTGGAAGCAAGGGATTAAAGTGCTGATAGGAGCTCAGCTCTCCTTTTATCTCCTGCAGAATCTGCCTGGTGACTGCTTCGACCTGTTCCAATTCCCTGAGCACGGGCATCATCCTGAATTCTGCACGTTTATCCCCTTGAGTTTAATGTCATTTGTTGGAAATTGTCCCTTCCCAGGGGGTGGGACTGGATGGGATTTAAGGTCCCTTCCCATCCTGATCATGCCATGATTCTGTGATGAGGAGAACAAGGAATATCCTGTCCAATTCTGCTGCCAGTGGCTGTTTTAATCATGAAAATACTCGGGGGCCCAAAGGATTACTCAGGTGCAAGAGTCAGATTTCCACGGTGCCCCTTGTCCAGCAGAAATCCACCCCCAGGGCCCGCTGCTCCCTGGAATTTGCCAGCTGGACAAGGAAAAGAGGCACCAAAGAGTCGCATTAGGACATGTGTCAGAATCTGAGGTATTGATGATTCTGAGATTGTAGAAAGTCTCTGTCTGTCAGCCCCGCTGCCAAAGCAGAAGCCATAATTGGTCTGTGCTGTTTCAAGGTTGTTTATTCTGTTTATCTCTAACATGTTCTGCTGCCCTGCCGCAGCTCTGTCCTGCAGGGCAGCGTGTGGGGCTCTGCCCTCAGTGGGATGGTACAAACATTAAATACCACAAACTACCTGTGCTGGATTTACAATAACGTGCCAATATCTGTCACCTACGTTGGACAGTGTGTCCCCAGCCTAAACCAACAGAAAAATGCCAACACCACAGTGAAACATGGAGGGCATGAAGAAGGAGAAAAAGGACAAGACACACCCAATTTCCTCCATCTTGTCCCCTTTGGACCCCTCATCTAGAATCCTAAAATTTTACTTTTGCACCCATGCCACACTTAATTATTACTCATATCAAACACTCAGAGCTTGTAATTCATCCTGTAGGATTGAAAACTCTTTTCCATGGGCAGAGATCACAGACAGTGTCTCTGGGGGCTTTGTCCAGGGGGGTTCCTGACCCCTGCCAGGGTCCCAGACCTGCCAGGGCAGCCAGAGGGAAGCTCTGGACTCCCACAGACATGAAATAACTCATGTACTCTTCTGAGATGAAAAAGAAGGAAAAGAGTAAAAGGAAATTTTATTTCTGACTTCATAATATACAGAATTCTAAAAGTGACAGTGGATTGGAGGATGGAATTGCCACCTCTCCAACCACACTGGTCAAACCCACAGTCCATCTATCCTCTCCTCCCACAAAAAATGTAAACCGATCATTATTTACATGAGCAGTGTATGAGAACTTTAGCGGCAATATGTAAACATCAGAAGGCATAGAAAACTTCTAAAGGAACTTTAAAACTTTTAAAAGAACAGGGCAACACCAGAGCAAGGGGTTCTCAGTGCAGGGCTTCACCACAAACTGATCCATGGAAAAGGCTGAGCCTCAGAGGCAAATTCAGTCAGAGAAAGGGCGAAATGGCAAAATCAAGGTGAGGTGACAGCACTGAGTGGCCACTGTGCTTCTTTTTCCTCTTCTTCCTCCTCGTAGCCATAATTTCCTTATCCCACAGAGAATTTTTGCCTTTATTGTTGGTTTTTTTGTGAGGACCATAAGCACATTTCCAAGTCACATGAAAATAATAACAACAAAGATTTATTCTAACAAGTATTAACTTCAAACCAGGAGCAGGAACAGCACCCTGGGAATCAGGTGATGCCCCCACACTGGGATTGGGAAGCAGCAAATGATCCAGTCATGGATTGTGTGCCACCAGGAGATGTTTTCTCCCAATTTCTCAGTCACACATCCATAAAAAAATGATTATTGCTACAAACCCAGAGCTGGTTACAAACAATTCACAGGCACGAAATTGAAAAAAGAGCCTGAATTGTGAACAAATATTAACAGCAACAAATAAATCAATGAGCACCTCATTATTTCTATCTTCTCACTCTCACAGCACATTAATCTGTGGAGCAGCCATGGATGAATCACAGGATATCCAACTTTCCAAAAGCACATTGGATTCTTTAGAGCTGGGCCAGAGATATGAAGGGGAAAAGGAGAAAGTCATTCCTGGAAATGGTGAAATAAATTGTCTCATGGTTTGTTTACACAGAACATTTTCAATATCTCTAACAGGGAAGGGGAAGGGAGAGGAGAAGGAGCTGAGAGCAGGACAGTGCTGGGCACAAGATCAGCCCCTGTGGAGGCTCCAGTGGGATTTTGGAGAGAGGAATTTCACTTATTGGTGTCCAGAAATATTCCATATCCACACCTCACCCTGCTGAAATGATAACTCCATTTATTTTTTGGCTCTGCTCCGTGAATCCCTGCGGGATGAGCTGTCAGCGTTGTACCCAAGCCCTTGGTGTGGACGTTTCTGTGGGAATAAGAGCACCCCACGTTCCCAGAACCATTTTTTGGAAATGCAGAGCCATTTCATTTTTTGGAAATGAAATCCAGGTGGGCAACCCCCAACCTCCACCTCTCCTGGTGGTTATGGACACAATACCCGCCCCCCACCACCACCATTCCCTGAACTCCTCTTCTCCCATCTCCCACTCCCAGGATGTTTTTCCCAGCCTTTTCCCCTCTCCAGGACTGACTGATTGATGGGAGCAGTTGATCCCCCTGCCCTTGGATGGGTGAGCAGCTGCCACTTGCAGAGGGTGAGGGAATGAACTCCTCCTTTCTTCCCCGTCCCGCTCTGCCGGCCCAGGGGTGACTCTGGGAGCCGCTGGAATCTCCCAGCTGCTTTGATTTATTTGGATTCGTGTTCCCTCCTGACCCCTCAGCTCAGCCTGGCCTTTCATCCCAGCTCTGGGGGGGCCTAAGGCTCCTTCACTTCCGTGATGGGATGAGCTCAGGGTGTTCCAGCCTTTTGGCCAAAATCCAGGGAATTCGCTCAGCTCCTGTCTCTGTTTTGAACGGAGGCACAGGGAGGGACATCCCAAGAAATTCTGCACAGCCCAAAAGCCCCCCAGGGGGGTTTAATGGGATCACTTCAACGCTGGGGTTGCAGGGATTTAGGGAAAGTTTCTCTCCATCCTCTCCCCAGCAGTGCCAACCATCCCAGATTTGACCCACGGAGCAGGAAGGGCTCCTTCCTCTCCCACCTCTCCAGGATTTTGCTCCTTTCCAGTGGCTCTTCCAGGTTTATGCAGAGAAAAACTCTTCCCATGGTGGCTGCCAAGGTTATTGACATGGAACATGGGACAACTATCCCAAAAAATGGCATTAAATGGTGCAAATATTCACAGGAGCTGATTTTCTCACCCTGGGACACCTCTGTGGTTTCACTTTCTTGAGCAGAGCCCTGAATCAGGAATTCATCCACCACAAAAATGAGGGGGAGAGGCTTCCACAGAATCCAGGATCCCTGAGGCTGGAAAAGCTCTCCAAGGCCATGGAGTTGATGTTGATGGAGCAATGCTGCTCTGATCCCATGAAATGGCTCAGGGAACATTTCCCATGGATGGAGATGTTTCTTTCCATCAGTTTTCCATGGATAGAAATGTTTCTTTCCTCCCATTTCCAGATGTTTGTGTGGGCACAGTAATTCCTGGGGAAATCAGCACAGGGGATGATTCTGACACCAGGAAAGAAAGAAAGAACTTCTCTCCCACTTGATCTTTGAAATTGTCTCTGCAAGTCTTCAAAAATGTATTCAAAATTCCAAAATTATTCACTTGTCAGGGCTGAAGCTGCAACTCCTGAACTGTTTCTTTTCTCTCAGCTTTGCCCAGATTTAACTGGGTTTTTTCCTTGTTTTAATACCTGGGTGCTTTCTGAATGTCTTCTCCAAAAAGTTTAATTCCAGCTCTCCTTAGAAATCCCTCCCATTGTCCCTGTCCTGAATTTGGCACAATGTGGGTGTGATACCGTGATGGTTCTGGAGCTCCTGTGGTCTGGAGGGGATCCCTGGGACAGCTGATCCATCTCTTTTCCTGCCGAGTGCCTCCTTTCCCCCTCGTCGAGAACTCCAAACTTGTGTTTTCCCCCTGCTCTTGAGCGTGACGGGGGTTCCACCCCGGAAAGCTGCTGGGGATGTGGAGCAGAGGGGATTTTACAAGTGAGAGCCTCAGCACCAGTTTCCATCTCTCCCCTCCGAAGGCAGGGAACAGTTCCCTGGCGGAGGCGCTGATTTATTGCCCCGTTTAACGAGGTTCTTGTCAGAACCTGGTTTAGCGGTGTAGATGCGAATGTCAGGTGGGGATAAATCAGCGGGGAAAGGGATGCAGGAAGAAATATTTCCCTTCTCTGGCAGCGCCGTGGGGAAAGTGGGATCCGTGGGGTTTGGGGACATCCTCCTTGATGTGCTGTGGGAGATAAGGCGATGTCAGCCCGCCGAGTGCCCTCCCCAGCGGTAATTGAGCATTAATGGGGGGCAGCGAGAGCCGCATCCCCCAGGATGTGAGAGCTCCTCACCCTGCCGGGAGCTCCCTGCACTCCGCAGAGCCAAAATCCCTGAATTCTCCTGCCTCTCTTGCACGGGGAGGTTCGCAGGCAGATCTGAGCTCTGAGATCACGGAATCACTCGGTGAGAGAAGGGTTTGGAAAGGGAATTCTAACTTCTCATTCCAGCCTCTTCCCAGATCCTGGAATTGCAGAGTCACAGAAGATTTTGGGTTGGAAAGGGAATTCAAACTTCCCATTCCAGCCCCTTCCCACATCATGGAATTGCAGAGTGACAGAAGGGTTTGGGTCGGAAGGAGAATTTAAACTCTTCCCTTTCCATCCCTTTCCCAGATCATGGAATTACACAGTGAGAGAAAGGTTTGGGTTGGAAATGGAATTCAAACTCTTCCCATTCCAGTCATTTCCCAAATCATGGAATCACACAGTGACAGAAGGGCTTGGGTTGGAAAGGGAATTCAAACTTCTCATTCCAGCCTCTTCCCAAATCATGGAATTGCAGAGTGACAGAAGGGTTTGGGTAGGAAAGATAATTCAAACTCTTCCCATTCCAGCCCTTTCCAGAATAATGGAATTGGACAATGAGAGAAAGGTTTGGGTTGGAAGGAGAATTCCAACTCTTCCCATTCCCACGGGCAGGGAGCCTCCACTGGCCGTGGGCGCTCAGATCCTCGTTGCTCTGGGCTGAGGAGGGGGAGAGGAACTCCCTGCAGCAGCTCTGGCTCTTCAGTTTGGGGTGGGAATTGCCCTGTGCCCAGGCTGTGCCCCTGCTCCAGGCTGGGGTGGCGCAGGGCAGGGTTTGGGACAGCCTGGGGACCCTGAGCAGGAGAGGAGCCCCCAGAAAATCCCGGCTGCGAGGAGCGCAGGGCTCAGCAGAGCCGCAGGAGCTGCAGCTGCGTGCCCGAGCTGCTTCCCCAGCCTTTGGAAGCCGCATTCATCCCCGCTCCCTCCTGACCTTGCTCCCAGCGGCTTCTCCCCTTCCAGTCCTTCCCGAGGAAAAGGGGAGACGTCCCCCAGGATTGGAGCTGCCAGAGGGATTTGCTGTGTCCCCATGCCCACCTTCCTGGGCTGGCGTGGGTCTCAGATCCAGTCAAAGAGAGAAACTGAGAGTTTCTAGCCAGGCAGAAGCCTAGGAAAGAGCTGGAGAAGAATGTAAATAATTCTTTATCTCTCTTGTTATTCACATTATTTATAGTCAAGTTCTATCACTGTGCATCAAGCACTGTACACCAATGGTGTGAGTTGTTTTCACTTCAGGACCAATGGAGTTGGTCCTCACGAAGCTCTGTATAAAGGAGTGGTGTATTTTGAATAAACCAGAGTTTTACTCTCAGCAGCTTCTGAGTCAGAGTCTCTTCATTCCCGTCCTGCCTCGACAGCGACAGGCTGGCTGTCCCAAAACCCAGGACTCCTCCCTGCCTGCCTCTCCCAAAGCTCAGGCTGTGCTGGATGTCCCCTGCCTGTCCCTCTCCTCCCAGCATCACCAGAAGGGCTCAGGGAAGGCCAGCTGCTGCCTCCCTGCTTTTCCACCCTCAAACATGGGGATTTTTTCCCCAAACCAGTAGCAATGGGCAGCTAATAAAACCCATTAAAGATGCTGCTGGATGTAAAAGCTTTTTTTTTTTTTTTGTCCAGAGCCATAAAAACCCTTAAAGAGATCCAAACCGGAAAAGACAGGCCCCGAATAGTGAAAACAAAGAGGGGGGGAAGGGGGGAATAAAACTGGCACGAGGGTCCCGAATTTTTCCATGGCTGATTTGGGCTTTGCAAGGCACTGGCACGGAAAAGCAGCACCCGCAGCCCCACAATGGCAATAAATAAAACACTCCGGGCTGTGCTGGGGTCCAGCGGCTCCGGGCAGAGCCAGAGCTGGGCTGGGGCATCCTGGCACAAAACTGGGGATGGGGAAAGGAGCAGGAGTTAATTAAGGCTGGATCTTTTCTTGCCGGCGGCGATTCAGCGCGGGTGAATGAGCGGAGTGCCAGGTCCCGGTGGGAATGTCGCTCCCGGCCCGGGAGAATCCAATGCCATTATTAGCATAACAATCTTGCCCAGGATGCCCTCGGCTGATGTAATGCCAGGGGTGAGCAGGGGAGAGCGAAGCTTTTCCATGCGGGAGCCGGGGCTGTGTCAGCGCATGAAATTCCTCTTTTTTTTTGCCTCTCGCTGCCCTCGTGGGATGTTTGCTAATTGAGGCAGTGCTGGGAACAATCGGTGCTGGAGCTCCCTTCCCCCAGCTCCTCCTTTAAACCCACGTTTTTGTGACTTTCTGGCAAAGCAGGGCTGCTCCTTTGGGTCTCTGGCTGTTTGCATTTCCATGTGGGGATGAGGAGCAGGTTTTGGGATGGGCAGGTGGGAGCAGAGGGCGCCTCCACTGCCTCTCCTGGAACAGAGACTTTGAAACCAAAAATTCCCACTTCCCAAATTGTCCCTGTTCCTCGGGTGGAAGGATTTCAGCGAGGATGGTTGTGCCTGGTGATTGCAACAGTGGGAACACAATTCCTTTATTTACCATTCCTTAATGTCCCATGGGGAAGTCCAAGTGACCAATGCAAGGATTTGTCTTCCTTGGATGTAAATAACACCAAAAACATTCTGGTTTAGTGTTTTGGTTGGTTTTTTGTTTTTTTGGTTTGTTTTTTTTTTTTTTTTTTTTTTTTTTTTCTATATATTGGCTCTTCAGGAGCTGTTCCAAGGACTTCTGGCCATTCCTTGACCCAGGGACTGCACAGATCATTCCCTGCAGGAATGGGACTCTGCAGACTCACGTTGAATTTTGAGGATTGATCTATTTATTTGGTGTAGGAACACTGGAACAGCTCCTCTCCGTGAGTTTTTATTCCTTGGAGAAGCTGGAAGTGCTTGTCCTGCTCTCCCTGCAATTCCTGTGCTCCTGCTGATGGGGAGATCCCAGGTTTTGGGCACAGCTCAGGGATTTGGCTCCAAGGATGAGCTGCAGCACCAAAGCAGCTCCCAAAGCCTCTGCCCTGCTCGTTTAAGCAGCAACCAGAAACTGTCTCCAAATCCTCATCCCAAATGAAGAGAAAAAAAATTTAAAAAAAAAAAGAGTGTTTTGGCATGAGAACAATTTCTCCATTACCTCAATTAGTTCCAATGATCTGGAAAGGTTTTCCCTGGAGAATTCCAGCCCAGGCAAGGCTGGAGGTGGCCGGAGGTGTTGATCTGAGCATTACTCAGCAGCACAGGTTGCACTGAAGTCAGGCACTGCTGCTGTCACTGCTGGCCGCCTGCGCTCGTAAATTCATTAATTATATCACTGCACTAATTAAGGGCCGCCTGCTCTCCGAGGAGCCGGGCTCTGAGGCTGTCCATCAATCCCGTGAGGTCTGCCCTTGGCTGAGGTCATTATTTCCTGAAATGCTGTAAAATCTCCTCATAAAATTAAAGCTTTTGGTTTTTTGTTTTTTTTTTTTTTTTAACTCATCTTCATTCTTTTCTCAGAGACAAGAAGCAATTAAGGAAAGAAGCAGGGGGAAGAAAGTGGAGATTCCCAATTCCAGCAGTTTGGGGTTGTCTTGCAAATATGGGTTGGAGGTGTCCTCAGAGCCCCTGGAGTGGTGATGGATCCTATCACGTTTTTATCTTCTTTTCTGCCTGGGTCAGGATTGGGATTGAAAGTGTTTGAGGTGGTATTTTGTATTTAGACATAGATGTTTATTATTTCTTATTTCTATTACAGTTTTACAGGCTGTGAGTTCCACAGCACTTCACTAACAAGGTATACAACAGCCTGGATCTCTCTTTCTACAAGCTCTTTTAAGGAAAAACCATCCAATCAAGAAATGACACTTAAATTGTTTGTACTTTTAACTTAATAACTAATTAATTGTGTCCTGTAATGCGGAGTTTCTGTCTAACTACAAAATACTACTCAAATTCATGGAGAAGAAGGTGAAGAAGAAGGTGAAGAAGAAGGTGAAAAAGGACCAGCTTCTGCCTTAAAACTTTTACTTTGTTTATATATATTACTATATTCTAAAAATTTAAACTCTAAGTTTTCCACCATGTGATATTACGCCCTTCTATTCAAACTCCACACCCACAATCCCAGTTCTATCATTCCATTTTGGGAGCTTTTTTTATGGCCACAGGTTAAATGCGGTGTTCTCCTGGGGGTCTGTGCTTTTTAACACAGAAAATCTCAAATTCTCAACATCCAGGGTTCCAACAGGATCCTATGGGGAGATGGATTTGCTGCTGTCCACGCTCCAAACCATCCCTGATCCTGGAGCAGGAGCGAAACAAACTCAAAGATGGTGAGGGAGTAAATTGGGATAAATAAAACAGGCGGGGAAAATTCCTGCCTGGTGTAAATCAGTGCCCTGGCGCTGGTGGAGCAGAGCCAAATTCCACCAGCTGAGGCTCTGCATTGCATATTCCTCCCATAAAAACGGTGTTTGGGATATCTTGGCAAAAGCTGGGTATTTTTATACCCATTCCTGCCTGGGCAGTGCTGTGGAGGGATGAAATCCAGTCATGCTGGGGAAAAAAAATACAAAATCAGGATTAAAAAAATCACCCTGAAAGCCTGTGGAGCAGGAGGGGGGTTTTTATGGGATTGTTTTGGTCCAAAGAAGCTGCTCCAAGCCTTTGGACACGCAGGGATTGGTGTGGAAGGACAGGGAAGGAGAGGGAGGAGCAGCCTCATTCCAGCACTCCGGATTGATCCCGAGCTTCCCAGCACGGGATGTGGCATTGGAAGTGGCTGCTCCCAAGGTGAGCAAGAGTGGAAAGCAATTTTTTTGGCTTTCCCCATGAAAATAAGGCTTTTTTCCTGCTCCTCCTGATTTTTCAGAGTGCTCCTCAAATCACAATTCGGGCTCTGAGGCTCACAAAGGTGTTGAGGAACGTGGGATCCCAGAAAGTTTTGGGTTTGATGGGACCCTAAAGCTGCTCCAGTTCCACCTCTGGATGGGCAGGGAGCCTCTCCCAGCCCTGGACATGTGGAGCGGGTGAGCCCAGAGGATTCCCGGCAGAAAATATCCCTCTTTTCTTGTGTGGATTTTCTCCTAAATTTGGCATTTTTCACTTTTCCTCTCAGCGTGTCCCAGGGTTGGTGTTTCTGATGAACACAGATGGTCATTTTCGATTTTAAAGCCCCAAAAAACGCAAACACAAACCCCTGATTTCAGGCTGGTTTGGGGGTTGTTTTGGGGTTGTTTTAAGGCTCCTTGAGGTTGGTTTGGGGCTGTTTGAGGTTGTTCTGGGGCTGATTTGAGGGTTGTTTTGGGGCTCTTTTGGGGTTGTTTTTGGGTTGTCTTGAGGTTGTTTTGGGGCTCCTTTGGAGTTGGTTTGGGCCTGGTTTGAGGTTGTTCTGGGGCTGTTTTGAGGGTTGTTTTGGGGTTGTTTTGGGACTGTTTTGGGACTGGCATTGGGGTTGTTTGAAGCACTGGGGGGGGCCCCAAGGGAGACAGGGATCCCTCCAGGGCACAAGGCTCATTCCTTGGGGTTTCCAGGCCTGCAGTGAAAAGCCCCAATTAACCCATGAGCAGGGAAAGCCAGGAGCCGGGAGCGCAGCCTCTGAAGGCTAAAACCGTGCAAGGAGCTAAATGAGCTCCCTAATTGGGATTTCTGCCCATCCCTGGGTCTGGCCCCAATGAAATCAGAGACAAATTCCCATTTTCCCCCCTCACACCATCCCCTGGCCTCCCCCCAGCCCTATTAGTGGAGAAATTCATTAGTAGGATAGATAATAATATCAGAAATTCAAGAATTGTGTCACAGGAATTACAAAAATGAAATAACAAGAGCATGGAATGGGGGGGTTGTATGGGATTTCCTTTATTATCATGCAATGGGGGATTTAGTATAGGATTTCCTTTAGGATCAAGGTATGGGATATTCCTTAGGATCACGCAATGGGGGATTTGGTACGGGTTTTCCTTTAGGATCATGGAATGGGGGGTTTTGCATGGGATTTTCTTTAGGATCATGGAATGGGATTTTCCTAGGATCATGCAATGGGGGATTTTGTATGGGATATCCTTTAGGTCATGCAATGTGTGATTTTATGTGGAAATTTCCTAGGATCATGCAATGGGGGATTTGGTATGGGATTTCCTTTAGGTTCATACAATGGGGGATTTTGTATGGGATTTTCTTTAGGATCATGGAATGGGGGATTTTGTATGGGATTTTCTTTAGGATAGTGCAATGGGGAATTTTATGTGCAATTTCCTTTAGGATCATGCAGTGGGGGATTTGTATGGGATTTCCTTTGGGATCATGGAAAGGGATTTAATTTAGGATCATGGAATGGGGGATTTTATGTGGAAATTCCCTAGGATTATGCAATGGGGGATTTTGTATGGGATATCCTTTAGGATCATGGAACAGAGGATTTTTTATGAGATTTTCTTTAGGATCATGGAATGGGATTTTCTTCAAGATCGTGCAATGGGGGATTTTGTATGGGATTTCCCTTAGGATCATACAATGGGGGATTTTGTATGGGATTTCCTTTAGGAATGTGGAATGGGATTTTCTTTAGGATCATGCAATGGGGGATTTGGTATGGGATTTCTTTTAGGATCATAGAATGGGCTGGGCTGGGAGCGACCTCAAAGTTGATCAGTGGAAATCCCTGTCCAGGTGAGCCCCATTCCCACCCCCAGGTGTCCCCTGTGTCCCCTGTCCCCACCAGGAGCTCCCTCAGCCCAGATATTCAAGGGGGGCTTTTTTTCGTGTTATTATTTTGTGGTCAAAAGGTTGCACAGATTTTTTTTTTTTTTTTTTCCTGATGCAGAGGCTTAGAAAGAGTGGAAAGGCAAATATTTGGATAATTCCTCCGGCCAGCGGGTTCCATCAAGAGTTCCACAGCCCTCTGCAGCAAACCTGAACAGTTCAAGCCACAAATGCTGTTTTTGCAGCCATAAAACACCCAGGGAAAGGGAAAATAAAAAAAATTGAGGGGAAAAAAAAGAGGAAAAATATTTAAAAAAATAAAATCAAATAATAAAATCCATTTTCCATTTGCTTGAAACTTGTAAAATTTAATGTGCTGAAAAATGACAGTTTAGTCCCAGGAGGAAAGGGCCCGGAGAGGTTGGCATGGGGGGATCGGGGAAAAACTCTGGAATTGTGTCCTCAGCCCCAGAAAAGAAATGCTGGGAGATGCCAGAGGGCAGCAGGAGAAAGCTCCTTTAATTCATGGATGAGATTGGAAAGAACAATTCCCTACTTGCAAGGAAGAGATACCCAGCTTAAACTCTAAAATCCATTTAAATTCAGTGTTTAGGCATTAAAATTGGAAATTTAAAGAGTAAAATTCAAAATCTAAAGAGTAACATTTGAAATAGAAAGTCAAAAAATCCAAATTTAAAGAGTAAAATCATAAATGTAAAGGGTTACATTTTAAATTGAGATAGTAAAATTCTAAATTTAAAGAGTAAAATTCTAAATTTAAACAGCATGATTCGAAATCTAAAGTGTAAAATTTGAAATTCAAAGAGTAAAATTCTAAGTTGAGATAGTAAAATTCTAAATTTCAACAGTAAAATTCAAAATTTAAAGTGTAAAAATCCAAATTTAAAGAGTAAAATCCTAAGTGTAAAGGGTTGCATTTTAAATTGAGATAGTAAAATCCTAAATTTAAACAGCAAAATTTGACATTTAAAGTGTAAAATTCTAAATTAAAACAGTAAAATTCCAAATTTAAATAGTAAAATTCTAAATTTAAAATGCAAAAATCCAAATTTAAAGAGTAAAATCCTAAATGTAAAGGGCTACATTTTAAATTTGAGATATAAAATTCTAAACGTAAAGAGTAAAATCCTAAATTGAGATAGTAAAATCCTAAATTTAAAGAGTAAAATTCCAAATTTAAAGAGTTAAAGTTCCAAATTTCAAGAGTAAAAATCTAAATTTCAAGAGTAAAATCCTAAATCTAAAAAGTAAAATTCTGAATCCATTCCTGGCTGTTCCCAATGCTGAAAATTCCCTGGCAATGCCAGAAATCCCTGGAGTGGAGGGAAGGATGGAGGGAAGCTCCATCCCCTCCCACTCCAGCAATTCCCACCATGAAAATCCCAAGCCAAGCAGCGACTCCCATCCAAAAATAGGAATTTTCAGCTTCCTGGTTATCACCTGGAGTTTTTTCCCAATCCTCATCCCTGATGTGCCCAAGGCCAGTTTGGAGCCACCTGGGACAGTGGGAAGCGTCCCTGCTCATGGAAAAGGTGAATTTTAGGTTCATTCCCAACCCAAACCACTTCAACCCATCCAAAATCCCATCATTACATCATTATTTTTGCTTTCTAAGTAAAATCTTCACAAGTATTGAGGATAAGACGAACATTTTATATATTTTTATTATTATTATTATTATTTTTAACTCTGGGACATTAAAATCTCATCCCATCTCCCAAAAATCCAGGAGGACAAAATATGTGAAAAATTTCCCAAGAGTCAGCCACAAAACCCCAGACTCTGAGCAGCTTAAAAACCAACATTATTCCCCCTGCCTGGGAGAATTTGACACTTCTGGGTCCTGGCAACACTTTTCCAAAGAAAATTAAAATATAGCTGTGTCCCAATAAAAAAAACAACTCTCTTTGCTTTCCCTTTTCCATTCGCAAAGGGAAAAACACAAAAAACTCCTTTTCTGTCCCCTTTTTTTTTTTTTTTTTTTTAATATGGGAAATGTTTAAAAGTCATCAAATCTCCCCAAACGAGCACTAATTAACGAGCAAACACCAGGGCTGGGAAGAGAAATAAACCCAGAACTGGGATTTTCTGTAGCTCGATTCAAACCTGGGATCCTTTAAGGCCATAAATGCATTTTCTTCATTCTGGAGGTTCCTAATTAGGGGCTGGAGAGGAAATTGGGGCGTCAGGAAAACATGGGATGCCTTTTTTTGGGGGGAAATCCTTCAGCACTGGTGGTTTTTTGGGATGGGGATGCCTTGAGCTGCCTCTGGAAGCCGGAGCCCACCAGGTAGAGCCACCCCCAATGTGGTCTCTGTGGGATCTCCATGAAATCTCTCATTTTTCCAAAAACCTTCTCCAGACTGTTTTTTTTTTTACGGATATTTCACATTCCCAGTACCTCCAGCTGGGTTTTGAATGCCAACTTTGTCCCTGCAGATGAAATCTTTGCGTGACCCCACCACAAGGGCTCAAGGACTGTTGGGTTGGGCTCTTCTGGTGGCATCAGACCCAAAATCTGCCCCAAAAAACCCTCCCAGCTCCAAACTGGGAAAAAGAAAGCTTCCAAAATTGATTGATAACGCTGAGATTAGGAGTGTGTAGTTAATTAGAAGTGTGTAAGATAACAGGGTGGAAAACTCAGAGTTTAAGGGTTTAGAATATGGTAATATATGTAAAGCAGGATGGAGGTTTTAAGGTGGAGGCTGCTCCTTCTTCTTCACCTTCTCCTTCACCCTCTTCTCCATGAGTCTGGGTGGTATTTTGTAATCAGAGAGAAAATTCCGCACTGAAGACTTCAAGTAATTAGTCATATAATCAAATAATATATCAATCAATATAATCAATCAATATACTCAAATAATAATGTCATGATAATTATCATAGCAAAATAATAACAAAATAAAAGATAAAATGAAGTAAACTATAACAAGATATAAAAGATGGTGATGATACAAATAATAACAATAACAATAGAAATAACAATAATGCTAACAATCTTAACAATGATTATGATATTAATAATAACAATAATAATAATAATCCAGGGGTGTGCAGAATCTTTATTCCTGTCTCCTCCTGTAATTCCCTGAGATCCAATTGCTGGCTGATGATTATCCTGGGATAGGATAAGGAAAGGGAAGGGAAGGGAAGGGAAGGGAAGGGAAGGGAAGGGAAGGGAAGGGAAGGGAAGGGAAGGGAAGGGAAGGGAAGGGAAGGGAAGGGAAGGGAAGGGAAGGGAAGGGAAGGGAAGGGAAGGGAAGGGAAGGGAAGGGAAGGGAAGGGAAGGGAAGGGAAGGGAAGGGAAGGGAAGGGAAGGGAAGGGAAAGGGAAGGGAAGGGAAGGGAAGGGAAGGGAAGGGAAGGGAAGGGAAGGGAAGGGAAGGGAAGGGAAGGGAAGGGAAGGGAAGGGAAGGGAAGGAAGGGAAGGGAAGGGAAGGGAAGGGAAGGGAAGGGAAGGGAAGGGAAGGGAAGGGAAGGGAAGGGAAGGGAAGGGAAGGGAAGGGAAGGGAAGGGAAGGGAAGGGAAGGGAAGGGAAGGGAAGGGAAGGGAAGGGAAGGGAAGGGAAGGGAAGGGAAGGGAAGGGAAGGGAAGGGAAGGGAAGGGAAGGGAAGGGAAGGGAAGGGAAGGGAAGGGAAGGGAAGGGAAGGGAAGGGAAGGGAAGGGAAGGGAAGGGAAGGGAAGGGAAGGGAAGGGAAGGGAAGGGAAGGGAAGGGAAGGGAAGGGAAGGGAAGGGAAGGGAAGGGAAGGGAAGGGAAGGGAAGGGAAGGGAAGGGAAGGGAAGGGAAGGGAAGGGAAGGGAAGGGAAGGGAGGGAAGGGAAGGGAAGGGAAGGGAAGGGAAGGGAAGGGAAGGGAAGGGAAGGGAAGGGAAGGGAAGGGAAGGAAAGGAAAGGAAAGGAAAGGAAAGGAAAGGAAAGGAAAGAAAGGAAAGGAAAGGAAAGGAAAGGAAAGGAAAGGAAAGGAAAGGAAAGGAAAGGAAAGGAAAGGAAAGGAAAGGAAAGGAAAGGAAAGGAAAGGAAAGGAAAGGAAAAAAGCCATTCCATTTGGTCAGGGTCCTTCCTGCTGATCCAGAAGCAGCTGCAATGCGCAGCTCTTTTCCAGCAGAACAGGGGATTATGAAATTTGAATTCGGGGGCAGTGCTGGTCTCTGCGGGCCTGCCTTTCCCAGGAATCACAGTGTGCAGCATTCCCATCCTCCCCAGCCCAGCAGGAGACACCCCAAAATTCCCAGCCCGGGCCTTCCTTGGGGTGCAGGGGCTGCCCCTCTCCCAGCAAACCCCAGGATGCAGCACAATAATTTGGATTTGTGGAGCAGGGATGGCTCAGCCATTCCTTCCCAGAGCCCAGACGGGAACATTCATTTCACACCACAAACAGGGATTTTTTCCCCCCCTCCCAGGCTTTCTTTTATGGGGATTCAGTACAATAAACAAAGGGGACGAGCTGATTTCCCTGGCAAAGGCCCCAACTCCTGCACAAACAGTTCCCAGGCCTGGCACACGCAGGGATTTTGCACCATCACTGGCCAGACAGGGCCACATCAGCCCTAAAAACCCAGGGAAATGGGAATTCAGCTCCTTTCCCTGGAAATGGGAATTCAGCTCCATCCCGACATCAGCCCTAAAAACTCTGGAAATGGGAATTCAGCTCCTTTCCCTGGAAATGGGAATTCCTGGCTTGTGACAAAGCCTTTCCCTAAAGAGCACGCCTTAATTGGTCCTTAATTAGTTGGGATAAAGGATCAGAGGAGCCAAGCCCAGCTCCATCACTCCTTGTGTCCTATTGGCTTTCCCTACAGGTGCCCTGTTGGCCCTTGGGCTGCAAAAGGCCTCTAATTAATTACAAATAAAGCCATAATTCATTAATTTGATAAGGATTTTCTTCAACTCCAGGTATGGATGGAGCACCAGGGAATTATGGAACCATCAAGGCTGGAAAGGACCTTTAAGATCATCGAGGTCCCCTTGTTTCAAAGCACCACAAGGCAGACAAAGCTTTATTTGTATTTCCTTTTCAGAGTTAGGTTTTGTGGATTCCTTCCTGGAATTGGAATGATCCTGGAGTTGTTAAGGAACCTCTGCACGGGTATTTGACAGAAGTAGGGGTTTTCAGGCCACCCCAAAATATGAAATCCAGGACCTGCCAGTGCTCATGGCAGTGACAGCCTGGAATCCCCATCCCACCAGTTCCCCCAGCACCACGGGAAAAGCACACTCAGGGAACAACTACGAAAATCCAGGGAAAACCCAAACCCTCCTGGGTCACCCCTCAGGCAAACCTCTCTCCCCAGAACAAGCCAGGATTCATTCCTGGCTGTAATTCCTGCTCTAAGCCCGAGCACAGCCTGATGAAGTGATTTTTCCTGACATCATGATGCGAGTCACTGTCAAAGGAAGGGCTGGAGCAGGGGCAGCTTTCCTGGGAATGCTCCAGCCCTTCCCTGAGCCAAGCTCCTGCACACGGTACCTGCAGCAGCTCCCCCTTGGAAAAACACACCATTTTCCAAAGGTAAGGCAGGCTTGGGTTACTAGGAACACAAATCATTACGGCTAAAACTGCATTCCCGTTTTATTGTATTTGTTTTATTTATAATTTTATGACTTATTCCACATTTTCCATATTTTCCATGAGTTTCACATCACGCCTGTCCCGTTCAGGCCTTCACATGGAAACTTGGGCTCCTCTCCACGCGTTGGACCTTTCTAAACAGCTTTGTTTGGTTGTTTGCTTGGCTTGTCCCATCCCTGGAGCCCGTGCTTGGAAAAGCCAGAGTGTTCTCCCACCTGGGAATGGGACAGGGTGAGAAGGGAACAAAAGCAACTGGGAATGGGATGAATTGTTGAAAATAAACCCCATCCAACTGGAGCTGGGACAAAGAACAGTTTGAGCCTCCCCTGATTTGGGCTGTGGGTTTGTTCAAAAGTTTAAGTTGCCAAAACCAGGGATTTTTCCACGTGCACAGCCGGATTTGCCACCAAAGCCAAACCAGGAAGGACAGGGAAGCTCCTCCCGGTGCTGCCAGGTTCCTTCCCCACTGGAAGGTGCTCTCAGGGATCTGCAGGCAGAGCTCACTCCCTGTTTCCCCCTCTCCTGGCTGCACAGACATTTCCCTTCTCTCTCAAATCTGCCGCAAATCAGCGATGCCGCTTTTAGCTGCCCTTCCACGGCTTCGTGCCAACAGGAACATTGGGTCAGCGTGCAAAAAACCTTGGGAAATCTGCTGGAGCAGCCGGGATGCTCCTGACAGGAGCTGCTGGCACGGGGCTGGCAGTTGGCATCGGGCTCGGAGCGTTTCACACCAGCTCAGCTCTTCCTCGCCAGTCTTGCACTCTGCCTGACCCCCCTGCTCATTCTCATGCAGCGCAATCCCACCAGAGAAGTCCCAAACCAACCAATACCATCTCCCTGACAGCAGAAGGATGCTCAATTCCTGCAAAAAAAAATATAAAATGAAAAGCAAAACTCATCAAGTTCACTCTAAATTGTATAGAACAACTTTTTCATCTCAGAATCTCCAACAGTTCAGGGTCTGCAGGCAGGGGAGTGGGCCACAAAATGGGATTAAAATACCTGTCCAGGTAATTAAATTCACTGAAGTGTTTAAAAGTTTACCTGGATAATCTCCCCAATGGCAAAAGGATGCTGAATTCCTGGAAAAAAAAAAAAAAAAATTCTAAATTCTGCAAAAGTCTTTTTAACGTCAGGAGCTCCACCAATGCAGCATTTGCAGGCAGGAGAGGAGATGAGGAAAGGGGATTAAAACACCTCGCCAGGTAATTAAATTCACTATGAAGTAATTAAATTCACTACAAGCTAATTGTTCACCTGAGTCATGTCTCTGGTAGCAAAAGAATGTTCAATTACTGGGGAAAAAAGTCCCAAAAAATTCAACAAGTTTGTTCTAAATTGTATCAAGTGACTTTTTAATCTCAAAAACTCCACCAATGCAGGGTTTGCAGGCAGGGGAGGGGGCGAGGAGCTGGGATTAAAGCATCTGGTGAGGTGATTCAATTCCCTAAAAAATTTTAAAGTTTACCTGCATCATCTCTATGGTAGCAAAAGGATCCTCAATTCCTGGGAAAAAAAAAAATTCAACAAACTCACTCTAAATTGTATAAAGGGATTTTCAAATCCCAGGAGGGTTGACAGGCAGGGGAGGGGGCTGAGGAGCTGGGATTAAAACATCTGGCCAGGTAATTAAATTAAATCCCCTCCTAAATTTGCACCCCGACGTGCCCCCCCATAATTGACGGCCCCGTTGAGCGGTGTCACCTCCTCTGCAGCGCTCAGCGCCCACTGCTGCCCTCGCTGCCCCCCACAGCTGCCCCAGCACAGCCCCCCAGCACAGCTGCAATTAGGGGGTGACTCTTAATCACGGGGTCCTGCTCCGAGAGCGGGGAAACGCTCCTGCGGCTCACACGCGCCAATTAAAGATAATTTCAAATGGGAGTAATTGCACGGGGGCTCTGCAAACTGCTGCAGAGGTCTCGTCCCCGGCAGCTGACGGGCGTGGGGGGGTATTTTGACAAGTTTGGAGCAGATTTCCATGGAATACCAAGGAGCTGCTCTGTTTTCTTTGGAGTCATTGGTCAGGAAATGGAGATTGTGAAAGGTCAGGCCTGGAAGAGTAGGGCAGGGATGGAGGTGGTGTTCAAGTCCTGATCTGTGGGGATTTATTTCCAGTATAAATCCTTCAGTCCCTTGATTGGGACTTTCTGGTTTATCCCTGAGCAGGGGAAAGGGAAGGAGTGATCCATTGGGAAGAGTTTTTGGTGGCTTGCTTTCACTCCTGCAAAGGTGACACCCCCAAAATGTCCCTCTGCTCTCTGGAATCACCTGGAAACCTGGGGAGTCAGGGTTGAGGGACCTGGAAAACTCCAAAAGCTTGGTTGGATCTCCATCCCACCCTGAGCTTTGCACTCAAACTTCTGATTTACAGCACCAGGCTCAAAACCATGAGGATTCCGCGGCGCCTGCGGGGTCAGCGAGGTGTGAACACCCCCGGAACGCAGCGGGAGCCTCTTGGGGGCTCGGCAGCCCCGGGAGGTTTTGTGGCAGCAGAACAGACTGGGATGAGCTTGGATTGTGCCACCTGTCCCAGAATGAGCCATCTGTGAGCGCCATGCCCAGCACGACCTTCCCTCCCCTCCCCGCACTCCGTTTGGGCTCCAGCGCTTCTCCTCCGCGGCCTCCCCGCTCTGCTCCGCATTTGATAAGCACAGAAAGCCCAGCAGGGAACAGAGCAGAGCCAAAAATGCTCAGGGAGAGCAAATCCATCCCCGCTGGAGGGAGAACAGACCTGTGGGAACAGGAGGATCCCTAAAAAGGCTCCATCTCCCAATTCACCTCCTGCCACGTGTGGCTGATGCAGCCCTGAGCTCCCTCAGCTCACCCCTAAATCATTTGGGGTTGGGTTTCAAAAGATGGTTTTGTTGTCTCAAGATGCTGAGAGAAAACTGGGCAGCGTTTGGAAATTGCACTTTTATTTCCTTTTTAGATGTTTAATGCCGTTCAAAGTGAGAGCTCATACTTCTGTGTTGTAGCTGCATTCATGTGCTGCTGCAGGATAAAATTAAATGTATTTATGAGGAGTTGTAGCATCAGGGAGTCTGAAAGTCTTACCTTTTTTATAGGGCAAAGTGCAAAAAGGAAATAAAAGCTGGGCCAGACTTGCCCTCACTTAAGTGTTGTCTCTGTGCCTGCAATATTTCAGAAGTCTTGGTACCACTTTGGCAGCTCACCTCGAAAACAACACTGGGGGACTTCAGAGAAACCAGAAAATGAAATTAAGTATAAAAAGAGAGAGATTAATTAAACATCTCTGAGGCAAATGCAGAGCAGTGCAAACTGAAAGTGCACAACAGGAGAGTTTGATAAAATTTTTAAATCCCTTTTTTTTTCCTTTTTAAAATAAAATTATTGCCCAAAAGAAAATTAGCGAGACTTGGTCTTTATATTCATTGCAAAGTGATGCTTGAAATGAGGGAATCCAAGAGAAATCACTTTTAAAACATGAAGAGAGAAGCAGATTTATTTTATCACAACTCAAACATCACCGAAGCGACGGCTGGGTGACGCGGATGAGCCAGAATGACAGAAATTGGTTTGAGGGGTGATTTTTGCAGCCCAAATCATTTGCTTTTGGATATTTTTTTGGGGGGGGGGGGTGTGAGATTAAAAGCCCTGGAGGTGCTCAAACACAACAGGACCTTTTTTGGGTGCCCCAGGCAGCGGGGACAGGGCAAATGTCACCATGGGCACGAGCTGAGCCAAAACCATTCCCGGGCCCATTCCTGGTGCCTGTCCAAGCTGCCAGAGGAGTTTATGTTAACATCTCCTGGCTGTCTCCAGCTGCATCTGCCAGCACAGCCCTTCTGGAGACCTTGCTGTGGTGGGGGACACGGCAGGGGGAAGGAAAAAAGCCATTGAAAAAAGAGCAAATAATAAATTTCCAGAAATTTCCAGAAAACTCCATCATCTTCACTCTCAAATCCAGGCTCCTCCAGCTTTGTCCATGCAAAACTTCCCCAAAACCCTTTGGGGGGGGGCAGCTTTTGAAGTGTTTTTAACACATAGGAAAAGAACACACAAGAGAAATTTGGCACAGAGTTTGGCCCAAGCAGCCAAGTTGGGCATGGAAAAAAAAAAAAACTCAACAATAAAAGGTCATTTCTCGCCAAGTTTTAGTAAGTATCCAATATCTACCTTTTTTCCCTGCTCTTTGCTGAGTTATTGGCCAACTTTATGGAAAAGTGAATCCACTGAAGTGGATTTATTATAATTGGGGGTTTTTCTCTTTTTTTTTTGAACCAAGCAACTTTTCTTGTGAGCAATAATTGAGTTATGGCAAAAGAGGAGCACAGACAGGGGGTTAAAGGATGCAGCATCCAAAAAAATCCTCTTTTCCACACCATTCTTTAAACTCAAGCGAGCTCCTGAGCTCCAGTGATCTAATCCTGCTGCTATTTATGATTTCTGAAATTATTTATTATAAAGTCTGTCACAAAGTGGAAAATTCCCGGTGCCGATCCCATTTTGAAGCGGGAATTTAGCGCCGGGCGCCGCGAGTCAGTTGGCATAACAAACCTGCCGGGGTGAGGAGGGGGATTTTCATGGAATGAGCCTTTCCATCCCACTGGATCACACAGGAGGCGTTTCACAAGTGGCTCCCAAGGCGTTTTTCCAGCTCTGTGGTTGGGTGGCAGCTCCTCTCCGGGATGGCTCCGCTCTGTCCCAGCCTGTTCCCACAGGCTCCTTCCTTGCCCCCAGGAATTCCAGGTGGATGGGCTGATTAGGAGCAAGCTCCTGGCTGACGTAGGTTGGGTTTTAAACATCCTGCTCTGCCTCATCCCTACCTTTATTTTATTTTTTTTCCTTTTTTTTTTTTTTTTTTTTTTTTTTTTTTGGAAAGGCAGAGTTTTAAAAATCAATTAAAAGGAAATACGGGAATTTTTTTCCACCTCTGACATCTTAAGTGGAAGTGTCCTCATCATCTTCTGAAGGCTGTGGGTTTTTTGTCTGGATCTTCCGGGATGTCTGACCTGGAAATGGGCAATTCCAGCTTGGATCAGCCCAAAATTCTGGGTGACTTGGAGCAGATCCTGCAGAGAAAGCTGCAGCCTCTGAAATACCCAAATAATTCTGGGATATTTTGGTGCAAGGACACAGATTCCGGATGCAAGATGACCCAAGCTTTGAAAACCCGACCACCTACATGAGACAGAAAAGGAGCTGGGAATGACAAAAAAAAAAAAAAAAGGGATAAAAACCAGATTTGAAGATGAAAAGCAAAAAGAAGGAACCACAAGCCTGGGACTGACAAGAAGTTTACGAGCTGCAGGTTTGGGCTGAGTTTAAACAAGAAGAGTTTCCTTTCTGCCTCTTGTCAATTAAAGAGGCAATTCCTTTGGAGCAGATATTCTGTTTTCCCATATTCTCTTGGAAAAGCCCTCCCAAATTGAATTTTTTTTCAACAAATGAAAATTTTCCCAGATGCTTTGACCTCTTCAAAATTTTCTTTTGTCATTCCACCAAATAAGAACCTAAATAAGAAGAACCTAAAAAAAGGATCCATTCCTATTTATGCTGCTGGAAGCAGCAGCAATGGAAAAAGCAAAATTTACTCTGTTTGGGGAAACCAACTTTTTATGGAACAGAAAATATTCCTGGCCAAAGGAATTGTGCAAAAGGTGCTTTCCCTCCAGGAATATTTCATGGCAGAGTCAGCTCCAAGCCTGTGGTGGTTGAAAGGATGGGATGGGATGGGATGGGATGGGATGGGATGGGATGGGATGGGATGGGATGGGATGGGATGGGATGGGATGGGATGGGATGGGATGGGATGGGATGGGATGGGATGGGATGGGATGGGATGGGATGGGATGGGATGGGATGGGATGGGATGGGATGGGATGGGATGGGATGGGATGGGATGGGATGGGATGGGATGGGATGGGATGGGATG
Organism: Taeniopygia guttata; assembly: GCF_048771995.1. Classification (NCBI taxonomy): domain Eukaryota; kingdom Metazoa; phylum Chordata; class Aves; order Passeriformes; family Estrildidae; genus Taeniopygia; species Taeniopygia guttata. The sequence goes on from NC_133043.1 coordinate 1,017,352, forward strand.
GGATGGGATGGGATGGGATGGGATGGGATGGGATGGGATGGGATGGAAGAGCCCAGCCAGCTGTCAGAACTGTTCCTTGTGAATCCACAGGCTGCCAGGAGTCTCCCTCCATGGAATTGGCTCCTCATGGAATCGGAACAGCTCCGGCTACCAAGAGTTCACAGCCCAACAAGCCCAACAAGCCTTGGCAGACCCAACCCTGTGCAAGGCGGGTGTGGCCATCCCTAATTCCAGCCCTTGAGAAGGACCGCCATGATCTCACATCTCAACCCATGGGAAGTCCATTCCACGCTGCTCCAATGGATTTGGGAGCTGGCACAGCTGGTTCCAAGCCCCAGGAAAATGAACATGGTGAGTAACACCCGAGTCATGCTGGATGAGGCGTGTGGGGACTTGAGCTGGGACAAATCCCTGGGTGATGCCACCGGAGCCTCAAGGAATTGTCTCTGGTGGTGCTGACGATGCTGCACTCCATGAGTTCATCTGGAGAAACACCTACAAGTGAGGCCATGGGAATATCATCTGAAAATCCAGTTATCCCTGTGGCTTCGTCATCCTCAGCTCCTAAAAAATATTCCCAGAGAGCTGCCATGGTCCCTCAGCACTCACCACTGAACAGGCTGCCAAGCTGGCCATAAAGCTGCCCCCCAAACCAGTATAAACCAGTATAAACCAGTTTATTGTGGCCTCTTACCTGGTTGTTCTATGCCATGTTCAGGTTTTAACTGATTTGCATCAGAGAGAGTGGTTTAAGTGAAGTTGCTAAAAACATTTTACGGCTGGAAAAGCATTTGATGGTTGGACTTGGTGATCTTGGAAGTCTTTTCCAACCTTGACAATTCCACAATTCACAGTGGTCCGAGAGCCCTGGAAGGATCTCCTGGAGAGAATCCAGCCACTCCCTCACCCCTTGGGCTGAGGGGACTCCAAGTCTCTCCCAGATGTGAGACCCTCCAAGATCTTGGGACATCTCACCTGGACACAAAATCTGGAGCTTCCCAGTTTTTCTGAGTCACTGTCACCATCCCAGGCCACATCAGAAGGGAATTTCTTCAGGGCTCTGTCACTCCTGTTTGGAAGGACTTGGTGGCAGCGGCATTTTTATGGACCCCAGGCCAGGTTAGACCTGGAGAAAGATCACCAACTTTAGAATTTATAAATTGGTTTGGGGAGTGAAGGTCTGCACACCCCCAGGAACTGGCAGCTGCTCCAAAGCCACTCCAAGTCTTTGTGCTCAGCCTTTGCCAGGGATAAATTAAAAAGGATGGACTCAGCTGGGGACAAAATGTAATTAAACATCGACATTCCAAAGGAATTACTGAGAGCTGGGTGACTAAATCCCATTGCTGATCTGGACTTAAACCTGGAGCAGGATACAACAGATTGAGAGATACACACACCTTTGCCAACAGGTTACACAATCCCACACTCCTACGGCTTCCAAGAACATCTCCAGCCCTGGCTGCTGCTCCCATGGGCTGATGGCATCACCAGGAGGTGCTCATTTGTTCCAGACGGTGAAAGTGGCACAGGCTGGAAGTTTCCCACGAGGAATGAGGCTGATCCGTGCGTCACCCGACAGTCCTCCCCCACACGTGGCGCTGCAGACGTGGCACTAAATTTAGGCCTTGCACATGAACCTGTGAGCAGGTGGCACAGCTTTCCCTAAAAACGAGCTGTTCCTCAGCAAGGATCACTTTCTCCCAGGTTTTCCTCCAGGACTGAGTCTTCCACATTCTTCACCTCAAAGAAGAGCTTGGGTTTGGTGTGAGGAAAGCAAAGTGAGAAGGGAAGTTCCCTTTTCCTTGCCCACCACAGGGATTTATGACCTTTCCTGGCAGGAATTCGATGCCAACGTGACTTTCTGAAAAAGAAGAGGGGGGGCAGAAGGAAAAAAGGATGGAAGGTGATGGTCAAGCCTCTCTCACCTTCTGGTGGGGATAAACCCAGTTTATCCCAAACCTGTGGACAAACAGCAGTGCTTTAACCATGGGATAATGTCCAGAAAGGCTGGCTGAGATCCTGAGAGCTACGTGAGAGCTGGCCAGGCCAAACAGAGCATTTTGTTGTTGTTTTTTAAAATATTCATTAAGAGATGGGTGAAGTTCCCCTCTCTACCTCAGGCCAAAGGGCTCTCCTGCAATTCCTAACATGGAAAAGATGGGAGGGGAAAAGAAACCTCAGAAAACAAAACTGATTTGGCCCTGCTGATTAAAGCCAGTTTGTGTTTCCTTGGGAAAATCTGGGTTTGCTCAGCTCTGGGCTCTTCCATCCACATGAGGTTTGGTTTAATGACTCTGGAGTTTATGAATCCATTCATTTTGCTCCTGAAGGTTTCCTAATAACAATACCTGGATTTTTGTATCTGGAAATGCACTGCAAACGGGCAGTTAAGGGTCAGCCCCTGCTGGAGATGGGGAAACTCCAGCGGGATCCGAGGAAGAGAATTCCTAAAAAACAATGCCGAAGTCAGGCCTTCAGCATGAGCTTCAAAAAGCTGGAGTGAGAGCCTGAAAAATCTCTCAGGGACAATTCAGGAAGGGGCAAATGGGAAGGGATTCATGGAGTGAAAGGGGAAGGTTTGACACGGGAATGATCAATGTGGGAACGATCAGTGTGGGAATGACCTGGGCAGCCTGGCATGGCTCACCTGTGGTCAAGGAGGTCACTGCCACCACGGGGCACCATCCAGGTGTTCCCAAGCCACTGCCCATGGAGGGACCACCTGAAAGGAGAGCCCGGGAGCCCTGGAGGTGCTGGCACCATCCAGGATGAGCTGCCCACAGGTAATGGATGAAAAAGTGGGCAAAGATCACAGCCAGAGCCTCCAGAGGCTCCATGGTGCTCCACTGCTGTGCTGCCCCCCAGGAACCTGCCCATGGATCATCCCAAGGAGCCACACGTGCATCCAATTCTCCAATGTCAGGCCTGGCTGCGCCGTTATCCGCATAAATCCCGGATTCCTGACAGCGGCCTTTTCATCCCAGAGCTGGGAGCGGAGACGAGCAGAGGGGGCTCTGGGCAGCAGGCACAGCTCCTCTCCCCAATAATCCCCCCACATTTCACCCCGCAGCTGGGCACATGTGGGCCCCATTCCCCCTGTCGGGATGGGGTGGCAGACAAAGCCCTCCTGCCATCTGAGGCAGCTGCTCCTGATTAAAGAAGGGAAATCCCTCTGGATGGAACTCAGGAAAGGCTGGGAAAGGCTCCCCACACCATCCCAAAATTCCCTGGAGGGGCTGGGTTCAGGCTCTGGGTGCTCATCCTTGCTCCTCTCCTGCCACTTTCTCACCTGGAGCTCTCTGGCCCAGGGAAATTCTTGCATCTACTTTAATAAATATTTAATATATTAAATCATTTCAGTGCTATTTGAAATAAACCCATGCATTTTGGGAGAGGAGATTTTAAGAGTTTGTAATCCAAAATACCTTTTTTCTGTGAAAAATCAGGAGGAATTTTTTTTTCTCTTCCTTTAAGAGAATGGAAGCTAAAGCCAGAAAATATGTGATTTAAAAAACAAAAGGGAGGGGTTAATAAAGCAAAAACTCTCCTTCTTTTCTTTTTTGGGTGGGAATTAAGAGGTGTTATTTGAAGCCTGGTCAAGTGGAGTAACAGAGAAAGTATCAACCAAACTGGGGGCATTTCCTCATATTTTTAATATAAAAATGTGAAATTCTAAAACAGACCCTAGAGAAGATTTTTATTCCTTCAGAATCTCCCTCCTATCTGCTGTCAGCATTGCTGCAGAGAGTGTCATCCCCTGGCAAGTGTTGGAATCCCATCCTTTGGGACCAAAATCAGTTGGAATTTTGAGGAGGGAAGGAAAAAAGTGGGAAGAGGATTCCCATCTGCTGAGAGCTGGACCAACAATTCCCCACCAAGACCTCCCAGTACTTCAGGTGGCTCTTGGATGCTGCTGAGTCCTGGGAGTTTCTCCTTCCTAAACAAACAAAGCCAATTAATTCAGGACCAGTTTTGCCCCACAATCACCTCCCAGCACCATCAGCAACATTCTGCCTCACACATTCCTCCATCTACGAGTTCACCTGGGAGGATGAGCCTGAATTTCCAGCTTTCCTCTTCCAGGGCATCCATCAGGTTTTCCATAGGTTTATTTTTGTGGTCCAAACTGCTTTGTGGCCCTTCCAGCTGCTGCCTGCCCTGCTCGTGGCTCTGGATTCATGCTGCCCTTGGGCAGGAGACTCTGCTCCACCTGGAGAAGCAAGAATCCTGCACCTAATCTCAGTTAATTCAATTAAAACCAGGCCCTGCTCTTGGAAGCTGCCAGCAGAGCTCATGAGAGGAGAAGAGCAAAGAAAAATGTAAAAGAGAAACACAAAAAAGGAAAGATATTCAGAGGGAAAGAGATGCTGAATGGCAAGAAGGGAGTTAATGAGAGCCAGAAACACCCGTTGGAGAAATGTTGATTTTATTTAGCATTAATTGCAGGAAAGAGCTTATAAAGTGTGGTAAAAAATTATTAAGTACCACTCTGCAATGCCAGCTTTGTGCCAGCCATCCCCATGAAACAGGTGTATTATTCCTAGTTCCCAAGGTATAAATAAATAATTGCTTTTCCACATCTTTTTTTTTTTTTATGATGGCATTTCATTATTTTTTACTGGCATATTGTTATGGCTCCAGTTCCAATTCCAGAGCGGATTTGGGTGGGAACACGTGTGCCTGTGCACGTAGGGATGTGTCCATGGGCTGGCACGTGGTGGCAGGGACAGCAGGGAGGTGGTTCAGGTGGCAGCTGTACCCACCTGGGCATTCCAGACACTTCTCCTGAGGGGGGGATTTTTGAGGGAATCCTTCTGCTTCATCTCTAAAAATAATGATTAAATAAATAATTCCTAAAACAAAAAAAAAAAACACCTATGACAAAATCAGGCCTTTAGCTTGAGCTTCAAAAATTAGGAGTGAGAGCCTGAAAAAACTCTCAGGGACAGCTCAGCAAGGGTTTGGGTTCGAAATGGGAAGGGTTTTGTGGAATGAAAGGGAAGGATCAACATGGGAATGATCAGAGTGGGAATGATCAGAGTGGGAATGGTCAGAGTGGGAATGGTCAGAGTGGGAATGGTCAATGTGGGAATGGTCAGAGTGGGAATGGTCAGAGTGGGAATGGTCAGAGTGGGAATGGTCAATGTGGGAATGATCAGAGTGGGAATGGTCAGAGTGGGAATGGTCAGAGTGGGAATGGTCAGAGTGGGAATGGTCAGAGTGGGAATGATCAATGTGGGAATGGTCAATGTGGGAATGATCAATGTGGGAATGGTCAATGTGGGAATGGTCAGAGTGGGAATGGTCAGAGTGGGAATGGTCAATGTGGGAATGATCAGAGTGGGAATGGTCAGAGTGGGAATGGTCAGAGTGGGAATGGTCAGAGTGGGAATGGTCAATGTGGGAATGATCAGAGTGGGAATGATCAATGTGGGAATGGTCAGAGTGGGAATGGTCAGAGTGGGAATGGTCAGAGTGGGAATGGTCAATGTGGGAATGATCAATGTGGGAATGATCAATGTGGGAAGGATCAGAGTGGGAATGATCAGAGTGGGACTGTCCAGGGGAGCCTGGTGTGGTTTACCTGTACTGAAGGAGTTATTTGGATGTCAGGGATGCAGAGCTGGAGTTTCTATGACTCCTCTTTGCACTCTTTGGGATAAGAAAAGGAAAACAAGCCCTGGATTCCACCCCAATTTTTATTTTCCCCTCATGATCTGCCCAGGATTGTTCCACCAAGGCTCCGACACAGAGTCCCAACCAAGGACAGATCCCATTTTTGCTGGGCAATGTTTAGATCAGCATTTTGGGGTTGCTTCACCCAGCCTCTCACCCCTCCCAGGGAGACTTGGCAGGGAGATAAGCCCTGGAAGCATTTTCCTCGCTCCAGACGGGGCCACCAAAGACGCCGAGGGAAGCAATGATTCCCTGGAAATGCCTCGGTCCAAGCTGTGACCTGGAACCGTGGGCTCTGCAAATACCCATAAATCTCCAGCTCACGTCCAAATCTCTGCAAGGTTCAGTGCAAACAGCAAAACTGCCGGGGAATCCAAGCTGAGCTCTACTCCAGCCCCACGCTGATTTATGGCCTCAGGTGGAAACTGTGGTGGAACACAGAGGGTCCAGCCCCAAACCCCAGGGTGGGTGGTGGCTCCAGCCCAGGGGTGGCTTTGTGGTGTCCTTTGAGCCAGGACACGGCTCAAAACCACCCCAGCAACCTCTGGTCACCTACCAAAATACTCTTACAGACAGCAGGACACACAATTATTTATTCTGACCTAAAAAAAGAGAGGGAAGAGGGAAAGTTTTGCTCCCAGAAATCCAATTTTTCTGCTCTCTGCTGGCAAAGCTCCCCCCAGCCAGAAGCAGGGATCATCATCCCTACAGAGCATTAACGAGGCCGTTCCCTCTCCTTTCCCTGATCCTCATTCCCTGTCTATACACCAGCTGGAAAAATGAATAACATGATAATAATTAGGGTAAGATCCCAGGTGACATGGCCAGGATGAATTCTGACCTGCCAAGGTGCCACTGCTGCACATCCCTGGCAACATGCAGATAACCATTCTCATCCAGGCCTGGAATTTTTGAGTTTCTTAATGAGTTTAGCTGGAAATTAATGGGTGAGGGAGGAGATTTCTGCATGGGGACTGTCCAACAAGGCAGCCACAAAGAGCTGCTGGGCTCTGCACTGACGTGGGCTCACAGCTGGAACATCTGCATCCCATCCCCTTGCCAAGCTCCTCTTTTTTCCAACACTTTCCACACCCCCTCCACGTGCACGTAAATCTCCAAAGGGAAACACAGCATCAGGAGCTGTGGCCAGAAAGGTGATCCCTGGCACCCCGTTACAGCAGCACCTGCGCCGCGCAGAGGCTTTTCCAGCCCAGATCCCCTCGTGGGCCAGGCTCCCCGGGGAGCTGCCAGCAGCCCTGAGCTAATAAACCACAAAGCAGACTGTTCACAACATCCTGGAGGGGTATGGATCATGAGGCACTGAGAAATGGGCACTTGGCTGGAGATTTTGGAGGATGGAGGAGGCAATACTGGGTGTGCAGCAGCTTTTCCAGCCCAGGTCCCTTCAAGGTCCAGGTTCCCAGGGGAGCTGCCAGCAGCCCTGAGCTAATAAACCACAAAGCAGACTGTTCACAACACCCTGGAGGGGTTTGGGTCACCGGGGATTGAGAAATGGGCACTTGGCTGGAGATTTTGGGGGACTGGAGAAGGTGATGCTGGTGTGCAGCAGCCCCGGTGGCTCCGAGCAGCCAGGGCTGGTGGGGAGGGCAGAGGCTGTGCCAGGACAGGGATTCCCAGAGGAGTTGGGGTGCCAGGGATGGGACAAACTGAATTTCTCCTTCCTGGTTGGAGCAGAATCACAAGGTCTCATTCCAGGTGTTTGTGCCATGGTTTTCTCCTTTATGCTGAAGGGGAGCAACCACTCAAAGCTCAGAAAACAAATAATAAAATCATTTCAGCTGGGAAAGACCTTCAAGACCTGGAGTCCAACAATTCCCCAGCACTGCCAAGACCACCATTAAACCACATCCCCAAGATGCCACATCTACACATCTAAATCCCTGCACAGCTGGGGACTCCTCCATGCCCAGGGCAGCTCTTCCAGTGCTTGAATCCTGCCCCTGGCACTAAAGCCAATATTCCAGCATTTTCCACAGATTCTGAGTGTATCACATGTAAGAAATAGACAGAGGAAGTCTAAAGCTGGAAAAGCTTTTCCTAATTTTCCCCCATCCCTGCTGGGTGCTGTCCCTGCCTTCAGGTGGAGATGCTCCAAAAAACATCTCCTATGCTGAACAGGTTTAACTCACAGCAGAAATAAGGAATTCATCACTTTATGTGAAAAAGAGTTCTTCAGGCAGACAGAACCTAGGGCAGCCTCCTCATTTGTCACGGATTTCTCATCCATGAGACAGTGAGGGTTACATGGACACAAAAAAGCTGCTTGTCCCCAGACCTTGTTAAAGCCTGACACGTCCATCCTAATCCAATCAAGCTTTGTCACAAAAATAATCCAAAGGTTTCATCCCCCACCCTCCCCACCAGAGCAAACCCAGAGAGAGTCCCAGCTCTCCTCAGAGGAAAAACCAACCCTTCACTGAAAGGGTTTCTGCAGGACCCACCTTGTAAAAGAAATGAGATTAGTAACGAGGTTTTTACCTCGGGTTTTTTGATTTTTTTGTAAATCCAAGGGAAAGCAGGAGTGTGACGAGGACCTGGGAGAGTGTGTGCCATGGAATATTCCTGCAGCACTCGGGGCTGTGGTTTATTTTACTGGTGGTGACTAGTTCAAGCCACATTTAGTCAATAAATATGAGATATGAGGTCACCCCGCCACGGAGCTGTTAGCCTGTCTACATCTCTCACAGCTGGGCAGTAACCTTTTAACTGGCGTCTGCCTCGGTGGGGAGTCTCCATAAAAACAGGGCCAGCATCCATTGCTCGTGGTGGGGGATCAAGGCCTGGGAGCACCTCGGAGCTGATGGCAGAGAGGCAGAGCTCAGGGCTTTGCTGGGTCCTTCCTCTCCCTCTTTTCCAGGGAGTCCGAGCTGCCCCATGGGCATGGAAAATGGAGCAGCAAATCCCATCTTTTCACAGGGAGTTTTCCTATTTTTCACACAGAAATGGGCCAAAAACCAAATTTTCTCCTGTTTCCGGCCTTGCAGAACAAACCAGAGTCAAACATCTCCAGGGGGTTAATTGTTCTTTTTTTCACTTACTTTAATTCAAATTTTGAAATTTCCAGGGGGTCTGAGCTGCCCTGTGTGCACGGGGAATGGAGCAGCACATCCCACATCCCATCATTTCACAGGGAGTTTTCCCGTTTTTCATACAAAAATGGGCCAAAATAACCAAATTTTCTCCTGTTTCCAGCCTTACAGAACAAACCTGAGCCAAACATCTCCAGGGGGTTATTTGTCCCTTACTTTAATTCAAATTAAACTTAAAATTAAAATTAAAATTAAAATTAAAATTAAAATTAAAATTAAAATTAAAATTAATCTTACTTTTAAAGATAACTCTCTTTTTTCCAAGCAGCTTTTCCTCACTGCCTCTGCTTTGGGATGAGGAAGATGCTTCCCTGGTTTCTGCCCAAGTCCTGTTAAGAGGGATCATCCCTGATTCCAACAGCAAACCTGCACCCCACTGCGTGATGCAATGACAGCAAATTTTCCATGGATGTCCCAAGGAAAACTGGGAACAAACAGTGCAGGATGGTCCAAAGACAACTGGGAATGCCTAGGGCATCCTCAGCTCTGCCCCAATTGGAAGGATCCAAGGGATCTCCAGGAGCTGTCCCTGTGCCCATCCTGGAGCCCATCCATCCCTGTCACAGTCCCTCCAAGGCCTCCAGAGCTGGTGGCCACCATCCCTGAGTGGTGGGAAGGGAGCTGGGCCCCGTCCAGGTGTGCAGGGACTGGCCAGGAATGGAATTGGGAGTGGATATGGTGGGAAGAGCCCAGGAAGAGGAACTCAAAGCAAAAGGGAGAGGCCGGGGTGGGGAACCAGCCATGGACCAGACTCTGCTGCTCCCCACCGGCTCTGCCCATCGTGCTCCTGTGCTGGGGCCTCAGCTGGCTCATCCTGCCCTGCAGGGAAGGTGCTCCACGGCCCCTTCAGGCCCTGCAGAGCCTCCAGGAGCAGAGCCAGGGAGGAGGAGCCCGGAGCTGCTGCCAGGGCTGGGGCAGTGCCCGGCTCCTGCCTCGGGCAGCCCCGAATGCCAGCCTGGCTCTCCCTCCCCGACGCCAGGGGATGAGGACAGCTCCTCCCAGCTCTGCCGGGGCCTCCAAAGCCAGAACCTCTCCTGGTGCCTCTCCTGGAGCCTCTCTCAGCTGCCCTTTCTGGGAATATAAATCCATGAGGTCATGGATGAGGCTGGCATATGTTGGCTGGCATTGGCCTCTGCCACCTCCATCCACCTCCATCTCACCTCCATCCCACCTCCATCCCACATCCATCCACCTCCATCCAGCTCCATCCCACCCCAATCCCACCTCCATCCAGTTCTGTCCCACCTCCATCCACCTCCATCCCAGCTCCACTGCAACTCCATCCACCTCCATCCCACCTCATTCCCAGCTCTATCCCATCTCCATCCACCTCCATCTCACCTCCATCCCACCTCCGTACCACCCCAATCCCACCTCCATCCCACCTCTGTACCACCCCAATCCCACCTCCATCCCACATCCATCCACCTCCATCCAGCTCCATCCCACACCAATCCCACCTCCATCCAGCTCCATCCCACCCCAATCCCACCTCCATCCACCTCCATCCCACCTCCACTGCAACTCCATCCACCTCCATCCCACCTCATTCCCAGCTCTATCCCATCTCCATCCACCTCCATCCCACCCCCATCCCACCTCCATCCACATCCATCCCACCTCCATCCCATCCCAATCCCACCCCAATCCCACCCCAATCCCATCTCCATCCCATCCCAATCCCACCCCAATCCCATCTCCATCCCACCCCAATCCCACCTCCCTGGCTCCCTCCATCCCCAGAACCCCCAGCTGAGGCCCAGGCCCCCTCAGATGGACACGTGCACATGGAACGATGGAATTGCAGCAGTGCCTGAGCAGAACAGGATGAAGAAGGAGATGAAATGTCCCCAGTTTGGAGCCCCCCATCCATCAGAGACACCAGCCACCCCTGCAGCAGCACCGGCCACCCCCCAAACCTTCCCCAGCACCCACCTGCACCCCCAGCCCCTCCAGGCACCAGGGGGTTGTGCCCCACGCTATTATCAGACCCCAAAACAAGGTGGCCACTTGTAATGCTGGGCCCAGGGACAAGAACAACACGAACCAGCCCGGCTCCCACCCACTGAGCACAGCGAGTGTGTCACCCTCCTCTGTGTCATGGCTTTAAAAATAGCTCTAAAAACTTCTCTTTTTTCTTTTTTTTTTCCCCTTTTCTTTTCCTATTTATTTATATTTTTGCAGGCCTGACTTGGCCAGGTGGAAAAAGTTTGCATCAGAGCCGGGGCTGAGGATGGTGACGGGCGTCTGCTGGTTTGACGTGAAACGGGAGGAAAAGGAGGAAAAAAAAGGCAACTCTGCAATTCCGTGTGCTTTGCCCAGAGGTGTGGCCACTGGCACGGCCCAGGCTGAGCCCAAACCACACAGACAGATCCTCAGGGAGCTGCTTCCAGTGGGAACACACAAACAGGGGCAGCGCAGCCAGGATTTTATGGGAGCGGAGGGATCAGGTGTTAATTGAACGCCTAAAAAAAGCAGAATTTGCTCCTCCTGAGGGCTTCCACTCCAGGCTGGTCACTTTGCCCAAAGCTGTGTGAGGAGCTGGCAGCTGTGGGTGATGTTTAGTCCCAATTTGGATCTACAGGTTGATCAGGGATTTGGGACCCACTCCAGCGGGATTGGTGGTGGGGACCAGCCCCACCAGCAGGAGGGGGGAGCTGCATCAGCCTCAACCAACCAAAGCCAACCCCGGGGTCCCTTTCTCATTCCCCACCTTTTCACCGGCTCCAATCCTTTTTTCCCTTCCCAAAAAACAAGCGTTGAGGTGGTGTTTAAATCCTGGATGTGCACAGCTCCATCCTGAAGCATCCCCAAAGAGGCAGCAGGAGCAAGGCTTGTTTGGAGAGCCAGGAGCAAACGAGGAAAGGCTCGGATCACCACGGGCACCTGGGGAATTTTGCCAGTCCAGGATCAGGAATCCACAGGCCAGGAAAAAACAGAAGCACAGGAGAGAGAAACAAACTATTCTGGGTAAAATAAAGGTTGAATCCCTCTATGTTCCCCTTGTCTGCCCCACCAGCCTTGCCAAAATGATGTTAAATTCACAATTTGGAAGGATAATTGCACTTTAACAGGTCCCTCTTTGCTGGAGGAGTTGGAGCAGTGGAGCCAGGTGTGTGCAGCTTGGGGAGGCTTCATTCCCATTCCCTTGAAATTCCTGGTGCCCTTCTGGAGGAAATTTTTCCTTCCTAAAGCACCATAGGGTAGCTTGAGTTTCTTGACTTTGTATTTAATTGTCTTTATAAACTTCTTCAGGATTAATCCCCTATTTTTTTTGCCTTTTCCTTTTGCACAGGTTCAGAGATTCCCAGAAAGTTTGGATTTTCTCCCTTTCTTCATCTCATTCCTCAGTCCTTTGGGCTTCTCCCTGTCATTCCCACCAACACTGATCTCCCAGGTACAAGAATATCCTTCCCTCTGCAGAAAACACTCTTGAAATTTATGGCTGAGACAATCCCAGCTCCAATTATCACATTCTGGGCCTGGGTTTTGAGGTTTTGGTTGGGTTTTTTCAGCAGGACAAAAGCAGAGCCACACAACAACCACCTAAAAGCATTTCAGTGCTGCTGGAGCGCTCTTGTCACCACGGGGGACGTGCCAAGCCACAGGAGATGTGACACAGCCACAGCTGCATTCCCATGGAAATTCATCCCTGGACCCCCCGGAGCTGTGGCTGGATCCCCACTCCACCAAACACTAAAATTCCCAAATTCAACACCACTTTGTGTTGACGACACAAAACATGAAGAGCTGGCCAGTTTTGCTCCTGCCATCCCTTCAGGCTAATTTAATCCTGCAGGAAAATGGCTTTGGAGTCTATTTTGGAGTCTTTTTCCAGGATGGGAAGAGGATAATAACAATGCAAAGGGAGGCCCTGAGCTTTAAATCTCACCCCTTCCTTTTTTTTCCCTTCTGGTTTCTCCCACAACAGCAGCCTGGGACACCAAATCCAAGTGCTTGGCTGCTGCAGGGCAGGAAAAACCAGCGGCATGGTGTCTCCAATTCCACGCTGTGGCTTTGGGGAGGTTCAGTGGCCGAGCTAATTTGGTGCCTTTTCCTGTTTTTCCATGGCAGGTAGAGCAGAGAGGGCATTGCTGGGAATTTGAGCTGCTCCTGGGCTGGAAGATTTGGGGTGCCACACCCAGCTCCAGCCTGGTTAATCCCAAACCCAAAGGAGCTTGGCTGCTGCTGGGTGTGACCTCAGAGGCTTTTTCCAGCCTTGAGGACTCCGTGATTCCGCTCTGAGGCATCGCAAATCCCACAGGAGGCACCCGAGGGATGGGGTTTGATCCGTGTGGGTTTCCATGAGCCCCTTCCAGGGCTAAGGGCACCTCTGGTGTCCCTCAGGAGCCTCCCAGTCTGCAGAGCTTCCACCCAATCCATGGGCATCCATTCCAGGATTGTCCCCAAGTGTGGGAACCCAGCACATCCCTCTGGCTGCCCTGGCTGTCCCCAGACCCTGGCAGGGGGCTCGGAGACCTTGGCACAAAGTCAAAAACACCTGTGGCTTCCATTTTATCCCGTGGAAAAAACTGTCAACTCTGTGTGAGGAATTACAAGCCACAAGGGTGTGAGTAGTGTGGTAGTTGAGTTTATACAGGGTGAAAAAGTAGAATTTTGGGTCTTTTTAGAATGGGGTTCAAGGGGACAAGATGGAGGGATTTGGGTGTGTCCTGACCTTCTTCTCCTTCTCCTTGCCCTCCATGCCTTGCTGTGCTGGTGACACTTTTCTGTTGGTTTAAGGCACAGACACACTGTCCAACAGAAATGATCGATATTGGCACATTATTGTAAACATGGCACAAGTTGTTTTTGGTATAAAATGTGAACACCACCCTGAGGGCAGATGGCTGAGCTGCTGGCCAGAGCTCAGCAGGTCAGAGAGAGAATGTTCTGGATAAGGGAAAGAAACAACCTTGAGAAGCCGACCCTGAACATTCAGACTCCTCTGACTGCACGGGAAATGAGGACTTCTCCACTCCTGGGGTCACCCCGACACCCGCACCCCGACACCCTGGGACAGCCTGGGATGGTCCCGCTGGAAGGGACCCACAGAGATCGTGAATGGCCCATCCAAGGATCAAATTCGTGGCGCTCTCAGCACCCTGAAACACAGCAAATCTCCTCAAAGCCTCTGCCAAACACAACAAAAAATCTAAATTAATCTAAATTAATCTAAATAAATATACATCGAAATAAATATAAATCGAAATCTAGATATAGATATAGAGATATAGATGATATAGCTATGGCTATAGCTATAGATATAGATATATAGATATAGCTATAGATATAGATGATATAGATATAGATATAGATATAGATATAGATATAGATATAGATATAGATATAGATATAGATATAGCTATAGCTATAGATATAGATATAGATATAGATATAGATATAGATATAGATATAGATATAGATATAGATATATTATATACGTATTAAAATATACATCTGAGTTTAAATATAGATATACATATAAATATGAACATACATATAAATAATACATATGAATATAAATGTATTTTCAAGTATATTTTAACATATAAATAGATTTTAAATCTAAATATATACATGTATGTTTAAATATATATTTAAATATATATCTATACATATTAAAATATACATCTAAGTTTAAATATATATACATATTAATATGAATACACATATAATACATGGAAATATAAATGTATTTTAAATAGAAACATATAAATATATTTTTATATAGATATATAAATATACCTATACATATTAAAGTGTACATCGAAGTATAAATATAGATAAACATGTAAATATGAATATACATAATTAATATGTATAAATGTAAGTGTAACCATAACTATAGCTATAAGTATAAATGTGAATATATATATAAATAAAAATAAATATAAACATATTTGTTCACACTGCATGTGTATACATACACACTACATACATGTACATTCATGTTAAAAATATATATAACACACACATCTGTTGGATGAATTCCAAGGGCAGGGATTCCCAGTGTTCCACAGCATTTTATATTTTTAGGAGACAATTAATTGTCAGCACCACTGAGTGAGCCAGAGCCGTGCCCAGCTCCTCAGCCTGGCACCAGAGACTCATTCCAGAGTCAGCACCAGCAATTTCCCAGCTGGCACCAAGCAGGGGCTGCTCCCAGCTGCTCCCAAAATTCCTAAATCAAGGAAACTCCACTTCTAAAGGAGCACCTTTGGGGCTGTTTGCCTAAAGGGGCCTCACTGCAATATCTGTCCCCGGAGCATCTGCGCAGATAAACACTTCCAGCAGCAGCCCTTCCCTCCCTCCAGGAGGAAAATTCCCAGCAGGGAGAGCCCCAGCCGGGCTGGAACATCTGCTGTCCCTAATGGGAGCAGCATTCCCCAGGACAGAGCTCAAAAATGCATTTCATCATCTGGGCAGGGATTTCTGCACCAGTTGGTCCCGTCCCAGCATCCCATCCACGCTCTGGTTCCGCGGCGCTGCGGCACAGAGTTCAAACAGGCCGGGATTAGGGTCTAATTGGATTTCTGGTCTCAATTAGGGCACGAGGGAAAGCAACTGCAAAGCTGACAGGGAAAGCTGCGGCCATCTGCAGCAGCACGTGGGGGATTTACAGAGCTCCCACCCCACAGCGTGCAGGAGGGATGGAAACCTCCCCTGGAGGAGAGCAGGGTTCACCTGATCCCTGTGAATCCATGGGTGTTTCACACCAGGATGGGTGGGATGTGACCAAACATTGCAGGATTCACCTGATCCCAAATCAGTCCATGGATATTTCACACCAGTATGGATGGGATGTGATCAAACATTGCAGGATTCACCTGATCCTGAGGGAATCCATGGGCATTTCACAGCAGGATGGATGGGATATGATCAAATATCCCCACAGCATCTCAGGGATGGGGACAGTACCTGAGGGGAGCAGGATTCACCTGATCCTGAGGGAATCCATGGATGTTTCACACCAGGATGGATGGGATGTGATCAAACATTGCAGGATTCACCTGATCCCAGTGAATCCATGGATATTTCAAATGAATGGGTATTTCAAATGGCTATTTCAAGTGGATATTTCAAATGGAAATTTCAGATGGATGGGATGTGATCAAACATTGCAGGATTCACCCAATCCCTGTGAATCCATGGATATTTCAAATGAGGATGGATGGGATGTGATCAAACACTGCAGGATTCACCTGATCCTGAGGGAATTCATGGATATTTCAAATGAGGATAGATGGGATGTGATCAAACATTGCAGGATTCACCCAATCCCAGTGAATCCATGGATGTTTCACACCAGGATGGATGGGATATAATCAAATATCCCCACAGCATCTCAGGAATTGGGAAGGTACCTGAGGGGAGCATGGTTCACCTGATCTCAGTGGATCCATGGATGTCTCACACCAGGATGGGTGGGATGTGATCAAACATTGCCTGACCTCCCCACAGCACCTCAGGGATGAGGACAGTGCCCGAGGGGAGGTGATCTCTGGCTCCTTTCTCCTCCCAGCCCCTGGATGCCCCGGGACTGAAGGAAGCAGCACGCCCACAGCTCGCTGGAGAAACCTCAGGAAGCTCCAGCGGGTTTCTCCTCAATCAGAGCTGCGGTCCCAACAAGCAGGAACGGCCTGGGGCACACAGGGCACCTCAGCTGCCACGTGAGGCTCATTCCTGCAGCCACAGGTTCCGTGACATCCCCACGTGGGCTCCAGAGCCAGCCCGAAATGAAGGAGTGAGGCTGCTGAGGGACACCAGCAGCTGCTGGGACCTTGCAGAGGAAAAGCCCAGGCAAGGGCAGCCCCCCAAAAATGCTCTGTTTGTTCTGCGCCGCTCAGCAGCACCCTCAGAGCCACCAGGCTGGGACTGAGGGGTGCCCCAGGCTCTGTGTGGCCCCAGCAGGGTCACCCCACCCCACCCAAGCCCAGCTCCTCTGTGACAGTCCCAACAACCAGCCACGGCCCCGAGGAGCTCCCAGCAATTCCCACCCTCAGCAGACACAGCTTTCCAGCACAATTTTTGCTGCCCACAAGTGTTTTTCCTTCAGCTGGTTCAAAACCAGGGGTGGAAAAGCAGCAGCTGGATGTGAGAGGGTGGGAGCAGCTCCTGCTCCGTCCAATTCCGAGGGTGACGCTGCCGTTCTCACCCACACACCTTGGGATTGTGCCTTGGCCCCTTCCCAGAGGGGCTTCCAAGCTGGTTTTTCCTTTCTGTTGAGCAATCTGGGGTTTGCTGGGTGTTCTCTCGGGTGATAGAGGAGGGGATGAGGGCACAGCACGTTTTTGGAAGGGCTGGAAGCAAGCCTTGGGTTTGGAATAGAACTGGGAAAGGAGCCCTCAGCAGTCACCAGCACTTTCTCCTATACCGAGGCAAAAAAATGAACTGAAATTTCACAGAGGTGGCACAAACAGAGTGGAAAGAACAAATGCTGAGGGGGAAAAAGCAGACCAAACCACAAGAGCTGCAGGCAAAGTGGTTCTAGAAAAAGGCTGGAGCTGAAGTGTGTGATTCAGAGTGTCAGAGGTTCAATACTATTGCCTCCAATTTAAATCACTCCTGAAAGAAGTGCAAAAAAAAGGTGATGAAAGGGGCCTAACGCTGTTCCCTGGTCGGAAAAACACAGCCCACTTGTGCCCTGTGGGGAAGTTTTGCATTTTGGCCAGACAGGGCCATTCTGGAGCCTGCGCTTGTTTTGCAAATTTGGAGTCACCAGTGAGCCACGGAGGGGAAACGCTCCCACCCCTGAGGAGGATGAGGAACAGCAGCTCCTGGAGGAAGGAGCACAGCTGGGGTCACACTCCGAGTGCCTCCCACTGGTGGCCACATCCCCGTGTTCACTAGCCAAGGCCTCCCATGGATGCTGTGGGTGGGAGGAAGCACCAGAACCCATCCAGTGCAGCGCACCCTGCCACGGGACACTTCCCACTGCTCCAGCCTGGCCTTGGGCACTGCCAGGGATCCAGGGGCAGCCCCAGCTGCTCTGGGCACCTGTGCCAGGGCCTCACACCCTCCTCATAAAACATTTCTTCCTCAAATCCCATCCAAAGCTAATCACAACCGCCCTCCTCTCCACACTCCTGATTTGGAGAGGTGCTCAAGGACACCCATGTGGGAATCCAGGGCTTCCCTGTGGCTGCCCCGGCAGGTCTGGGACCTTGGCAGGGGTCAGGAACCCCCCTGGACAGAGCCCCCAGAGACACTGGCTGTGATCTCTGTCCATGGAAAAGAGTTTTCAATCTTACAGGGTGAATTACCAGCTCTGAGTGTTTGATATAAGTAATAATTAAGTGTGGCACAGGTGCAAAAGTAAAATTTTAGGATTCTAGATAAGGGGTTTAGAGGGGACAAGATGGAGGAAATTGGGTGTGCCTTGTCCTTTTTCTCCTTCTTCATGCCCTCCATGTTTCACTGTGGTGTTGGCATTTTTCTGTTGGTTCAGGCTGGGGACACACTGTCCAACGTAGGTGACAGATATTGGCACGTTATTGTAAATCCAGCACAGGTAGTTTGTGGTATTTAATGTTTGTACCATCCCACTGAGGGCAGAGCCCCACACGCTGCCCTGCAGGACAGAGCTGCGGCAGGGCAGCAGAACATGTTAGAGATAAACAGAATAAACAACCTTGAAACAGCACAGACCAATTATGGCTTCTGCTTTGGCAGCGGGGCTGACAGACAGAGACTTTCTACAATCCCAGAATCACCAATACCTCAGATTCTGACACACCGGGAAGGCCCAGGCAGGGAATTCCCACTCCACCACATTGGATGGGGATGGTGGATCCCCACCATGGCTCTCACAGGGCCCCAATTTTGGGAAGGATGACGGGGCAGCAAAGCTGTGCCCAGCCCGGGGCGGGCAGGAGCTGAGGGAGCCTCACCCCAGAGGCAGCAGGGTTTGCCATTCCCACAGGGATCCCTAAACCCTGCACCTTTCCCAAGGCAATCCTCTGGGATTGAGGCAGTTTGCTCCCTGCAGGCCCAGCTGCTCTGCCGGACCCTGGAATGTCACAGCAGTGTCACCACGGGCCAGCAGGCTGACAGGGGTTTTTCCTCAGGATCCACACAGAATATTCCACACAGAATATTCCACACAGAATATTCCCATGGGAGATGATGGACAGGCAGCCCTCCAGGGCATCCTGGAGCTGGCATCGCTGGGATTCTCCCTGCAGGACATCCCACATCCAGCCCTGCCAGGACCACACAGAACCTCCAAAGAGGGTGGGAAAACCCAGAATCCGCAGACAAAAGGGCTTTCCACTCACATTTAAACAGAAAAGGGAGAAAAAAAAAAAGGGAAAAGGAAACAAATATCATTTTCCCTGCTTTATTTTTGCACTTTATATTTGGTGAACCAAGCTGGGTTTGAGAAGCTACCTGAGCTGGGATCACCCAGTCCCTGCGCTGAGCTTTGGGTTTTAAGCTCAGCATGAGGTTTTATTATCATCCAGCTCCTCTGCAAGCCAGGCCAGAGACCTTTCTGCTGCCACAGCCAAACAAAAACTTGTGGTTAAGCTTGCCAAAAACTCCTCCGTGGATGTTCCCTCTGTGTCTGGAAGGAGAGAAATGCACAATAAACACCCTGCGCTGACAGGGTGTGCATTTGGGGTGTCTGTGTGTGTGTTGGGCTTGTCCCCAAAGATAAGTTTAACAATTGGGTGATTTCTCCTGCTTTTTTGTCTTTTTCTTTAACTCCCCCCCTGCTTATGCAGTGAGTTCCTAATATCCTGATTGGAACCAGATTTGCATGAATTAGGAGTCGAAATTGGAGCAGCGACTGCTGTGCAGAGGATGTAAAGGGAATAAAATGAATGGGGTATTAACCTTCAACCACTGAATATTAATCAGTGTTTCACAAAAAAGAAAATACAGAGGCTGCCACACTAAATATTTTTAGCATTTATTGACGGGCTTGATTTCCTCTCTCTTTTAGACCTTTTGCTTCCAATCACGGACCATAAAAAAATCACAGCAAAGATGGGGAGGGCTCGAGAGGGGGAAGGGGTGAAGAAAAAACCCCAAGCTCATCCATTTTCTTGGATGCTGGAGGATATTTGTGAGTTATGCAACACCAAAACCCAGCTGACAAACAGAGTTCCTAATCCCACAAGTGCTCAGTTCAAAAGCTTGGTTCTCCAAGTCCCAAACCAAACAGAAATCGACCCCGGAGCCCACGAAGCCTTCGGAAATGAAGGCACCATAAAGAAATAAACTCCTTAAAAGCCTGACTTCCCCTGTGCTGAAAGGTAAAATGCACTTGAAAATCAGCCCAATAAAAGAATTGCCTCGTTCAGTGAATATTTCAATTCTCTTTTTGCTCTAGTTCATAAAAAAAAAAAAAAAAAAAAAAGTGAAAAATAAAATATAAATATGTAAATAAAATATAAAATAAAATATAAAATATAAATAAAATAAAATATCAATCTTATCCCTGGAATGGTGGCATCCCCATGGCACTGGAGGCACTTTGGGAACAGCAGCCAGAGGAGGCTGGTGCCCATCCCAGCTCCTGGCACACAGGGCAATGGTTAAACTGGGAATTTTACTGGGATTAACAGGCATGGCCATGGGTTTTTGGGATATTATGAGATGGGCAGTTGGGATGGGTGGTGGGAGTAGGAGTTTGGGTTAAATCCACTCCCAGCATCCACAGCTGGCAGGGAAACCACATCAAATTGCACTGACCCAATGCTGTCACCTCAGAGTTTTCTCCCAAACAAGGTCTAAAATACAAAAAAAAAAAAAAAAAAAAAAAAAAAAAAAAAAAAAAACCTCACACAAGTGGAAAACTCCAGAGACTCTTCTTTTGTCATTGCTCCCCTGCCAAAAATTTGGCACTGGGGGGAATTTAAAAATCAGATCTGGGCAGAGACACTCCCCAAGCTCCCAGACTCTGCTGCCCTTCTTGATGCACCTTTGCCAGCCAGAATCCATTTGTTTTCATTGCCTTCTTATCAAGTTACCTGGATTTGTGTCACTACTCAGAAAGGATTTGAGGGGGGGCAGAGAGAGAGAAAAGAGCGGTAGGTTTTCAGGAAATAGCAAGTTCTTTTTCACTGAGATAGAAATCATTTGGCAGCCCACAGTGAAATACTTCTGGGTTCCAGAAGAAAGCCAGGGGGGGAAAAGCAAGCAAGGAAAGGAAAGATGCTAATGAACTGCAGAGGAGAGAAAAATAAAGTTGAAAAGAAAAGGAAAACAAACAAATCGAAGTGAAACTGGAGGTTGGGCAGGCATCTGCATCCAGCTGATCCACGGGGAGCTGCAGGGTCTAAGTCACCAGATAAGGAGAGATCTCCTTTCCTGGGAATGCTCAAGGATAGGTGGCGTTAAAGGCCCGGGAATAGCAGCACTCCAACCACTTTGGCTAAAAGAATCCTCAGGTACCAGGTCAGCACAGATTTATGGACGTGCTCACCTCTGCCTTGGGGAGATGAGAGCTCAGCAGGTCTCTCTGATGGTGGGAACAGCAATAAACTCATGGAATCATGGAAGGAACCACAAGGCTCTTCTGCTTCCTCTTGAAATCCCAATGCCCCTGGTGAGCCGTGTCACATCCCCTCCTTCAGTGCCCCAAAATCTCCTGCCAGGACCCACTGGGTTTGCTGCAAGTCCTGAATTAAATCAAAGACAATCCAGTGAGGAACAGAGGGTGCTCCCAGTCCCACCCAGAACAGGGGGAATCCCAAAGTGTTTCCCAGAGAGGGCCAGGCCATCCCAGAGCCTCCACAGCCACCTCCCAGTGCTCCCAGTAAAGCCCCCTGGAGCAGCCCTGCACACCTTGACTGATGTGTCTTTTCCAGCTCTGTGCAGCAAAGCTGAGTTATTCCACATTCTCATGGATTTGGTGCTCACCTGGCTTCTTCCCTGGAGGAAAAAAATGGGATTTTTGTGCTTTTTCCTTTCTTTTCATGTTCTGGGACTGGAGGCTGCGTTCTAATGAGTCTGCAGGCACAGGCTGCAGTGGAAATGTGATCCCCTCCAACCTTTATCATCTGGTTCTTATCTTCCCAACTACTCCATCCCCTTAACTCTTGGAGCACAGGGAGACCTGGAAAAGCCCTCATGCTCCAAGGAGAGCCCCAGAGATGGGAAGGAGGTGATGCCTTGGGAAGGCTGAGCTGGAACAGAGGCTGGACAGAGCTCCAGAATAAAGCAGGGATTTATTCAAAGCATCTCCTCCATGGATCCACCTTGGGCAGCACCAGAGCCCAGCCAGGGCTGCACCCAAATGAACCAAAATGGCCCCAAAATGCACGAGCGCTCCCGGGGGCTCTCCCTGGGATCAGTTCTGCTCCATTGGCACCTTGGAGTTCATTGTCCCATTCCAGCTTCAGCCCAGGCAGTCCCATCCTGCTTGTTTTTCTCTCTCCAGCCCACGGTGTTTGTGCTCCTGGGCTGAGGTTTGGATCATTTGTCCTTGGTGCCCAGCTGGAGCAGGAATTGTTTTGTCTCTGCTCTGTGCAGAGAGCTCAGCATCCCCTCATGTGGAGCCCAGAGCCACACACTGAAGCAGCACAGAATGGGAAACACAGAAAAGCTGAACCTGAGGCATCAGAGGCAGAGGCAGCAGCCCCAGTCCAAGAGTTGGGTGGGAACAGGGGCAGAGCTCTTCCCTCCCACCCCATTCCTGCTGGCACATCATTGCTGGAAGTTGCTGGATGGGGTGACCTGGCTGAGTTGAAGATGTCCCTGCTCGTTGTAGGAGGGTTGGAATTTAGGAATTTAAAGTTATTTTCCAACCCGAACTGTTCCATGATTCTGGGATTCCACCCTGGCTGCTGTGTCCCCATGGTTGCACCACTGCAGCTACAATATCCCTAAATTAAACCAAGGCAGGTTTCAATTGTTAATTAGCAGGAAATTCTTCCCTGGGAGGCTGGGGAGGGCCTGGCACAGTTTTCCAGAGAAGCTCTGGCTACTCCATCCCTGCGGGTGTCCAAAGCCAGCTTGGGGCAACCTGAAGGTGTCCCTGTGGAACAGGATGAGCTGTAAGATCCCCTCCAACCCAACCCACTCCATAATTCCATGATTCCATGATTTATCCCTTCTCAGCACCTCCATGTCAGCCAGGCAGCAGCAGGACAGTGATCAGGTGACCTTCCCAAACCCAGGAGAGATCCAGGGACCTTCCCAAACCCAGGAGAGATCCAGGGACCTTCCCAAACCCAGGAGAGATCAGGTGACCTTTCCAAACATCAGGAGGGATCAGATGATCTTTCCAAATCCCAGGAGAGATCCAGGGATCTTTCCAAATTCCAGGAGGGATCAGGTGACTTTCCCAAACCCCAGAAGGGGTCAGATGACCTTCCCAAATCCCAAGGAGATCAGGTGGCCTTCCCAAACTCCTGGAGGGATCCAGAGACCTTCCAAACCCCAGAAAAACCTTCCTGCCCTGCTGATCTTACCCAGGGAGGGCACCCAGTCCTTCCAGTACACCAGAAGAGGATCAGATTTGAACCTCTGGGAAGACAACTTTTTTCAACCTTAAAAATATTTAATTTTTTTGTCATCTGGAGGGATCTATCAGGATCTTTTTCATCACTAAATTCCCAGAGTTTCATCAGGGATTACAGAGCTGATACAATCAAAATCATCCCCGAATATCCTTGCTGCACCCTTGAGACCAGAAAAGCACCAGCTGGGTTTTTTTATATATATATATATATATATATATATATAATTTTAGTTTCTATTTCTTCTTTTCTTTCTTTTCCCCCCTGTTAAACTGTCTGTGCTGCTTTTTAACCATTATCCCGAGCACATGGTTCAGCCTTCCCCAAAACCAAACCAAAACAAAAAATCCTGAGGTGTGAGAAGATTAAAGATTTTGAGATCTGGACATTTTCAAATCAAAACCACATGTTGGGAATAAATGGGGCTGGCAGGCAGCCACCACTTGGAAAAGCCAAGGAGCTCTGGCTCTAAGAGGATCCTCCGAAATCCTGGAGAGAACAAGAGCATCAGCACTTCCCTGCTGTGCTCAGGACCAGGACAACCCCAGGGATTTATCACATCTCCAAGTGCTGGGTCCCACCTACAGGAACATCACAACCATTATTGAACCATCCCTGGTGATTTCTCAGTGTTCCCACTGCCCATCCATCCCCAAAATTCCAGCAGGCTCAGGCTCCTCTGAGAAAAACTCAAAACCCAATTCTGTGTGGATCAAATCATGTCCCACCAAATCTGCAAGGAAACTGAAGGGGAAAAGCTACAAAAGCCCCTGAATCCAGGAAGCAAATCCATCCTGGGAAGGACAATGGGATGGCCAGAGCCCCTCTGCTGCTGTGGATGGAGAACAAGGGTGTCAGGAGAAGGAAGCTAAAGAGGAGAATTGCTGGATCCTGGCTTGGCCAGGGAGCAGCAGAGGGTCAGGAGATGGCTCCAAGCTCCTCTTCTCTCCCTTCCAGCTGCTTTCTGCCTGTGATATCGTCATCAAATCATCACCATCATCATCATCAAATCACCATCATCATCATCAAATCATCATCATCATCAAATCACCATCATCATCATCAAATCACCATCATCATCATCATCATCAAATCAAATCATCGTCATCATCATCATCAAATCACCATCATCATCAAATCACTATCATCATCATCATCATCATCAAATCGCCATCATCATCATCATTAAATCACCATCATCATTATCAAGTCATCCTCATCATCAAATTGCCATCATCATCATCATCAAATCATCATGGCTTGGTTTGGGTGAATGAGACCCCAAAGATCACCTCATTCCAAGGTGTCCATCCCAACTCGGAGTATCCCATCTCCCATTCCAGCCCAAAATTCACTGCCCAAACCCACCCCCAGCCCAGGATTTCAAACAAAAGTTCTTCACCAGCACCCTGAACTATCCCAAATTTTGCTGGAGTTAGAGCTGAGCAGCCCCTGGCACAGCTGGAATCCCACCCAGCAGGGGCCACGGGATGGAGCTGAAGGCTCAGGAGCATCCCAGCTATCCAAATTTCCTCCTCCATGGCAAGGTAGATGCATTTCCAAACAGCAGGAAAAGAGCCTGAGGGAATTTGTTCCCCATCACTCCATTTTCTTATCCCAGGAATTTTCCTGCTTATTACCAGGAGAACCACCCAGAGCAGGACTCTGGGCCTCATCGGTGAGGAGGAAAAAATGAACATGATTACGTGTCCATGATGGTCAACTTGCTCTACATGAAATCATGTTCTTGGTCCTACAGTCATTTATGGGGTCTTTAACTCTTCCCTTTTTCTAGGGGGGTTTCAGAAATCTCCTTTATTAGGGGAAAAAGATTGGAGTGCATTAGGCAGAGTGCCAGGAGCCATGGCAACCTCGGATTTTTCCATCTTCATTACAAGCTCAAGTAAAACCTTCATATAAAACCGAAATGAAAGGCTACATTATAAGTCCATTTTGAAATGTTTGCCTGGAAGTAAAACATTGGACTGCATCCTTTTTCTCCGCGCTGAACATTCTGGTTCTGCGCAGAGCACATTTTTCAAGTCAGATTTTTGTTTTCTTTCAGATTTTATTCCGTTTGCTCACACAGGGTGGGTCGTCTGGTGGTTAGAGAGAGGCATGGAGGCTACTGGGCTCCAGTCTCAGGCTGTTCCTGGTCGCTCAGGGAGTGTTCCTGATTTTAGCCAGGTGATTTGGGTAAATCCTGTCATCCCCAAACATCATTTTGGGGTTTTAGTTCCTTACCAATGTGACAGTGATGATAATTCCGTGTGTGGGGTTGCAGCAGGATGGGCATGGCAGCACTCATCAGAGCTGATGAAGAAGTCACTCCCCAGCAGAGCAGCTCTGCTCTTCCCACTGTGTTTTCTCCTGGATCTGGAAGCCAGAGGGCGAGGTTAAGGAGAGGTTAGAGAATGGCAGGAATTGTCTGTTTGCTTTGCAAAGCCGTGATTGGGAAACCCGAAATTCCCCTGTCTGCTGTAAACCCTGACACAGAGCTGCTCAGGAGACACTCAGCCATGCCTGCAGTGACACCTGGGTGGGTTCATTCCTGCTCTGGGTCACCTCAAGCTGCTCTGGCCTCAGCCAGTCCTGGGAGGAGGCGAATTCTGCAGCTGCCTCTCATTTCTGGGCACCTCCTCACCTGGGCCAGGAGGTCACGGCCACAGCACGGACTTCCTTCCCCTGTGGCACGGGGCTGAGCAGCTTCCTGGGGCTGCATCAGGAGAATTCTCCTCTCCAGCCCCTCTGGAGCACCAGGCACTGAGCTTTTCCTGGGAATCATGCCGGGCTGAGGGACTGAAGGAGAGGAGAACTGCTGGAAAATCTCTGTCCCAAGCTGCTCCTGTTCCAGATGGGGGTCATGAAAGGCCAGGGCTGGGTTGGGCCCCACGCAGTGCTGAGCCTGCAGAGAATCCTGGCTGTGCTCGAGGCAAGCTGGGATTCCAGAGCTTCCTCCTGGCTCTGGCCAAGCCCCAGATCCCGGGGACACCATTCCCACCTGCTCCTGCTTAAACACTCCCCTTCCCCCGTGGGGTTTAGCAGAGTACCCCCAGTCCACGCATGACAAGGGGTGCAGCTCCTGGGGGACAACTTCGACCCTCCTGGACCTCCTGGTGTGGCTCAGCGGGGCTGGAAGCAGCAGCTCCCCCTGAGGGGACAGCTTTGACCCTCCTGGTGTGGCTCAGCGGGGCTGGAAGCAGCAGCTCCCCCTGAGGGGACAGCTTTGACCCTCCTGGTGTGGCTCAGAGGGGCTGGAGCATCCTGCAGGAGCCTGTCACGCTCCATGAGCGGCACATTCACCCCTCTCGTGCCCTGGCACAGCCTTCAGCACTTTTCATCCCTCCTGATGATGCTGGCAAAGCTTTTCCCTGAGGCTGGAAGGAGCCCCTGCTCCTGCTGGGGCTGATTTCCCTCCTGCTCTGCTCTGCTCCAACCCAACCTGCCCTGTCCTGGCCCTGCACATCCCAGCGGTCACAAACAATGCAGGACCTTTTTCTTTTTTCTTTTTCCTTTTTTCTTTTTACATTTTCCTTTTTCTTTTCCCTTTTTCCTTTTTTATTTTCTCATTTTTCATTTTTCCTTTTTCCTGTTTTCTTTTTTCTTCTTTTTTCTTTTTACTTTTCTCTTTTTTCTTTTTTCATTTTTCCATTTTTCTTTTTTCTTTTTTCTTTTTCCTTTTTTCATTTTTCCTTTTTTCTTTTTTCTTTTTCATTTTTTCTTTTTCCTTTTTCCTTTTTCTTTTTTCTTTTTCCTTTTTTCTTTTTTCTTTTTTCTTTTTTCTTTTTTCTTTTTTCTTTTTTCTTTTTTCTTTTTTCTTTTTTCTTTTTTCTTTTTTCTTTTTTCTTTTTTCTTTTTTCTTTTTTCTTTTTTCCTTTCCTCTTTTTCTTTTTTCTCTTTTCTTTTTCCTTTTTTCTCCCTCCATCCTTCCTACTGCTCCCCACCATCAATTAGCAGGCAAAGACTTCCAAAAAAGCTCTTTCCTCCCTAACCTTCGGCAGCCTGGTGTGATAATGACTCCAAAAACTCGAACCGTTCCCTGCACGGGGTGCGCGGCCTTGGCGGGGCAGCGGGCGGTGAGGAAGGTGAGGAGGGTGAGGAAGGTGAGGAAGGTGAGGAAGGTGAGGAAGGTGAGGAAGGTGAGGAAGGTGACCTTCATCCCTCCCTCCTCTTCCTTTCCTCCCCCTGCAGCTCGGATGGGCTGGGGCTGCCTCCCTCCCAGCAGAGAGAGTTCTCTGCAGTCATTTTTGTCATCAAAGCTCAGGGGGTGCTCCTGGAGATAAAGAGCCCGGGCGAGGTGTGGAGAGGGCTTGAAAATAATGACCTGGATCCAAAGGGCTCTCTGGATTTCATTTATCATTTCTTCCTCCCTCCCTCAGCAACCAAACTCCAGGCGGCTGCAGCTTCCCCCCAAAAATACAATTTATTTTGCCAGCAGTTGTTGGGGTTTGGGGTCCTTCTGGGATGTTTTCCCTGGCACCTGCAGCTGCTTTCCCAGCCTGGAAGGTGCTTTGTGGGGTTTCAAACATTGTGGGGTTTTCAGGCTTTGTGGGGTTTCAAACATTGTGGGGTTTTCAGGCTTTGTGGGGTTTTCAGCATTGTGGGGTTTTTAATTATTGTGGGGTTTTCAGGCTTTCTGGGGTTTAAAACATTGTGGGGTTTTCAAACATTGTGGGGTTTTTACCACTGTGAGGTTTTCAGCATTGTGGTGTTTTCAGCATTGTGGGGTTTTCAGCATTGTGGGTTTTTTAGCATTGTGGGGTTTCAAACATTGTGGGGTTTTCAGCATTGTGGGGTTTTCAGGCATTGTGGGGTTTTCAGCATTGTGGGGTTTTCAAGCTTGTACAAAAGCATCCCTGCTCCCCGTGGCAGTGGGAAAGGATGGGAAGAACCCTGGGTATGTCCTGGGATAAGCACATCCCCCTCAGCATTTCCTCCCCCAGAGCCCCCCAAATGTGCCGAGTGTCCCTCCCAGGGCACCCCAGAAGCCCCTTCCTCCCCTCCCCGAGGTGACACTGCAGTGCTTTGCTGCCTCACATCCCTGTCCCCAAAAAGGGAATTTTCCAGCCCATTTTCCCTCCTTTTCAGCAGCAGCATGACTGAGGGAGGCTGGTTCTGCTCCTGCACGTGGGGAGATGCAGCAAACCCCCAAAACCAGCTGCTAAACCCCTGACTGGGATGTGCAACCCCCAAAATCCACCACATCATCCCCACCTGCTCCAGCTGCAGACATGGAGCACAAAATTCCTTCAGGGAACAAAAAAAAAGGGACGTTTTGGAGTTATTTCCACAGGCTGGAGATGTTTTGCTCCCCAGCACCACCTGGGCTGGGTCAGTGTCCCCTGATTGTCCCCAGAGCTCCTGGCCCCTCTCAGCTCTCCCCTGGGAGCAGCTCCTGCCCATTAACAACATAATGGAAACCATCCCACCCCAGAGAGAAAAACTGGAACCACTTTGAGGTGAGAAACCCATTAGTGACTTATAAACCCCTCCCATCCTCCACGGGAGCTTTTCATAGCCAGGAAAATAATAACTCCAACCCACGGGGAGAGGCAGCGAAGCCGGGGTCTCCAGGCCCCAAATATTCACTGCTCCCGCCGTTGTTCCAGCCATAAAAATGGATTTATTAAAAAAAATCCCGGGTTTGATTTCATTTGAATTAAAGGGGGATGGGCCCCCCCTGCTCCCCACTGAGCCTGGTTTAATATCTCTGAAGCTGTGAGGTCACAGCTGAGTGTGCAGGATGAGAGAGGAGAGGAGGGAAAAGCCCAGCTTTGTTGGCATCAGTGGGTCAGCAGCGATTTAAATTAACAAAAAACTGGGAATATGTGTGGGCAGAGCTGGCGTGAGCAGGTCCTGGCAGGGCAGGGGTCCTCATCCATGAAAATGAAGAGTTCTGGTGCCCTTCTGTGCATTCACATCAGTTTTGCCCAGTAGGGATAAGAAAAACAATCAAACTTTTGAACCACTACCATGGAATGAAGCACTTTTGGATTCTTTTTCTCCCTCATCATCTCTAGTTTGCAAAACAATCCCCAATTTTTGCTCTTCCAGCTTTCCCCCTTGGCACAGAGGGGCTGGGGGAGGCTCTCCCCTGCCCTCTGGAAGTGGGAGCTGGGCAGAGCTGTGCCCAGGACACTCCTGGTGGAGGTTGCCTGCCCTCCTTGGATTCCCAAAAAACACTAGCAATTGGGAAATTTCCACATTTTGCTTTCCCACTTTCTCTGATCCAGCCCCATCAGCCTCTCACCCCACTCCCAAACGCTCTTTGGAAGGATGGGATTCCTTTTCCTTGCAAAATTCCACATTTTCCTTCCCCACTTTCTCTGATCCAGCCCCACCAGCCTCTCACCCCACTCCCAAACCCCCTTTGGAAGGATGGGATTCTCTTTCCTGTAACCAAATGCATTAAAAAATCACAATTTTTAATCACAAATTAGTCATTAACAAACCCACGGAGAGACATGGATCTGCCTGAGACTGAAACAACAGCTCCTGCTCCGGAAAATCCATAAATCAGGACAAAAACCCCATCACTCTGATCTTTTAGGACCGTCACTTTTGTGCTGCCAAATCTCCTCTGTGGCCACTGGAAGAGAAGAGAGAATCAAGAGAGGAGGAGAGGACAGGGCTGCTGGTGCTCGGCCCCCTCCCTGGCCCAGAATCCAATAAAGATGATTAAATTACATGTCCTTTCCTCCCCTTGGAATCCCCGCTCTCCGCTGGAATACGGAGCTCAGGAAATGGGGCAAGACAACTTCCCTCGTGAAACCTTAGAAGGCCGAGCAGGGGGTGCTGCTCTAATGAAGAGCTGGCCCCGCTGAGCAGAACCTGCTGGAAATGCAGCAGGGAGAGGAACTGAGCTCCAGAGGCTGCCCCAGCCCTCCCCCTGCCCGGCCCATCCAAGCACGGGGACTTTTCCTGCTCTGCTCCCTCCTGGAGGGCCAGGGAGGCTCACAGAGAGCCCTGTGTGTGCTTGGGGTGGCCAGTTTCCAAAGGAAAAATACACCATGGATGGCAAAAACTCCTACTTTAAAAAAAAAAAAAAATTATTGGTGATTTTAATGGTTTTTTTCTCTCTTTTTTGGCCTGCTGTTTGCTAAGGAGGGGGGAAACCCAAGCACTGGGATGGTTGCACTTTTGGGATGGCTGCTCCAGACTGGTTTGGGGGAGAAATCTGGAGGTTTTGGTTACACTTCCCTGGAAAAAAGTTCCTGTCTTTCATGGAAAAACATTGAGAAAATGAATATTAGAACTTTAAAAAAATCCTTTTTTTTTTTAGCTATAACATTTTAGAAATAAATATTTAAGCCCAAAACCTGAGCTGATCTGATAATCCATGTCTCTTCTTGTGGAATTTCCTGTTCCAGTTCAGATTGCCCAGAATTCCCACTTTTTCCCGTTCAGATGAACCAGAATTCCCACTTTCCATGGGGATCTCCAGCCTAGCCCAGAGCTCCAGCCATCCCCTGGATGAACTGACCCTTGATGCTCCCCATGGATCCTCCCCAGCCTGAGCCGCTACAATCCCAATTTTGGGGATTCCCAGCAGTGCTGCCCATACTCCACCATCCCTTCCAGTCTGGATTTGTGCAGGAGCAGACTGGGGGCTCCGGGTGGGAAAAGCACCAGGGAGATCCTACGGAAAAGGCTCCCAAAGGTGATTTTTTGGGCAGGATGGCTCAAGGGTCAAGGTGAGAAAATGGTTTCAGGAGCATCAGCCAGGCGGAATATTCCAGACAAATCACCGAGATGTTTGCAAAGAGTTTTCAAACCCAGAAAGAGCCAAATTCCATCCCATTCCTGCTCCATGAGATAATTAATAGGAATACAACTCTGTGGTCATGCAAGAAATCTGGGGGCACTTTCTGTTCCAGTTTCAGCTCCCCTCTAATCACCTTCTCCCCTCAGGTAACGCAGTTTCTCACCCTGCCCTCGGTGTCACCTCGTTAAAGCCAAGCTGAAGCTGGTGTTATTTATTTATTCCACCTGATAAAAGCAGGATATTACTCCCTGTGATAGCACAGGGTCATTTTCAATGAAGCCTCTCTTGGCAAACTTTTAATACAATGAATAACGCCTGTATCAGATCCCAGATAAAAGCTGCCACATCCCAGCCCAGCTCAGGCCTTCAAGGGGTTGTAATTTCCTTCTGTTTGTGTTTTGAGGTTGTTTTTTTGGTTTGTTTTTTCCTTAATTGTTGCTCATAAAAATCAAGGCAGAAAATTAAATTAGTTCAGTGCAATTTAGCACAAGCTTTATTCAAAGGCAAGGCTGGGGGTGGTGGGGTTAAACCCCACTTGTGGTGTGAGTTAAACCCCAATTCTGGTGCAGGTAAACCCCACTTCAGGTGTGGGTTAAACCCCATTTGTGCTGCAGTTAAACCCCACTTCAGGTGTGGGTTAAATTCCACTTCAGGTGTGGATTAAACCTCATTTCTGGTGTGGGTTAAACCCCACTTCAAGTGTAGTTAAATCCCAGTTACTTCAGGTGTGGGTTAAATCCCACTACTGGTGTGGGTTAAATCCCATTTCTGGTGTGGGTTAAACCCCACTCCTGGTGTAGTTAAATCCCACTTCTGGTGTGGGTTAAACCCCACTTCAGGTGTGAGTTAAACCCCACTCCTGGTATGAGTTAAACCCAACTCCTGGTGTGGGTTAAACCCCACTTCAGGTGTGAGTTAAACCCCACTCTGGTGTGCCTAAACCCCACTCCTGGTATGAGTTAATCCCCACTTCAGGTATGAGTTAAACCCAACTCCTGGTGTGGGTTAAACCCCATTTCAGGTGTGAGTTAAACCCCACTCATGGTGTGAGTAAAAGCCCACTTCAGGTGTGAGTTAAACCCCACTCATGGTGTGAGTAAAACCCCACTTCAGGTGTGAGTTAAACCCCACTCATGGTGTGGGTTAAACCCCGCTTCTGTTGGGCTTTGAGCTTGGACTTGGGCGGGCAGCAGGGGTAAGTGGGGTGATTCTGTCCCATTCCCCTCTGCATGGAAGGGTGCAGGAGGAGCTGGGGGCAGCCCCCGTCCCCCAAACTGCTCCCAGAGCAGGAGCCTCCACCCTCTTCCAGCTGGGAACAGCCCAGGCAGTGCCAGTTTGAGCAATTCCAATTAAAATTAAAAAAAAAAAAAGGATGAACTGGGGAGAAAAAATATGGTGGTCCTACATGGGAGTGACCACTTTGACCCCTTTCAGACGAGTCTCACTGCATACCATGGCCAAAAATGAACCTTTCCTGCTTCCCAAGGCTGTTCCAGTGCCAGCAGAGCTCCTGGGGCAAATGGAGCCGTGTGGGCAGAGCCCAGTTCTGCAGGGCTGGAAGGGCCTCACTGACCCCAAATCTCTCCTCCCAGCATGAGCCAGTAGAGAATTGGCCACAAAATTCGAGGGCAGTGGGGTTGTTTTAAAATTAGAATGAGCTTTTCCATGAGTTTTTTTCTTCGGATTTCTTGGAGTGCCTGGGACAGGGAAGCAGCAGAAGTCCCGGGGAGGGGTGGCACTGAGGCAGGGAAGCCTCAGCGAGGTGTCAGAGCCACGCTAAGCCCAGTTTAAACTTTCCCCAGAGTTAAAGCCCAGTGTCAACACGTGCTGCTGGGCCAGCTCTGCCACCAGGCCAGGCAAACATCCAGGCCCAGGGAGAAATCAAAGCCCAGGCGAGGCTGAAATGTTTAACTCCCCAATTCCCAGCCCAGCAGGGCTTTCCCAGCAGATTCCCCACAGGCAGGTCTCTCCTCAGCCGTTTGTTTATCCAAGAAACCCCTGGGTGTGAATTAGGCCAGGATTTATTTATCCCTGGTGCGCAGGGTACACGCTGTCCCGGCCTGCAGCATCCACAGGGAATGTTCTGTTTGCCTTTCCTCCCGCCCCATCTCCCCACCAGCCACCCTGGACAGCCCAAAATTCCAAATAACGCCAGGGCAAAACCACGGGATGCTCCTGATCTCCCCAGGTGGGAAAGGAGAAGGCTCATCCCACTCCGCCCTCACCCTAACCAGGGATGATGTTCCCCGTGGGAAGGGGCACAGCAGGGAGGTCTCTACCTGCAGGAACTCTTTAAAAAACCCCAAAGCCACTTTTTTGAAGGCTTCACAAGCCCAGACAGCTCCTGCCAAGGACCACAGGGCCTTTTGGCTGCCAACCTCATGAGCCACAGCACATTTTCATTCCAGGAGAGTGGATTTTGCAGCTTTCCCTGCTCATCCCAGCTCCAGTGTCCCTGTGCCACCACCCACCCTTAACACCCCAACACGTTTCAGGCTGAGCTCAGCTAAGCTCAGGATTAGCCCTCCAAGTGCTGTAACTCATCAAGAAAAACCCACACCAATATTCTGAGAAAAATGTCTTTTTTTCCCAGGCTGAGCAAAAGAAAGGTTAAAAAACACCATCTGTCGTGGTGTTTTTTTCCCCTCCCTATTTCTCTGTCCTTTCCTTCGTTAAGGGGAAGTGGGGAGGGGGAGAATGTTCATTTGAAGCTCGCCCCACGTTTTATTAATTGATGGCAAATAATCCACAGATAAAGGGCACAATAAATGTTTTAATGAGAACATATGGTGGGGAAAATTGATAGGAGGGAGCCTTTGGAGAGTTCCTGGGGAGCAGAGTTACAAGAGGACAGGGAGAAGGCTTGGACAGGGAATTCTGAATATTCCTCAATGGCAGAATGAGGAAAAGGGTGGGGAAGGGGGGGGCTCTGCTGTCCCCAGGTGTCTGAAGGAATGCCCAAAAATCCAATGGCTCACAGCAGCTCCAGCCTCAAAATTCCCTGTCCCCTGGTGCCAGGGACTGGCTGCTCCTGCCCTGGGAGCATCCCGCTCCCAGCTGATCCCAGAGCAGGATTCCAGCAGGATTCCTCTCATTCTTCACACGGACTTTCACCCCCCAAACCAAACAGGGGGGTCAGGGTGCTGTTCCCACACTTCCCAGGGTCCCTTTTTATTGGTTTGCTGGCAAGGGATGTCAAGGACTTCCCAGCAGTGCCAAAGGTGGCCCTGTGGCCTCATGAGGTGACACTGGGACATTTTGCCAGTCCCTAAAGGGTCAGGAAATAAAGGTGAGGCACCAGCTTGGACAGCAAACAGAAAACAAGGCATTTGGGATGTCCCTCACTTCCAAATTCCAGAACAAAAATAAATCCCACCCAACCCACCCCACCTTGGCTCACACAAGAGGGCTCCCCAGATTTGGGGTCACAAGCACTGCTTTTGCTCTGATTATCCCCAAAATTCCAAACTGGCTTCCCAGCTGGGTTGGAGCTCCCTGCTCCCAAGCAGATCCCAAATTCCCTCCCCAAACCCCCCACGCCCATCAGGGGATTTTCTCTCTGTGACTTTCCAATTGAGAAAATACAAATTGCTGGGGGAAAAGCTAGGGAAGGGTCTCAGGGACTGGATTAGGGCATTTCCATCTCCCAGACCTGGAGATGTCCCCTTCGTGTGGGCAGAGCAGAGCCCCCAGCCAGGATCAGCCCCATTTGGGACAGTTTGTGTGTCCCCCATGCTCCAGGAGGTCTGTGATCACCAGGGAGAAGCTGGGAAGGTCAAAGCTGAGGGCGATTTCAGCCTTTCACATCCCCTCTCCAGAGGGGAGGGAGCTGAGCCCTGATTTCTCAGTTTCCCTCCAACGTTTGCACTGAAATTTTCACAGAGCTCGGCTGAGAAGTTTCTCGGGGCCCCTCCAGCCCTGCCAGCGGTGCCAGCCCTGTCCCTGTGCCACCCCACAGATTCTAGGAACTGCACCCCGCCAGGCAGGGGTGGCTGTGCATCCTCCCCACCTCGCCCTGTGCTTTTTGGGCTCTGTCCAGCCCTCGGCCTGGCCCGGCTGACGAATGCCAGGGAATATTTGTGTGTCCTGCCCCAAATGAATGGAGCTGCTGAGCTGAGTGCTGGAGCAAAACCCCGCAGGACAATCCCCCCCATTGATGGGGCTGCTGGAGAGGCTCCCACAGCAGAACCCTCCTGCCCTGAGCCGTCCCTCCCGTGGGATGGGCGCAGCCCCTGCTTGGGATCTTCTTGGGGGAAAGCTGCTTTTCCCTGGAAAAGTCATGGGCAGGCTCTGCTGCCAGCTCAAGGATGCTGAGTCTGCTTTGGGGCACCCAGCACAGAGCTTGGAGCCCGTGTTCCTCGGGGAAAAGGGGGTGCACAGCCCGAGAATTCCCTGCTCAGGCACGGGCACCGAGCTGGGTGCAGCTGAGGGATCCAAAGCCATGTTTGCGTCCTGTCCCTTGGCTTCCCAAACCCTCCTTGGGCCATGCTGAGCCAGGACCGGATCAGCTCCCAGTGCCACGCTGGATCTGGGAAGGAGAAACCTCCTAAAGGCAGCAGACTCAATAGGAGCAGCCATCAACAAGGGAGAAATACGAAAAAATCCTAAAAAACCCAGAGATGTCGATTTTCCAGCTGCTCTCTGGCTCTTTGCTGCCCATAACCACACTTTAAACATGATTTTATGATGCAAACAGGCAGAAAGCTCCTGCTGGGAGCTTGTGGGACCAACTTCCCACTTAGAGAGGGAGAGGCAGCCCGGGTGGACAGCAGGGCTTGGAGCTCCTCAGAGGCTGAGCCTGGCTTGGCTCTGGCTGCAAACCACAGCTCGGAGGCACTGCCGGTCCCATCTGCATGGGAAAGAGCAAACACAGCAATAGAAAGGGCTCTGGATGGCAGAAGACGATGCTGGAGAACTTTTCCCACTGGTTTGGCTTCTCCTGAGCCCTGGGAGCTGAGCTGGGCCACAGCCAAGGCTTGGCCAGAGCCACCAGCAAGCACTCGCCCCCCTCCAGCTGCTCCCACCCACGTTTGGGGGAACAAGGGAGAGGCTGTGCTCCTGCAGCTTTGGAAAATCAGTCATAAAATGCCAATTGCTTGGTCAGAGCTTCTGGTTTTTTTTAAAAAAGATGGAGTTTGAGTGACACAAACCCTTCTGTACAAGCTCATTCCCCACGGGACACTTTTGCTTTCTGTCAAGGATCCCAAAAAATCCAAGGTGGGCCAGGAATTGTGCTGGGTGCCCAACCTGAAAGGGGCCACTCACAAAAACAGTGCAGCTTCAGTTGTATTTTTACTTCTTTTCTTAAAGTTCTGCCATGATCTGTTGTTGTGGGAGCTTTCGAAATTATATGGGAAAATATTTCAACATTTTGGCCTTTTTTAAGCCTCTTTGGGGAAAAATGGAGCTCTTAAAGGAAGCCAGAGGATGGGCAGGGAGATAGAGGGAAGCCCATGGATGTGGTGACTGGGACAGCACATGGATGGATTGGATGGAGGAGATTTACCCAGAAAAGCTCCTGGGAGCAGCCCAAAAATGTGAAAAGCTCTTCCTCCATCCCTGATGATGGAGGGAGAGCTTCTCCTCCTTCAGCCACCTCTGGAAGTGTTGGAATCAAGTATTGATGATCCTGGGATTGTAGAAATCTCTGTCTGTCAGCCCCACTGCCAAAGCAGAAGCCATAATTGGTCTGTGCTGTTTCAAGGTTGTTTATTCTGTTTATCTCTAACATGTTCTGCTGCCCTGCCGCAGCTCTGTCCTGCAGGGCAGCGTGTGGGGCTCTGCCCTCAGTGGGATGGTACAAACATTAAATACCACAAACTACCTGTGCTGGATTTACAATAACGTGCCAATATCTGTCACCTACGTTGGACAGTGTGTCCCCAGCCTGAACCAACAGAAAAATGCCAACACCACAGTGAAACATGGAGGGCATGAAGAAGGAGAAAAAGGACAAGGCACACCCAATTTCCTCCATCTTGTCCCCTTTGGACCCCTCATCTAGAATCCTAAAATTTTACTTTTGCACCCGTGCCACACTTAATTATTACTCATATCAAACACTCAGAGCTGGTAATTCATCCTATAGGATTAAAAACTCTTTTCCATGGCCAGAGATCACAGCCAGTGTCTCTGGGGGCTCTGTCCAGGGGGGTTCCTGACCCCTGCCAGGGTCCCAGACCTGCCAGGGCAGCCAGAGGGAAGCCCTGGATTCCCACAGTGAAGGACATGGATGGGATGGGAGAAGGCTTTTCCCAGCACTCCTGAGCCAGATGTGCAGCAGCTGCTGCACAGCCCTGGCACAGCCTCGTGTCACACCCAGCTCCACCAGCGAGCCTGGCCAGGAGCTCTGACACTCCTGGAGCCTCATTCCTGCAGCCTGTGCTGATCTCCAAAGGGAGAGATCCGTGCATGGAAAACATGAAAACAGCACAAACAAAAATGGGCAGAGTTTGTCTCCGTGTGAGGCAAAATCGTCCTTCCATTTCCAAGTCTGGGTAGATTCAGCCACTCTCTTTGCTATTTACCTCACTGTGAAAATGACCTTGCCCACTACCAGGCCTCCCATTGCAGAGAGGGATATTTTCAGGGGTCTGAATGAATTAAGGGCCAGACACTGTCAGTCTTCCATACCCATAACAAACACATTTGGTTTATAATTGTTTATATTTCATTTAGTTATAATCTGTTCATCAGGAAATCAGGTCTTTCTCAAGAGAAAGAAGTGATGTTGGGTTTTTTCACATTTTTGCTGGAAATAATGCTGCATTTGTGGTGGTTCTGCTGATTAGCAGCACACCTTCTTGTGTCACCAGAATTTTTAGCAGAACGTGCCATCCATGGTCCTTAGAACTACCCATCTCTTTTAGATATTTCTGAAATTATAAACTGACTGCATATGAGGCAAGGTTTGTGCTTATAGCTAGAATGAGAAAAAATACATTTGGATTTGGCCTCAGGGAATTATCAGTGGTTTAGTGACACCCAAAGCTCCAAGATCAAGGTAGATGGAGTAGGGAGGGCTCAAAAATGAGATGTGAAACAGCTGAAACCTCCATCTATCCACCATTCCTTACCCATCCACCATTCCTTATCCATACACCATTCCTTACCCATCCACCATTCCTTATCCCTCCACCATTCCTTATCCC
Organism: Taeniopygia guttata; assembly: GCF_048771995.1. Taxonomy (NCBI): domain Eukaryota; kingdom Metazoa; phylum Chordata; class Aves; order Passeriformes; family Estrildidae; genus Taeniopygia; species Taeniopygia guttata. The sequence goes on from NC_133043.1 coordinate 1,055,528, forward strand.
TCCACCATTCCTTATCCATCTATCCACCTTTCCTTATCCCTCCACCATTCCTTATCCATCCATCCACCATTCCTTACCCATCCACCATTCCTTACCCATCCACCATTCCTTATCCATCCACCATTCCTTATCCATCCATCCACCATTCCTTATCCCTCCACCATTCCTTATCCTTCCACCATTCCTTATCCATCCACCATTCCTTATCCATCCATCCACCATTCCTTATCCATCCATCCACCATTCCTTACCCACCCACCATTCCTTATCCCTCCACCAGCCATTCCTTATCCCTCCACCATTCCTTACCCACCCACCATTCCTTATCCATCCACCATTCCTTATCCCTCCACCAGCCATTCCTTATCCATCCATCCACCATTCCTTATTCCTCATCCCATCCCTCCACAGCCATTCCTCATCCCTCCATCAGTCCTTCCTTATCCCTCACCACATCCCTCCACAGCCCTTCCTTATTCCCATTCCTTTTCCCATGTTCCCACTCAAAAGCCACCCCAGGGCACACCAAGGGCACGGTCCCTGGGCCCAGCTCTGTTTGCCCACCCCAAAAAACACCCAGGAATTCTGCTCCTGGGCTGAGACTTCCCCCTGTGTCCTGCAGAGCCACGGGACAGCAAAAACCTTCCCCCAGCCCGGAGCTGGTGCTTGTGCCAAGGGGATTAAACACCAGGATCTTGCAGGACAAACAAGGACACTTCTCCTGCTCCTTTGCAGCCCTCACGGCTCTCCCTCCCCTCGTTCGCTCAGACCCTCTGCAGGAGCACTCCTGGTTTAGCACCCAGGAGGGTTGGCACGGCTTCCCCCCTCCCTGGGTGCAGCAGGGTGAGGAGGGAGCAGGAGTTGCCCTCTGCTCCCGTGGGAATCCTCTCAGCCCCCTGCATCCCACAGCTCCTGTTTGCTTTGGTGACACCGCGCCAGGGGTGACTCAAAGTGACCTTTCCTGTTTTCCCAGTCAAGGCCTGGATCGGGAACAAGATGTGGGAAATGAATCCCCTGCATGGGCTGCTGGGGAGCTGCTGGATCAGGGAAAGGAGCTGCTGGATCAAGGGAAGGAGATGATGGATCAGGGAAACGAGATGCTGGGTGGGGGAAAAGGAGCCAGGTATCAGAGAAAGGATCTCCTGGATCAGGGAAAAGAGCTGCTGGATCAAGGAAAGGAGCCGCTGGGTGGGAAAAAGGAGCTGATGGATCAGGGAAAGGAGATATTGGATTAGGGAAAAGAGCTGCTGGATCAAGGGGAGGAACCACGGGATCAGGGAAAGGAGACATTGGATTAGGGAAAAGAGCTGCTGGATCAAGGGGAGGAACCACGGGATCAGGGAAAGAAGCTCCTGGGTGGGGGAAAAGGAGCCACTGGATGAGAGAAAGGAGCTGCTGGGTGGGAGAAAGGAGCTGCTGGATCAAGGGAAGGAGCTACTGGATCAGGGAAAGGAGCTGCTGGGTGGGAGAAAGGAGCAGTTGGATTGAGGAACTGGATCTGGTGGGAGCCTCATTGTCTCAGCAGAGTGAGGACCCCTCAAAGCCCTTCCCAGGGCTCTTCCTGCTGCCAAGGAGGTTCCTGGGGACACCCAGCAGTGCCAGCACCACCCCATCTTTCCAGCCCTTTCTTCTCCCTGCTGCTGCTGGCTGTCAGTGGAAGAAGTGCTGGAAGGAAGAGGCAATTTGGTCTTTTTCTGCTGTTTTTTGTGCTTGGCAGCAGCTGGGAGCTGGGCTGGGCAGGGGGATGCTCCTGTTGGTGTAGCCATGGCAGTGCAGGTGATGTGCTGAGTGGGGCTGGGCTGGGTGTGGGGAGGTGCTCGGCGGGCAGAGGGTGGCTCCTGGCTGGTGTGCATCTGCCCTGCTGTCAGAACTCAAAATGTCCCTCAGACATTTCTGGAGGTTCCAGGCCCAGGTCAGAAGCATTTGAGACCCTGGCAGGCAGCTGGGAACAGCTGTGATTTTGGGTTTGAGCCATGGAATGAGTTACCAACCTTGCAGGAAGAACAAGGAGTCACAAAAGTTTAGATATTAGAGTAGAGTAGAGGGAAGAATTTTTGAGTGCTGTACAGGGGGGTTTTTACTTTGTACGTGGGGTCAGAGGTTTTAAGATGGAGGGATTTGGGCCTGCCCTGTTCTCCCTCTTTCTCCTTCCTTCCCTCCATGTTCTTGGTGATGTTGGCACTCACAGATTGGTTTAGAGTAGAAAAGCACCATTTAATATAGGTAATGGGCATTGGGGACAAACTGTACCCATGTAACATGTAATGTACCATATAAAAGACAGCAGCAGCCCTGGGCAGAGGGGGAGAGAAGAAGCAGTCGGGAGTCAGAGAGGATGTCAGGGTGTGTGTGTGCCTCTGCCTGAGCTCTGAGCAAACCACAGCAGCCCAAGGAGAAAATCTTTTAGATAACTTGCAATAAACTGCCTTGAGACCGAACAACAGAGACTGCTGAGCCTTTCTTTGGAAGCTCGGGGTGAAGGAGAGACTTTTCCACCACACGAAGCCACCCCTGACCTAGAGGTGAGCTCTGGCTCCCTGGGACAACTGGAGGCCTCAAACACGTGGGAGGATTATTCAGGAGTGAAACAGAGCTGGGCTGGGCTGGGTGATGGCCAGCCTGAGCTCAGTCCCAGCGTGAAGGGACTCAGGCCTGGCTCTCCTGGGCTTCCTTTGCAGATTCCTGGGGGCAGCCGAAGGCTCTCAGGGTCACAGCCCTGGTTCATCCCCAGCACTGCCAGGGCTCAGCTGCCCTGCAGGACAGCGCAGATTCCCCCAGGAGAGCCCTGCCCCATGGTGGCAGGAGCTGTGGGACAGAGCTTCCTCAGCCCAACCCACCAGATCCCCTCAAACAGCCCCAAAAGAGACAAAATTTCCCTGGAGAGCCTTCCCAGGCAAAGATGTCTCTTCCCACACAAGGAAACTCCATGGTCACCCCATTGTCCTCCTGGTTTTTTCTTTCCCAAAAGCTGCCAGACTGTGACATTCACATTCTCTAGACAGAGAGACATAATTCTGTCTCTCAGGAAAAATGCAGAAAGAAGAGAAAACAATCTTATTTTATACTCCTTTGTTTTCTCCATGTAGAATTGACTATAAAGATTGTTTACATGAAGTAATTACTTAATTAGATTCTAGTGAAAGTTGTTTAAATTCAATAACCAATCGGATCCAGCTAGATCTCAACTCTCAACAAGCAGTCACGAGCTCGTTAGCAAGTTAAGAGTTAAGTAAGTAAAAAATATGTATGTAAATAAGATAGTCTCTCTTTAAATGGTATATTAATGTAATATAGTATAGTTTTAATAAAGCTATCCTTCAGCCTTCTGATCTGGAGCCAGACATCATCATTTCTTCCCTGGGTCGGGGTGGACTTTTTTACTACAGCCAGAGCAGTAGGACTGGATTGAATTCTCTTCGGGGGATTTCTGTTTTGTTTTCCCTGTCCCCAAACACTTCCCTCCTGCCCCAGTCACAGATTAGAAATGTGGGTGTTGCTGTGCAGCCTCGGGTCCCTGGGGAGAGCTCAGATTTGCCACATTTTGGGGGGTGTTGTTCAGGCTGGAACCTCTTGGAAGTGACTTGTCCTGGACACCAAAGCTGCACCATTTGATGCCAAAGGATAAAATATCTGATTCTGTTCACTCTCGGAGCCAATTGAGGACAAATGGCAGGGTGACAGATAAGGGAATAATTAAATAAAAGCCCACGAGGAGCTGCATGTGCAGTAGGAAACAGGATCCTGCTTTGCCTGGATCCTCAGGGCCTGTGGATTCTCTGGGTCTGCCATAGGGGGAGTGCACGTGGCTGCTCTTTTTCTCAGTAGGGTTTAACCAAATCTCCACAAATTACCAGAAAAATTGATCCCTTCAACATCCTCTGTGTCGAATTTGGCTGGAATTGGAGCAGGAGGAGGGGACACAGATCAGATCCAAAGCCATCCCCAAACCCTGCCTGGAATGAGATCAGGCACACAAAACTACACATCACTCATTTCTAAGGAAGAAATTCCCACCGGGATATTTTTCCTTTTACCCCTATCACTCATTTATTATAAAAAAATGGATAAAAATTGGTAAATTATGGTGGTGATCCCCTGTCTCCAGCATTCCCTACAGGGCCTTTTCCCTTTTCTCTGTATCCTGGATTTTTAGGGAAAAATGGACTCGAATAGGTAGAAAATGATCTCAGAAGCCTCAGAGATTTTTCAAAACCAGCCCAAAGTGTTCTCTGAAGAGCAAACATTTCCCTCTGCCAGGCCCCGGGGACAGTCCCATCCCAGGGCTGCCAGAGCCAGGAGCTGATCCCAAAATCCTCCTTTGTTTCTCAACTTCTGCCGGTTTTGGGTTTTTTTTTTTTTTCCTCCTTTTTCTCCTCTTTTTTCCCCTGTCAGGTAACAATACCTCCTTTCAGGCCCTGCCAAAGCCCCGCTCCGATAAGAGCTGGCAGCGGAGGGAGCCGCCATCAATATTTGGGTGAATTTTAACTCCCTGAGCGCAGCCCGGGGGGATCAGCGAGCACCTGGCCTGGTTAAAAGCACCTCTCCCAAACCTCCTCCTGCCCTAAACCCCCAAATTCCTGCTCAGTCTCTCTCCAGCAGCTGCAAAAACCACGTTTAAAGCCGGGACTAAACCTCCAGCCACGCTCCAATCCAGGTACGTTCTCCCAACTCTTCTTCTCTTTGAGCTCCGCTCAAACTCCCTTAATTCCAGATTTATTTTGGAGCAGTGCAACCCCAATTTCTCCAACGCACCTTTAGGAATTTGATGTTAAAAATTAAACTGGGGGATCTGCTTTGTCCCCTCCCCCTCCCACCTCCACGAGGGCTGCGGGGATGTCACCACGATTTTTGGGGGAATTTTTGGCTGTTTTCCTCCTGTTCTTCCCACTCCAAAATGGGTTTGGGTGTTGTGTAGGAGGCCAGGATTGTGATAAAAAGGGGTTGGAGCCTGACAGCAAGTGAAAATCCACGCCAAGGTACATATAAACCATTCAGAGCCTGAGTTATAATCTGGATTTTCCCTCCAGAAAATTCAGTTATATTCTGTCAGGCACTCGGAGACTTTCTGTGTTATTATTAAGACCTAGCAAATATTTCTCGGGGAAAAAAAAAAAAAAAAAAGGAAAAAAAACCTGAGAGCTGGAGGGTGTTATGCTCAGAATAAACTTTTCCCACTTAGCAGCAGGATGAGTTTTTTCACCAAAAAGAAAAAAAAAAAAATCTGATTTTTGCCAAGCTAAATGGCCAGAACATATTTCTAATCTGTCACAGGTAGGAGAGACAGAAACAGAAAATCTAGCACTCCCTGCCCTCCACATTTCTGGGGTTTTATCCTCTTCTCCCTTAATTTTAATTTTTAATGAGTGTTATTTTGTTTCTCACCATAAGCTGTCCCTGCTTTTTTGCCACTTCGGCGAAGGAAAATGGAATAAATGATGCTCCTCTGCAAGGTCTCATCATAAAATTAAAATAAATAAAATTCATTCAAGAGCTGTTCTGTTGATGAATTTTAATTTAGAGAGTGATTAAAGCAGCACCTCTCGGCTGCCCTGGTGGCTCCAGGGCCTTTCCTGCCCATTGGAGACTCCAGAAAATCAGCTAAAATTTCATTTCAGCCCCTCCTGAACGAGATCCAGGGTCCTCACCCCAACCCCTTTGGAAACTCCTTGAATTATCAAGGCAGGGTAAAAAAAATGGGAAGCTCTGTGAAGATCTCAGGGATGCAGCCCTAACACTCCGTGCCAGCAATGCCACCACCAAAACGGGCACCTCCAAATCCCTGGAAAGGCTTTTCCCATGGAAAAGGGATTGGTGCTGGGACAGAGCTCCCTCAGCATCCGTGGGGAGCAGGGAAATGAAATCCCACGCCTGGCACAGCTGGAAAGGCTCAGCTCCAATGCCAGGGTCACATCCCATCCCTGCGCCACGGAGGGACACGGCCACACCCACCAGCAGAGGCAAAAATCCCCCAAAAAAACCCCAAAATAATCCCCAAAAATAATAATAATAAAAAATCCCCCCAAAAATCCCCGAAATAATTCCCAAAAAATCCCCAAATTTGAGCGGAGCGAGCCCAGAGCGTGGCAGGTTCAGCACCCTCAGGGTGGCACCGGGGACAGGAGGGGACTCAGCCCCTGCCCACTCCACAGCCCCAGGGAAGAAATCAAACACAAAGCACCAGAAATTATCTAAACTCCGAGACACAGTTTAAAAGTGATGGTCTGTGTGAAATAAAGGATTTATAGAGAGCCTTGGCACGGGGCAGGGGCAGCCAGGCCCAGCTCTAGGCCTGCCTACGTGAGCCTGGCTTTAAATCTATGTATATACACCTCCAACAAATCCCTGTTTATTGCTCAGCAGAGCAAACTGCGGGGTTTTTTACATAAATAATCCCCGTGTAAATAAACTCCCCACCCTGAGCAAACTCCGAGGGATCCCGGCGCAGATTTCTCTATTTTTCAAATAAATCATCCTCCCCCCTCCCACCCCTCCGTGGAGCTGGCAGCTCCAATTTCCAAATCACTGCGGGGCCAGCAGCTGGAAACAACCCAAACAAACAATTTTTACAAGTTCCAGAAGTCCAAAACCCCTCCTTTCCTTGCCCAAACACCCCTTTTTTTTTATTTCTTTTATTTATTTTTTTTTTTTAATTCATTCGAATTTCTCGCTCGAATTTGAGGAGCGGGCAGAGGAAATGGGTGACCCAGGGACATCTGCAAGCCATTAGAGCCCAGACTTCAGGTAGCTCCCAGCAACACGTGCTGGCCACATTACACCCTCCAAGGATATTTCCACAACTTTCCTTCTCCAAATAAACACGGGGCTCTGCCTGCGTTAGGCAGGAGCTGCACAAACAGGTAGAGAGAATGGCAGTTTTATTCCCTTTGCCCAATTCTGGTGGATTTTTCTTGTAAAGCTGGTGCCTGGGCTCTGTAATTTGAACTATTGCTCGGAAAGCAGAGCAGGGCTGGTTGGAAATTCCAACCGTTTATTGCTCGGGATGGGATTGGGAATCGGGCACGGAATTCAGCCCCACGCTGCTGGCTGGGGGATGAAGCAGAGGGGTAAAAAATAGAGGGGCAAAAAATAGAGGGATGAAAAATAGAGGGATGAAAACAGAGGGATGAAAACAGAGAGATGAAAAATAGGGGGGGGAAAAAGTACAGAGATAAAAAATAGAGGGATGAAAAATAGAGGGATGAAAACAGAGGGATGAAAACAGAGGGATGAAAAACAGAGGGGGAAAAAGTAGAGGGATAAAAAATAGAGGGATGAAAAATAGAGGGATGAAAAATAGAGGGATGAAAAAGTGAGAGAAAAAAATAGAGGGATAAAAACCAGAAGGATAAAATACAGAGGGATGAAAAATAGAGCGATAAAAATCAAAGGGATAAAAACAGAGGAATAAAAAACAGAGGGATGAAAAATAGAGGAATGAAAACTAGAGGGATGAAAAATTGCGAGATAAAAAATAGAGAGATAAAAAACAGAGGGATGAAAACAGAGGGCTAAAAACCAGAGGGATGAAAACAGAGGGATGAAAAATAGAGAGATGAAAAATAGAGGGAAGAAAAATTCAGGGATGAAAAATTCAGGGAATGAAAACAGAGGGATAAAAACAGAGGGATGAAAAATAGAGGAATGAAAAATAGAGGAATGAAAAATACAGGGATGAAAAACAGAGGGATAAAATATAGAGGGATGAACAACTGAGAGATAAAAAATAGAGGGATAAAAATTGAGGAATGAAAAATGGAGGGATGAAAAATAGAGGGATAAAAATAGAGGGATGAAAAACTGAGAGATAAAAAATAGAGGGATGAAAAATACAGGAATGAAAAATTCAGGGATGAAAAACAGAGGAATAAAAGATAGAGGAATAAAAAAGAAAGGGATCAAAAATCAGAACCCATCAGGAGTTTAGAGTTGAGGTGGGATCTTTTTCTTTTTTTAATTTTTAAGCAGGTTTTGTAGCTTGTCAAGAACTTTCAATTCTCTTGAACCTCGCTAAGAGATTCCCGGTGACCACTCAGTGCCATGGATGGGGTATCCCTGATTTCTGAGCAAAAATGGATAAAAAGAGGCAGGAAATGATGGTGCCACCAGCATTCCCTGCAGGACAATTTCCCTTTTCTCTGTATCCCTTTTTTTTTTTTTTTAATCATAAAAGTAGGGAAATTGTGGTGGTGATCCTGTGCCACCAGCATTCCCTGCAGGGAATTATTCCTTTTCTCCATTTCTAAGGAATAAATTCCCACCAGGATATTTTTCTTTTTATCCCTATCACTCATTTATAAGAAAAATAATGGGTAAAAATCGGTAAATTATGATGGTGATCCTTTATCTCCAGCATTCCCTGCAGGGCATTTTCCCTTTTCTCTGTATCCCTGATTTTTAAGGAAAAAAATGGATTCAAATAGGGAGAAAATAATGGTGATCCCTGACCAGCAGCATTCCCTGCAGGGAATTATTCCTTTTTTAGGAAGCTCTGATTGTTAGCAATGAAAATTCCCTCTTTGTCCTCATTCCTGGAGTTTCCTCGTGGCTTGGATTGGTTTTTCCAGAATTTCAAGCTGTATTTTGGGTGGGGAAAAAAAAAAAAAAGAATAAATTCATAATAATTCTGATTTTTTTCCTCTAAGAGAAAGCTCTTTGGGAAGGGAAGGAACACTTTGGGGAGGAGATTTCCATGAGAGGGATAAATTTTCCATGTAGGCAAAGTTTGCAAGAGTTTGGAGCCAAAAATCCTGGAGCAAAGAAATAAATAATGAAAGAATGAAAGAAATAATGAAACAGTCAAATAAATCAATAAATAAATATTTTTCCCCCTTCCCTAAATCTCCAGATTAATCCCTTTAATCTCCAGGAATAAAATCAAAAGAAATCCCAGGAGCATTTGTGACGTCCAAGGCTGTGCCCGGAGGTTTCCAGCTGTGGGAGAAGGAGCAGAAAAAAGGGAATTATTTCTGTTTTCCAAGGTAGAGCCAGGGAATGCTCCGAGCTCCCGACTCCCAGGTGGGAATGGGAAATTCCGGATTTTCCACCCCAAACTGGGGAACTGCCCATCAGCACCAGGATTTCTGTCAGCAAAGCTAAAAATCCCAATTTTTCCTCTATTTTTCCTTGGATTCTCCTCTTTTTTTAGTGCTTCCCAATCTTTTTTTCCAGGGGCAAACAGCTTTTCCCTGCTCCCAGTTCCTTCCCTGCTGCCTCCAGTCTCACCCTAATCCCAATTCCTCCCCAGCTTTGCCTTTTTGGGATGATTTTTGAAGTGGGAAATGAATCCCACTATTCCAGCTCGGAAATAATCACGATCATTTCACCCCAGGACTGGGATTATTCACCCAAAATTCCAGAATTTCCTTCACTTTATTCCCCAGAGCGAGTCCCTCCCGATGGTGTTTTTAGGCATAAATTAAAAATGAATTTTGCAGTCTTCAGGCTGCTGTTATTTTATATATTCATAAAGAGGGGGGAAATTCCTGTTTTTTCAGGCTTTGCCAGGATTTGCCAAGCTTCAATCACACCCTGCTGTCTGCAGCTCAAGGTGCAGCAGGGCTGATTATTATTCTGGGAGGCCAGAGAAACAGAACTTAAAAAATTCATAACATCCCAAGGAATTCTCAGCTGAATTTAAAAATTCATAAAATCCCAAGGAATTCTCAGCTAAATTTACGAAGTGAATAAAATCCCAAGGAATTCGCAGCTGAATTTAAAAAGTCATAAAATCCCAAGGAATTCTCAGCTGAATTTACAAAATTAATAAAATCCCAAGGAATTCTCAGCTGAATTTACAAAATTAATAAAATTCCAAGGAATTCTCATCTGAATTTACAAAATTCATAAAATCCCAAAGAATTCTCAGCTGAATTTAAAAAGTCATAAAATCCCAAAGAATTCTCAGCTGAATTTACAAAATTAATAAAATCCCAAGGAATTCTCAGCTAAATTTATGAAGTGAATAAAATTTCAAGGAATTATCAGCTGAATTTAAAAAGTCATAAAATCCCAAAGAATTCTCAGCTGAATTTACAAAATTAATAAAATCCCAAGGAATTCTCAGCTAAATTTATGAAGTGAATAAAATTTCAAGTAATTCTGAGCTGAATTTACAAAATTAAACTGATCTCAAAGAATTCTTAGTTGAATTTGCAAAATGAATCCAATCCCAAGGAATTCTCAGTTGAATTTAGAAGATTTAGCTGATCCAAATGAATTCTGAGCTGAAATAACAAATGTAAAGGCAATTCTTTAAGGAATTAATTTCCAATTAAAGGCCCCAAGGCCGCCCCCCCTCAGCTCCTGCCCTGATCTCCTGTTTTATTCCGCTGGATCAGCTGGAATAGGAAATGGGATCGAGGAACTCCACACCAACCCCATGTCCTGGGATCCCACCAAAACCCAGAGCACAAATTCCAGCCCTGCCCCGGGAATATTTGGGATTGAGGGAAATCCGTGGCATTTTACACCTGCAATGGCACCATGTGGGATCCCTGGGAAAAGGGGAAAATCAAGGAAAAGCTGAAATTCCTGGGAAAACCAAGGACAGGCTGAGCCTTCCCTGCTCACAGTAAAGAGGGAAAAGCCAAAATGTGGGAATATTTCTGTGGGATGCAGCCCCACTCTCAGATTTAATAAAATGTCACTGATAAGGTGGGGGATTTTTAATTTTTATATTAATTAAGCTGCAATTAACAGAGCTGAACCAGCCCTGCATCTGAAAACACCGGAGCAAACATTCCTGGATAGATCCAAAGGCACAGTCACACCTGGAATTTCACTTTTTGGGTCATGGATCAATAATTGATCCAGTTTTGATATGAAAAGTCAGAGTTCACTGCAGGAATTGCTCCACAGCCCGAAGCCTCCCGGTTTTCCCTCACTGCACAGCAGGAGCAGGGAACGTTTCCCGGGATCTGCAGCTTCTCCTTGGATTTCTGCCCCACTGCGGGGTGGTGGCAGGGCTGGCCTGGGTGAGCCCAGAGGGGACACGGTGACATCACAGCACCCCTGGGGAAACATTCCCAACCCCAAATCCTGGGGGTCAGAGAGAGCCTGAACCTTCCCAACAGCAACCCCAAATCCTGAACCTTCCCGAGACCAACCCCAAATCCTGAACCTTCCCAACACCAACCCCAAATCCTGGGGGTCAGAGAGAGCCTGAACCTTCCCAACACCAACCCCAAATCTTGAACCTTCCCAACAGCAACCCCAAATCCTGAACCTTCCCAACAGCAACCCCAAATCCCTGGAATCAGAGCAGAGCCTGAACCTTCCCAACACCAACCTCAAATCCTGAACCTTCCCAACACCAATCCCAAATCCCAGGGCTCAGAGCAGAGCCTGAACGTCCCCAGCATCAAAGGGGCTCCCCAAAAATCCACAAAACAATTTCTGAAGCACAGCTCATCTGAAGCACGACCATATTTTAAATATGGACAGAAAAACCTCCCCAAATCCAACCCCCGGGTCTGTTCCCTCCGCTCCCAAAATTCCCGTCCCCTCCACTCCCTGCACTAACACTTGGAAAGGTTATTCCCTAAAAAACAGGGATTTGATTTAGCACAAGGAGCAGGAAAAACCCATCAAACGGGAGCTTTAATCCTCACTAAAAACCTGCCCTGCTCCCTGAGCTGGATAAAACAATGTTAATTCCAGAAAAAAAGGGAAAGGAAAACTTCCATCCTGACGGGAAAGCAGCAGCAGCAGCAGCTCTCAGAGGCAGCTTCCACCCGGCTGTGATTAATCAGCTTGTCCACCTTGTCCAAATAGTCCATCGAGCAATAATTAAAAATAATAAGCCAGAAATTATCAAATCACACACAATAACTGCAGAGCTCCTTCCCCTTTCGCTTTTGTTTATTGTTCAAACTTGTCAAGCCCCTCGCCTCGCTCCGAGCAGCCGAGCAGGGAAGGCAGAGCCCCTTCCAGCAGATGGATTTGCAGGATGAAAAATGTCCTAATTATGACCCTTTCCACTCAATCCATGACCCTCCCGAATTGTCCCGCTGTTGTTTCTGCCAATCAGCAGCAGGGCCAGGGGACAATCTGTTGTCACCAGGTTTTGCTCCTCTCCAGGTACATTTTGTGCAGATTTTGTTCTGAGATCAGAACAATCTCCTGCCTGCGTTTGCTTGGATATTCTGCAGCAAAATATATTTATTAAATGAGATTTGGGGAGCTAAACTCCAGCATGCACCACCCTAGGGCTGAGATTATCAGGGAAAAGAATCCAAATTATCACCTGTAATATTTGCTGAAAGTTTACCTTTTTCGCCGCAAACAACAACGCAAAATTCAGCGGCCCTCTCCTGGAATATTGGATATTTAGCAAAGGAAAGAAATACAACTCTGGGAAAAGCGTCCTCGGTGTTTCAGGAATAAAAAAGCCCCAAATTCCCCTGGAGAAAAGCCCCGCTGTGCTCGCATTGCCCCTCTTCCTGCAGACAAAGGCTCTGGAGCAGAGCACAGCCACTTACCTTTAAACTCACCCAGAGCAAAACTACTTCCCAAAAAAGTTTGCAAGTGCAAAAAAAAAAAAAAAAAAAAGTAAAAACCAACCCAAAAACATCACCAGAACCTCAGGGAAAACTAAAACAACCAAGGAGAAGGTTTTGAGTGCGTTTATTCCCAGCTCCTTCCCCGCTGCCTTGTCCTTTTCTTTACATTTTATATATACTTTTTTTTTAATTCTTTTTCTTTTTTTTTTTTTTTTTTTTTTCACATGTCCTTTCCAATACCTTGAAACCCCCGTGGTCAGGGTGACGATGACAATCGCGACAGGGCACGGAGGCGGCCGCTGCCCCGAGGATTGTCCGGCCGCACAAAGGCTGCAAATGAAAGCAGCAAATGAAAGCGGCTCCCAGAAAGCCCCAACTTTAACGCTCGAATTGCAGCGAAAAATTCTGGGCTCGGCCTTTGGGAAAGGAGCGGAGCTCGGAGGTTTCTGCCCCCGAAAGGCGCTGAGGGGACAAGGAGGGAGGTGGGAAGGGGTGCAGCGTTTTGGGCAGCTCCCACCAAATCCATTCTCCTGGAAGCTGAAAATCCGGGATCTTTCTTGCCCACCGGGATGGGGATTGCAGTGCCAGCCCCGGGGTCGCTCGGAGCCGCTCCGGGGAGCCGCTCCGGCTACAAACGCGACTCCGGTAAAGGCCGGGATGTTTCTGTGAAGGGAAAGAGCCGCAGTTACCCACAAATAACCCCGGGCAGCTCCCGGCCCTGCGTTCAGACACTGAGCAGCTCGGCAAAACTTTTATTTTTGTGCAGAGAGGGAGGGAAGAGGCCGCTCCTTCCCCGGGCACCGCTCCAGGCCGGGATGCGGGACCGGGATCGGGAACCGGGATGGGGAACCAGGATGCGGGACCGGGATGCGGGACTGGGATGTGGGACCGAGATGTGGGATCGGGATGAGGAATTGGGATGAGGAACCGAGATGGGGAACCGGGATCTGGGACTGGGATGAGGGATCAGGATGAAGAACCGGGATGCGGGGCCGGGATGGGGAACCGGGATGATGGTCCAGCAGCCCGGTCCTGCGCGGGGAAAACCGCGCCGGGGCCAGCGGGATGGGGAATAACCATAAAAAGAGGAATAAACGGGGAACGCGCGGATGTCGCAGCACGGGGCGGGTGGAGGGACGCGCCGGACACCCCATCCAAAAAGCAAAAAGAAAGAAGAAAAGAGAAAGAAAAAAAAAAAAAGAAAAAAAAGGGGAAAAGTTTTAAGAGGAGAAAAAGCGAAAGCGCAGCAGCGACTTTGGGGTGTCCGGGGCCGCAGCCCCGAGGCCGCCCCCGCTCGGTGCCCGCGGTCCCGGGGGGGTTCGGGGGGCGCGCCCGGCCCGGCCCGGCCCGGCCCGGCCCCGCCGCCCCCGCGCGCCGTTCCTGAGCCTCTGGCGCCCCCTCGGGACGGAGCCGCGCAGCGCCCGCGGCCCCGGCGCGCTCCGCTCCGCGCGTCCCGCCCGCCGCCAGCGCGGCCGCAGCGGCCCCGCCGGGCCCATCCGCGGGGAGCCCCTGACCGCCCGCGGGGAGCCGCGGGGCACCGCGGCCGCTGTCGCCGCTGTCGCTGTCGCTGTCGCCGCCGCCCGTCCCGTGTCCCGTGTCCCGTGTCCCGCGTCCCGCCCCGTCCGGGCCGTGCCCCCCGCGCCGCGCGGCGCTGCGCGGCCCCGCCCCCTCCCCGCGCGGCTCAGCCAATGGGGGCGGAGCGGCCCCCGCGGGCCGCGCGGTGATTGGGCGGCGCGGGCGGCGCGCGGCCCCGCGCTGGGTATTTGTGCGCGCGGCGCGCGGCGGGCGCAGAGCCGCGCTGGAGACCGGCGGGGCCGCCGCGCCCGACTCTGCCCCGGCCCTCCCCGCTCCTGCTCCTTCCCTCCGCCTCGCCAAAGCTTCTCCCTTTCCTCGCTCCGGACTTTTTTGGTCTTCTTACTTTTTGTAATTTTTTTTTTTTTTTTTTGGCGTTTTTGTGCTGAGGAGAAGTGATTAAAAGTTGTTGTTTTGTTGTTTTTTGCGCACTTCTCGCTGTTCTTCCCCCTCCTCTCCGCCGCCGGTGGAGACTTTGTTTCTCCGAGTTTTTACTTTTTGAACCCGTCCCTGCCCCTTAGCGCCTAACTTTTTTTTTTTTATTATTATTAATTTTTTTTTTCGCCCCGTTGTTCCCCCCTCGGCCACTTTCTCGCATGAATCTCCTCGACCCTTTCATGAAAATGACAGAAGAACAGGACAAATGTATCTCCGACGCCCCCAGCCCCACCATGTCGGATGACTCCGCCGGGTCCCCCTGCCCCTCTGGATCCGGCTCGGACACGGAGAACACCAGACCCCAAGAGAACACCTTCCCCAAGGGGGACCCGGACCTGAAGAAGGAGAACGACGAGGACAAGTTCCCGGTGTGCATCCGGGAGGCGGTGAGCCAGGTGCTGAAGGGCTACGACTGGACCCTGGTGCCGATGCCGGTGCGGGTGAACGGCTCCAGCAAGAACAAGCCGCACGTCAAGAGACCCATGAACGCCTTCATGGTGTGGGCGCAGGCGGCCCGCAGGAAGCTGGCGGACCAGTACCCGCATCTGCACAACGCCGAGCTCAGCAAGACCCTGGGCAAGCTCTGGAGGTGAGTGCGGGGCCGGGATGCCCGCGGCCAGCGGGGGATGCGGAGCGCGCTGCGCCCGCGGAGAGGATGCGGGAAACTTCTGCAGGGTGCAAAACTTGTTAGGTCGAGGAGAAGCCACAATAGGAGGGGGGAAAGTAGGGGAAAGGGGGAAATTCCTTGTGGCGTTGGAAGTGGTTTCTGTTCGCGGAGCCCCCCGGGCTGCCCCGGCCGCTGTTTGTTTGCGCTGCCGGTGCGGAGGAAATGATGGATTTTGGGGATTGCATCAGCTCGGGCCGGGCCGGAGGAGCGCGGGGCGATGCGGGGAGGGACGGAGGGAGGGTGGCGGTGAGTGGCGCAGGGCCGGGTGGCCTCCGAGTGCCAGAATAAGGCGGGGAAGGGAGGAAAACACGAGGCGAGTGAGTCACCTGGGCCACCGCGTCCTCGGGGACTGCGCGGGGGGCGGGGGATCCTACAGCGGTGACACGGCGCAGGAAAGCTGGCCCTGGCACGCAGGGATGTCCCCAGAGCGCCCGGGGACAGCGGGATGTGCCCGCAGCGTGGGGAGGGCTGGACCCCGCTGCAGCTCTGGTCTGGCTACCCGAGGAATCTGGGGGACAAGCGGGTGACAACCGCGGAGTGCCGGGGACAAAGGGGTGACAACCAGCGAGTGTCCCGGGCGGGGGCTTCAGGTTGTGGGGGGCTTTGCATCGCTCTTCTGCGAGGGAGGGATCGGCACCGGTGTCACTGCCCGGCGCCCCCCCCGAGCCACGAGTGACCCCGCGCCCCCCGTGTCCCCCCAGGCTGCTGAACGAGAGCGAGAAGCGCCCGTTCGTGGAGGAGGCCGAGCGGCTGCGGGTGCAGCACAAGAAGGACCACCCCGACTACAAGTACCAGCCCCGGCGGAGGAAGTCGGTGAAGAACGGGCAGGCGGAGCAGGAGGAGGGCGCGGAGCAGACCCACATCTCCCCCAACGCCATCTTCAAGGCGCTGCAGGCAGACTCGCCGCAGTCCTCCTCCAGCATCAGCGAGGTGCACTCGCCCGGGGAGCACTCGGGTGGGTACCCACGGAGCCTGGGGGGGGCACGGCACAGCTGCCGAAGCTGCAGCCCAAACCGGGCTGAGGGTGGGGCTGGGTGAGGGGAGGGAGAGCAGAGAGCTGGGAACGGAGTGAGAAGGGGGAGAAGTAGCCCTGAGCTGTGCCCAGCGCCTGGGCACGCGAATCTCACCCCAGCGTGCCACTGCAGCCACATCCTCCCCCCGTTTGCCCGTGGGAAACACAAACCCACGCTTTTTAAAGCCCAGGAAACCGCCCCACACCAGCCGGGGTCTGAGGGCTGGGACACCCGGAGGCGCGTGTGCCCCGGCCACCCCTGCCACACCTTCACCCCTCTCCTTCCTCCCCCAGGCCAGTCGCAGGGGCCCCCCACGCCGCCCACCACGCCCAAGACGGACCCGCAGCCGGGCAAGCAGGACCTGAAGCGGGAGGCGCGGGCGCTGGGCGAGGGCGGCCGGCAGCCGCCGCACATCGACTTCCGCGACGTGGACATCGGCGAGCTCAGCAGCGATGTCATCTCCAACATCGAGACCTTCGACGTCAACGAGTTCGACCAGTACCTTCCACCCAACGGGCACCCCGGGCAGCCCGGCCAGGTCACCTACACGGGCAGCTACGGCATCAGCGGCGCCGCGGGCACGCCGGCGGGCGTCTGGATGGCCAAGCAGCAGCAGCCAGCGCTGGGCACCGAGCAGGGCCCGCAGCAGCAGCAGCAGCAGCAGCAAAGGACGCACATCAAGACGGAGCAGCTGAGCCCCAGCCACTACAGCGAGCAGCAGCAGCACTCCCCGCAGCAGCAGCAGCAGCAGCAGCAGCTGAGCTACAGCTCCTTCAACCTGCAGCACTACGGCTCGTCCTACCCCAGCATCAGCCGCGCGCAGTACGAGTACGGCGAGCACCAGGGCTCCTCGGGCTCCTACTACAGCCACGCCGGGCAGGGCAGCGGCATCTACTCCACCTTCAGCTACATGAGCCCCACGCAGCGCCCCATGTACACCCCCATCGCCGACACGGCCGGGGTGCCCTCCATCCCCCAGACCCACAGCCCGCAGCACTGGGAGCAGCCCGTCTACACGCAGCTCACCCGGCCCTAAGAGGGAGGCAGGCGTGACAAAAAATAAAATAAATTAAAAAAAAAACAAAAAAAAAAGGCAGGAAAGTGAGGAAAAAATTAGAAAAAACGAAAAAAAGAAAAA
The DNA here is from genome assembly GCF_048771995.1 of Taeniopygia guttata. NCBI lineage: Eukaryota > Metazoa > Chordata > Aves > Passeriformes > Estrildidae > Taeniopygia > Taeniopygia guttata. The sequence goes on from NC_133043.1 coordinate 1,072,856, forward strand.
AAATCAGCAAAGCGCGAAAGCAGCGAGGACGAGCTGCCTCGGACTGGTTCGGTGTTTGAAATTGAAATGAGAATTCAAAAGACGCTCACAGTGGAAGCTGGCGGGGAGGAGAGAGCGCCTCGAGCCTTCTGCACTACAGCATCCTCTAGGACCTGCTCCCAGCCCGAAATTTGGGACAGACTTGCCAAGGACTGGACTTGAACTCTGCTTCTTCCAGCGTGGAGAGGAGATTTCCACCCAACCCGCCCAGCTGGCTCCTTCTCTGGACTTTTGTAATGATTTTTTTTTTTTTTTAGCAGTAATTAAAAGCAAGACAAAAAAAATAAAAAAAAGAAGAAAAAAAAAAGGGGGGGTAAAAGAGAAAACTCAGAGTCCTCTGTGAGGAATATTCTCTATTTTAAATATTTTTAGTATGTACTGTGTATGATTCGTTACCAATTTGAGGGGATTTATACCTATTTTTTAGAGATTTTTTTCAAATGCTCTTATTTTTCCAACAGCTAAAAAAACAGAAATGACACTTAGTGGAGCAGCCCTAGGTTTTCTTGCAGAGGTATTTTTGTATAGAGAAGTGTCTTTTTTGCTCTAAAAATGAAACTAAACCAGCGTGCTCTGCCCTGGGAACCCAGCTCCGGGGCAGGCACCAGCATGGGAGAGGCTTTATTTTTCTAACTCGTAGCAAAACCAGCCAGGAGGAGAACTTCACTTTATTTTTTAATAACCTTGAGCCTTAAAAGAAAAACAAAAAAGAGGAAAAAAAATTAAAAATCCCTAGAGCAGCCCCCAAGTGCTGCTGGAAGCCTTAAAGCAGCCCCGTGATAATCACTGGCTCCGGGCTGGGGCTGAGCCCGACCCCTCCGGGCACCCCCTGCCCACCCCAGGGTGCCAAACCCAGCCAGGGGCTCCCCTCCGCCGGGAGCCCTCCCAGATCCTTTAAATTATTTATTTGGGGAGAAGAGCAGCTTTTAATCACCATTCCCCTTGGGTTTTGTTGTTTTAATCTCCCCTCCAAGGCGTTTCAGAAGCGTTGCATTAGTTGGGAGCATTATTTGGAAGGTGACCGTGCCTGTTAAATTATGGTCTGAAACTGTAACCAGTCCTTTATTTATCTCTTTAATTCCTTTTGGTTGTTGTTATTATTATTATTATTATTCTTTTTTTGGAATCTGTGTCCTGGGTTTGTACAAACTTTGTGCTCTTCCTTTTTTTTTTTTTTGTTTTGTTTTGTTTGAGGTTTTATTTTTTTTTTCTTTTGCCTTCGAGGAGAAACTGGAAGAAAAAAAAAAAAAAGAAAAATGAGATTTGTACAAACTAAAGATTGCAAATGTAGCGGATCACTGAATCATTTGCCTTGTTTCCTGCCTCAGCTCTCTGGGACACACGAGCTCGTGCAAGGACGAGCCCCACACCCCAGCCCTGCTGCAGGGGTGGCACCGTTTTAGCCTTCAACCCCCCCAAAAACTGCCTGGGAGAGGTGGGGGGGACACTGATTTTGGTGAAGCTGTGGCTGAACAGTTAAGGATTGCTTTTTAAAAAAGACAGCAGACTTTTTTTATTTAAAAAAAAAAGATATATTTGTTAACTTTTTTTTTTTAGGGATTCAGTAGGAGAAAAAAAATCTTAAAGCACTCTTATAATATGGCATCTTTCTATTTCTGTATAAAAGCAGATCTTTTTAAAGTATTTCTGTAACTTAAAAGACCTGTCCTTTAAATCATATTTTGTCTTTAGGTAAGTTCGGTTTGGTTTTGGTTACAAGATCCTTCTCTTTGTGAAACTTACCTTTTTTTTTGTTTTGGTTTGGTGTTTTTTGTTTTTGGTTTTTTTTTTTGTATATTATTGTTTGCAATAAATATACATCGTATCAAAAGTTCCACCTGCCCCAGGTGTGGGATTTATTCTCAGGGTTTGTTATCAGGGTTTTTTCTCAGCCTCCAGGGGACACGGAATGCTGGATGGGTTTGGGTTCATGGAGGAGGGTTGGGGTGCCCCCCCTCCTTTACCAAGCACAGCCATCCCAGAAAGAGCAGAGCCAGGGAAGAAATGGGACTGGGGAGGGACAAATCCAGACTGGCCAGGTCAGGGTGTGGCCCCAAAGGGACCCCTGAGCTCCAGCTGTCCCCAAATCCCGCTGGCTCTGCTGGATTTTGGGATGCTGAGCACGAGCTGAGGAGAAAGCAGCGACCCCGAGGGTTTGGGCTTTGAGGTCATCCTTTCCAAACTGCTGCAATCCTCCCAAAAACCCCAAATCTCCGGCCAGCCAAGCAGGAGCTGTGTCATCCTCAGGGTTCCGTGTCCCCTGTCCCTCCCTGGGAAGGAGTGACCCCCCTGGCTCAGCCAAACCCATCCCAAATCTGTCCCTGCTCCAGCCCTGCCCTGCTGGGCTCTGCAGCAGCTCAGGCCTGGCTTTGTCACCTCAGAGCTCGATGGGGACACAAATCTGTGCAGGCCACCCTGCAAGGCCACAGATTCCAGCTGGGAAAACTTCTGCAAAATGTCCCAACTTGTCCCAAATTCCCCCTGGAGCTGCAGCTGGCACGGGGTTGCTGTGGGGCACTTGGAAAAGCAGAGCCAGGGAATAAATGGGATTGGGGATGGCCAGGTCAGGGTGTGACCCCAAAGGGACCCCTGAGCTCCAGCTGTCCCCAAATCCCGCTGACTCTGCTGTCCCTGCTCCGACCTGCCCCACTGAGGGCCCAGTTCCAGCTGTCAGGTGGAAATTTTATCCCCCCTGGAATCTTTTCCTGGCTGGAAAATTCCCTCTGATCCCATCCTGCAGCCCCAGAGCCCCCAGAGCTGCCGGCCACACCACAAACCCTGCACACCTCTGTGAATTATTTTAGTATTTTACACTTCAGCCAAGCAGCCAAAGGGATTCATTAACTCTGAGCACTAATTGGGGTCAGTGTCACTCTGCTGTGCCATGTGGGAACTCTTTGATCCCGGACATTTCTTCTCCTCAGCGTTTGCCCCTGCCCCACTCGGACTTTGCCCGCTGCAAGTTTTGGCCTGGCTGCTTTTTGGGATAACAGAACAAACACAGCTCCTGCTTTTAGGGTGAGGAAGGAGCTCCAGTGGGGTCACGAGCAATTCCACGAAGCAGAAAATTCTCGAGTGGGTGGGATGGGCTGGAAAAGGGCCAAGAATTAGGACAGACATTGCCTGGCCCTGCAGGGCTCTGGCACGGGAGGGACCTTTCTCATCCCACCCCAAAGGGAGCGGGGCAGATCCCACCGGGATTCCTGGGACACTTCTGTCCCCACCCCGCCGTGCTCAGCTCCCCCTGTCCCCTTTTCCAGAGCTGGCTCCACTTTCCTAGCAGAAGCATCCCTGGGATTTCTTCCTCACAAAAACCCCAAAAGAGCAAAGCTCCAACCCAGCCTGGCCCTGCCATTCCGGCTCTGCTCTTGGGAAGTTTTTGGGGCTCCACTGGACCAAGGCGAGCTGGACACGGGGCAGCACCGAGCACTCGGGGAGGGGAAAAGGCTGGAAATCCGCCCGGCTTGGGGCAGAGGGGAGGGTGGGAGGGGAGCGCAGGAACTCCGGCAATGCTGCAGGGCAGCGGGGGAAAGATGCGCTGCAGGGCTCTGGGGCGGGGGGCACCGCCAGAACCGCCCAAAATTCCTGCAGAAAGTCGGGATGGGGGTGGGCAGAGCGAGGCTTCCCTCCCTGGTGCAGCGCCGGTTTTTTTTTTCACCAGTTTTCATGAGCGCTGAGAAAAACAAATAAGAGGGAGAAAGTTTCCAAGCAGCCCCGCGGCCGGGACATCCCGGTTCGCCGGGCTCGGCGGCGGCTGCTCCCTTTGGGAGATGCAATTTTGGCATTTTTTTTCAGCCAGCTGTTGGTGCTGACAGCGGCTGGGAGCTGGGGCTGTGTCCCGGAGAGGAGCAGACCGCAGGAGCCGTGCGGGAGCCGGGGATAGGAGCCGGGGATGCGGAGAGGGGGATGCGGAGAGGGGGATGCGGAGCCCGGGATGCGGAGAGGGGGATGAGGAGAGGGGGATGAGGAGAGGAGGATGCGGAGAGGAGGATGCGGAGAGGGGGATGCGGAAAGGGGGATGCGGAGAGGGGGATGCGGAGAGGGGGATGCGGAGCCCGGGGGCGCTGGGCGCTCCCTCTGCCCTTCCCGGGGCCGCTCCCAGCAGGAAAAGCGAAAGCAGCGGAGTTTCCCCACATTTGGGGTTTGATTCCCTCGGGATCCCGGCAGGGAATTGCAGCCACCCGGGAGAGGGTGGGAAAAAAACCCAAATCCCATTTTTCCGCAAAATCTGGTTCAGTGCTTGGGCTCCGTGCTGCAAAGGTGGGGAAAGTGGGGAGAGAGGAGAACTTAGAGACGGGGCACAAACGGCGGCCAGGAATGTGAGAGGACGAAATGAAAAACACCAGAAGTAAGACCTGAAGCTCCTTTAGCACCTCCTGCCCCTGTCCGGCTGGGAATGAGGATGCGGATGGGATTGGGATAGCTCGGTGCCCGGGAAACTGCCACGGGTGCTCCGTGCAGGGCTGCAGGACACAGGGACACTGCTGTCCCCTCTGCCACCCCCAGCTGTCACCCATCGAGCCCGACACCAACAATGGGGGGGAGGAAAAGGCTCCCCCAAAACCCTCCTGCAAAGCTCCCTCCAGTGAAGAACGAACCCCTCGGGAGCAGGGATGGGTCATCCCCCCACACCCAGCTCCAAGGCATCCCACAGAGCCCAGAATTCCCAGGATCCCCTATCCAATACCCCAGTTTTAGGGGAAAAACCCCTTGGAGATCTGCACCCTGCAGAGTCCATATCCACCACCCAAAATCCCAATTTCAGGGGAAAATCCTCTTGGGGATCTGCATCCTGCAGAGTCCATATCCACCACCCAAAATCTCAATTTTAGGGGGAAAAGCCCCTTGGGAATCTGCATCCTGCAGTGTTCAGATCCACCACACGAAATCTTAATTTTAGGGGAAAAGCCCCTTGGGGATCTGCGCCCTGCAGAGTCCATATCCACCACCCGAAATCTCAATTTTAGGGGAAAAGCCCCTTGGGGATCTGCACCCTGCAGTGTTCAGATCCACCACCTATAATCCTTATTTCAGGGGAAAATCCTCATGTGGATCTGCACCCCACAAGGTCCAGACCCACCACCCAAAATCCCAAATTCAGGGACTGATGAGCCCCCACAGCAGAATTTCTCACAGCTGGGAAGGATTTAACCCTGAGTCCCCGAGGTGACAGCTCTGACGTGGTTCCCCAGCCCAGCACAGGTAGGACAGGGTTTCTTTTCCCTCCCAGATGTGTCAGAAAAGAAAAGAAAAAAAAAAATTAAATAAATAAAAAAGAAAAAAAAAATACAGTTTTACATCTGATTTTCCTGCTGCCAGCGTGGGGATTAATTACACACCTCGTCTGGGCAGAGCCCAGCTATCACCACGCAGAGTCTCGCTCCATAAATTTTCAGCTGCTAATAATAAGGCTGGACAGGAGTTTTAAAGCTTCAGTAGACAGTTTACAATTAACCTACTCCTGTCAGCTGGAAAATCACCTTAAAATGGGATTCCAGCTCTCGTCTGACTCACTTGGAGTGGGAGTTTCACTTTTGGAGAGTGAGAAACTGCCCTGGAAACCAGGGAAGGTCCCGAGCAGAGCCAGGGAAGGTCCCAGGGGCGCTTTCAGCTCAGGGCTGACCTGAATTTCTCCCAATATCGGAGCAGATTTCACCAGGTGTCCCACGGGACTGCCAGCCCAGCCCTTGGGAGCTGGAAATCAGCTCCAGGAGCTCGGCAGCTTTTCAGGCTCACCCCAAGCAAGTTTTGCATCAAGGAGACAAAGCACACCTCGGATTTAGCAGCTGGGGGAGAGGAAAATGCGGATTTTGAAGCCCCAAACTGCCAGAGATGCCTCAGGAATGACAAACACAGAGCACGGGGTGCACCCATCTCACCAGCCCCGTTATTTCCTCATTCCCCGTGGGATTTTTCCAAATTTGGGAGGTAAATTCCATCAGCTGGAGTCACCATCCCAGTGGTCAGTCCCAGGGTGACCAGGACATCCCTGGAGCTCGGGATGTCTGACACCCTCTGCTCCCTCTTTTAGCAGCTCGCTCACAACTTTTAAAGCTAAAAATCATCCTAAAAAAAGAAAACACGGAGTTTTACTGCGAGAGTGGGGAGGCTCTGGAAGAGAATTCCCAGAGAAGCTGGAGCTGCCCCATCCCTGGAAGTGTCCCAGGAGCAACCTGGGATGGGGAAGGTGGGAATGGATGGGATTTAAGGTCCCTTCCCACCCAAAAAAATTCCCATAATAACATTTAGGGAAGCTTTGGGATCCAAACCTCGTGGAGCCTCCCAGGTTTGTCCCTCATCTTCGCCAGAGCTCCAAGTGAAGCTTCCCAAAGCTCCCCCCTGGAAACACCTTTGAAAAGGCCCAAGAAGGAATTCCAGCAGCGCCGAGCAGCTCGGGCGGGGGGGAGCGGGAGCCGCCCAGTCATTTTTCTGTGATTAAAAGGCAAATTTTATTCCTGGAGAAACTTGGAAGCAAATGTGGCGTTGCCATGGTTTCACACCCACTGGCTGGAAATGACAATATTAGCAGGGTGACCTGGTAATTAGAAACTGTGCCCCCAGGTCAGGCTGCGGAGAAAATAAAGAGAGATTAGGGCGTGCTAAAGACACCGCATAATGCTGCGGGCTCCTGCGCTCCCCACCTTTTATAAGCGGCCCATTTAAATGCAGATTCTGACTTTCCACCTGGGGCTGCTAATCTGTCTCACAGCCAGATCAAACAATGGGGCAGCGCTCCGCACTGTGGGGCCGCGCTGCTCCGGGGCTCGGGCTGACATCCCGGCCGGTCCCCCTTTTCTCAAGGGAAAAGCCCGAGCGTTCCATTCGCAGGTGATTGTTCCTGCGCCTTGGATGGCTGTGGCCTCCTCTCCCAGCCCTGAATTCCTCGGCTTTGGAGCAAAACAGGCTCGGATTTTCATCCTCTCCATCCCCAAACTCCAATAATGTGGAGCAAAACAAGTTCAGATTTTCATTCTCATTTTACCCAATCTCCTATAATTTGAAGCAAACCAAGCTCGGATTTTCAGCCTTATCTTCTCCAAAACTACTCTGATTTGGAGCCCACCAGGCTTAGATTTTCATCCCCTTCATCTCCAAATTCCAATAATGTGGAGCAAAACAAGTTCAGATTTTCATTCTTATTTTCCCCAAATTCCAATGATTTGGAGTAAATCAGGCTCAGATTTTCATCCTTATCTTCCTCAAAACTCCTCTGGTATGGAGCAAACCATGCTTAGGTTTTTCATCATCCTCTCCATCCCCAAACTCCGGTAATTTGGAGCAAAACAAATTCAGATTTTCATTCTTATTTCCCCCAAACTCCAATAATTTGGAGCAAATCAGGCTCAGATTTTCATCCTTATCTTCCCCAAAACTCCTCTGATTTGGAGCAAAACAAGTTCAGATTTTTATCCTCATCTTCCCCCAAACTCCAATAATTTGGAGCAAACCAAGCTCGGATTTTCATCCTTATCTTCCTCAAAACTCCTCTGGTATGGAGCAAACCAGGCTTAGATTTTCATCCTCTCCATCCCCAAATTCCAATAATTTGGACAAACCAGGCTCAGATTTTCATCTTTATCTTCCCCAAAACTCCTCTGATTTGGAGCAAAACAGGCTCAGATTTTCATCCTCATCTTCCTCCAACCTCCAATGACTTGGAGCCACCTCCCTGAGCAGTTCCAAGGTCTGACCACCCTTTCCACGTAGAAATTCCTCCTGATGTCCAACCTGGACCTGATCTGGTGCAGCTTCAGGACCTTTCCTTTTGTCCTGACATTCCGTGGGAGCAGATCCTGCCCCGCCCGGCCCTTCCCTCCTGTCAGGAGCTGTGGAAAGCCCCAATGTCCCCCTGAGCCTCCAGGCTGAGTCCCCCCAGCTGCTCCTCAGAAAACGCCGAAGGAACCATTCCCTGCCAGCCCAATCCCTGCCACCCGCAGCGGAAAGATTCCCCCGACTCTGCCCATGGAAAAATGTCGGGAAAAGCAGATTTTTGTGGTGTTTCCCGAGGTGTTTCCAGCTGCGTTTTCCCTGGTTGCAGCTGCTGCTGCTGCTGGGGACTGTCCTCACCCAGGGATGGCAGAGAGGAACAATCCCCAATTAATTAGCAGGACGTCCAAAGCCATCCAGTGTCATTCCAGTGTCACCAAAGGCAGGTGACACCAGCAGCGCCGGGAGGGGAAGGTTGGAGCTCCTGGGAGCTGCACCTGGCCCTTGAGTGCTCTTCACTTTCCCTAAGAGCATTTCAGGGAGCGCTAATCCCGGCCCTGGCAGCTGTCCCCAGCTCCTCGCAGTTTTATCCGCTTCCCTGAAGGTGCCAAAGCCAAGGGCTTGGGGCCCAGAGCCCCATAAAATGTGGGGTTCGTGTCCCATCCCCCCTCCTGGGATGGATTTTGAATCTGTGTGGCTTTATGGGCCTGGAAAGCTGCGCTCAGGCAGCTCCATCCAAGCACTGCCGATATTCCCAACTCCAGAGCCACCTCGACCTTTCAGAATGGGAGAGGAAGAGGGAAAATAATTCCCAGGAGTCTTGGGAGACACAGTGGAGGATGCTGCCGTCCCCTCCTTTATCCCAACCTTTGTAAAATGGCAAACACAGGAAGGGAAAACCGATGGGGAATCCTGAAAAAAATCCAGATGCTCTTGGGGAGCATTTTTCATTTGCCCACTTGGGGAGTGGGCAAAACCCTTAATTCTGAAAAATCCAGAAACGAATCCTGGAAAAAGATCTGGAAACCCTTAGGAAGAGCAGTGTGCAAAACCCTTTATTTTGAAAAAATCCAGAAAAGTATCCTGGAAAAGGATTTGGGAAGAGCAGTGTGCAAAACCCTCTTTTTCCATTTATTTTGGTGACGAAACAAGGATCGCTCCTTGGAGCACGGCCGGGGTAAGGAAGAGAGACAATGGAATGATGGAGGTTTTCCTGCTGGGAAAAGGGGAAAAGCGAGGCCGGGTCCCTTCCCGTGCCCACCTCTGGCATCAGGCACAGCTCAGCTCCTCCGTGCCTCAGTTTCCCCCACCTCCAGCTCCTGCTGCTCTGCACAAACAATCCCTGTGGCGCCTGCCAACACAGACCCCGTTTTGCACCATTTTCTTGCAGAAACCAGCCCCGCAGAGCTGATTTTTGGCAGCACAAACCCTGAGAAACCACCCCTAAAAAAAACAAAAATCCAAACCTGAACCCCATCAGCTCCATCCTCTCCTTCCCCTCCGCTGCCCGCCGCCCCTGGGCTCGCCCCCGTTCCTCCTCCCTGCCCGAACTGTCATGGTTTATTTTGTTTGGGTGGATTTTCTGCCTGCCTCTCCCCCCTCCCCGGCCAAACAGAGACTTTTCCCAGGGAGCTGCAGCCCGCTGCGGCCCCATTAGCATCCTCGTGCATAATTAGAGGCGCGGGCATTGTCATGCAAAGCAGCCTCGGATGACAACACTTCAGCCCCGACGACGCAGGAACGCCGCGAGCAAGTTTCTCACACTGCTTTTAGCCAAGGCAAGCCGGGCTCCGCACGGCTCGCAGATTTTAATTAATTAATTAATGGCTGCTGCGCTCCCCTGACAGCCCCCACCACCTCCCTGCATCCCCCCCCGGCCGTGGGCTCCGTCTTTTTGTGGTGTGGAAAGGTTTGGGGTTGGAAAGGAGCTTAAAGCTCATCCCAATCGCACCCCACAGCTCAGGGATGCTCCAAGCTGGCCTTGGGCACTTCCAGGGATGGGGCAGCCATGGAATAACCTGTGCCAGGGCCTCCCCACCCTCCCAGGGAACGATTTGGAGCAAATCAAGCTCAGATTTTCATCCTCATCTTCCCCAAAACTCCTATGATTTGGAGGAAATCAAGCTCAGATTTTCATCCTCATCTTCCCCAAAACTCCTATGATTTGGAGCAAATCAAGCTCAGATTTTCATCCTCATCCTCCCCAAAACTCTTACGATTTGGAGGAAATCAAACTCAGATTTTCATCCTCATCCTCCCCAAAACTCCTATGTTATGGAGCAAATCAAACTCAGATTTTGATCCTCATCTTCCCCAAAAGTCCAATAATTTGGAGCAAATCAAACTCAGATTTTGATCCTCATCTTCCCCAAAATTCCTTTGATTTGGAGCAAGCCAGGCTCAGATTTTTTCATCCTCCTCTCCCACTTCAAACTCCAATAATCTGCAGCAAAGCAGGCTCCGATTTTCAGCTCCAAGACCTTTTCTCAGCCCCAAAATCTTTTATCAACTCTAGAATCTTTTCTCAGCCTCCAAACCTTTTGTCAGCCCCAAAACCTTTCCTCAGCCCAAAATTTCTTCTCATCCCCAAAATCTTTTATTGCCCAAAATCTTTTAACTCAATAAAAATAAATTAAAGGGAAGGATTTTCCTCCCAAAGAATACTTTTAACTCAATAAAATAAAGGAAAGCCCCAGCCCAGGCAGCCTCAGGGTGATTTCCCACCAAGCACACGGGACAGGAGGGCAGAGCCCAGGTGGGTTCTGTCCTACACAGCAGCCAGGAAGGCTCCAAAAGCTTTTCCTGCTCCCAAATCAACACCTTCGAGGGGTTTCTGCTGGGTCTGGGTGGACGCTGCCGGCTGGGGGAAGGAGGGAGAGCTGGCCAGGACAGCTCACTGCAGGAGCTGGGCTGGATCTGAGCCCCTCTCCTGGAATCTTCCCCCTCCCTGTCCGGTCTCAAGGCAGTTTATTGCAAGTTATCTAAAAGATTTTCTTCTGGGGCTGCTGTGGTTTGCTCAGAGCTCAGGCAGAGGCACACACACACCCTGACATCCTCTCTGACTCCCGACTGCTTCTTCTCTCCCCCTCTGCCCAGGGCTGCTGCTGTCTTTTATATGGGACATTCCGTGTTACATGGGTACAGTTTTTCCCCAATGCCCATTACCTATATTAAATGGTGCTTTTCTATCTTTTATATGTACATTACGTGTTACATGGGTACAGTTTGTCCCCAATGCCCATTACCTATATTAAATGGTGATTTTCTACTCTAAACCAATCTGTGAGTGCCAACATCACCAAGAACATGGAGGGAAGGAAGGAGAAAGAGGGAGGACAGGACAGGCCCAAATCCCTCCATCTTAAACCTCTGACCCCCATGTACAAAACCAAAACCCCCCTGTACAGCACTCAAAAATTCTGCCCTCTACTTTGTAACTACTTCTACTATAATATCTAAACTTTTGTGACTTCTTGTTCTTCCTGCAAGGTTGGTAACTCATTCCATGGCTCAAACCCAAAATCACAGCTGTTTCCAGCTGCCTGCCAGGGTCTCAAACACCTCTGACCTGGGCCTGGAACCTCCAAAAATGTCTGAGGGACATTTTGAGTTCTGACACCTCCCTGCTGCTTTTCCCTGCTCCTTGGGCAGGAGATGGGAGCAGGTTCATGTAAAAGCCACTGAGAAAAGTCATTTTCCCCAGAAAAGCTATAAAATAGGAGCTGATTTTCAAATAACTCCAGCAGAATCAGGGGAAAACTCCCAGATTCCCTGGTCCCACTGAGAACAGAACATTCAGCATGGGGCAGAGCAAAAGATCGGCTCAGAAAAGGAGAATAAAAGTGGATTTATGGCTCCAAGAAATTCCCAAGCCCCGTTTCCAGAAGGGATTTACCTTCCCAAAGGGCAAAGTCCCATTTCCTGGCAGGGGGATTTGCAGCCTCACTTCTGCAAAGAGTTTCAGAGCCTCCAGTCAGAGAATTTTCCTCTATGGGAGAAAGTTTAGGACCCTTTTATCAGCCCCAGAATCTTTTATCAGCCCTAAAACCTTTATTGACCCCAAAAACCTTTTATCAGCCCCGAAGTCTTTTATCAGCTCCAAAATCTTTTCTCAGGCCCAAAATCTTTTACCAGCCCCAACCTCTTTAATCAGCCCCAAAATCTTTTATCATCCCCAAAATCTTTTATCACCCCCAGAATCTTTTACCAGCCCCAAAATATTTTGTCAGACTCAAAACCTTTATCGGCCCCAAAATCTTTTATCAGCTCCAAGACCTTTTCTCAGCCCCAAAATCTTTTATCACCCCCAGAATATTTTTTCAGCCCCAAAGGCTTTTATCAGCTCCAGAATCCTTTCTCAGCCCCCAAACATTTCCTCAGCCCCAAAATCTTTTCTCAGCCCCAAAACCTTATATTAGTCCCAAAATCTTTTCTCAGCCCCAGAATCTTTTATCACTCCCAGAATATTTTATCAGCCCCAAAACCTGTAGGGAGGGAGGGAGCAGAGCCATAATCAGCCCAGGTTTCTGCCCCTCCCTGCTCCAACCTCTTTTGTGTCCAGGGAAGTCCCGGAAAAGTCCCCAAAATCCCTCCAAGATGCTTTTCCAGTTCCCTGAGAGGAGAGGAGATCATTGATCCCTCTCCCAGCTCCTGGAATTTTAGGAGTTTCTTTTTCCCTGGGTAAATCTTTGTTCTCCTTTCTTGTCAGGAAAGTGATTTTGCAGCAGGGCAAAAAAAAAAAAAAAAAAAAAAAGAAAAAAAGAGTAATTTTTGGGGTGGATCACGGCGAGGACACGAAGGAACAGCACAAATTCCCAATCTGGCCCTGCTCGGCTGCTCCCTGCTCCACTCCTTCTGCAAAGTGAAAAAATAACCCGGAGAAATCAAATATTCCCTAAAGCTGGGCCTGCAGTTAATGTTCAGCAGCTCGGAAAAATGACAACTCTTTGTTTAGACTTTCTCCTAATTCATATTTCATCCGGGCCTCCCCTAATCCAGACTCAATCCATCTTCCCTCCTGTTTGCTTTCTCTCCCCCCTCCCTTTTTTTTTTTTTTCTTTTAACCTGTTTAATCCTTTTAAGTTCAAGGATTTGAAAAGCAAATACTATAAAAGATGAAAGGTGCGTTGGAGGAAATCAACTTTGATAAGAGGCTTTTATGGCTTGTAAACCTTATTCCGGCCCTTGGGCTTGAAAGGCAGCACTAATTTTAAGAGCTTTATGCAAGGCTCACGTTGAGCTTCAAAAAAAATACCTGTTCCAGCCTAAAAATTATGGGGTTCAGGGGTTTCTCCTCATGGTGGCCCAAATTTCGGTGGCTACAGCACAAATGTGGATTTTTAGGAACTGAAGAAATAGCAAAAATGAGTTTAAAATAAGAAAAAAAATGAAAATATTATGATTAATAGCATAATACTGAATAAATTCTCGATATTCTCCTTAAAGTTTTGCACCTGCAGCAGCTCCAGCCACAATCCCACAGCTCCCCTGAGCTGGGAAAAGCAGCTCTGAAAGGGTTAAAGAGCCCCAGCCCCACGCCTGGCCGGGCTCCAGCTTCTCCCGTGGGGCTTTTGCGTTTATTCCTCTCGTTATTTTTTGGTGGTTTTGTCCCTGAAAAGCAAAAGCTGTTTGCAAACGCGGCAATCCAGCAGTTTGCACCTCTGCGAAGCGCCCCCGAGCAGCAAAAAAAACCTAAAAATAATGGGTTTATCAGCCAATTTTCTCTCTTTTTGGACAGATCTGCAAAGCCAGGGAGCAGATCTGGAGCTTGCCCTGGGATGAGGGAACAGAGCAGGAACAGACTGGGAACAGACTGGGAACAGAGGGGGAATATTGAGGGAATAGAGCGGGAATATTGCAGGAATAGGGCAGGAATAGAGCAGGAATAGGGCAGGAATAGGGCAGGAACAGAGCAGGAATGGAGCAGGAATAGGGCAGGAACGGAGCAGGAATGGAGCAGGAACGGAGCAGGAACAGAGCAGGAATAGAGCAGGAATGGAGCAGGAACGGAGCAGGAATGGAGCAGGAACAGAGCAGGAACGGAGCAGGAATGGAGCAGGAACAGAGCAGGAATGGAGCAGGAATGGAGCAGGAATAGAGCAGGAACAGAGCAGGAATGGAGCAGGAATGGAGCAGGAATGGAGCAGGAACAGAGCAGGAACAGAGCAGGAATAGAGCAGGAATGGAGCAGGAATGGAGCAGGAATGGAGCAGGAATGGAGCAGGAACAGAGCAGGAACGGAGCAGGAACAGAGCAGGAACAGAGCAGGAATAGGGCAGGAATAGGGCAGGAATAGGGCAGGAATAGGGCAGGAACAGAGCAGGAATGGAGCAGGAATGGAGCAGGAACGGAGCAGGAATAGAGCAGGAATGGAGCAGGAATAGAGCAGGAATAGAGCAGGAATGGAGCAGGAATGGAGCAGGAATGGAGCAGGAATGGAGCAGGAACGGAGCAGGAACAGAGCAGGAACAGAGCAGGAATAGGGCAGGAATAGGGCAGGAACAGAGCAGGAACAGAGCAGGAATAGAGCAGGAATGGAGCAGGAATGGAGCAGGAACGGAGCAGGAATAGAGCAGGAATGGAGCAGGAACGGAGCAGGAATGGAGCAGGAATAGGGCAGGAATGGAGCAGGAACGGAGCAGGAACAGAGCAGGAATGGAGCAGGAATGGAGCAGGAATGGAGCAGGAACGGAGCAGGAATGGAGCAGGAATGGAGCAGGAATGGAGCAAGAACAGAACTCTCTAAATGAGAGCGCAGCCCCAGCCCTGCAGTAGCAGGCTGGAAAATGAATAAATAACAACAATGCCGGCGATTATTGGGGAAAAAGGGCAGAGGACAGCTCCGGGAAAGGCTCCCAGCACATCCCGCATTTTCAGGGAAAGGCTCCCCGCAATTCCCGCATTTTCAGGGAAAGGCTCCCCGCAATTCCCGCATTTTCAGGGAAAGGCTCCCAGCCCTGCCCGCATTTTCAGGGAAAGGCTCCCAGCCCATCCCGCATTTTCAGGGAAAGGCTCCCGGCACATCCCGCATTTTCAGGGAAAGGCTCCCGGCAAATCCCGCATTTTCAGGGAAAGGTTCCCAGCAAATCCCGCATTTTCAGGGAAAGGCTCCCAGCAAATCCCGCATTTTCAGGGAAAGGCTCCCAGCAAATCCCGCATTTTCAGGGAAAGGTTCCCAGCCCATCCCGCATTTTCAGGGAATGGCTCCCAGCCCATCCCGCATTTTCAGGGAAAGGCTCCCCGCAATTCCCGCATTTTCAGGGAAAGGCTCCCGGCACATCCCGCATTTTCAGGGAAAGGCTCCCGGCACATCCCGCATTTTCAGGGAAAGGCTCCCGGCACATCCCGCTTTTTCAGGGAAAGGCTCCCGCCCAGCCCGGCTCGCTGTCAGTCAGGGCCGGCTGTGGGATCATTCTCGGGCTTTGGGGCAGCTGCGAGCTGTGCCCAGGATTTGGGATGCGGACCCGCCACAAAGCCCAAACGCCAGGAGCCACCAAGCCACGGGAAGATGAGCTGGGAATAAAAACCAGCCTCCACTTATGGGATCAACCCCCTAAATCTTTCATACTAAAGAACGTATAATATTAAATATTATTTCTTTAATTTAATGTTCATTAATTTATTTAATTAATATTATTAATTAATAGAGTTATATTATAATACTCTAAAAATATATAGTATAGTATAGTATATACAATATAATATATATATTATATATGTTATATACATATATATTATATATAAATATAATTATATATTACATATAAAATAATATAAAATAGTATAAAATAGTATATAATAATATATAAAAATAATATATAAAAATAGTATATAATAATATAAAATAGTATATATTATCTAATATATAGTACATGTTTTATAATATATATTATATCTGCTATCATATATTTTATATTTTATATGTATTATATATCATAGAATATATTATATATAATATATCTATATTGAAATTTTGAAAATATATGTACAGGAATATATAAATCAATATTGAAATATTCATATATATGGCCCCATTAATATAATAGAATAGAATAGAATTAATAGAACAGAATAGAATAGAATAGAATAGAATAGAATAGAATAGAATAGAATAGAATAGAATAGAATTTTAATTTAGTAACCAAATTAATTTCCTATGTTAAATATTAAACACAATTTATTTCATCTTAAGGAAATCCCACATCATTATTCTCCAGCATCATCCTTTGGGATTCCAGCCCAGGGTCCCCAGTCCCTGCTCCGCTCCCGATGTCCCCGGGAGGAGGAGGAGGAGGAGGAGGAGGAGGAGGAGGAGGAGGAGGAGGAGGAGGAGGAGGAGGAGGAGGAGGAGGAGGAGGAGGAGGAGGAGGATGATGATGATGATGTGGAAGTGCAGCTGTTTGCTCAGCAGCCGCAGCCTCTCTGCTGATTCTCCTCCAGCAGAGCCGCCAACATTTGGCCACCAGAGCTGCTCCCTGTTTGTTTTGGGAGGACCAGGGATTGCTCAACAGCTGCTGGGGAGGCTGGTTAGCCAAAAAAAAAAAAAAAAAATAATAATGCCCTACCCTGAGCACATCTCCGGGGAAACCGAGTGGTTTTTCCACTTCTGTCTGTGTCCCCAGCAGCCCCAGGGGACTCTGAGCAGCCCCACACGGAGGGAGCAGCGGCACTTGGGGAATTTGTGCTGTCCCTTTGTGTCCTCACAGGGATCCACCCCAAAATCCACTGGGTTTGGGGTTTTGGTGGTTTTTCTTTTTTTTTACCCTACTACAAAATCACTTCCATGGTAGACAGGAGAACAAAGTTTTGCCCAGAAAAAAAAAAAAAAAAAAAAAAGAAACACTCCTAAAATTCCAGCAGGAATGGGGCGAGGAGGAGGACAGAGGACAGAGGGAAGTGACACAATGGGTGGCCAGCGCTGAATTTCCAAGGTCTGAGTGGCCAGAGGAGGAGGGAGCCCTTCCCAAAAAATCTGTTTGCAATAAAAAGGAGCATCCCCTGTGCCTCCCAGACACCTCCAGCCGTGTGGGAAGGGCCAAACCAGGGATGAGTGAGGAGCCAACGGCCTGGGAAGGGCAGGACAGGCCCTGGGACCACCCGTGGGGCAGCACGAGCCCCCACCAAACCCCCCTGGAGACCTGGGTGGGACCCAGCCGCCAGGAATTCCACACAAGGGGCAGAAAACCTCTCACAAACCCCTGAAACGTTCTCTGCTTCAAATATCGGGGGGAAAATCTTAATTATAAGAGGTTTTTTTATATACTTGAAGCAGCTGATAGGCCTGTCCTACCTAAAAATGAGGCTGGGGTACAGAACTTCCTATTCCCCATTCTCCAAGGATCTTCACACCCCAACAGCTCCCAGGAGCCACCCGACCCCACAGAGTGAGACCTTTTCACAGCACAGGAAAGTGGTCCCAGACAGGATTATGAGCCTGGATCCGGACAAGAATGGTATCGGGATCAGGATCTGGATGGGATCCGGATCAGGATGGGATCAAGATCAGGATGGGATCAGGATCACAATCAGGATCAGGATTGGGATCAGGATCTACATGGGACCAGGATTAGGATGGGATCAGGATCAAGATGGGATCAGGATCAAGATGGGATCAGGATCAGGATTGGGATTTGGATCAGGATTGGGATCGGGATCAGAATCACGATGGGATCAGGATCACAATCAGGATCATGATCAGGATCAGGATTGGGATGGGATCAGGATCACCCATCCAGCCCTGTTCCACCCCGATTGCACAGACCCCACACTGGGAACCAGCCCCACACCCTGGGCACAGCCTTGCATCATCCCCAACTCCCCAAAACCAGGCCCCAAACACTCCCAAGGTTTTAGGAAGGAAATAACCAGCCTTTTCTCCTAAATTAAAACCCTTCTCTTCCCCTCTCCAGCACAGCAGGGCCTCTGCTATCCCTGAGTTTGATAAATAAAAGGAGCTCTCATGTCCAGCAGCCATTTCCATAGGTATCCTTTAAAATGTCCTTTTGAGGAGCCCAGCTCCCAGGGGCTGCACTCCCAGCCCAGCTGTGTCCAGGGAGGTGCCGTGGTGCCAAACTGCTGCTGGATTTTTGTGCTGCATCCCGAAGTGTGGGAACCCAGGGCTTCCCTCTGGCTGCCCTGGCAGGTCTGGGACCCTGGCAGGGGTCAGGAACCCCCCTGGACAGAGCCCCCAGAGACACTGGCTGTGATCTCTGTCCATGGAAAAGAGTTTTCAATCTTACAGGATGAATTACCAGCTCTGAGTGTTTGATATCAGTAATAATTAAGTGTGACACGGGTGCAAAAGTAAAATTTTAGGATTCTAGATGAGGGGTCCAAAGGGGACAAGATGGAGGAAATTGGGTGGGCCTTGTCCTTTTTCTCCTTCTTCATGCCCTCCATGTTTCACTGTGGTGTTGGCATTTTTCTGTTGGTTCAGGCTGGGGACACACTGTCCAACGTAGGTGACAGATATTGGCACGTTATTGTAAATCCAGCACAGGTAGTTTCTGGTATTTAATGTTTGTACCATCCCACTGAGGGCAGAGCCCCACACGCTGCCCTGCAGGACAGAGCTGCGGCAGGGCAGCAGAACATGTTAGAGATAAACAGAATAAACAACCTTGAAACAGCACAGACCAATTATGGCTTCTGCTTTGGCAGCGGGGCTGACAGACAGAGACTTTCTACAATCCCAAAATCATCAATACCTCAGATTCCGACGCCGAAGGAGCGGAGCCCCCGCGGCCTTGCAGGGCCGGGGAGCAGCCGGCCCATCTTGGAGCAATCTCGGGGTCATTAATTGCATCCTGCTGGCCCAGCTCTGCCCCCAGACCCCCGGCAGACCCTTCCCTCCTCCCAGCCCCCCGTCCAACAGGCTTTAACCCCTTCCCTCCTGCGCCCCAGCCCGCCGTGGGCAGCCGCAGGAAAGGGGATGGAGGAGAATTCCAGGGGAGCAGCACTCAGAGGTCACCAACCCCGAGCGCTGAGCTTCCTTCTTTTCCCAAAAAACGGGGCAGAGTGGTGGGAACCCTCTCCTCCTGCTCAGCTTTGGGAGGATGTAGGCCCAGCTGGGGGGCGGCCAGGATCAAAGAGCCTTTGACATTTTCAGAGCAAAGGGTCTTATTTTTATTTTATTTCTGAGGGCCACATGCAGTCAGAGGCCTTTAATGGTGCTGGAAACAGATGGGCCAGCGGCTTCTCTGCTCATCCAGGGCGCCAGGCAGGAAAATACCACGGAAAAATGAGCAATAAAAGTCTTCCCTTCTCCATTTACCATCCCTGATCCTTTCTGGCTCCTGGAAAGTGGCCCTGGACAAGGCTGGAGTGTCACCACCTGATCCTGAGGCAGCTCCAACAGGTCAGAGAATCGAAGCCTGGCAGCCCTTCAAACAAAGGAATTGTTCTCATTTTCGATAAGGAACCAAATGAAAACGTTCAGACTTTTCCAGGTTTTTATTTCTGCTTGGAATTATTTTTCCCGTTTTTTGCTACGCTCAGGCAAGAGAAGGAAAATAAAAAACAAAGAAGTAAAAGGGAAAATGCAAGGAAGTGGGGGAAGGATGGAGGAGAAAGCATTTTAGAGGAGGAAAAATCCTAAAATTCAAAGCCAAACATTTTTCCAGGAAGAAGAATGCATTAAGAGTTTGGGAGAGAAAGGGTCAAGCTTTGGTTGGGTTGATGATTTTGGGTGATGATTTTAAATTGACCCAAGCGGGTCAATTTAAAATCATCACCTCCCTGTACCCCTGGAGCCCCCCATGGAATTACTGGTCCATGGAATTCCAGGACAATCTGCCTTGAGCTCCCTAAGCTCAAATATTGTCCTTCCCCTTGGGCAAAACCCATCCCAAGGGTCAACAAAAATCAGGATTTGTGGGATAGAAGTCACCCCAGACCTCTGGGCAAGCCAGAGGTGCAGCTCCAGGTGCAGCTCTCCCAAAGGGACATTTCAGCCTCCAGCCAAGATATCCCAGAGCTGAGGATTCCATCCCAGAGCTGGGGATTCCATCCCAGAGCTTGGAATTCCATCCCAAAGCTGGGAATTCCATCCCAGAGGTGGAAATTCCATCCCAGAGCTGAGGATTCCATCCCAGAGCTGGGAATTCCATCCCAGAGCTGGGAATTCCATCCCAGAGGTGGAAATCCCATCCCAGAGCTGGGGATTCCATCCCAGAGTTGGGGATTCCATCACAGAGGTGGGAATTCAATCCTAAAGCTGAGGATTCCATCCCAAAGCTGGGAATTCTATCCTAGAGCTGGGAATTCCATCCCAAAGCTGGGAATTCCATCCCAGAGGTGGAAATCCCATCCCAGAGCTGGGGATTCCATCACAGAGGTGGGAATTTAATCCTAAAGCTGAGGATTCCATCCCAGAGCTGGGGATTCCATCCCAGAGCTTGGAATTCCATCCCAAAGCTGAGGATTCCATCCCAGAGCTGGGGATTCCATCCCAGAGCTGGGGATTCCATCCCAGAGCTGGGGATTCCATCCCAGAGTTGGGGATTCCATCACAGAGGTGGGAATTCAATCCTAAAGCTGAGGATTCCGTCCCAGAGCTGGGAATTCCATCCCAGACCTTCAGCTCCCCCTGGAATGAGTCCCTGCTGAGAGCCTTCGATGGATGCACAGCAAAATTCCAAGGCTAGATAAAAAAAAAGAGGGAAAA
The DNA here is from genome assembly GCF_048771995.1 of Taeniopygia guttata. Taxonomy (NCBI): domain Eukaryota; kingdom Metazoa; phylum Chordata; class Aves; order Passeriformes; family Estrildidae; genus Taeniopygia; species Taeniopygia guttata. Next base: position 1,093,266 of record NC_133043.1, read on the forward strand.
CCAGTGCTGGGAATGGGAAACCTGGAAAACCTGACGGGATTTACCAGGACCTCAGCATGGACAGTGAGGTCACAGAGGTGGACATGCAGGAGCCAGGAATGCTGCTGACATCCCCCAGGGACAATATCCCGGTGCCTGTCCTGGGAAAACACAACCGACAAAATATTGGGAAAACCCAATGAAAGCCGGCTTTAAAATCCCCACTAAAATCCTTTTTCATCAACAGCTCCAGGGCTTCTCCAGGCAGGAAGGGCATCCCCAGCCCCGGGGCTGGGATATCCCGAGGCAGGAATTCCCCTCTATCTGCGGGATCAGCCCCACCAGGGTGGATGTGTTCCCATGATCTCCCCAGGAGCGATTTGAACGGGAGCCAGGCAGAGTTTTCCAGCTGGGATGGAGGAATGAGGCTGGACAGGAGCATCCAGGAGCCAGGAAAGCCGGGAGACACCAACCTCCTCTTCCAGGCTGTGGGACATCAGCGCATTGCCATCCAAACCCGAGGCTAACCCAGCCCTTCCTGCTCCCAGCCCTGCTCCAGCGGCACCTGGAGCACACAGCCCCGACAAGCCCTCTCCTTCCCAGGAACTGAAATAGATCTGGCTCCCCGAGCTATTTTTATTCCCTCCAAAAATATTTTGACAAAACCCATTTGCATCATCCCCGGCGCTTCCTCTCTCTGCCACGGACGGACCCGCCCAGGGAGGGATTTGGCAAAAACAGGGAGCCCAGAGGGATGGAGGCAGCAGGACAGGGTTTTTTGGGATCAGCAGGACAGGGATCACCCAGGGATTTTGGGGATCAGCAGGACAGGGATCACCCAGAGCTTTTGGGGATCCTGAAAAGCAGCAATGAGCCCAAAGGGATGGACATAGTGTGACAGGGATCACCCAGGGATTTTTGGGATCAGCAGGACAGGGATCACCCAGGGATTTTGGGATCAGCAGGACAGGGATCACCCAGGGCTTTTTGGGATCAGCACGACAGGGATCACCCAGGGCTTTTTGGGATCAGCCAGGGATTTTTGGGATCAGCAGGACAGGGATCACCCTGGGATTTTGGGGATCAGCAGGACAGGGATCACCCAGGGCTTTGTGGGATCAGCAGGACAGGGATCACCCAGGGCTTTGTGGGATCCTGAAAAGCAGTGAAGAACCCGGGCAGCAGTGGGGTGGGAGCAGCTTGGCTTGGGGAAAGCACCTGGTGGAAAACAGGGGTGAGGAGGAAGAGCTGCCTGATGAAATTTGGGCTGCCAGGCTGGCCCTGCTCAGCACCAGCATCCTGCCCTTACAAACCCAATTTCTTCCCTTTTGAACTTAATTGTGGTTACAATTCCATTTTCTCTTCTCCCACTGCTGCAGCCCCCCTTTCATGACCACCTTCAACACTGAGACCCCACAACCAGACCCAAACACCCCAAAACCATCCCTGGGCACAGAGTGAGAGCCCCAAAAACACACAGTGGATGTACCTCCAACCCAAAACCTCCCCAAAAAAAAAGCCCCAAGTTCCCTTTGCAGTTCCAGAGGAGCGAGCAGTGGGAAGGAGATGGTCCTTCCATGCTGGGCAGGCACAGGACGCCCCGAAGGAGGGATTGACACAAACCCAGGCTGAACTGGGTGATCAGGTTTCCTTTCAGGCACCCTGGAGCTTTTTCTGGCAGGTGACACCTTCCAGGTGGATTTTCTGCTCCGGAGCTGCTCCTGCTCAGCGATGGCTGCGATAGGAGCCCTGCTGGAGCCTGGCTTTGTGCTGCCCCACACCTCGCTGAGCAGGGAGATAAAGCTCCCCCCAGGCCAGGGTTACCCCCCCCAGGCCAGGGTTACCCCCCCCAGGCCAGGGTTACGTGCTCCTTCTTCCATCACCCCCAGGAGGGTGAAGGGAGCAGCTCCCTGAGAGAAATAACTGCTGGGATGCTGCTCCCAGCACGGCTGAGGAGCAATTTCACTCCTGTTTTTTAGGGGAAAAAAACAAATCTGAGGAAATGCAGCTTTGTTTGGGGTCCTCCTTCCCTGCTTTCAGTCCTTCCCTTATTCACTCCGCTGTGTTGAGCGCGTGAAAGAGAAAATTCTCCTTTCCTGGAGAAGCTCCAGAAGAACTTTGTGGCCTTCCTGGGATACTCTCGGGGATCTCTGGGAATGAGGAGCTGCCCCATGGGGCTCTCCCAAAACCCTGCCTGGTGCTGGTGGCTGCTGGGGTTGGAGACATCACTGCAAAGCTCCCAAAGCTCCCCCAGTCCTTCACCTCACCCTTCCCTGCTTTATCTTCTCCCTCAACACCAATTTTCCAGGCCAGAACCTGCTTTCCTGGCCCCATTTCAGCTGGATCCAGCCCCCACTCACTTTCCTGCCAGGCTCAGAGACGGGAAAATCTGGGTGGGCAACAGGCCCAGCACCCAAAACCCCCCAAAACCCAACCCCGGGGTGGTATCGTGGCACAGCCACGCTGAGAGAGAGCCAAAGGCAGAGCCAAAGGAGCAGGATCACTTTGGAGGCACGGACTGATGGCCAGCAGGGGATAAGGGAAGGACCTGCCAAGCCCCACGAGCTGGAAAAGCTCTGTGGATGCTGCTGCCTTGCCAGGGACACCCTCATTGCCTTTCCCTCCGTGGGCTTTCAGCCCTGGGAGCCAAACTGGAAGCACCTCAGCTTGTGGGGTTTGGGGCTGAGTGCTGCAGCTTCCCCACCCCCTCCCTGCATTCCCGTAAATGCCTTGGGCTGAGCTGAGGCTTTACAGCAAAACCTGAGTCTGGGTGCTGGGCTTGGACCTGGCCAGGGCTCTGCTTCAGTCCTGGTGGCTTTTGGAGCTGGAAGAGTAAAGGAAAAGGAAAAGGGGAGCCAAGAAGGGAGACGTGAATCATGGCACTGGGGATGGTGAGGCAGAGGGGGAAAATTAAATATTGAAATGTATATAAATATATAGTTTAGTGTGAGGTTCCGAAAGCTGACAGATCTCCAGCCAAAAGCTGACAGATGCTGACAGAGTTGTACCAAAATCCACAATGCATCAAATCCCTTTCAACAGCGCTCAGGGGGATCAGGGAGCTGGGCAGGAAGGAGGTGTTAATCCAGCCCCAGCCTTCCCTGGAGTCAGGATCCTCCTGGACGTGCCTGTCCTGCAGGAAACCCAGGCTGAGGGGGAACAAACTCCATGGCACAGCCAGGGACCAAGGTGGCACGGGGGGAATGTCACCATGGAAGAGGAGGGGGGCACTCCAAGGAGTGGGAGTGCTGGCACTGCCCTCAGTGCCCCTTTTCCCGGGGTACAGCCGCCCTGCAGAGCCAAACGGACCCCAATCCCTGCCTAAGCCAGGCAAGGACCTTTGCCTGCCCGCTGTGGCCCCCGCAGCCCTCCAGGATCCATCCTGCAGGGGCAGCACCTGGGATGCTCTGGCAGGTACAGCTCCAGCCTTTCCCTTTCCCTTTCCCTTTCCCTTTCCCTTTCCCTTTCCCTTTCCCTTTCCCTTTCCCTTTCCCTTTCCATTTTCCATTCCCTTTCCCATTTTTGTTCCCATTCCCATTCCCTTTCCATTTCACATTCCTGCTCCTGTTGTGGTTCCCTTTCCCTTTCCCTTTCCCTTTCCCTTTCCCTTTCCCTTTCCCTTTCCCTTTCCCTTTCCCATTCCCTTTCCCTTTCCTTTTCCCATTCTCATTCCCATTCCCTTTCCAGTTCCCTTTCCCTTTCCCTTTCCCTTTCCCTTTCCCTTTCCCTTTCCCTTTCCCTTTCCCTTTCCTGTTCCCATTCCCATTCCCTTTTCCTTTCCAATTCCCTTTCCCAATCTATTTCCCGTTTCCTTTCCCATTCCCATTCCCTTTCCCATTCCCATTTCTGTTCCCACTCCCGTTCCCATTCCCATCCCTTTCCCGTTCCCATTCCCGTTCCCGGGTAGCCGAGCCTGTCTTTTCCCCGCAGCGGGAGCCGCAGCCCATTAGCCCAGGCCCGATTGCCGCTCCTCGCCTCCCCCGCGACACACCCGAGCGCGCACACAGGGCAGAACAAAGCGGTGACAATTGGTGACAAATGGACTGCACAGCATCCCGTGGCCCCGTCGCCAGGGAGACCCAGGCCGAGCATGGGCGGGCGCGGGGCGGGCTGGCACAGGGGACCCGGGGCTGGGACAGGCGGGACGGGGCCATCTGCTGCCCGGGGGGACAGGACAGAGCTGTGGGAAGGGAAGGGAAGGGAAGGGAAGGGAAGGGAAGGGAAGGGAAGGGAAGGGAAGGGAAGGGAAGGGAAGGGAAGGGAAGGGAAGGGAAGGGAAGGGAAGGGAAGGGAAGGGAAGGGAAGGGAAGGGAAGGGAAGGGAAGGGAAGGGAAGGGAAGGGAAGGGAAGGGAAGGGAAGGGAAGGGAAGGGAAGGGAAGGGAAGGGAAGGGAAGGGAAGGGAAGGGAAGGGAAGGGAAGGGAAGGGAAGGGAAGGGAAGGGAAGGGAAGGGAAGGGAAGGGAAGGGAAGGGAAGGGAAGGGAAGGGAAGGGAAGGGAAGGGAAGGGAAGGGAAGGGAAGGGAAGGGAAGGGAAGGGAAGGGAAGGGAAGGGAAGGGAAGGGAAGGGAAGGGAAGGGAAGGGAAGGGAAGGGAAGGGAAGGGAAGGGAAGGGAAGGGAAGGGAAGGGAAGGGAAGGGAAGGGAAGGGAAGGGAAGGGAAGGGAAGGGAAGGGAAGGGAAGGGAAGGGAAGGGAAGGGAAGGGAAGGGAAGGGAAGGGAAGGGAAGGGAAGGGAAGGGAAGGGAAGGGAAGGGAAGGGAAGGGAAGGGAAGGGAAGGGAAGGGAAGGGAAGGGAAGGGAAGGGAAGGGAAGGGAAGGGAAGGGAAGGGAAGGGAAGGGAAGGGAAGGGAAGGGAAGGGAAGGGAAGGGAAGGGAAGGGAAGGGAAGGGAAGGGAAGGGAAGGGAAGGGAAGGGAAGGGAAGGGAAGGGAAGGGAAGGGAAGGGAAGGGAAGGGAAGGGAAGGGAAGGGAAGGGAAGGGAAGGGGTTTAACTGTTGCGAGCCCCATCCCGAGCACAGCCCGGGCTCCGGAGCACAAGGCCGGCTTTGCCAGCGGAGGGAGAAGGACGCTGGCAGCCGAGCTGTGTGCTGGCAGGGCCAGGAGGCTCTTCCGGGAACATCTTGGAATGACTCAATGCCTTTTACTTTCAATGCGAGTGATGTCAATGCCCCGCAGCCGCCGCTTCGCCCTCAGCCGGGGCTGCGGTCCTGCAGCGCCCAGAGCACGGCAAAACCTCACGGGCAGTGTCCAAAACCCGCCTCCCTCCCCCGCAGCAGCCACGAGGTTGGGATAAGCGGAGCTGCTTCCCAAGGGATACCTGCAGCACCTCACTGCTTTACTGGGCATGGGGGGATCCAATTAAAAGTTTGGCTTGATGAGCTTGGAAATTTTTTTTTTCCACCCTTAATGAGTCTAAAAACAGTTTCCCCTGGGAAACTTCGCTGCAAACAGACAGAGCCGTACCCACTAAGCTGATGTTGTCCATGCCCTCAGGAGCGGTGCCGGAGGTGAAGCCGAGCATCCCTCAGGGGCTCTGCCTCCATCGCCCTGCGCGGGGCAGGTGGGCAGGAAGGGGTTAAGGCCGCAGCTGCCAGCCCGGCGGTGCGGAGTTCTGCTCAAACTGTTCCCACTGCCGCATGAAGTCAGCTGTCATTAGGGAACAAAGGCGCCCCGGAGCAGCTCAAGTTGTGTCACACTCGGGAGGCGCAGAGACTGCTCCCTGATTAGGATTTCTAAATCCGTCCCATCGAGGCCACCGAATAAAGCCGCGGAACAATGAGCGGGGGCACATTCACACAAGCGGCAGCCCCTCCGTCCCCCCCGCCGCCCTCCCCACCCCCTCGCACGCTTCTCCTCCCGCCCGAGCCTGCGGCACTTCAGCTCCGCATCCCGCTGGAGAGCACAGCCGGTGGCACGGCCCCTGCTGCCCCAGAGCCGGCTCCTCATCCCCATCCCCATCCTCATCCCCTGCACATCCCACTGGGCACGGCCCCTGCTGCTCCAGAGCCGGCTCCTCATCCCCATCCCCATCCTCATCCCCTGCACATCCCCATCCCCATTCCATCCCACTGGGCACAGCTCCTGATGCCCAGGCCTGGCTCCCCATTCCCATCCCCATCCCCATCCCCATTCCCATTCCCATTCCCATTCCCATTCCCATTCCCATTCCCATTCCCATTCCCATTCCCATTCCCCATTCTCATTCCATCCCCATTCTCATTCCTCATTTCTATCCCCATCCTTGCATTCCCATTCCTATCCCCATCCCCATCCCCATTCCCATTCTCATTCCATCCCCATCCCCATTCCCATTCCCATTCCCATTCCCATTCCCATTCCCATTCCCATTCCCATTCCATTCCCATTCCCATTCCCATTCCCATTCCCATCCCCATCCCATTCCCATCCCCATCCCCATCCCCATCCCCATCCCCATCCCATCCCCATCCCATCCCCATCCCATTCCCACCCCTCTGGGCACAGCCCCAGCTGCCCAGGCCTGGCTCCCCATCCTTGCTCACCCCTCATTTGGGACATTTTTCACTCATCACAAACGGGCACCTCCTCCTGGGGACCTCTCTTGCCCCACAGGCGGCTGGGCCACCTTCCCCATGGGCTGATGGCCAGACCAGCATCCCACTGACCTCTCCTGGGCCACCTTCCCCGTGGGCTGATGGCCAGACCAGCATCCCACTGACCTCTCCTGGGCCACCCTCCCCATGGGCTGATGGCCAGACCAGCGTCCCACTGACCTCTCCTGGGCCACCGACCACGGCCGTGGTGGCCACTGCAGCCTTTTGCCCCACAGCCCTGCCCTGAGCCCATGCCAGGGATGGGCACGGCCCAGCTGAGATGGATTTCCCTTTGGAAGTGAGGGGTTTCCACACCTCAAACTCCTCCACATGCAGAGCAAACCTCCGCTGCAGCGAGGCTGGCTCACCTCCCTCAGGCCCGGGCAGGGGCACAGCTGCCCCTTCTTTTTGGGGTGCTGGATTCCCCCACACCGAGTCAAGCATCACCCACAGCTTCATCCCTGTCCTGGCCCCACTCAGGGGCTTTTCCCTGCTGAGCAAAACTTTGTGCACCCAAAACCAGATCCCAGGGGCCAAACTCATCTCAGTTCCCTCCCTGAACCCTCACATTCCCAGGCTTGGAGGAAGGGGAGATGTTGGTTTGGCTTCTGGGGGCTGTGAAAACCCTTTCCTTGGGAACAGCAGCGCTCCCAGCACAAAATGACACAGGCAGCGATCCCAGCTCAAAATGGACACAAGCAGCAATTCCATCACAAAATGACACAAACAGCAATTCCAGCACAAAATGACACAAGCAGCAATCCCAGCACAAAATGACACAGGCAGCAATTCCATCACAAAGTGACACAGGCAGCGATCCCATCACAAAATGACACAAACAGCAATTCCAGCACAAAATGACACCAGCAGCAATCCCAGCACAAAATGACACAGGCAGCGATTCCATCACAAAATGACACAGGCAGCAATTCCATCACAAAATGACACAAGCAGCAATTCCATCACAAAATGACGCGGCACGAGGCAGCCGGAGGGAATTTGGGGCATGCAAAGCCCCGGAGGCAGGAATTAATGCTGATGGCCGCTATTCCCGGCCCCAAAGGGCCTCTGCTCCCGCCAGAGGCTCTCTCGATTTAGGGCTCCCATCCTCGGCTCTTCCCGGTGGAAAGGAGGAGGAGAAGACCCTCTCCAAGTGGTGACTGCCCACCTGACAGATCCTCAGCATCACCCTTCGCACTGGGACTGTCCCCCCCGAGCTGTGCCCCACTGGGGACCCGGGGGCTGCATGAGGCTGGGCTGGCCCGCGGAGCATCCCAAAACCACAGCTGTGCCCTCATCCCAAACTCCAGCCAACCACTTCCTTAGAAAGCCCCGAGATCCCTGCGGAGCCAAAAGGAATGCTCGGGAGGAATCTCGGAGCTTTCTAAGCGAGCCTTTCTCCCACCTCCCTTGGGATTTGGGAAAACACAGGGAATGTGGGGGGGGAAATCGGGAATTTACTGCTCTGCCCTTGCCCCAAGGTTGCATCTTCAAGGCGGCAGCGGGAGGCCGGCAGCCAGCAGGTGCAATGAATAAATATCCCGGGAGAAATCCCTCTGGAGAGGGGGGGAAGGGCAGGAATATAGATATCGGGATCCCCCGCCCGCAGCCCCCCGGGACACGCAGCAGACACACACACACTAATCCCGGGGATTTGGCCGTCATATGACATGCCCGGCCCGGCCGAGGGAGGGGATTTAAGGCACGCCTCTCCTTTCACGCCAGGAAAGGATTTTCATCTCTCAAGAGCACAATGAGAGGGGGAAGGAAGGAGGAAAGAAAAAAAAAAAATAGAGAGAGAGAGAGAGAAAAAAAAAAAAAAAAAAAAAAAAAAAAAGCCAATCAAGCCGGGATCAGCTGTGGGCTGGGCTGCTGCAGGTCTGCTTGTCCCAGAGGGGGGTGTGGGGACACATATTGGGCCGTGTGGGAAACCCACAGGCTCAGCTTCTCACACATTGTTCTCCTGCCCGGCTCCCCCAGCCCCCAGCCAAAGCCGTTAATGCCACAAAAGATACTTCGCCCATTGTGCCGGGGACAGCTGAGAGGATAGAGTTGGCCTTCCGCAGCTTTCCTGCCTCCCTCTCCCGCTGGAGAGGGGAAGAGGGGACAGGGCAATCAAAATGGAGAGTTTGATGCTCGCCATACAAAAGAATTAAATCCACTTAGGCCCCTTTCTCGCTAATCTCGGACTGTGGGGGGTTAAATATGGTTACATTTTCATTAGGTACTAATAGCAAAAGGGCAGCTAATGGTAGCACAGCCCGCCGCATTGTCATGCAGATGCTCCCCGAAGGGCTCCCGGCCCGGCCGCGGGGCGATGGCATGCTCGCAGGGGGAAACTGTGTCACTGCCATTGTCGCCGCTCAATTCCGTCAATGGGAAAAGTCATGTTTCCCGGCGGCGGAGGAAACAACTTAAAGCGCCCGCCGAGGGCTGGAGGAGGCACCTGGGCTCGGCGGGGACGCGCAGGGACGAACCGAGCGGTGCCCGGGGCAGGGGCTGCCGGCCCGGGTGGGCACTGGCCCGGGTGGGCACTGGCCCAGGTGGGCACTGGGTCCGGGTGGGCACTGGCCCGGGTGGGCACTGGCCCGGGTGGGCACTGGGCCGGGTGGGCACTGGCCTGGTGAGCACTGGCCCGGGTGGGCACTGGCCTGGGTAGGCACTGGTCCTGGTGGGCACTGGCCCGGGTGGGCACTGGCCTGGGTAGGCACTGGCCCGGGTGGGCACTGGCCCGGGTGGGCACTCACCCGGGTGGGCACTGGCCCGGGTGGGCACTGGCCCGGGTGGGCACTGGCCTGGGTAGGCACTGGCCCGGGTGGGCACTGGCCCGGGTGGGCACTCACCCGGGTGGGCATTGGCCCGGGTGGGCACTGGCCCGGGTGGGCACTGGTCTGGGTGGGCACTGGCCCGGGTGGGCACTGGCCCGGGTAGGCACTGGCCCAGGTGGGCACTGGCCCGGGTGGGCACAGCCTCTCCACAGCATCCCAGCAGGTCCAGGCACTGTTTTCCCTTCATCCCCCCCCTCTCCTGGCACAGGATCTGGTGGTCCCAGCTGCTGGAATGTCTCTGGGGCAGTCGGTGCCACCCCCTTGGGATCCCCACAGCAGCATCCCTGGGGTCACAGCCTTCCAAACACTCTCCTTGCTGCCAAAGCAACCCCCACCATCCCTCCCAGCTTCGGGAATATCATCCCTCAGGGACCAGCAGCTCCAAAGGGATCCCAGCCCACTCAGGATTTTGGTGCCTTGGAAGCACCCCCAGCAAAAAGGAAAATCGCTCATCTGGGTGCCTTGGCTGAACGCTGCCATGAAGAGAGAGCAGACAGAAAGGCTCTGCCAGGGTGTGTTTTATAAGGTGAGAGCACTCTGGGATATTTTTTCTCGGGGTGTTAGGAGACCCACAACCCAAACAAGTCAGGGAAGTTATGTCCTTTCCCCCAAAGCAACTGGCACGGAGGTAAAAAATCCATGGCTGGGAACAGGCAGCAGCCCCAGCCCCGGCCAAGTTAAACAACAGCAAGGTCAGTGTGCAGATGGAGCGGCCAATAACTGTGAGGAGGAGGAAATCGGTGCCACAGCCAGAGTTCAGGCACCTACAGCCCCTCGGAGACCTGGAGCCTCCTCCCAGCTCTGCCCCGGAGCAGCAGCGTGACGGCAAAGGTGTCCCTTGGTGTCCCTTGGTGTCCCTTGGTGTCCCTTCAGCTCTGCCCGTCCCTCTGTCCCCTCCCTGCGCTCCTTGGGGCCACCACCACCATGTCTCAGTTAGTTTGTTGGGGAAGGGGCTGGAGGAGCCCCAGCCCCTCTGCCAGGAGCTCCAAACCCCCTTAGGGAAGGACATTCCCATTCCCAGAATTGTTCCACCCTCCCCGTGCAGAGTCCCTGGCCTGGTGCCACTCATCCCCCACTGTGCCCGTCCTGTCCTGAGCTCTGGAGGGAGGGGGACACCCGAATTGTCCCCTGCCCTGTGCAGATTCCCTGACAGACCCGAGCCAAATCCCTGCAAGCCTCGCTGAGTTTTGCAAGCATCGACTCCTCAGAGAGCGGCGTTCTCTGCTTCCCTCTGCACCCTCCGGAGCCAGAGGCGGGCTCAGGATGAGAGCTGAGATTCCCGGTGCTCTGGAGCTGTGGCTCGGGATGAAAGCTGAGATTCCCGGTGCTCTGGAGCCGGGAGAGAGCCAGAGAAGGGCAGCACAGCCCCGGCTGAGCCTGGCACTTCACCCTCGCCTTCTCCGCTCTCCAAGAGGCCTGAGCTGGAATGGGGCTCAGTTTAAACGAGTTGAAAGCAAAGCTGTTCCTCTCCCTCCATCCCTCCACTCACACCTGGCTGCGCTTGGATGCCTTTGACACCTCAGACACGCTGGGGCGTTTTCTGGAGACTTCTCGGTCTCCTGCTGGTGGCACAGCCGGAGGGATGGAGGGACAGCACGTCCCAAACGCCGCTTCCCCAGGAGTAAGTCGTTGTGCAACAGGCACGATAACATCTCCACGGCTTGCAGCGAGCTCTCCCCGAGCTCTCCCCGCTTTTGGGGGCAGCTGCGCTGTTGCAATCCAGGCTCAGGGTTAAGAGCCGGAGTTTTGGAAAGCTCATCCCCGCGGCGGCACCCAGGAGGGGCAGGAGCAGCCTGGAGCCGCTCCAGGGGCTGACGCAGCCGCTGCTGCGTTCTGGCCCCAAATGGGGATTGTTTCCCAGCAAAGTCGGCCTAAAAACACAACAAAATCAAACACAGCCCTCAAAGGTTACCACGTGTTATTTTTCACCCCTGCGCCTCAGGACTTTCCGGCACTAACGTGAGCCAGGGCGGCTCCTTCGCTTCCTTTTACCTGAGACACCAAGGGGAAAAAAAAAAAAAAAAAAAAAAAAAAACAACGAAAAGGGAGAGGGCAGAAATCAGAAATCCCAAATCTCCCCGGCAATGGGAAGCGTTTTTAAGGGGAAGCTGTTTTCGGCAAGCCGGCCACGTCCCAAAATTACAACCGGTCTCGGCAATTAGGAGAAGTAAAACATTAAAAAGCAGGAGGCAAAGTGCATTTGCATCTAAAAGCTGCCTTCGGTGGGGCTGGGAGGCTCAATCCGACAACAAAGCGGAAAAATTCCCTCTCCAAGAATAGTTCCACCCTGCTGGCACATGCCCCTCTCCCTCTTTGCACCCCAAAAGCTGCGGGGTGCAGATCTAGGACACGGCTGGATCCCTAAACCTGCCAAGCGGGAAGGGTTAAGCCGGGCTCAGCCATCCCCATCCCTGCACAGCCCCGGGGGCACCGGGACATTTCCATGAAGGATTTGCTGGAAAGTGGCTCCTGCAAACCCAGCCCAGTTCCGCACAATTGTTTTTGTTTTTGTTTTTTTTTTTAATTTTTTTTTTTTTTCTGCTGCTGCAAAAACAGGTTTGGGTTTAAGTGCGGGGCCGCAGGTGGGTGAGTTACCTGAAGGCCGGAGGAGGAAACTCCCACATCCGCTCCCGGAGCCAGCTCTGGGCTGGCCAAGGAGGGAGGGAGCAGGGCAGGCTCCGGGGTAGGGTTTCACCTGCAAACACAGCTTTGTGCTCAAAAACAGGAGCTGCGGGCGGCTCCGAGCCAAAACCGGGGAGAGGCAAACGGAAAATCCCAGGCAGGGATTTCTGAAGCCTTCCCGAGGAGCAGGGACAGAGCAGGGGACTCTGAGCTCCTCCTCCTCCTCTCCTTCCTCCCACCAAACGCTGCAGGGTCACCCCCAGGATGGACTGGGAACCCCAGCAGCATTGCAGGGAGGAGGGAAAAACGCTGAAAAACCCACAGGGAAGGAGCCCAGCACGGGAGTTTGGGGGCAAAAACGCCCCTAAGAGACCTCCCAGAGCACCCTGGGCTTGGGGAGAGTCTGAGAGCAAGAGGGGATGTAAAAATAAAAGGGGGTGCAAAAGCAAGAGGGGATGTAAAAATAAAAGGGGGTGCAAAAGCAAGAGGGGCTACAAAAATAAGTGGGGGGTATAAAAACAAGGGATATAAAAATAAGTGGAGTTATAAAAATAGGAGGCACATCCTCTCAAATCTTCCCCAGTTTCTGTGGAAAGGCTTTCAAAGGACAGAGGGTGGAGGAGAAAAGGAGCTCTCTGTGCTGGAGGAGGTGACCAGGTCCAGGACAGTGGCCCTGGACCTCCAGCCCCTGGCTCTGGGCTAGTGCAGAGCAGCCAAGGTGAATCCATGGGATCCCCAAAGGGCTCACAGGTTGCCCAAAGGGCTCAGAGGTTGCCCAAAGGGATCCAGTCTCAGCTTTCCCGGCAGAACAAGCACAGGATTCATCTTTAAGTCACAGCTGGTGCCACCAAGTTTCCCTCCAGGACACTGCTCCCCTCCCCAGCCCCAGGAACAGGATCACACACACCCCAACCACCATCCCCAAACTGGGCCAACTCTTCAAATGGCCCATTCAGAAACTCTCAGCACGGAGATTTCCCCTCATTTCTGGGTTTATAACCTTGATTTCAGCTCTAAAATCCTTTTCTGTTCGAGTGGGGTGGACAGGAGCAGGTTGGGGATGAAGAGGGCAGGCAGCTCTAGAAAAATCGAGTTGGAAAACAAACAAACAACATCCCTACAACTTAAATTAAGCAATGCATAACATGATAAAACAGATTTTTATCAAGCAAGGGCTTTTCTGGACTCAGTGCCAGAGAAGGGATTTCCTAGAGCAAAGCTCATTAGGAATCCTCCCCAGCCCAGCACCTTTCCCCTCGACAACAATAAAAAACCCCACAAAAGCAGGGCACATCCTTTTGAAGGCTGTTTCCTTCCATGCCCTGGAATGCTCTGCCAGGGCCCCTGGAGGCAGCCTGGCCTGTCCCAGCACCTCGGGGACATCTGCAGCCCTGCCAAGCCACAGGAAATCCAGGCCACCCCAATTAGAGCTCCAAGTGCCCACATGGCAACAGCGGGGCTGGGCCAGCTCGCCCCGGGGCAGCGATGGGGCTTCTGGCCAGGAGCACAAAGGAGAGGGGCTGGGGGGGTTTAGGTGGCTCTTGTGTGCTCTTGAAGGGATTTCTGGTTGATTTTTCCTTTTTTCCCCTCCTCAGGCAGCGCTTGTTCCCTACAAGCCCCATCCCAAGCTGAAGTCTCCCCCAGGGAGGAGGAGGAGGAAGGGAACTGGGCTGGATCCAGCGTGGGATTTGTTGTTGGGATTTGTCCCTGCAGGGACACAGAGAGCTTGCCCTGCTCCCTGGGCCCTGGAGCAGATCCCACCGTGCAGCCACATCCCAGAGCTGGGCACCCTCCGAGGGGGTGGGATGGAGGTGGAATCACCAGAGAGGTGATGGGGCCACAAAGCCTCGTCCACCCCAGGTAACCCTGCCTGGACCAGGTCATTTCCAGCTCTTCCCAGCCCCAGGGACCCTATCCAGCCATTTCCAGCTCCAGTGACACCATCCAACCCTTCCCAGTAACCCCATCCAGCCTTTCCCAGCCCCAGTGACCCCATCCAGCTCTCCCCAGTGACCCCATCCAGCCATTCCCAGCCCCAGGGACCCCATCCAGCCTTTCCCAGTGACCCCATCCAGCCCTTCCCAGCCCCAGTGACCCCATCCAGCCATTCCCAGCTCCAGGGACCCCATCCAGCCCTTCCCAGTGACCCCATCCAGCCATTCCCAGCTCCAGTAACCCCATCCAGCCTTTCCCAGCCCCAGTGACCCCATCCAGCCCTTCCCAGCTCCAGGGACCCCATCCAGCTCTCCCCAGTAACCCCATCCAGCCATTCCCAGCTCCAGGGACCCCATCCAGCCCTCCCCAGCAATCAGAGGCTATCAGTGATGAGTTCATGAACACTTTATCCTCACAAAGAGCTCATCACATCCATTCCCAGTGAGGGAAGGCTTCATTTGGACCCCAGGGCACCATCCAGGCTGGGGGTCTCCAAGGAAATTGGGAAATGCACAGGGACTCATCCTGCTCTGCTCCTGCCCCAAACTCTTCGTGCTCCTCATGCTCTGAGGGCAGGGCCAAGGCAGAAAGCAGCCCAGGACAAGAGAGAACGGCAATCCCTGCCCCCAGAGCTCTCCCAAAGGCAGCAGACAAGATGTAACATGAGGAGGAAATGGGCTGCAGGCCAGAGGGGATGCCATAAAAACGGGATGTTTTGGAACCTCTGCCGTGGGCATAAATCACTGCCCACCTCTGCACCTCGCCCAAACCAGAGACACCTCCCACAGCCCAGCCAAATAACAACAAAATTTGCACAAATGGGATCAAAAATGGAGCAAAATGGGTCTCGGAGTGCTGCAGGCAAAGGGATTTGGTTGTGCCAGGCCAGAGGGATCCGTGGCAGAGCCAGGAACGGGCTTGGCCCTCCCAAAGCTCTGGGGAAAGCTTTTCCTCTGCTCTGCCCTTCTGCCAAGGAGGGTCAGACCCTTCAGGCTTGAATCAACCCAGCTGCTGCCCACAACGCTTCTGCCACCTCTCCTCCCTCTCCCCACCCCACCTTCCTCACTCCGCTCACAAACCAAAGAAGGGATTTTCTTTTTTTCCTCTCCTCAGGAAAGAGAAGCAGAACTGGGGAGGGGGGTGGCATCTTATTTCCAATAACCACCCCAAATTTCCCGCGGGACTCATCCCCAGGGCTCTGCCCGGGCTGGCAAACCCAGCAGGAGCGCGTCCCTGGAGGCTGCAGCCCCGGGCTGACCCGGCAGTGCCCCGGGGCAGGGGCAGCATCCTGGCATTAGTATGCACAGCACATGCCCGCGCTGTCTGCGCCTTGTTCCCAGCCCCTCGGCTCTGTAAATCCCACAAAGGCCGGGGGGATGGGAACGGGAACCCGGGGATCCTGGAGCACCGCAGGAATTTCGCTTTCCCGGTGGAGGGGAAGGATGGGCA
The DNA here is from genome assembly GCF_048771995.1 of Taeniopygia guttata. Taxonomy (NCBI): domain Eukaryota; kingdom Metazoa; phylum Chordata; class Aves; order Passeriformes; family Estrildidae; genus Taeniopygia; species Taeniopygia guttata. The sequence goes on from NC_133043.1 coordinate 1,108,648, forward strand.
GGCAGCGCTGCCGGAGGGAATGGGATGTGGAATGGGATGGAGGCAGGGCGGGGGTGGCAGCGCAGATTCCCCCTCGTTTCTGGGTTTATCACCTCGATTTCAGCTCTAAAATCGTGTTCTGTTGGAGAAGGGGTGGACAGGAGCAGGGTGGGAATGAAGACGGCGGGACAGCCCCAGGGCAGGAACCTCCCCAGCGGCTCCAGGCTCAGCTTGGAGAGGGAATTCAATCATATTTCCCTTTTTTATGCGCGGCTGTGACTCACTGCTCACCTTTCAGACACAGGGAACCCCATTCCCCAAATTCCCCAGGCCCTGCTCAGCCTTGGGCTGTGGTTTAGCAAAGCCCTGCGCAGGCTCTGGCTGGCTCCGGGCTGCTCCGGGGAACAAATGTGGGGAAAATTCCTGCCTGGAAGGAGCAGCTCCCTTTCCTTCAGCACCCAAATCCAGAGGGAGAGTGATCTCCCTCCCACGCTGCAGCAACAGGAATGCTTTGGGTTGGAAGGGATGTTAAACCTCATCCCATTCCAGCCCCATCCCTGTCCAGCTCTGCCCTAGGTGAGTTACTTCGGGTTTGGAAAAAGCCAGAACCAAACTCATTTCCTTTTTCTGCATTAAATTCATCCCTAGAAACCCTGACCTTCAGAGATCACCATTATCCACAAGAAAAATTTTCATCAATATTCCATTTGAAATGAAAATTCCATTTTCACCAAGGAAGTCAGAGCCATGTGCTCTCCCAAATACTTTGATTTTTTTTCCCCCTTATCTCTTCGATAATTAAAGTTCCCGTCTCTTGGAATTCTCTCAGCATTTGAACCCACCAGAGATGTGGTGCCTCAGCAGCACCTCAGCCTCCAACATAAGGATGAAATAAGCTTGAAGAGGAGATTTAAGGGCAGAGACTAAACTGAAGAATATCTGAACTGCAGCTCGAAGCTGACTTGCAAATTCCAGCCCAGGTGTTGTAACCCTGTTCCCGGGATGCCGCAAAATTCCCTTCTAAGCAGCTGAATCAGCAAATCCCAGAGTTCCCAGAGCCTTCCCTGCAGGCTGGCAGCGAGGAGCCAGAATCCAGCTCCACCTTGGCATTGGTTCGGAGCTGGGTGAAGCCTGGGAACGTCTCTGGTGGCAGAGACAATCAGGAAGTGCTGGAAGCTTCCACAGAGACCAAAATCGTGATGAAATCGAGATTTCACCTCTCATCCCACTGCAGAATTTCGCTTCATACCCTGGCAGCCTGGCGCTGTCAAAACCAAAAATTTTGGGCAAAATTCTATTGGAAGTGGGCAAGAGGCACTGGATGAGGCGCTGGAGAGGCAGAGAGCTCGCTGCCCTGGGGGAAGGGCGCATGCGGCCCCGATGCATCTCCTGATGCAGCCCCTGATGCAGCCCCTGATGCATCCCGCAGGAATTGCGGGGCCGGCGATGAGTGACGGGCAATAAGCCGGGCTCAGTTCCCTTCATTAGCAGCCCTGAGTAATTAGCAGCCAGCCCTGAGTAATTAGCAGCGTCCAAGGCGGGGCTGCTTTGCCGGGACAGGATTCCTGCAGGAATCCGTGAGAAGCGTTCGCTGCTGGATGCGGCTGGGACAGGGGAGAGCTCCAGAGCTTCCTGACCCCAAATGGCCTCCAACCCTAAAGAGCCTCCAAATCCCAAATGGCCTCAAATCCCAAATGGCCTCCAGCCCCAGAGAGCCTCCAAATCCCCCAAATGGCCTCCAACCCCAAACAGCCTCCTAACCCCAAATGGCCTCAAATCCCAAATGGCCTCCAAACCCCAAAGAGCTTCCAAACCCAAAGAGCCTCCAAATCCCAAACAGCCTCCTAACCCCAAATGGCCTCAAATCCCAAATGGCCTCCAAACCCCAAAGAGCCTCCAAATCCCAAACAGCCTCCTAACCCCAAATGGCCTCCAAATCCCAAATGGCCTCCAAACCCCAAGGAGCCTCCAACCCCAAGGATCCTCCAAATCCCAAAGAGCCTCCCAACCCCAAATGGCCTCCAAATCCCAAATGGCCTCCAAATCCCAAAGAGCCTCCAAACAAGCTCTAAAGCCCAAAGCACCCTCCAAATCCCAAGCAGCCTCCTACCCCAAAACACCCTCCTACCCCCAAAATAACCTCCAAACCCAAAATAACCTCCAGCCCCAAAGAGTTTCCAACCCCAAAGAGCTTCCTAACCCCAAAGAGCCTCCAACCTCAAATGGCCTCAAACTCTAAACCCCACTTTAAACCCCAAGCAGCCTCCAACCCCAAACAGCCTCCAAACCCCACTCCAAAACCCAAACAGCCTCCAAACCCCAAACAACCTCCAATCCCAAAGAGTTTCCTAATCCCAAACAGCCTCCAAACAACCTCCAAACCCCAAACAGCCTCCAAACCCCACTCCAAAACCCAAACAGCCTCCAACCCCAAAGAGATTCCTAACCCCAAAGAGCCTCCAAAGAGCCTCCAACCCCAAAGAGCCTCCAACCCCAAATGGCCTCCAAACCCCAAAGAGCCTCCACCCTTCAGCACAGTGCTGCTGCTCCAGGGGACAGCCCGAGCCCACCAGCGGTGTGGAGTTGACTTTGGATTAATTCCATTTTCCTCCAATATTTTCTTCCCCCTCCACCACCCCGTGCCAGCTGCATCAGCGGGATTGACAATCCCAGATGGATTGGAGGGTGCTGTGCCTAAAAAAATAAGGAAGGGATTAATGGGATCGAGCCAAAAGATTTGTTTGGAGGAATGGAGCTGGGAATTGCTGGGCAGGTTTGGGGCGATTCCATGGAGCAGCTGAGCCGGAGCTTCTGGGACAGGGAAAAGCAGAGCCCCAAGAGCAGGGAAGTGTCCAGGGGTGGGGACAGCACAGATTGTGGGAATGGCTCTGCCCCCTAACCCAGAGCTCACACGAGGTGTTGGGATTCCAGCAGGGCACAACCCCTGGAATCAAAGCAGGTTCCCAGCAAAAAATATCCTCTACTTTTCCAAAATATCCCCTTGCAGGTGGGTGTGGTGGGACCTGTGTCAAGGCTCGGGACAGGGAGGTTTTTCCTCCACACCAGCCAAGAGAAAAAAAATCTCCTGGGGTGCCCAAACACGTCCGTGAGGGATTTTGCACATGGATATGGGCACAGCACAGGGAACAACGGGAAAATCCCACAGGAACAGCCCTGGATGTGGACAGGGACACTTGGGACAGCTCCTGGAATGCCCTGAGGGGGAAGGGAAGGGAAGGGAAGGGAAGGGAAGGGAAGGGAAGGGAAGGGAAGGGAAGGGAAGGGAAGGGAAGGGAAGGGAAGGGAAGGGAAGGGAAGGGAAGGGAAGGGAAGGGAAGGGAAGGGAAGGGAAGGGAAGGGAAGGGAAGGGAAGGGAAGGGAAGGGAAGGGAAGGGAAGGGAAGGGAAGGGAAGGGAAGGGAAGGGAAGGGAAGGGAAGGGAAGGGAAGGGAAGGGAAGGGAAGGGAAGGGAAGGGAAGGGAAGGGAAGGGAAGGGAAGGGAAGGGAAGGGAAGGGAAGGGAAGGGAAGGGAAGGGAAGGGAAGGGAAGGGAAGGGAAGGGAAGGGAAGGGAAGGGAAGGGAAGGGAAGGGAAGGGAAGGGAAGGGAAGGGAAGGGAAGGGAAGGGAAGGGGCAGCCCTGGCTTTAGTCCTGGCTGCTATCCCTGCAAAGCTCAGCCTCTCCCAGCACAGCCCAAAATACCAAAAACTCCTTTCCAGCCCAGCAGGAAAATCTCTGGGAGTTGCTGGGAACTCCCCAGCAGATTTGGTGGAAGTGAAGTGTTTTGCTCCTCATATTGGAGCCGTCCACCTCCAGCACAGCAGATTCATCTGGACTGCCTAAAACCCTTCCCAACTCTCCCACCAAGAAGGATCCAACCCCAAACTCCTCCTCGCCTCCTCTGCCTTCCAGCTGGCAGCGTTCAGCCCCGAAAAAGACAGGAGATGGAGTGGGGAAGGAAAAAAAAAAAAAAAAAACTAAAATAAATCCCTGCAGATTCTCATCTTCCTCCTGTCGTCTCCTCGAGTCATTGTTTGGCAGGACGAGAATTTCAGCTCTGGCTGTGCCGGCGAGCAGGATTAGACAGGTCACCGGGGATCAGGTTTCACGTTTTACCTTTTTAACTCCCCGGCTCAGCACGTAGGCTGGGAACTGGCAGCGCCGGGAGCAGGCAGGGGACAGCCAGGGGACAGCCAGGGGACAGCCAGGGGACAGCCAGGGGCGAGGGTGGCAGCCGGGGATCCACCCAGAGCTGCCAAACCGCGGCCACCCCTCACGGCTCCGGGGTTCCAAGCAGGGACCAGCTGGGGGGAAATTAAAGGGGGCAGAAGGGGAGGGGTTTGCCCCACAAAGAGTAAAAATAACAAAAAGGGTCCTGCTGGAATTTTGTCCTAAAAGGCTTCGTTGTGTCTGAAATTCAGAATTCCGGCAGAACCAGAAGCTTTTGGTACCCCGAGCATCAAATCCTGGGATTTGGGAAGCTCTGGCGCCTTTCGGGGCACTCAGACTCGTCGTTATGGAGCCCGGTGGTTTCAGCAGTAAAAATTTCCTTTTCACCTCTTTTCCCTCAGGCAGGGAGTGCATTTCTCCTGTCTTTACACCTCCTTTAACTTCTTCAATGTCAGCATCCCTCAGTGAGCCCCGAACGCAAAGATGATCCCAGGCTGGATTGGGAGATACCAAAAAATAGAAAAGACCAAGATTCCGTTCCTCAGGATAATAATTCTGATAAAAACGTGCTGAACTTGAACTTTATAAATTCGAGCTGTTGATGCTCATTAGGACCTTTTGGGACAGCCCAGGAGGGTTTGTGTTCCCAGCCTGGCTCTCTGCACCTGCACAGCAGCACCACAAATCCCTTCACTCCCCCTGGAAGTGTCTTAAAAACCCATTTGAACAGAACCTTTTGTGTCCCTTCAGCGCAGGATATTCTCTAATTCCATGATTTCCCTGTACCAGCATTATTCCTGCTCCATATTGATTACTAATATGATCAATATTCAACTTGGAGCATAACAAGGTATTTTCTTCCCCATTAAACAAGTCCATTACTGAATTTATTATAATTACATCAGAATAATGATAATAATTCCATAATAATTCCATGATTTCCCTGTAGCCAGCAACATTCCTGCTCCATATTGATTCCTAATACAATCAATATTCAACTTGGAGTATAACAAAGTATTTTCTTCCCCACGAGACACTCTCATTACTGAATTCATTACAATTACATCATTATAATGTATTATAATTTATTATAATTAGCCTCCAAACAGCAGGAGCATGAAGAGATGAGGTGACTTTCCCAGGTTTCTCAACCCAAGCTCCTTTTCCAGAGCAGCGCCCTAATCAATGACCCATTCTTCCTCCCTTAACGCCTCAAACGACAGAGCAAAAATAATTAATTACCGGATAAATTATTTAACCAGCCTGGCTTTTCACCAATTGCCTTCACATTTATTAACCCGGGCACCACCTCCTTGTGCCAAGGTTAGGATGCCCAGGTGTGCACAGGACACCTGGAGTCACCCATGGGTGACCCTGGGACATCAGCTGGACCTGGAGGGAAATTCTCACCTTATTTACAGCTGAAACTGCATCCAACCCAAATCTCACCTTATTTACAGCTGAATCCTGCATCCAGCCTGAATTCTCACTTCATTTATGGCTGAATCCTGCATCCAGCCTGAATTCTCACCTCATTTATGGCTGAATCTGCATCCAGCCTGAATTCTCACTTCATTTACAGCTGAAACTGCATCCAGCCTGAATTCTCACCTTATTTACAGCTGAATCCTGCATCCAGCCTGAATTCTCACCTTATTTACAACTGAAACTGCATCCAGCCCGAATCTCACCTCATTTACAGCTGAATCCTGCATCCAGCCTGAATTCTCACTTCATTTATGGCTGAATCCTGCATCCAGCCTGAATTCTCACCTCATTTACAGCTGAATCCTGCATCCAACCTGAATTCTCACCTCATTTATGGCTGAATCCTGCATCCAGCCTGAATTGTCACCTCATTTGTGGCTGAATCTGCATCCAGCCTGAATTGTCACCTCATTTGTGGCTGAATCTGCATCCAGCCTGAATTCTCACTTCATTTATGGCTGAATCCTGCATCCAGCCTGAATTGTCACCTCATTTATGGCTGAATCCTGCAGCCCAACTTGAATTCTCACCTCGTGCTGCACCTGAATCCTGCATCCAGCCTGCCCAGAGCCTTTCAGAGCAGCACGAATCTCCAAAAAGTCCCAGACCCAGACACAAAACCAAACATCCCAACGCCCAAGATTTCCCAGTCCAAACCACCAGGACGATTCTGACTGATCCCCAAGATCCACCTCAAGCAAATCCTCAAGAGGAAAATGCAATATTTCTGTTTTCCAAGGTGTGCCCCATCTCCCAGCTCAGCCTGCCTACAAATGCAAGGGGAAACTTCTCCTGAGGTGCAGAGAGCAGAATCAGGGCAGGAATCCCTCAAATAACCTCAACCCTGCCATCAACCCCGGCTCTAACCCCCAAGGGCACCTTGGAGGGTTTTATTTGTCCCAAACCATCTGAAAAAGGTTCTGAGCTGTCTCCCTTTGACCAATTCAATTTGTGTTTCCCATCGCAGGAATAACAAAGACAAACTGGTGAGAGTTGACCACCAAAAATTCCCAGAAACTCTAAATTTGTTGCCCTGCAAGCCAAACCCCTCATTTCTATAATGTTCTTACAGAATGCACAGTGCAAATCCCAAATTCGGGATGGTTCCGTCCCATCCAGACAGGAGAAGCCTCAGTTGCCCATTTCCAGGGCTGAGCAGTTGTTTCCCACCTTGGGGGTTGTTATATGTGTATTTCTTCAATTAACAAATTGGAGCTTTCATTTATAACAGGGGTGGTTTAGGAGCCTCTTTCCTACAGGGCACAGCCAGCACGAGTCGAGCAGAAATTTCCTCCCTCCCACCCCTCCAATGCCTCCTAAAAACACAGAAAAACGGGAGAATCCAGGAGTTCTGAGGGAGGATGAGAAGGGTGGGTTTGTCCCTGTCCCCCATCTGCTCCTGGGGACACCCCGGGGCCCCAGGACCGCTTCAGACCTTTCAACACATCCCAAAATGGTCCCGAAGCTCCTGGTTAATAAAGTTCCTGAGATAAAGATAAGCCAGATCCTCCTCCCAGGGTAATTACAAGCCTATCACTCCCCAGTTAATTACACACAGCTAAAGATGTTATTAGGTGGAGATGGAAAAATCCAAGGCACTGGGAACAAATCTGTCTGCCCTGAGCTGGCTGAGAGCGGAGTATTCCCAGGAAGAAGGTGGGAAATCTGCTTTTAACCATGGAATGTGTTGGGAAAAGCTTCCAAGGTCATCGATTTCAGCCTTTGAGCTCTCCCCACCCGTTCCCCAGCCCTGAGGCCAGTGACAAATCCAGCCCTTCCTCGGACACCTCCAGGGATGGGGGCTCCAAACCTCCCTGGGCAGCTTGAAAATCCTTTCCGTGGAGAAATTCCTCCCCATGTCCAACCTGGACCTGCCCTGGGGTAGTTTGAGGTTCATTTTCAGCTGATAAATAACGACAAACATCCAGCTCCACACAAACCCCACCTGCAGCCCTGCAAATCCTAAACCAAAGCGGTTTTTAGGGTGTGCAGCCAAGAAATCCCCACAAGGGCACAAAGAACATCATTCCCCCACTCATCCCTCTTCTACTTGAAGCGGATAATTTTGGGAAAGAAGGCAGGAGGAGCGGGAGGAAGCTCTGTCAAGCTGCAACGATCCCTGGATGCCAAACAGATGCACGCACCATCCTCTGGGTGATGTGTGGGACAGGCCGGGGCAAACCCCAGCGAATGCATTTCCGAGCTCGCTGCCTGAGGGCTGGGACAGGTAACAACAGCCAGGGTGGGAAGGGAGGGGAAAAAATCCCAATTATAACAAGCAACTGTCGGAGAAAACACTTGGAAAAAAGTGACAGCGGTTGGAGCACGGGGGTGGGGAAAGGAGCTGTGAGCTGGGACCAGCCTGTTCCTGGAGAGCCAGCCCCAGGAACAGCCCAGAATATCAGGATTTCCCCCCGGGATGGACCCCAGCCCCCCTGCGAGCTGCTTTTCTGTCGGAACCCAGGGCTTCCCTCTGGCTGCCCTGGCAGGTCTGGGACCCTGGCAGGGGTCAGGAACCCCCCTGGACAGAGCCCCCAGAGACACTGGCTGTGATCTCTGGCCATGGAAAAGAGTTTTCAATCTTACAGGATGAATTACCAGCTCTGAGTGTTTGATATAAGTAATAATTAAGTGTGGCACGGGTGCAAAAGTAAAATTTTAGGATTCTAGATTAGGGGTCCAAAGGGGACAAGATGGAGGAAATTGGGTGTGCCTTGTCCTTTTTCTCCTTCTTCATGCCCTCCATGTTTCACTGTGGTGTTGGCATTTTTCTGTTGGTTCAGGCTGGGGACACACTGTCCAACGTAGGTGACAGATATTGGCACGTTATTGTAAATCCAGCACAGGTAGTTTGTGGTATTTAATGTTTGTACCATCCCACTGAGGGCAGAGCCCCACACGCTGCCCTGCAGGACAGAGCTGCGGCAGGGCAGCAGAACATGTTAGAGATAAACAGAATAAACAACCTTGAAACAGCACAGACCAATTATGGCTTCTGCTTTGGCAGCGGGGCTGACAGACAGACTTTCTACAATCTCAGAATCATCAATACCACAAATTCCAACACTTTTCCAGGAATTCCCATGGCCAGGAGGGCTGGGTGGGGCCGTACCTGGATCAGCTTGGCAGTGACAGCAGGGATTTCAGGAAGCTGCTCCCATTCAAGGCTCCAAGTGATGGGGAATTGACTCTGTCCCTCTTCACGGCATTTTAAATCCAAATTAACCCCCCATGTTTCTCTTCCCAGTGGGAATTTGGCTGCTGGGTGTCTCTGGGAGGGTTGGTGCATCCGACACCTCCTTGGAAAGGGGCATCACCTCACCCTGCGAGCTCACCCCGCTCAGCTGCTGCCTCTGCACTGAGCCAAGCCCTCAGACAGCTGCCAGCCCTGGGGCAGCTCTGCCACTTGGGGTTTGTGCCCAATTCAAGGCTCAGTCTCCAGCCAGGAGCTGCTCACGGTGAGGAATTCACCCCCTCAACAGCTCCTGCTGGAAATCAGAGCAGCTCCAAAGAGTCGATCCGGGACTCAGACAGAAATCCCAACATCCCAACGTCCAAGATTTCCCAGTCTAAACCACCAGGACAATTAGGAATGATCCCCAAGATCCACCTCAAGGAAATCCCCAAGAGGAAAATTCCATAATTCTGTTTCCCAAGGCGTGCCCCATCTCCCAGCTCAGCCTGCAGAGGCAGAGGCTCCCTGTGGGCAGCACAGGAGGAACCCAGCTGGGTTCCCTGAGGACAGGAGCCTCGGTGGGCACTGCCATCAGCAGCTGGAGCTGTGGAGGGGACTGGAATTCCCATCCCACCTCCTCCCCAGCTCCCCGAGCAGCTCAGGGGCATTTTCACCTCTGGGAACCCCCCTGGCACCCGCAGCTGGAGGAATGTGGCAGGGGCAGTCCTGCTGTCCATGGAAACCTCTGGCTTTGCACCAAATTCAGAACTGAAACCATTCCCTGGCCACTTTCTGCCCCTCCATGCCATGGGAGGCCAATAATTATTTACCCAGTGTTCTGTTAAATAAAGAGAGGGGGAAAACAAAAAACAACAACAACAACAACAAAAAAAAAAAAAACCCAAACAAAAAAAAAAAAGCAGGGTTTTAGGACAAGAAGAGCTGCTTATCATTTCCTCCAATCTAGGGCTGGGTTCTGGAGAGTCATTCACCTACAGGTGACTGACAGCAGCGCTTGTGATGAAATCCTGGGTGCAAAAACATCTCCCTCAAAAAGGCTCCAGCAGGGCCAACAAATTCCATCAGCTGAGCTGGCACTGCCACACCAGCCCGCTGCTGGTGGAGGCAGCTGGACACAGCCGAGGTGGGGAGCTGATTTCATGGCTGTCCTCCAAAATCCTGCCTCTCTGCAATGGGAAAAATCTGATTTTTCAGCATTTTTTTTCAGATTTGTTTTTTCCTAGATTTTTCTGATTTTTGATTTTTCTGATTTCTCCAAATATTTTTTTTTTTTTTTTAATCTGGAGATTTTTTTTTTTTTTTTGTCCCTGGAGAGGTGGGAATGTGGCCAGGAATGGCAGGGCATGGCAAGCCCTGGGCCAGCCCTGCATGCCCAGGCCAGGAGCCCCGGGGTGCCCGGTGGCCCTGGGCACGCTGCTCCCTGCCAGGGCTGCAAACAGCAGCAGGGACAAGACTGGACACGCTGTTCCCTCTTTGTGGTGGCTCTGGAAGCTGCCAAGCAGCTCCCTGGAAAAATCCCTGTTCCAAGAGCCCCGGACAACAGCAACACAAAGGCTCAGGGGGTTTTGTTCACTCCCTTCCCAGATTCCCTCCTTTCCCAAAATTATTCTTTTCCAAGACTCACTCCTTCCCCAAATTTATTCCTCTCCCAAATTAATTCTTTTCCCAGATTCCCTCCATTCCCAAATTCACTCCCCTCCAAATTCACTCCTTTCCCAAATTTACTCCTTTCCCAGATTCACTCCTGTCCCAGATTTATTCCTCTCCCAAATTAATTCCTTTCCCAAATTCCCTCCTTTTCCAAATTCATTCCCTTTCCAGATTCCCTCCTTTCCCAGATTCACTCCCCTCCAAATTCACTCCTTTCCCAGATTCATTCCTCTCCCAGATTCCCTCCTTTCCCAGATTCACTCCCTTCCCATATTCCCTCCTCTCACAGATTTATTCCTTTCCCAAATGAATTCCCTTCCCAGATTAATTCCTTTGCCAAATTCCCTCCATGCCCAAATTCATTCCCTTCCCAGATTAATTCCTTTCCCAAATTCCCTCCATTCCCAAATTCATTCCCTTCCCAGATTCCCTCCTCTCCCAACAGAAGAAGTGACATCGAACACCCTTTGCAATGTGCTGGCAGAAAGGAAAATTCCAGTTCTGCGCAGGGCAAAGAGGGACAGGGAGAGGGAAAGGGACGAGCCCAGGGGTTCTGGAGACCTTCAGCAGCAAAAGTCGGGAGTTTCTGCATTCCAGGGCACAGCGTTGTGCTTGTAAGGACAGAAGATTTCAAACCAGAACGTTTCAAACCTGAGATTCACCTCAGAAAGCAGCACAAAAGAACATCCCCAGAGTTCATCATTCCAGCATCGCACTGAGATTAAAGGAAATCACTTGAGAATTCCCAAAGAAGGGCAGGTCAGTAAAACACCTTTTTTAGCCCGAGTGAGCCATGAGCTCGGCCTCGCTACCCCTAGCAGCCACTAGGTCTGAAATCCCAAAATCCCAGATGTGTTTAGGTTTGACAGGACCTTAAATCCCACCCCAGCCATGAGCAGGGACACCTCCCACCATCCCAGCTCGCTCCAAGTCTCCTCCAGCCTGGCCTTGAAAAGCCCCTTTAAAAATGGGTCCTTAAAGGAGACTTTTAAATCTACTCTTGATGGGGCTTTGCTCCTTCAAAGCCTCCTGAACATCCAGAAAAAAATCATCAAAAATGAGGATTTGAGCAGAGAAATGAGGCAGGGAGTGTGCCAGCTGCTTGGAGAGGGAAATGTCACCTCCTCCAGCCCCTGCTGCTCCCTGGACAGCCCAGGGAGGGCTGGCAGGCTGCAAAGAGCCCGAAATCCGGGGCCAGGCTGGTGGCAGATTTATCCACTCGGCTCAGCTGGCTCAGCCCTGCCTGCCCAAATCAGTTGTGACAGGGCTGGCGGCGGCAGCCCGGCAGCACTCCGGGATTAACCCCGGGATGCACTCCCAAATCCCGGGGCCACCCAGAGCCCCGGCCCGGCCCACCCTGCTCACACCCCCGGACACCTCAGCCGTGAGCAGAGCCAGAAAATGAAACAAAACTATGATAAAACAAAGAAAAAAATAAACAAAAACCCACAGAAACAAACCAAAACCCCAAACAAACAAACAAAATCCAAACAAACAAAAACCCCACAAAACCAAAACCAAACCAAACCAAAAATGCAATAATTGAAGAAGAACCCCGCACGAGGCAGAGATTTTGAGGTGTTTAAGGCAGGGGGTGTTCCCTGCCCTGGGGCTGGTGTGGGACACACCAGGGAGGGAAGGGAACAGCCCATAATATGCAGCTGGTGATTCTGAAGGGTTTTTACCCAAATGTTGGTGGGGTGATGAGGACACGGGGCAGTCCCGGAGCTGAGACACTCCCAGGCAGGCAGGAACAGCCACTGCAATTCCAGCATGGGAATGGGAACGGGAATGGGGATTGGGATGGGAATGGGAATGGGGAACGGGACTGGGGATGGGAATAACGGGAATGGGAAGAATGGGATTGGGATTGGGGAATGGGAAGAATGGGAATGGGAATAATGGGAATGGGAATTGGAATGGGGATGGGAATAATGGGAATGGGGAATGGGAAATGGGGAAAGGGGAATGGGGATGGGAAATGGGAATGGGAAATGGGGAAAGGGGAATGGGGATGGGAAATGGGAATGGGGAATGGGGATGGGAAGAATAGGAAGAATGGGAAGAATGGGAAGAATGGGAATGGGATTGGGAAGGGGAATGGGGAATGAGAATAATGGGAATGGGGATGGGAAATGGGATTGCGGAATGGGAAATGGAGAAAGGGGAATGGGGATGGGGATGGGAAATGGGAATGGGGAGGGGAATAATGGGAATAATGGGAATAATGGGAATAATGGGAATAATGGGAATAATGGGAATAATGGGAATAATGGGAATAATGGGAATAATGGGAATAATGGGAATGGGATTGGGAAGGGGAATGGAGAATGAGAATAATGGGAATGGGGATGAGAAATTGGGATGGGAAATGGGATTGCGGAATGGGAAATGGGGAAAGGGGAATGGGGATGGAAAATGGGAATGGGGAATGGGGATGGGAATAATGGGAATAATGGGAATAATGGAAATAATGGGAATAATGGGAATGGGATTGGGAAGGGGAATGGGGAATGAGGGATGGGAATAACGGGAATGGGGATGGGAAATTGGGATGGGAAATGGGATTGCAGAATGGGAAATGGGGAAAGGGGAATGGGGATGGGGATGGGAAATGGGAATGGGGATGGGGATGGGAAATGGGACAGGAAGTCACCAAAACCACTGGAAAGTATTCCTCCTTTTCCTACAACTCCCAGGAGCTGGGGACATTTGGTTCCTGCTGCTGCTTTAGGAGGATGCTCCATGGGGCAGAGAACAGGTCCCTTTGGAGAAGGATTTTCCTGCTCTGTTGGTTCTCCATCAGCCTGGGATCCCATGGATCTGAAGCAGTTTTGTTGAAACTGGCAATTTAATTAGAAAGGGGGGGAAGAAATCTCCGGCATAATTCAGGAAGAAACATAATTTCCAAGTTAATGAGAGAAATATTTTAATTATGGTGCTTAACAAGTTATGACTTTGCCAAGATGTTCTCTTGGGGATGCTGCACATTTTTTCCATGGATTTCAAGCAAGGGAGAGTGGGGAGGAAGCAGAGGAGGAAAAGCACGGAAAGGAAGACAGGCAGGAGGAAAGGCTTTGGTAAAACCAACAGGAGGCTTTTCAAAAGAAGAGAGACAGGGAACATCATCTCAGGGGGGCTCTGGTGACACAGGAGAAGGATTTAGGTTGGATTTAGGTTGAATCTCCCCAGTGAGGGTGGGGAGGCCCTGGAGCAGATTCCCAGAGCAGCTGTGGCTGCCTCTGGATCCCTGGCAGTGCCCTGGCTGGACAGGACTTGGAACCCTGGCACAACCCAAACCCTTCCCTGGCACCCTCCAGGCTCTCCCCAGGCCTGTGGGTGCCACGGGCTGAGCCCTTGGCAGCTCCCAGGGCAGGAATTTTTTTCCCTTTGAATCTCTCCTGGGGGTGAGATTTGTTTTCTCTGCACGGCTCAACAGAAACAGCAATTTCCTCCTCCAAGCTGCAGCCCTGGCTCCTGGCAGCTCAGGTTTCCTTCCTGGTGAAGTCCCTCGGTGGCAGCCAGGTCTGTGCTCCTCTGGGGGACACCTGGGACTCGCTGAGTGTCCCCAGTGCCACCAGACACCACCACAAAACCAGTCTGAGCTCGATATGAGCTCAGCTTGATAAATCCACCATCTCTGGCAGATGATTCATTGATGCCCATGAGCTCCTGACAGGTTCTCAGGTCTTTATTAGTCCTGAATCACATCTGCTCATAAATACCAGAGAGGTTTTTCACACCTTGGGTTATTATTGAAGGAGGACTCGTTTCGGCTGCCTTAGAAAAATATTTCCTGCTCTTTTCGGCTTCTGCAGGATTCCAGGAAGGGCCCGGCAGCAGAGGCTCCCCCAAACACATCCTCACATCTGCTCCAGCCACACTTGGAGTAATTGAAAAGTTAAATAAGAGGAGAAGGAGAAAGGACTCAAAGCAAAGCGGAGTCATTGTTTACCTCCCGTGTTGGTTTTGAGATGATATCGAGCTGCAGAGCAGGAACTCAAACAGCAGGGACTGACTTCGATAAAACACATCCTTCCTTCCTTCCTTCCTTCCCTGCTGCACCTGGGGAGGAGCTCCTGCAGCCCGGGATGCCCGGGACAGGGGCACTGCCAGCCTGGAGCCAGGGACAGGGGCACTGCCAGCCTGGAGCCAGGGACAGGGGCACTGCCAGCCTGGAGCCAGGGACAGGGGCACTGCCACCCCGCAGAGGTGCCAAACACCTCCCAGGACCTGCCAGCAGGGAGCCAATTCCATCTTCCCCTCGGGATCCCACCACAGCTGGAATAAACAGGATGAAACAGGGTGGACACAGGGCTGCTTCCAGAGGGGCATCCAGAGCTTGGAGTTTTCCAGAAAATCATGAAATTCCAGGTTCTGGCACAGAAAGTGTTCCCCCAGCCCTCACCTGCAGGTACAGAATGGGGAGCAGCCCAGGAAAACTTCTCCCCATTCCTTTGTGGGAAACCATGGAGTGATTTCCCTTCTGCCTGCGGAATGACTGAGCCAGGGAGGAAACTGAATTCACTGGGGGGAACTGAATTCACTGGGGGAACTGAATTCTCTTGGAGGGAACTGAATTCCTTTGGAGGGAACTGAATTCCCTTGGAGGGAACTGAATTCCCTGCTGAATTCCCTTGGAGAAAACTGAATTCCTTTGGAGGGAACTAAATTCCCTTGGAGAGAACTGAATTCCCTTTGGAAGAAACTGAATTCCCTGGGAGAAATTGAATTCCCTGGAGGGAACTGAATTCCCTGGAGGGAACTGAATTCCCTGGAAGACACTGCATTCCTTTGGAGGGAACTGAATTCCTTCGGAGGGAACTGAATTCCCTTTGGAAGAAACTGAATTCCCTGGGAGAAATTTAATTCCCTGGAGGAACTGAATTCCCTGCTGAATTCCCTTGGAGGAAACTGAATTCCCTGGAGGGAACTGAATTCCTTTGGAGGGAACTGAATTCCCTGAGGGAACTGAATTCCCTGGAAGACACTGAATTCCCTGGAGCCAACATGGCAAGTTCACCCACAAGCAGTGCAGGCTGCAAGTCCAGGAGCCCAGAAAATCCCAAATCCCTGACCTGACACCCTGAACCCACCTTGAGCAATGCCACTGCACAACCTGCCCAGGTGACAGTCACTGCCAGGGCTGGCCTTGGCTGCTGGTGTCACCTGTGTCACCGGTGTCACCGGTGTGGCCTGTCCGGTTCAACCACAGCTCCCAGTTTCCTGAAACTGGAGAGGATTGTTGGCTTTGGCCCGGCTCTGCCAGGTGCTCCAGGCTCCTTGGGAATGTGGGATTTACCAGGAGACCCAACAACCCCAACTCCAGGCAGGAAGGAGCTCCAGCAGCCTTCCCCAAGCTGCGTTTTCCTTGGAATGCTGCTCCCCCCCTGCCCCAGAGCTGCAGGCAGGAACTGGGAGCTGGGACAAAGCCACTGGTGCTGCTGGTGCAGCCCTGCCTGGCTCCCTCCAGCTCTCCCCCAGCCCAGAAAACCCCTGAGCTTCACAAACCAAAGGGAAAACCTTGGGAATACATCCAGGATCCAGTATCTGGGAAAATCTCCCTGTAAAAACTCCCAGAAAGAGTCCAGGGCCCTCAAGGCTGGGCAATGGGCTGCTCAGATTTGGGGTTTTTTTTAATCCCTCCAAATGGCTGTGGGAATAATTTCCCTTCTTTTAGAAGTTCCAGGCATGGTGTGGGCAGCTCCCAGCTGGATGTACACAAGGATTGAAGGAGGGGTTCCCAAAAATGCCCCAGAATCAGCTCCAAGCTGGAGCCAGGCCAGCCATGTTCTTGGTGATGTTGGCACTCACAGATTGGTTTAGAGTAGAAAAGCTCCATTTAATATATAGGTAGTAGGCATTGGGGAAAAACTGTACCCATGTAACACGTAATGTACCATATAAAAGACAGCAGCAGCCCTGGGCGGGGAGAGAAGAAGGAGAAGAAGAAGAAAGAAGAAAAGAAGAAGAAAAGAAGAAGAAAAGAAGAAGAAAAGAAGAAGAAAGAAGAAGAAAGAAGAAGAAAGAAGAAGAAAGAAGAAGAAAGAAGAAGAAAGAAGAAGGAAGAAGAAGAAAGAAGAAGAAAGAAGAAGAAAGAAGAAGGAAGAAGAAGGAAGAAGAAGGAAGAAGAAGGAAGAAGAAGTAGAGGAAGAAAAAGAAGAAGAGGAAGAAGAAGAAGAAGAGGAAGAAGAAGAGGAAAAATGAGAAGAGGAAATAGATGAAGAAGAGGAAGAGGAAGAAGGAGAAGAGGAGAAGGAGTCAGAGAGGATGTCAGGGTGTGTGTGTGCCTCTGCCTGAGCTGTGAGCAAACCACAGCAGCCCCAGAAGAAAATCTTTTAGATAACTTGCAATAAACTGCCTTGAGACCGAACAACAGACACTGCTGAGCCTTTCTTTGGAAGCTCGGGGTGGAGGAGAGACTTTTCCACCACACGGAGCCCCTGAACCGACCCAGGGTGGTCTTCGGCAGAGATGAGCAGAGAAATGAGGCAGGGAGTGTCACAGCAGCTTGGAGAGGGAAATGTCACCTCCTCCAGCTCCTGCCTTCCCTGCAGAGCCCAGGGAGGGCTGGCAGCATCCCAAGGAAACACCGAGATGGGGCAAGGCTGTGCTGCAGGGAGGTGCAGTCACTGGGGACACTGGGGACACTGGGGACACTGGGGACACTGGGCCAGCACTGGCTGTCCCCCCCCAGCAGGACCCGGCTCCCAAAAAGCCCCAGAGCTGGAAGGAGTTAAAAGCCCTCATTTCTGAGGGATTTCTCCCTAATCTGTGCACATGGCCCTCAGGGATCAGGGCTGTGGGTGGTGGTGCAAGCCTGTGGCAGCACCTGACTGCCCCAGCAAACCCTCTTAGCCCAGCACTTTTCAAATTTAATTAAGAGGCTCCTCTGACGGGCTTAAAGCCGCTGCTGTGCCAGCCCCAAAGCGCTCCCAGGAGCCTGACAAGGGCAGGAGGGAGCAGCGACACTCGCTTTGCTGAGTTTCACCCAAACCACAAAGCCACAGCAGGGAGGAGGGGGGAAATATAAAAAAAATAAATAAATAAAACCAAAAAACCAAACCCCGAAGGTGATGCTTAGAGCTCGGGGTCAGATTCTTTTCTGCAGAGGTAATGGGGGAGGAGGGAGGAAATTCAGGTTAATAACAAACGGGCTCCGGTGGTTAAAGTTTGCCAGCCCCGAGGATGTGCTCAGCCTGATCCGTGGGGCGCCCGGGGCAGGGCTGGGCTGGCACTGCCAGGGCACACGGGCAGCCCCGCAGGGGCAAAACTCCTGGAAATCCCCGTCCCTCCTCCCCTGCTCAGCCAGCCCGGGAACAGTCACACCGGGATATGGTACTTGTGCTCAATACGAGTATTAGATTGTTATAAATCAGGCGTTATGTAGTTATAAATATATATATATATATATACACACACATATATACATGCAAGTATAATATATATAAATACAAGTATTATGTCGTTATAAATCAGGTATTAAATAGTTATAAATATATATATACATCATATATATACACAAGTATTATATACAAGTATAATACATGTATATATAGATACAAATATATGCATATATAAATGCAAGTATAATATATATAAATGCAAGTATTACATAGTTATAAATCAGGTATTATATAGTTATAAATATATATATACACAAGTATTATATACAAGTATAATACATATATATATACACATATATATGTATATATAAATGCAAGTATTACATAGTTATAAATCAGGTATTATATAGTTATAAATATATATATATATATAAATACCAGTAGTATATATAAGTATAATACATATATATACATTTGAAAATACATATATATGCATATATAAATGCAACTATAATATATATAAATACAAGTATTACATAGTTCTAAATCTAGGGAAGCTTTGCATCACTTCCCCAGATTTCCTCCTGTTCCAAACACGACATTCTCATATCTCTCCGGGAGAACTGATCCCAGGAAAAGCAGCTCCATCCAGGCAGGGCCCCGGTTTGGCACCAGCCAGGAGGAAGATCCCAGTTCCCAAAATGAGCCCCAGACCAGGCTCCCACCTGGAAGTTCCGCCAGGAGCTGCAAACTCAGTTACCTGCAGCTCCATGCCCTGACTTGAAATGTGAAGTTTGGGGTTGAGAAGTTTGGGTTCCCGCCCCCCCAACCCCATTTTTGGCTACTTGGCACAGTTTCCCCAGCAGGAAATTCGGAAGAGAAACAGTCTCAGTGTCAATAGTGCCCCGGGCCTGTTTACCCAGGCTATTTGCACGAGATAATCGCTCACAAGTGTCTCACCTCCTCCGCTCCGCCAGGCCAAGTGATGTCATGGAAGTGGCATCCAGGGCAGGAGCCAAAGGGAACCGGCAGAACCCAGCAGGAAACGGCTCAGGAGCCTCCCCACGTGCAGGGAATGGAGCTCCCCTTCTCCTCAGGACATGGGATCTGCTCCCCTGGGATTGTCCAGGACATGGGATCTGCTCCCTTCTCCCCAGGACATGGGATCTGCTCCCCTTCTCCCCAGGGCTGCCCAGGACATGGAATCTGCTCCCCTTTTTCCCTGGGATTGCCCAGGACATGGAATCTGCTCCCCCTCACCTGGACATGGGATCTGCTCCCTTCTCCCCAGGACATGGGATCTGCTCCCTTTTCCCCTGTGACTGCCCAGGACATGGGATCTGCTCCCTCCTCCCCAGGACATGGGATCTGCTCCCTTCTCCCCAGGACATGGGATCTGCTCCCTTCTCCCCAGGACATGGGATCTGCTCCCCTTCTCCCCTGTGATTATCCAGGACACGGGATCTGCTCCCCTTTTCCCCTGGGACTGTCCAGGTCATGGAATCAGCTCCCCCTCACCTGGAATAGAAGTTCCTTTCCCCCAGAATTCCCCTTCACATGGAATCTGTTCCTTTTTCCCCTGGGACTGTCCGGGACATGGAATCAGTTCCCCTTTTCCCCTTGGACTGTCCAGTATATGGAATCAGTCCCCCTTTACTTTTGGAATTGCCCAGGACACGGAATCAGCTCTGCTTTTCCCCTGGGACCATCCAAGACATGGGATCTGCTCCCCTGTACCTGGAATAGAAGTTCCTTCCCCCCAGAACTCCCCTTCACACGGGGATCCACAAGGAATCAGCTGATTGACATGGAATCTTCTTCCCTTTTCCTCCGGGACATGGAATCTGCTCCCCTTTTCCCCTGGAACCCACAGCAGCAGAGCACTGTTTTGTATATAAGTGAACTCAGCGTTTGTAGGAGAAAAAAATTAATTTAAAAAAATTAAATTAAAACTTTGTATCATTTCCAATGAGCACAGCCAGGAGGGTCCTGCTTGGAGGGGACTCCTGCACCTGGATGGATTTCCAGACCTCATTAAAACGAGGACAGCAGGAAGCTGATGTTCTGTCCAGCTCCTTTCAGCTCTCCATGTTCCCAAAAGCTCGGGGACCACAGGGACAGCCCAGCTTGGCAGCCCTCAAAAAGAACCTTCTTGCCATTTTATCCCTTTCTTTAAACAACGAAAAGCCAAGAGGGAGGTGGAGACTGGGGGGTATCAGACGATTAAATATCCCCAGCAGCCCAGGGAGAGAAGAGCACAGGAACAAAGGAGTGAGGGAAAAAAAAAATCTGCTTTTTATTATTAAACTATTCTCTCAAATTTCTAATAAGCAGGTTGAAGTTTAAATTACCAGATCTCTGACAAAGTCAGGATCCAAACAGCTCAGGAGCCCGCAGATAACAATCGCCTTCCCCCAGATCGCTTTCAAGGCCCTTTCTGCCAGACAAAGCTCCCATTCAGAGGGGCACAGGCACCTCGGGGCTTTGATTTCCCCCAGCTCTGAGCCCCCAGGGCTGGGGCAGGGAGAGAGGCAGGTCCTGCACCTGCAGCAGGACACAGAAAGGACCAGGAATGCTGGAAAAGCCAGGATCCAGGGCAGCCCGGCTGAGCTGAGCCCCCTCTCCATGCAGCCCTAGGAATCTGCCAGATTTGGGGGGAATCTGGGGGGGAAATGAGGGAATGAGGAGCCCTGGGTGCACACAGAGCTGCCCCACGGTTTGGGTGCTGGGGAGGATAAAGGCAGAGGATGTGCCACAGCTTGTCCCGGGTGGGATTAAAGCTGGAAGCATTCCTGCCCGGGAATCTGGCAGGAAGGATGTTCCAAATCCCTGATAATAAAAGTTCTGAGGAAATCGAAGGGGAAGAGACATTTGATAGTGGGTTGGGAAGGTGAGACCAGGCTGGGAGAGCAGGCAGGCGATGAACACAGAGAACCTGGGCAAAGAGCAGTGAAATCTCCATTTCCAGCAGCACAAACGCATCCAGACCCCAAACGCACGGAAGGATCTGCAGATCTCGGGCTGATTCCTTCAAACTCCTGTGTCACACTTCCTCTGGCGTGTGTCCCCAGCTGACAGAGGGCACAGACACCCAGCCCCACTTCCAGCTGGGGCTCTGCACGTGCCAGTCCCATCTGCAGCCCAAGCCCAGGGCTTGTGTCACCACGGGAGCCTCCAGGAGCTCCTGGTGCCACCAGCTGCTGGGCAGGGCTGTGCCGCAGCTCCCCTCCACCTGTGCCCCCGGAGGCACCAGCAGCGGCGCTAATTGCCGTTAATTAGTTAATTAGGCAGGTGCAAGAGCCAGCTGGGGGACCCTGGCTCGTCCCTCGGGATCAGCTGGCAAACACAGCATCCCCTCCACCCCCGGGAATTGGGGATTCTCCAGGAAACGCCATCCCTTGCTCCCTCTCCCTGCTGAGGAGCAATCCCAGCTCCCCTGCTCGGCTCTGGGGCCGAGAATTCCCGCTGGAAAGGCTCCACATTCCCTCGGCCTCCCTTCCCTCTGCCCCTGGAGCAGCAGGAAGCAGCCCAGGGGCTGGCAGAGCCTGGCAGGCTCACCTGGGGCAGGTGAGCTCCCGAGGGCACTGCCAAAACCTGCAGGAATTGTCCTCATCCTTCCCGGGAATGTTTTGTCCCACCTGCCCAGCAGCTCAGGGAGCTGCCAGCGAGGTGAAGGACAAGAACAAACCAACATCCCCTAAATCCTCTTCTCCTCTGGAGCCTGGAATTGGGGCTGGATTTCCTCTCCCGCGTGGTGAGGAGCCCTGGAGGGGCCAGAGCCCAGCACTGCTCAGCCTCGGGGTGCTGAGTCCCACCTCCTCTACTTCAGTGCCCACCAAAACTCCCAAAAAAAGAGGGGAAATGCCCTGAAGCAGCATTTGGGATTTGGGACAGCTTCCCCAGGGACACGCTGTGCCCGGGACCTTCCCCCCTGCCCACCCCAGTGTGGCTGAGAGCGGCTCCAGGAACCAGCCTGGGAAGGCAGAGGAAGGAGATTTAATTCCTGCTCTGCCAACAACCCATAGATCACCCTGGAAAAACTTCCCCCACACCTTCCCGGCCCGGCCTGCCGTCACAATTCCTCTAATTAATTCAGGAGAAAATTAATTACAGCAGGATTTGCGGCAGCACAGCATCTAATGAGCGACTCCTCTGCTCCAGAGCAGATGATCCCAGCCCCGGCTGCGCTGCCAAGGCTGGCCCTGCGCCTCCCCCTCCCAGCCCAGCACAAAGCCCTGCTCTAAATTAGGCAGGGAAAGAGTGGCTTGGCAAAAGCGAATCGGAGCGCTGAGGTCAGGCCCTGAAAAACAACAGCGGTGCCTAAAGAAACCCCGGCGTTAATCCCGTCATGCTTCCGCCAAAGATTCCCCTTTTCAAGGGTTTTCTTCCTGGTAAACAAAGTCCTCTCCATTGGCCTGTGAATTTTAGGACATGGTTGCTTGGTGATGCCAGGCTGCAAAGCAGGAGGTTTGTCCTGCAGAGGATGGCTCGGGGTTTAGTGAGGGAATTCAAAAGGAACTGGAATCTCAGGGCAGGCAGGGCTGACCTGCACCACAATTACTCCAACCTGAAGCAAGTTCTGCTCCTGATAATTTGGATTTTTGTGAAGATGCTCTCACCATCCCTCCCCTGCAGCTGGCTCTGCCCATCTGCCCATGCTCCTGAGGGTTCCCAAAAATTTGTGATGAGTGCCCAAAGCCCAGGATTTACCTCTCCCACCAAAGCCCTGGCTGCCCCCGGGCACTGCCCTGCATCTGCTCCCCCTCACCCAGGGGCCGAGGTGCCACCTCCCTGTCCCTGGGGTCACTTGCACCCTCTCAGCCCCTCCACACCCCCTTGCCCTGCCAGCCCCGTGCAGCCCCAGTGCCAGCCAGGACCAAAATCTCTTCCCATGCCCAGGGAAGAGAGGTGCTCCTCCTCCCAGCCCCCCACACTGCTCCAGGGAGGACGAGCTGGGCCACCAGCCAAGGTGGGGGATGAAGGAAGAGCACGAGCTGGGAATGCTGGAGCCATCCCAGTGTCCCTGAGCATCCCCCAGTGGGGTGAGGGGGTCACCGAGGGTGCTACACCCACAGGAGCAGAGCTTTGGGAATCCTGGAGCCATCCCAGTGTCCCTGGGGGTGCTGCACCCACAGGAGCAGAGCTTTGGGAATCCTGGAGCCATCCCAGTGTCACTGAGGGTGCTGCACCCACAGGAGCAGAGTTTGCCCAAGCCTGGTGCCAACAGCGAGAGGAACACTCCCTGTGCCTGCCCTGGTTAATCCCAGCCCGTTCCAGAGCTCTGGGAGCTCAGGAGGACACGGAGATGTCCAAGATGCTCTTGGTCCCAACAGCTGAGGCCCCTCCACACCGTGGGCTCCCAGCAGTGCCCACGAGGAGAGGCCAAAGTGCCCCAAAGGCTCCTGGCAGGCTGTGAGGAGCAAACAATCCTCCTGAGCTGGGCCAGGAGTGTCTCAGGCCGGGCTGGCACTGCCTCCCCTCCCAAACCCCGATGCCACTGATTCAAAGGGAGCTCAGTGCCCAAATCCAGCTGGCCCCAACTTCAGAGCATCCCCCGAGTCTGAGACCCCACATCTCCTTCCAGCCCTGCAAACACCGCCCCGGGCACCCAGCACCCAGCCCTGTCCTGGCAGGAGCAGCCCAGCCCGGGCACAGGGCTGGCACGGGGTGCAGGTGCCCCGGGGAGCCTTTGGGGAAGGTTTGTTCAGCTCCTGGCTGGCCCTGCCTGTCACACTCAGCCCTTATATAATCGATGAGGAATGCCAGGCCCGAGTGGCACTGCCAGCAGCCAGGCTGGGCAGGGGACAGAGCTGAGCTCCAGGGCCACCCCAGCAGCAGAAATACATTTTCAGCCCTAATTTATCCCCTGCTGGTGGCACGGACAGGATCTGAGGAGATCAAAGCAGGCTGGCACTCGTTTCAGCCTCTGAAAACTCCTTTACATTTTTGATGGGGTGACTTTGCCCACGGTGAGGAGACACCTCCTCTCCAGGGGCAGCTGGGGCAGAGGTGCTCAGAGCATCCTGCTCCCACCTTCCCCTCTCCCTCGGGCCATTTTTCCCAGGTTTCTGCAGAACCAGGAGCGGCAGCCCTCAGGAAATTTGCATTTTATCGATATTCCCACTCCAGGGAAACCAGCCAAGGAAACTGCAGGAAGTTCCAGAAAAGGCCAGAGGATGTTACAAAGTTACCTTTAAAGTTGCTTGGAATTTGGGGCAGTGGGGGTGTTTTTCATTAAAAACAAACAAAAGAAAATAAAATAAAAAACAAAGCAAACTTAACTTCTGCAAAACTCAGCTCTTCACCCAAACTGTTTCTAAACACAGATTTGAATAAAAACGTGATAAGATTTTCTAGGGAAACAGAAGGGATAAATAAGATCAGGAAGAGCCTCTCTCTGCTGAGAACATGAGGGTTAAGGGTGCTCCCACAGCCTCCAAGCAGCCCTGGCCTGCTCCAAACCAGGCAGTGAACCCCAACACTCCCGTGGGGAGCCCCGAATGCGGCAGGGAGGAGATAAAGCCCCAGCTGTGCCTCCTGCAGCCCCTCCAGCACCCCCAGCTCCACTGGCTGCTTGTTTTCCCCATTTCTCCGCAGCAAACCAGGCCAGTTGGAAAGAAAAGGAGTGAAAAACAGAGGGGAGGGGGAGGGAAGGAGGGAGAGAGGGAAGGAGGGGGAATTAACTCTTTGCCACCGCGCTGTCCATCTCCAGCAGATTTTAATCCTGCCACAGCAAGGTCAGAGTTGAAGCCTGGGGTAAAGGGCTTTGTTTTGTCCTTGGGAATTGCGTGTGAGCAGCGGCAGGTCGGGGCCGCGGGCCGGAGGAGGCAGAGCCGCAGCCCCTGCTCCGAGAACCAGCTGCTTTCACCTCCCACATTTCCAACGCCTCACCCTTGAAACTGCGGCCTTTGCGCTAAACTGTTTCTTTTGTAACGTTTCAAAAGTTTCTTTTCAGCTTTCTCCTTCAGCGGCCAGAGATTTAAGCAGTGTTATTTGGGGGCTGGGGAAAAAGATTAAACCGTGCTGAAGGAGCTGAACGCGGCTCGTTGGACTCCCAAAAAACGCTGAGAATGGAAAATGCCCCTTCCACGAGGCGGGCGGAGGCTGCTGGAGGTGCGGGCTGGGGGGGATCTCTCCCAGCCTGCCGGGGCATCCCGAATTCCACGGGAACGAGCCCCGAGCGCAGGAGCGCTCCCGGTCCCACGCTCCCCGCGGGCGGAGCGCGCATCCCGCGCGTTCCCATGGCAACGCCGCATCCCGCCGGGATGGCGTCACCGCCCGGACAGCCAATGGGAGGCCGCCCAGGTGATGTCATGGCCGCGCCCCACCCGGCGGGAGCGACCCCCGGGACCCCCCGGTGACACCGGGGACACCCCGGGACAAACCCGCCCGCGCACCGCGACCCTGCGCCCGCAGCGCTTCAGCCTTCCAGAGTTTGGCCAAATTCTTGTTTTTGCTTCTCCCCCGAGCTCGGACAGAGGTCGGGAACAGCCCGGGCGGGGCCCTGCAGCACAGCCCGGCCAGGAGCCACCGCTTGGAGCGGGGACAGGCCCGGTGGTGTGGGAACCCAGGGCTTCCCTCTGGCTGCCCTGGCAGGTCTGGGACCCTGGCAGGGGTCAGGAACCCCCATGGACAGAGCCCCCAGAGACACTGTCTGTGATCTCTGTCCATGGAAAAGAGTTTTCAATCTTACAGGGTGAATTACCAGCTCTGAGTGTTTGATATAAGTAATAATTAAGTGTGGCACGGGTGCAAAAGTAAAATTTTAGGATTCTAGATGAGGGGTCCAAAGGGGACAAGATGGAGGAAATTGGGTGTGCCTTGTCCTTTTTCTCCTTCTTCATGCCCTCCATGTTTCACTGTGGTGTTGGCATTTTTCTGTTGGTTCAGGCTGGGGACACACTGTCCAACGTAGGTGACAGATATTGGCACGTTATTGTAAATCCAGCACAGGCAGTTTGTGGTATTTAATGTTTGTACCATCCCACTGAGGGCAGAGCCCCACACGCTGCCCTGCAGGACAGAGCTGCGGCAGGGCAGCAGAACATGTTAGAGATAAACAGAATAAACAACCTTGAAACAGCACAGACCAATTATGGCTTCTGCTTTGGCAGCGGGGCTGACAGACAGAGACTTTCTACAATCCCAAAATCATCAATACCTCAGATTCCGACACGGTGGCACCGCAGGGACAGGCCCGGTGGCACCGCAGGGACACGAGGGTGCTGCTCGAGGCTCTGCAGCTCCGGCCGAGCTCTGCTGGGAAAGGAGAGAAGGAGCAGGGGCAGCAGAGGCGCTGCCAGCAGCACGGGGAGCTCGCTGGGGAGGAGCTCAGGAGGCTCTGGATGGCGCAGCGGGGTGACAGCAGTGTCCCCTCTCTGCTCCCCTGCCTGCCAAGGACACGGGTGACTCAAAGCGTCACTCAGCCCCGAGTCCGGCCAGCAACCAGCTTGGTTCATCGGGTTTCACACCAACCCCGGCTCCCAAAAGCCTTTCCCGGGTCGGAGCACTCCCCGTGCCCGCCGCAGCACCCCGGGGCCCCGAGGCGGTGCCCGCAGCGCTGTCCCGGCTGTCCTTGCCCGCCTCACCTGCTCAAACACCCGCGTCACTCCCGCCCCACGCTGTTGCCAAAACTGCGCCTCGGCCGCTCCCAAAGCAGAGCAGAAAGACCTGGCAGGAGAACCTGGCCGGGCACAGGGGCAGGGTGGTGCCAGCCAGCCCCTTCAGCCAGCCCGGGG
This sequence comes from Taeniopygia guttata, assembly GCF_048771995.1. Taxonomy (NCBI): domain Eukaryota; kingdom Metazoa; phylum Chordata; class Aves; order Passeriformes; family Estrildidae; genus Taeniopygia; species Taeniopygia guttata. The sequence continues at coordinate 1,135,212 of NC_133043.1, forward strand.
GACAGAAAGGTGGCACCTGGAGCCACTTCCCGCTGGCATTCCCGGTGGGCACAAGGTGCTCGGAGGAGACACCGAGGGAGGCAGAGCCCCAGAGCCGAGCCCGGCTCAGCCCCGGAAGGTGCCGCTAATCAGGGCATCAGCAGAGCAGGAATTTTATCCCGGGGGACAGCTCCAGGCAGGTTTCTGCTGTCAGCCCCTGTTTATCAAACACCCCCTGGCCTGGCCAGCACGGCACGGGCGGGTCCTGCTGCAGGGAGGGGTTTGGCTGCTGGGCTTTGTCCACCTGGCCGGGCTGAGCTGCTCCCCCTGCTCCTCATCCCAGGAGAGGAGTCCTCTGAACTCTGCCATTCCAGGCAGCCACGGATTGAGAAGCACCAGCTACCAAAGCTGGCACTTGTTTCTGCAGCAGAGAGGAAAATCCCTTTAGGGATGGGAGTTTGGGGATCAGGCAGCCATGGGCCAAGCTGCACAGTCCTCAGCTGCACACCGAGCCAGGCCCTGTCCTGCTCCCAGCACAGCTTCAGGATGTCCCTGACTGCTGTCACAATCCCTGTCCCTGCCCTTCAGCACCCCAGAGCCCAGGACACACCAGGAGGTCCCTTTGGGGCCCTGTGTCCCTCCCTGTGACAGCCCACTCCAGACACAGCCAGCCAAGGGCTGTCCCACCCCAGGGATGGGCAGGAGCCCTCCAAGCCCTCCCCAGCACATCCCAGCTGCTGGGCACGGGGTTCTGCCACAATTCCCAGTTTGGGAAGAGATTTGGGGTTGGATTAGAGGGACATTGAGGATGAGACCCGTCGGGCTGGCCAAGCACAAAAAGCCAGCGTGATTTCAGGCTAACCCAACAAACAGCCCTGGTTGTGTGCCAGGAGGAGAGGAGAGCACAAGGGCGGGGCAGACTCCAGAAGTGCTCACTGCCCTGGCGTTCCTGGGGTCCTGGAACCCCTCTGAGCAGCAGCATTTTCACTCTGCAGTGCCCAGCCGTGGCACGAGGCTCTGGAGCACAGAAATGGGCTGGCTCCAAAAGCTCTCCCTGCTCCCAGCTGCAGCCAGAGCCTCCCAGCAGCACAAACCACATCTCGGGGGCTGTGTCCAGTTCTGGCCCCTCAGTTTGGGAAGGACACTGAGATATTTGAGTGCATCCAGAGGAGGCAGCGAGGCTGGAGAGGGGCTGGGAACACAAACCCTGTGAGGAACGTTTGAAGGAGTTGGAGTTGTTTATCCTGGAGAAGAGGAGGCTCAGAGGTGACCTTATTGCTCTCCACAGCTCCTGAAGGGAGGTTTAGACAGGTGGGGTTGAACTCTTCCACCGGGCAGCACTGACAGAACAAGAGGACACAGCCTCAGCTACATCATGGAAGGTTTAGGTTGGATATTAGGAAAAAAAAATTTCACTGAAAGAATAATAAAATACTGGAATTGTCTTCCCAGGGAGGTGGTGGAATCACCATCTCTGGATATGTTTAAAAAAAAGATTGGACTTGGCACTTGGTGCTATAGTCTGGTTGTGGTGTTAGGGCATGGGTTGGACTTGATGATCTCAGAGGTCTCTTCCAACCTCATTATTCTGTGATTCTGTGGGGAACGGAATTGTACAAAATTCTTAAAACCCCACAGAAGGCTTACACAGTGTATATCTGTGTGCAAACCTTGAGATAAGGAATGTTGACTTAGGAATGTTATGGAATAGGACATTGTTGAGAGAGGATCTGAATCAGAAGCAAGTTCCAAAGGACGGTTTTGTAAAAAAGACTAGATACTTTGGAGAAATAGAGCTATGAAAGGTGTCTTAGGACTTGTGAGGGGTAATTTTAGATTATTGGTTTTAAGGTATTTGCAGCATTGTGTGGTAAAAGTTGATAAGAAGTGTTTACAGTGTATTGTAATTAGGAAATAGATGGTTTGTGATTGTGATGATGTAAATTATAACACCTGCAATGTCTCACCCTTCACACGAGGCTGAAAACGGAATGAAAGTTTTTAAAACACCTCCCAGTTGCCCATGTCTGGGTGAGAAAAGGGCTCAATCCGACACAAACCCCGCTCCAAACCCAATTTCTCCCGCACCCAAAGCCTCCCTCCCCACCCCAGAGCTCGGAGCAGCAGCTCCTCCCTCCCGAGCCGGGCCAGGAGAGGATCTGCCAGCTCGGCTCCTGCCGGACAGGTTTGCTGCCCTGCCCTGGGATCGGCTGCAGAAGCGTTCCAGCAGCTCCGGAGCGCAGCCAGGGCAGCCCAGCACCCCCGCCCTGCATTTATGAATGAGGAAAACCTCGTGCTCCCCAAAAACGTCAGGATAAATCACCCAAGGGCATTTCCCTCCCGGCACAGGCAGCCGCAGCTCTCTCATGGAGACGTCAACACAATTTTGGAATGATTTGCTTTGCCTGCCCGGGGTGGGGGAGGATACCAAAGGAAGGGGCAAGGATCATGCCCAGGATTCCAGAGGTTTAGGCGTGCCCACCTCACCTGCAGGTCTGCTGAAGGGAAAAAGCTTTTGGGGCCATCAGAGCTGTCCCAGGGGCGTTGGGAGGAGGGAAGGGGCACAAGGACAATCCAAATTTTGCATCCACATGGGGAATTGTGGCAGCCCAAGGGACACCAAGGGGCACAGAGAGCTCCAGGAGGGACCCCGCGACCCTGCCCAGCCCCTCCAGGCACTCCCCACCATCCTCTCCTGGATCTCCAGCACCGCTGGGCCAGGACTGGAATCTCAGCGTGGAACCTCGGGGAAGCCCTCGGAGCTGCCACCTCCTCCCGAGGCTCCGTGAGAAGCCCCAAAATCCCCGAGGCGAGGGGTCAGGGTGTCCCCGGCAGCCCCGGGACGGGACAGCCCCACCCCAGCCCCGGAGCTCGGGAACAACCGCGGCTCCTTCCCCGGCCCGGGTCACTCCTCCCGGTGAGGAGCATCCATCGGGAATTCCTAAAAATAAACCCAGATAGCGATCGCAGGCTCGGGTATCGGCTCCGGGCAGGGAGAGGAGCTCCAGAACATCACCCCACGTTTGACTCAGGGCTCGGGTATGGAAGGACAGCCCCAGACACCCTCCGGGGCTTTCCTGCACGGATGGGGGGAGAACAAACAACGAGAGGAAGAACAAAATCATCCCAAGAACAAAACCAAAATAATCCCAAAACAAAAATAATCCCCAAACCAAAATAATCACCAAACCAAAATAATCCCCGAAACCAAAATAATCCCAAAACCAAAATAATCCCAAAACCAAAATAATCCCAAAACCAAAATAATCACCAAAACCAAAATAATCACCAAAACCAAAATAATCACCAACACCAAAATAATAATTTTAAAATCCCAAAAACAACACAATCCCAAAATAATCCCAAAACCAAAATAATCCCAAAACCAAAATAATCACCAAACCAAAATAATCACCAAACCAAAATAATCACCAAAACCAAAATAATAATTTAAAAATCCCAAGAACAGCACAATCCCAAACTAATCCCAAAACCAAAATAATCTCAAGAAGAACAAAATAATAATTTAAAAATCCCCAAACCAAAATAATCTCAAGAAGAAGAACAAAATAATAATAATAATAAAAAAATCCCAAGAACAAAATAATCCCAAAACCAGAATAATCCCCCAAATTAAATAATAATTTAAAAATCCCAAGAACAACATAATGCCAAAATAATCGCAAAACCAAAATGATCCCAAGAAGAACAAAAAAAAATAAAAATAGCCCAAGAACAAAATAATCCCAAAATCAAAATAATCCCAAGAAGAAGAACAACAAAACAACAATAATTAAAAAATCCCAAAACCAAAACAATCCCAACAGCATCTCAAAGCCCTGCACCTCCCAGTGATGGGGTGAGGAAGAGTCAGGGCACATTCCTGAGCCCTCTGTGTGCCAGGGTCCCCAAAAATCCCGATTTTAGGCTTTGGTTTAGGAATAAAACATGACATTTCTGTAGCTGGCAGGGTGATTTTTTCCCCCCATGATTATTGGAGCACACCCCAAAGGGTTGGTATTTAATGGTAAATCAAAACCGCCCCTGAGTCACCTTTAAAAGGAAATTAATTGGCTTTTCTACACCTATTTGACACATTTTAGAGCACGTGGAGTGGGGGAATTTTCAGATAATTTTGCTCCTGCCCCCCCCCCCCCCCCCCAAGCAAGAAGGGCTGTGCAAGGGAATTGCTTTCCTGCGGGATTTCCCGAGGATGGCATCTCCTGTTCGTTCCCAGCTGAGGGGTGCCAGTGCCAGCCTCGCCCACAGCCCGGGCACAGATTTGTGCCTGGCAGCCCTCAGGACCCGCTGGGAGAAGAGGGAGGAAAAAAAAATCCATATTTTGGCTGGGATTGGGGAGGATAAGGCGCAGCAAACAGTCCCTGTTTAGGGAGGCATTAGCAGCAGCACACCTTTCCCACACCAGCCACCCTGGCACGGGCAGAACCCACACAAACCCTCCAGGATGCGGCCAGGGAGGCACCGGCGCCGTGCCCGAGGGCAAACAGGAGCCGGGGGCACCGGCAATGGGTTTTGGGCCCGGCCCAGGAGCTGCCTGGCTGTGCCACCCTCAGCTTTACCCAAATCCCTGCTGCTCCTCTGGGGCTCCGTGGTGCCCCTTCACCTCCCTGTGGTGCCAGGGGCCGTTCCCCTGTCCCACCACTCTGCTCCAGGATGAGGGTGAATCCTTTTTCCCGCTCCCAAAAAACCTTCACGCTCCAGGATGAGGATAAATCCTTTTTCCCACTCCCCAAAAACCTTCACGCTCCAGGATGAGGGTGAATCCTTTTTCCCACTCCCCAAAAACCTTCACACTCCAGGATGAGGATAAATCCTTTTTCCCACTCCCCAAAAACCTTCACACTCCAGGATGAGGGTGAATCCTTTTTCCCACTCCCCAAAAACCTTCACGCTCCAGGATGAGGGTGAATCCTTTTTCCCACTCCCCAAAAACCTTCATGCTCCAGGATGAGGGTGAATCCTTTTTCCCACTCCCCAAAAACCCCCTGCTCCTCTTCCCGGTCATTTCCAGCTCCGTGTCCTGCTCCAGCCCCAGGGGTGCCCCCAGTTGTGCTCTGGGTTGTTGGATGCTCCTCTCCTCCCCACAAGGAGCTGAGCTCCCATTCCCACCCCCGGAATTTCACTTTTCTGCATTTCAGAGAGGAGGAAGCAGCAGGTTTTCCCCAAAAGCATCCCAGGATTTGAAGAGAAGGACATTCCCTCCAAGAAGCACTGGGAGCAAGGTCCTGGCAGCACAACAGCAGCAGGTCCTGGCTGGCCAGGTTCCCCAGCTGGAGATGGAGCTGCTGGCAGAGGGATCACCGTAGGAGAAGGAGGAGGAGGAAGCCCAGAGCGAGAGCCTTAAAAACCACAGAGCAACTCAGGTTAGAGCTTCCAGCAGGAAAAGGCTCTTTTGAGGAATTTCTCCTGCTCCTTCCCAGTTTCCAGGGTTCCCACCAAGCCCCAAGCCCTGCTTCCTGCTGCAGAACCTCTGGAGTGAAGCAGGCAGCAATCCACTGCCAAAGACTCCCAAAAATGCAAATCCCAACTTGCCAGCGGGCAGCAGAGCCACCCTGCACGGGCACAAGGGCAAACACCCTCCAGTTCATCCCAAAAACTGCCAGAATGAGTCCTCCAAAAGCAGCAGGGGCAGGGAGGAGCAAACTCCAATTTCCAGTTATCCAAGGGACATCCTGGGGACATCCCCTCAGCAGCAAGGTGTGAGGCAGGAGAAGCTGCCAGGAAAGCCAGAGCTGCTGGAATCAGCTGTGGGAAGAGGGGAGCAGCAGGGTGGGGATGGATCCAGCTCCCTGACAAACCACGGGGAGATTCCTTCTGGGAACAGGGAGCAAACACATCCCCTGGGACACCTCCGGGAGAGCTCAGAGAGCAGCAGGGCTGGGTTAGACGGCCAGATCTTTTCCCAGATTTCATCTCGTTAATTCCTGTCATTCTCACAATTAGGTTCTGTGGTTTTAATTAAGCCAACCCCAATATCATCCCAAGGAGGGCAGGAACAAAGCCTGGCTGTCCCTCAGCAGGGCTGGCGTGTTCCCAGCTCCCGCTGGGATGGTGGTGCTGGAATCACTGGGAAGCTGGCAGGTGAATTTTCCAATGGGGCTTTTCCTTATTTCCCACAAAGTGCTCTGAGTCAGCCTTGGGAGTCTGAGAGGAACCCATTCCCTGAGGGCCTCCAGCATCACCTCACCCCAAGAGATTTTTCCTAGAGGACAAGACCTGGGACAAGACCTGAAGGCCTCTGGAAGACTCTGACTCACAACAGACTTAAATCCATGAGATGGCCACCAAAAAATCCCCCTCTCCCAGCCTGGCCAGTCCCATCCCACCCGAGCTGGTGTCTCACTCTTCTTCCCCCAAAATCCCTCCCCAAGCCCCAGAGGCGCTGCCCATCCCCTTCACTGCTCCAACTTCCACAGCAGAATTCCCACAAATCCCAGCCCAGGATATCTGATTTTCCCTCTGGCAGAAACCTCCCAGCTGCCCAGCAAACAGCAGCTCCAATTTTAGCTTAAACCCCAGAGGTTAAACAAAAATAACCTCAGAATGGATTCTTGAGTTCTTTGGTTTTTTGGGGTTTTTTTTTGTCTTTAAAACATTGTGGTTTGGAGCTCCTGGTTGGATTTGCACATCCCCAGAGCTCCTCCATCCATCCATGGCATCCATGCATGCCACCCCCAGCACTTCTCCAGCCATGCCAGCAAAACCTCTCAGGAAATGCCCAAAAATCTCTCCCAGTTTTCCAGCCTGTCCCTAAAGATGACAAAGTCCCAGCACCGAGGGAAGCGCTCCGGGAACAGCTTGGGATGTAGGAGGTGGATATTTCTCAGGAGAGGAGGGGAGAGGTTTCTCCATCAGGATCCACACACGAGATTCCTGGCACGCTTCGGGCTGGGTGACCTTAAAGCTCAGGGCCAGGGACACCCAAACTTCTCCCAGGCTGCTCCAGGGATCCCATTCCAGCCAAACCCCCAAAAGCTCAGTGTAGGGCTGGGGACCCCCAAGCCTCTCCTATTCCCTTCCCCACCCCGGGACCCCCTGGCTGGAGCCCCCCGTGCCTCGCACTGCCCTAAGGCCAGATTAACCCCTGCAGGGCCGTGCGGGGGTGTCACCGCGGTTCAATCTGATTTACCGCCCCCCTGCCCTGCTCCTGCCCCTTCCCGGCAGGAATTCTCCCGGCTGGGCAAGGGGAAGGGCTGTTCTCCTCGCTGAGAGGAGGGAGACGGGGAAATGCTTCATTCTCCACTTGGAGCAATCCTCCCCATGAGCCGAGAGCGGTGCCAGGCTGGGGGTGCCAGGCTGGGGGTGCCAGGCTGGGGGTGCCAGGCTGGGGGTCCCGCTGGGGCCGATGCCAGCCTGGGCATCCCTGGGGCTCCTTTGGGCTCCGGGGATCCAAACCATGGGAATCGCCACCTTTGCTGGGGCGCTGCTTAATTAGCAGGCGCTAATTACCATCTGAATCCCCGCTCGGATGTGTTTTTAGCCTAAACCAAGAGGATCCATTTGGGTTTCTCAGCGCTCTTTTAGCACCTGAGCCCAAAGCCACAACCCCATCACCACAAGAACCACAGGAGCGTCCTCCCCTCCCCGCCAGAACATTCCTGCAGTTTCCACACCCACATCCCCGGCAGCCAGCCTCCCCATTACAGCAATTAACCTTGTGGCTATTAATAACCCAGCCTGGCTTTCCCAACAGGAAAACCTGCAGGGGCTTGTTACAGGAACAAGGAGCCCGGGGTGATTTTTGGGGGTGGATGTGGGAATAATTGGAATTACAGGATGAGACCGTGGGGTCTCCAGAGGTTTTGGAAGCACATCCCGGTGTGGGGAGAGGTGAAAAAGACCACGAGTGTGCTCCCCATCCCTAAAGCTCCTGCAGAGCCTGGAAGCAGGAAGGTGAAGCTCCATTTCCAGGATGGAATTCTCCAGGGGGATTCCTGTGCCTGCAGCCCCAGGATTTATGGGCCATCCACTCCCAACATTCCCTGCAGGGACCAAGCTGCAGGAGGAGTGCAGGGAGACAGGGAACAGGAATATTTCCTCCTCCTGGGGGCCAGGAGCAGCTCCTCATGCTCCCTTTCCAGCCTGAAGGGAAGGTTTATCCACCTCCATGGGGTTTTGGAGGCAGGGTGGCCGCAGGTACAAAAGGAGCCGCTCGCTCCAAGCCCTGCCCTTCCTCCCCTCTTGCCCAACACCTCGCTGCTATTTTCCTTTCCCAAGCACCAGAGAAAACGCTCGGGAGCAAGACCAGACACAGAGAGAGGAAGCAGCAGCTTCCTTCCCCATCCAAGGCCAATTATCCCAGGTGTTACACAAGGCACCCATTCCCACCCAAACACCGGGATCGGGATCGGGATTGGGATCGCTCCACCTTCCCTGGAGCCTCACACCTCGGGCAGCTGTGGCACCCACATTCCCTGCACAGAGAGACACAATTCTGTCTCTCAGGAGAAGCACAGAGAGAAGAGAAAACAATCTTTATTTCTGTCCTTTTGTGTTCTCCATGTGGAATTTGGTATATTGTTTTCTCTTCTTCTCCCTGTGCTTCTCCTGAGAGACAGAATTTTGTCTCTCTGTGCAGGGAATGTGGGTGCCACAGGCAGCCCCGGACTGGAAATGTCCATCCCGGGCAAAAATTCCATCCTCCTGCAGGCAGGGAGGTGCCATCACTCCAAACTTCCCAGGTGGGATTCCCTGGAAATCCCCCAGGCCAGGGATCCCCCAGAGCCCAGGCATTTACATCCCATTTTATATGGAAAACACTAAAATGGGATCACACCTTTTAAAGCAGATATTTCCACCTCACTGAAGCCCAGGCCCTGCCTCTGCCACCCCCTCCCCAGCGGGCTCTGCCATCAGGCCTCCAATTTTAATTGAAAAAACATGATTTAGGTTAATTGGCAGCAGATGAGTTACAGGGCTCAGAAGCAGGGGAACATTTGATGCAGCAGATTTATGGCAGCAGGGATCCGACCATCCCAGGTTTTGCATCCCCCTCACAACCCCACTGCCAAAACAGCTCAGCTGGCCAAAAAAAAAAAAAAAAAGTAATTAGTGTTTAATTTCTTAACAATTTTTTTTTTACCTTCCTTTTAATTGCTCCACATAAAACTGTCCTAGAATTTTACAGCCTGGCCCAGTCCTCATTGCTGGTTTTAATTAGGCTGAGGCAGGGCTGGCACTTAATTTGGAGAGGGGGAGGACGTCAGACCACGCTCAGGGAAGGTTTTGCCATTCCAAGCACCCGGAAAACATCAGCAGGAGCAGCAGGGAGCAGGAGCAGCGCTCCCAGAGCTGGAGCTGGGGTGGCTCATCCTGCTCAGGGCTCCACAAAATCTCTGGTGGAAGGGAGCAGAGCTCTCTGCCAGCGGAATTTCCTCTCCTTGAGCAGAGCACAGGAGCTTAGAGGGAAAATGAGCTTAGCTCGGGGCAGCTTTGGGGTAATTCCCATTGCTGGGGGATTGGGGCTCCCGGCCCTTGCTCAGAGAGGGGCTCTGGCACCCTACAGAGCATCCCAAACCACTCCCAGGCTGGAGGAGCAGCCAGGGAATTCCTTGCAAGACATCAGAATTCCTGCCCAGCGAGGGTTAATGTTTGCATTTGGGAAAGCAAACCCATAAATCCAGGGATTTCTGCCTGCACCCAGGCTGGCTTTCCTGGCAGAAAGGCCAGGCTGCTTTTCCAGCTGCTCACCCAGGAAGGTCCCACCCTTCCCTGCTTGTGTTTGCTCGGAGCACCTCGGGGCCTTTGAGGGAAATATTCCTGAGGAACCCCAAAAATCCCATCTTCCAGCCAGCTGGAACTCAAAATGTCTCTCAGACATTTCTGGAGGTTCCAGGCCCAGGTCAGAAGCATTTGAGACCCTGGCAGGCAGCTGGAAACAGCTGTGATTTTGGGTTTGAGCCATGGAATGATTTACCAACCTTGCAGGAAGAACAAGCAGTCACAAAAGGTTAGATATTATAGTAAAAGTAGTTACAAAGTAAAGGGGAAAATTTTTTAGTATTGTACAGGGGGGTTTTGGTTTTGTACATGGGGGTCAGAGGTTTAAGATGGAGGGATTTGGGCCGGCCCTGTCCTCCCTCTTTCTCCTTCCTTCCCTCCATGTTCTTGGTGCTGTTGGCACTCACAGATTGGTTTAGAGTAGAAAAGCACCATTTAATATAGGTAATGGGCACTGGGGACAAACTGTACCCATGTAACACGTAATGTACCATATAAAAGATAGAAAAGCACCATTTAATATAGGTAATGGGCATTGGGGACAAACTGTACCCATGTAACACGTAATGTCCCATATAAAAGATAGAAAAGCACCATTTAATATAGGTAATGGGCATTGGGGACAAACTGTACCCATGTAACACGTAATGTACCATATAAAAGACAGCAGCAGCCCTGGGCAGAGGGGGAGAGAAGAAGCAGTCGGGAGTCAGAGAGGATGTCAGGGTGTGTGTGTGCCTCTGCCTGAGCTGTGAGCAAACCACAGCAGCCCAAGGAGAAAATCTTTTAGATAACTTGCAATAAACTGCCTTGAGACCGAACAAGAGACTGCTGAGCCTTTCTTTGGCAGCTCGGGGTGGAGGAGAGACTTTTCCACCCCACGGAGCCCCTGAACCAGGCCGGGGCTCCGACACCAGCCCAGCCCTGGATCTGCCCTGGGGTGGAAAGGCAGCCCCAGTGCCAATCCAGGCAGGAGTTTGTGCACAGGGGGAGCAGAGCCTCGGTGCTCTGCTCCAGTGGACAAGGTGGGGATCAAACACAGGTTGGGCTCAGTCCTGGAAACCTTTTCCAACCTGAATGATCCTGGCAGAAACTTCCAGTCATCCTGTCTGCTCCCAAATAATTATTCTGAATCCGTGCTCATGAGGTCACTGTGCTTTTTATATGACAGGACCCCTTTTTTTTTGGTTAAATAATGTTCAAAATCCTAAAAAAAAATAATTATCATAAACGGATATTTCCATGCATAAATATCCCTTTTATGTTCTATTTCCACAGGGCACCTTCCGGTGCTTACAGGGTAGAAGGGAACAGAATCCAGGGGCAATTAACAACAGGATTTTAGGGGAAATAATTTGCATTTCAGTGGCTTTTGGAGCAGCAGGGACGGCAGTGGTGGTTAAAGGCTGGAAAGGGAAGAGGGAAAGGACAGGGGAGAACTTTCCTGCAAAATAAAGGTGTTAAACTCCTAGGCTGGCTTTGTTAGGACAGGAGTTTCTCAAGGTTTCCTGGACAACCCAAAGCATCCCCAAAACCCCCTGGAAAAGAAACGTGGCAAATGGAAAACAACATCCAGCACTCACAGAGCCAATGGGGTTTATTAAACGCAATTTAATTGTCCCTGGGGGTGACATTCTCCTCACTGTGACATTCCCCACGCCGGGGTTTGGCTTCCCCCCGTTCCTGCTCCTGCTCCAAGGTCCCACCTGGACTGGGATCCACTGGGATGCTCCAGCTGTGGCACAAGGACCCTCCTGAGGCCACCCAGCACAGGACGAGCCTCTGCCAGTCTGAAAGCCCAGCACCAGCTCAGCTCCTGCTCTTCCAAAGCTTCCAGCTCCCACCACGGGATCCACTGCAGCTCCAGCATCCTCAGGAAACACCCAAAGCCCCAAAAAGCCGCAGAAAAAAGAGCAGAAGGAAATAAAGACAAAAAAAAAAAATCCACTGGAAAGCAGGCAAGCGCTTGGTCCTTGCCAGAGAACAGCACTGAGCTCCTGCTCGGCCCAAGAGCTCTTCACCATCCATCCATCCATTGGCAGGATCCAAAGGATAATTCCCAAAGCCCAGCAGAAAATTGCTTATTCAGTCCCATCAGCTGCAGGTGGGAGGAGCTGAGCTCCTGCAGGGATGTGCAGCCTGGCCAGGCTGGGGAGGAGCAGATGTGGAGCTGGCTTTGCTTCTGGAGCTCAGGGAAGAGCCTCTCCCAGCCCAGATGTTCCATCGCTGCCCAGGGGAGCTGCTGGTCCCTGCTGGTCCCTGCTGGCCCTGAGCTCCAGCTGCAGCGTCCATCCTGTCCTCGGGAGCTGCTCCTGGCTGTCCTTCTGTCCTTCTGTCCCTCTGTCCCTCACCCCGAGCCTTTGGCACGACCCTGCCAAGGAAAAGCAGCGTTAATGGAGGGCCGGGTGGGGATGGGCAGGGGCTGAGCCTCCCTCGGCACCAAACCCAGGGTTTGGAGTGATGTGGGAGCAGGAGATGGAGGAGCAGCCCCAGACTCTTCTCCTCCTTTCCCTCAGCCTCTCCTGTGCAGTCCCACACGCTGCTGGGAACCAGAGCCAGGAGCAGCTGCACACCCTCCTGCCTGCCCAGCACCTCCTGCCCCTCGGGCAGCACGGAGGGCACCGAGCCCGCATTCCCAGGGCTGGGCACCACACACAGCGGGACCTGGGACGGGCTGGGAGGTAAAATACTGCTGGTGGCACCCCTGAGGCACCTCCTGAGCTCTGCAGGGCACTGACCCCAAATGCCCAGGGACTGGGGATCACTGCACAGCAGGATCTGGGATGAGCAGGGTGGGTGGTGCCATCCCAGAGGCACCTGGCGAGCATCACTGGGGTCTGCAAGGCACCAAGCCCCAATTCCCAGGCTCTGGGCAGCAGAGACCAGCAGGATCTGGGGCAGGCAGGGAGCTCAAGCACCGGGGGTGGCACCCCAGAGGCACCCGGCGAGCATCACTGGGGTCTGCAGGGCACCGAGCCCCAGTTCCCAGCCTTGGGGACCCGGGAGGTGGGCCAGGCAGGGATGCTGGTGACACCCCAGAGGTACCCAGAGGAGAAGGTGCAGAGGTCCAGCAGCCCCTCAGGGGCACGGAGCTGCGGCCAAGGCCGGGGTGCAGCAGTGGGTGCCCGCAGGGAGCGGTCGGGCAGAGCCGCTTTGAAGGAGCCGCGGGCGGAGCGATCAGAGGGCGCGGGGCGATAGCGCAGCCCCGGGGCTGCTCTGATCTGCTATCAGCGCCCCGAGGCGGGCAGCACCCGCACATCAAAGGCGCTTCTGCCGCCCCCACCCCGCAGGAGCCTGCGGGCAGCGCGGGATGCGGCCGGAGCTCCGGGGGCATGGGGAAGGGACGCACCGGGAGCGATGTCCCAGCCCTGGGGACATCAGCACAGCGCTGCAGGGACACACCGGGAGCGATGTCCCTGCCCTGGGGACATCAGCACAGCGCTGCAGGGACACACCGGGAGCGATGTCCCTGTCCTGTCCTGCCCTGGGGACATCAGCACAGCACCGCAGGGACACACCGGGAGCGATGTCCCTGTCCTGTCCTGCCCTGGGGACATCAGCACAGCGCTGCAGGGACACACCGATAGTGATGTCCCTGTCCTGCCCTGGGGACATCAGCACGTCCTGAATGTGTGAATTCGGTTCAGTGCCCCGCTTTAACCCACAGGACGGAACAGGACAGAGCCCTTTGCTTTCCCCCAAAGAAGACCCAGAGGTTTTTCCCCCAAGGAAGACCCACCCAGACCCCGCTGACCTGCAGAACCCCGCTCCTTCCCCCTGGCACTGAACCCTCGCAGCCAGGCCGATTTCAGGTGCCGCTGATTTTCTCCCGTTCCTCCCCCATTCCCCAGGAGGGATCATCTGCTGCCCCGAGCCCCAGCCCGGCAGGACGAGCAGCACAGCCAGGCCACACACTGCGAGCCACCAGCATCTCCTGGCCACCAGCCCCGGGGTTTTGTCCTTTCCACGAGCCCCCAAACATCCCGGGAGAGCAGGGATGGAGTGAGGGCTCGGCAGAGGATGCACCCCGAGCCAAGAGAGGAGGTGCTGAGCCTGCAGCAGGACAGGACCTGCACATTTTGGGATGGGATCTGCCTCCTGCCCTCCCCAAACCCGTGTTCTCCGGGAGCAGAGCAAAGTGCAGGAATAAAATGGGAATTCTGGCTGTGGAGGGTGGGAGCATCCCCAGACGGCAAGAGCACGAACTGTGTGGGCAGCAAAGCCAAACAGGAAAGGGATCCCAGAGGCAGGGACAGGATTCCAGCAGCTCCCACCTCCCTGCTGCTCCCTCAGACCCCTGGCCCTGCTCAGACATGTCCCAGTTCTGCTTTCACTGCTGCAATTCTTCCAGCCAAAGGGCTGGATTTACAAAAATGCAGCTGGAGAGTCGCAGCCCCATCACAGGAACTGCTCCCAGCAGAGCTGCCTCAGCACCCCGTGCCCTGGCCCTGCACCCACACCCAGGCTGGGCTCAGCCTGGCCCCAAAAACCTCAAAAAGGGAAGTCCTGGCATGTGTCCTTCCCTCTCTCCCTGTGTCCATCCCTCCCTGAGTGTCACACATGTCCCATCTCACAAGGGGATCCTTCCAGCTCCTTCCTCCCCACTCCCCCACAGGCAGAACCCCCCAGGTTGGGCCAGCTCACGTCCCCAGCCCGCCCAGGAGGTGACCTGGGCTGGGAATTCAGGATCCTTGGCAAGAAATCCTCCCCACGCTGCCTCCTCCATCACCAGCACTGCAGGATGTGCTGCATTGTGGAGTCATGGAATGGTTTTGGGGGGGAAGAGACCTTAAAATTCATCCAGTGTCACCCCCTGCCACATCCCACTGCCCCGGGCTGCTCCGAGCTCCCATGAACACTTCCAGGGCTGCGGCAGCTTCTCTGTGGGTTCCTGTGTGCCTCACTGCAGGGGGATGTAAAGGAGAAGGATCAGCCTGAGCCTTCTCCAGGCAGCCCCAGCCCAGTTCCCAGAGCCTGTCCCGAGCCATTGTCCCCAGCCCCGGCAGAGGAGAGCTTTGTTCCCAGGCCACCCTGCCGGGAAGGTGTTAATGAGTAACCCCGACCCAGACGGGCTCCCTGAGTCACCCGGAGCCGCCTCTGACTCCCGGACACCCGACCGAGCCCCGGGGCGGGGGATGCTCGGTGCTGGGGGCAGACTGGATGAGACTCCCCCCCCCCCCAAAAGCTGCCTCTTTAACCCCAAAATAGCCCGGGGTGTGGAGAGCTCCGCTGAGATGTGGCACCACACAGAGGAGCTGCAGGAAGGAGCCCAGGACACCCCAGGGGTGGCTCTGATATGCCCTGGCTGCATCCCAGGGGATGGATGGGCCAGGGGAGATGCAGGGATGGCCCAGGTGAGTCCTGGCACTCCTCATTCCCAGAGGGATGCTCTGTGAACCCACTGCTCCCAGCTCCATCCGCAGCTTCCTCCTCAAATTCCAGCCCTGACCAAGCCCCCAAACCTGAGCACAGGTGGAAGCCTAAAATAGAACTTCTCACCCCCGCTCCAGGCACACCCCTGAGGACTTTCTCGCTGACACACTCCAACCTGTTCTGCCTCCTGCTCTTTCGAGCAATTTCCCCTCCTTGCCCGCAGGAAAAGGCCACCCTGGCTCCTGAGGCCAGGAATGCAGAAAGTCCCATTCCCCTTCATTTTTGCAGCAGGGTGACAAGCACGGGGTGACATCAGCCTGGGCCAGCCCACGCTGCCCCGGGTTTCAGGAAGGCTCTGGCACCTGCTGCCAGTTCTGGATCATTTATTCAAGTGTCCCCACAGTGACAAACCCCTGCCAGGCTGAGGGATGGGCTTGAGCCGTGACATTCCCTGAGCAGGAGCTCTGCTGATTTCCCAGCATTTCTGCTTTCCCTCGCTGTGGGCAGGCAGGAGCTGGGCAGCTCCCCTTGGCTCCTGCCAGCAGCAGGAGCTCCTGGTGGTCCCTGAATCCCCCAGAGGAGCTGGAGGGCTCTGCCCCCTCCTCACCATCTGGAGGTCTCCATTTGCTGCAGGGGAGGTGATGCCTCACGTTTGGCTTTTCTATTTTTCAGACTCTGTGCTGCTTCAGTGTGTGGGTCTGGGCTCCACACGAGGGGATGCTGAGCTCTCTGCACAGAGCAGAGACAAAACAATTCCTGCTCCAGCTGGGCACCAAGGACAAATGACCCAAACCTCAGCCCAGGAGCACAAACAGCGTGGGCTGGAGAGAGAAAAACAAGCAGGGTGGGACTGCCTGGGCTGAAGCTGGAATGGGACAATGAACTCCAAGGTGCCAATGGAGCAGAACTGATCCCAGGGAGAGCCCCCGGGAGCGCTCGTGCATTTTGGGGCCATTTTGGTTCATTTGGGTGCAGCCCTGGCTGGGCTCTGGTGCTGCCCAAGGTGGGTCCATGGAGAAGATCCTTTGAATAAATCCCTGCTTTATTCTGGAGCTCTGTCCAGCCTCTGTTCCAGCTCAGCCTTCCCAAGGCATCACAGGGATGCTCTGAGGTACCTCCTGCACCCACAGAGGCGAGCAGGGACTGGATCTCCAGGATAAAAGGGATCCCTCCTCATTCCTACACCTGTCTCCCACTGCAGTGCACAATAAACTGCTCCCAGGGTGGGAAGAGCTGCAAACCCCCCCGTGTTTGTCCCCAGGGAGGAATGGGTTGGGTCTGGCTGTGCATCCCACAGATCCCATCCCAAGGATCAGCTCTGCTCCCCATGGCTTGGGGATGTCCCAAATCCATATACTGGGGGCAAGGAGCTCTCTGGAAAGCTTTGGATCAGGGAGTGACACCAAACAAGGGTGCAAAAGCCACACTGGAGTCCTAGCCTGTCCCCACCCCCGTCCTTGGAGGTGGGAAGGAGGGAAGGAGGAAAACCCATCCGGCTGCGCATTGATTTCACAGCTCTGAGCTGATTTCCAGCCCGGGGATTACCCACTTAAGCAGTGTTTTTTCCTGTGCTGACCCTAAGCTGATTAATTCTCTGTGCCCCCCCCCTTCTCCCCTCTCTCCTTTCCTCCTTTCCACGGAAAATGAGGGAATGAAATCCCAGTGGAACGAGCTGAGGCAGAGCTGGAGCGGAGCAGAGACACCCCCCAGCCTGACGGGATCCTGCCTCCTTGCAGAGCTTCCAACCAACACAATATTCATCTCCTTATCCCAAAGGATCTGATATCCCTGAGGGAAGGGAGAAATCTCCCTGCCCAGGATCCCAGCAGGTCATGGTGAGCCCCACCAGCAGCAGCACTGCCCTCCCAGCGCAGTGGGAATTGTTGGTCCTGGAGATGCTGGTGGGACTCGCCCAAAAGCAGCCAAACCTGCCCTGGCACGACCCAGGGCAGGAATCTCCTTTTCCAAGTGCTATCCCTCCTGTGAGCCCCGGGATGCTCCAGGGTTTGCTCCTTAAAGGAGGAATTTCAGAGGCTCGGGATTGGGGGATGCGAGGAATGAAGAACGCAACCCTTGGGGAGCCCCCAGGGCACCTCCACCCCAATGCCCAGAGAATTCCCAAAGCACAGAGCAAATCCAGGTGTGCCAGGGCACCTCTCCCACCCTGGCACGGCAGCAAAGCCGGGAACACACCCATCCCTATAAAAAGATAATGACAGAACCAGCAGCAGGGAAATTAGCACAGCAAAACTCTGCTTCATTCCCACCAGGATCTGGATCAAGAGGCAAAATTCCCTCTCAGCTGCAGCGAGAAGGGCTCTGGGGTCAGGATTAGGGGCTGGGGAAGGGTGGGGAAATCCAGGACTCACCTGGAATTTGGTGTTCAGAGGGGACTGAATTTGGGGCTCTTTGTCCCTTCTGGAGAGTGGCACCAAAAACCCTCCAGGAGCATCGAGCAGGGCTTGAGGCACGGAATCGATGGTGAGGCCTAAAGGTGGGGAATTTAAAAAGGGATTTCTTGTAAATGACTTCCCTTGAAGTGGGACAGAAAACTGGGATAAAACATGGGTAAAGCATGGATAAAACAAAGATAAAATATTGATAAAACATAAAATATGGATAAAACACAGATAAAACCAGATAAAAATAGATAAAACATGGATAAAACACAGCTAAAACATGGATAAAATACAGATAAAATATGGATAAGACACAGGTAAAACATGGATAAAACACTGCTAAAATATTGCCAAAACATGGATAAAGAATGGATAAAACGCAGCTAAGATATGGATAAAACATAGATAAAAACCAGATAAAACATGGATAACACACGGATAAAATATGGATAAAGAATGGACAAAACACAGATAAAATATGGATAAAACACAGATAAAAACCAGATAAAACATGGATAAAACACAAATAAACATGGATAAAACATGGATAACACATGGATAAAACACAGATAAAAAACGGGTAAAACATGGATAAAAATCAGATAAAACATGGGTAAAACACAGCTACAACATATCCATGTTTTGAATATGGATAAAACACAGATAAAAACTAGATAAAACATGGATAAAACAACGAGGCCTTGCGGTGTCCAACCCAAGGACACACGGCCGAAAGAATCAAATAACCCTCAAACAGAGAACCCTGTGGGAACCCAGGGCTTCAACGTACGTGACAGATATTGGCACGTTATTGTAAATCCAGCACAGGTAGTTTGTGGTATTTAATGTTTGTACCATCCCACTGAGGGCAGAGCCCCACACCCTGCCCACACAATCCCCATTTCCCCCCACACAGTCTCCATTTTCCCACATGGAATTCATATTTCCCCACACAGAATCCCGATTTACCCCCACACAATCCCCAGTTCCCCACACACAATCCCCACTTCCCCACACACAATCCCCATTTCCCCACAGGGAATTCCCATTTCTCCACACAGAATCCCCATTTCCCCACACAGAACCCATTTCCTCCCACACAATCCCCATTTCCCCACACAGAATCCTCATTTCCTCACAGAATCCCCATTTCCCCACACACAATCCCCATTTTCCGCCACAAAATCCCCATTTCCCCCCAGAATCCCTATTTCCTCACAGAATCCCCATTTCCCCATACAGACCCCATTTCCCCCCACAGTTTTCCATTTCCCCACACACAATCCCCATTTCCCCATACAGAATCCCCATTTCCTCACAGAATCTCCATTTCCCCACACAGAATCCCTAGTTCCTTAAAGAATCCCTATTTCCCCACACAGAATCCCCATTTCCCCACACAGACCCCATTTCCCCACATGGAATCCCTATTTCCCCACACAATCCCTATTTCTCCCCCACAGTTCCCATTTCCCCACACAGAATCCCTATTTCCCCACACAGAATCCCCATTTCCTCACAGAATCCCCATTTCCCCACACAGAATCCCTAGTTCCTTTAAGAATCCCTATTTCCCCACACAGACCCCATTTCCCCACACAGAATCCCCATTTCCTCACAGAATCCCCATTTCCCCACACAGAATCCCTAGTTCCTGAAATAACCCCTATTCCCCCACACAATCCCCATTTTCCCACACAACTCTGGGATGATTCCTGTTGGAGCCCCCGAGTTCCTCCTGTCCACCCATGACCCTGGCACTGCTGAGGCCACACGAAGCCCTGTCCCCAAGCAGGACAGCGCTCCCACCCCTCCAACAGCACCCTGAGGTTTGATCCCAAAATCCCAGTGAGTTTTAGGTCCCATGAAAGAGCCCCTAAATGCCCCAGGGCCAAACAGGTTTGCTCAGGACAGGGATGAAGCCAAGGATTTGTCACCCAATCCCAACAGATCTTTGGGATAATTCCCAATCCCTTCAGCACAACCTTCACAAGTGTCTCCTTCCCCTCACTGACATCCATGTAAGATCCACCTGGAGATGGATTTTGGGAGAAAATCCCACCTTCCTGCAGAACTGGGTGCTTCCAGTGCTCTGCTGATCCCGTTTCAACAGCTGATCCCTTTTCAACACTTCCACATATCCCGGCTGTAATTTACAGAGCTCATTTCCCCGGCACCCCGAGCTCAGCACCCGCCTGCACTGGCAGCTTTGTTTGCTTTAATTGAAGGGGGAAAAAAAAAACCTGGGAAAAAAGCAAAACTCCTCTCCCAACCCCCTGGTTTCATTTTCCAGCTGCCTTGATTTATTGATTGGCCCGTTCCCTTTTTAATGGGTTCTCCCTGCCCGGGCCTGGGGGTTTCCTGCGGGGCAGGGATTTGAGGGGGTCCTGCCATGTCCAGGGAGTTAATTCCCAACAGCATCCCGTGCATTTGAGCAGCAGGAAAGCTGGGTGCAGCTGCATCCCTGCTGGATCCTGCTGCACCCTCCATCCCCAGTCCTGCTTGTCCCCTTTCCAGACACCTTCCAGCCCTCTGCTCCCAGCGTTCCCACAACAAAAGCCACTCTACAGCAAAGCAAGATTCCACAGGAGATATTTTCACCGGGATAACAAAAGGGCTGCAGGCACAAAACCTGATTTTTCCAAGCTACACCCACTTCGCTGCTCCCTCCTTCCTCCTGGCTGCGCTGGTTTGTGGTTGAAGCCATAAAAGTACAATGGGAAGTGGGATTTGGGATTTGGGAGGGGAATGCCAAGGGCTGAACAGCTCCATCCCAGCCCCTCCTTAGGGCAGGTGAGGAGGAGACCTGGCCAGTGCTGGAGCACGGGGGAAAGAGCCCAGCAGTGCCCAGCCTTCCTCCCTTGTCCTCCTCCTCCTCTCCCTTGGGCAGGATCCAGGGCCCAGAGCCTGCAGGGAGAACTCCCAGCGGATGAGATCTGCATCTTCCTTAATTAAATTGTTCCTTTGGGATTAAAGGAGAGGGCTCTGCCCAGCCCAGGCTGCAGCACCGAGCCCGGAGCACGCTGGGTTTTCCCTGCAGGAGCTGGAGGAGAGGGAGGCTCCACATCCAGGGGGGTGCTCAGAGCAGCTGGAGACCTTTGGAATGGACAGAGAGGATGGGTCAAAACTTGGGATGGAGATCCATGTGCAGTCCAATTCACCCAGTGCAGCCCAGTTCACCCAGTGCAGCCCAATTCACAAAGTGATGCCAGTCCAACCCAGTTCATCCAGTCCAACTCAGCTGATCCAGTGCAGCCCAGTTCATCCAGTGCAGCCCAGTTCACCCAGTTCAGCCCAGCTGATCCAGTGCAGCCCAGCTATGCCAGTCCAACCCAGTTCACCCAGTCCCAGTTCACCCAGTGCAGTCCAATTCACCCAGTCCAACCCAGTTCACCCACTTCCAGTTCACCCAGTGCAGCCCAATTCACCCAGTCCAACCCAGTTCACCCACTTCCAGTACACCCAGTACATCCCAGTTTGCCCAGTGCAGCCCAGTTCATAAAGTGATGCCCAGCTCTGCCAGTCCAACCCAGTTCATCCAGTGCAGCCCAGTTCACCCAGTGTATCCCAGTTAATCCAGCTCAGTTCACCCAGTTCAGACCAGCTGATCCAGTCCAACCCAGTTCACCCAGCCCCAGTTGACCCAGTGCAGCCCAGTTCACCCAGTCTCAGCTGACCCAGTGCAGCCCAGTTCACCCAGTCCCAGCTGACCCAGTGCACCCCAGCTGACCCAGTGCAGCCCAGCTGTGCCAGTCCCAGCACTGGGATGCCCAGGGAAGCACTCTCTGGAAGTCTGTGTGGTTTCCCAGCTTTGTGGGCTCCTACAGATTGTGCCCAGTCCCAAACTGGGATCATCTGGGAGAGAGATCCCGACCCTGCTGAAGTTAAACGCAACAAAAATGGAGGAAAACTGGGCATGGAGCAGCTGCAGCCATTCCAGCCCAAAGCATTCCAGTTAAACCATCCCACTGAAGGCGGGGATGTCCCACCTGCCCTGGCAGAGGAGGGGGTGCTCCCCCAGCTCCCTCTGGCCCAGTTCCACCAGTCCAGCCTGGTCCAGCAGCTGGGAGCTGTGGGTTTGGCCGCTCACAATCAGGGCTTTCTGAAATCCTCTCTATCTCACAGGAGCTGAGC
Source organism: Taeniopygia guttata (assembly GCF_048771995.1). Lineage (NCBI taxonomy): Eukaryota > Metazoa > Chordata > Aves > Passeriformes > Estrildidae > Taeniopygia > Taeniopygia guttata. The sequence continues at coordinate 1,156,838 of NC_133043.1, forward strand.
CCTGGCTGAGCCCCAGCTCCCAGCCCAGGATAAACACAGCCTACCTGGCCTGGAAGTGCCAGAGGCTCGCAGGCACCATCCCTCTGGATAAACATCCCAGCAAAGCCAGCCCTGGGCGCTGTGGGAACGCTCCGTGCACGGGGTGAAGTGTTTGGGAACACTGGAGCACAGGAGATGCTCTCCCTCCCTCCCTCCTGCCTGCCCCAGGCTCGGCTGCTGAAGGGGATTTAAAGGCAAAGCCCAGCAGCAGGATGGGGAGGAGGAGGAGGCTGAGCCACCTGGGGGTCCAGGACAGGCAGGTGGCCATGTCCCCGTGTCCCTCACACCTCTGGGGAGGCACAAACAACGCTGGGCAGGCAGGAGAGCCAGGGCTGGGATGCAGAGGGGGATCCAGCCCTCGGAATGGGCACTAAAATAGCTGCAGGGAAAGCCCTGAGCCAGAGGAAGGTCAGGATCAGGGTCTCACACACTGACCCTGCACCAGGGCTGAGGATGGATTCAAACCAGCACAGCAGGGTTATGTTGGTTAGGAGGAAAAGCTTCTTTCCTTGGGAAGGTGGGGATGCCCTGGAATAGAATTCCCAGAGTATGGGAGTCCAGGGCTTCCCTCTGGCTGCCCTGGGACCCTGGCAGGGGTCAGGAACCCCCCTGGACAGAGCCCCCACAGACACTGGCTGTGATCTCTGTCCATGGAAAAGAGTTTTCAATCTTACAGGGTGAATTACCAGCTCTGAGTGTTTGATATCAGTAATAATTAAGTGTGGCACGGGTGCAAAAGTAAAATTTTAGGATTCTAGATGAGGGGTCCAAAGGGGACAAGATGGAGGAAATTGGGTGTGTCTTGTCCTTTTTCTCCTTCTTCATGCCCTCCATGTTTCACTGTGGTGTTGGCATTTTTCTGTTGGTTCAGGCTGGGGACACACTGTCCAACGTAGGTGACAGATATTGGCACGTTATTGTAAATCCAGCACAGGTAGTTTGTGGTATTTAATGTTTGTACCATCCCACTGAGGGCAGAGCCCCACACGCTGCCCTGCAGGACAGAGCTGCGGCAGGGCAGCAGAACATGGTAGAGATAAACAGAATAAACAACCTTGAAACCAGCACAGACCAATTATGGCTTCTGCTTTGGCAGCGGGGCTGACAGACAGAGACTTTCTACAATCCCAGAATCATCAATACCACAGATTCCAACACCAGAGAAGCTGTCCTGCCCTGGATCCCTGGACGTGCCCAAGCCGGGCTGGAGCAGCCTGGGAAGGTGGCAGGTGTCCCTGCCCACGATGGCACTGGATGAGCTTTAGGGACCTTCCCAAGCCAAGCCATTCCAGGATTCCATGCTCAGCACTGCCAGGATGAATGATCCTGGCTGGAGATCCCTGCTCCCCACCAATGGGAACACTCCCTTGTGCACAAGGAGCACGGAGAGGATTCCTGCCCCAACTTCCCGAGCAGGTGTCACGATTTCAGCCGTGCCAACCTTTCCCAAGCCCCATTTCCCCCCCCTTTCTCCCTCTCCCTGCCCTCCATCCATTGCTTTTCCAGCTTCCAGAGGGTTAAAGGTGTGTTCTCCTGCAGGGCTGGGCTCCTTGCCCTCCCTCCTGCCCCTCTTTTCCCAGCATGGACTGGGAGACCGGAGGCTCTCCAGATTTAATCTCCAAGACAAACACCCTGGAGCTGAGCCTGCTCCATGTGCACTCAGCCCACGGATCCGGAGGAGCAGGGCCAGCTCGGGGCTCTGCCCACCCCTCCCGGGGTCCCTGTGGCAGGGAGGTGGCCCCAGCTTTGCAGCAGGGCTGGTTTGGAGCTGGGAGTGAAGAAATTCCCACCCCGAGAGCCTCTGGGTGGGTTTTTATGGGATGGGAGCAGTAGAGATTCCACAGGGGCTGATGGATGTGGGGAGGGGCAGAGACGAACCTAAAAACACCAAATGTGGCCCTGAGTGCGGCTCAGGGTGCTGATGCAGGGAAGAACCAGGTGGTTTGCCCCAAAAAGTCACTGTTTTATGGCCATTCCTCCGGAAAAATCCAGAGGAGGAGGTTTGGGAGCTGCTGGAAGTCACCTGGCACAGGCAGGGGTTTGTGCACCCTTCAAGGCCACTGCTGTGACAAAGGTTTAAATCTCACAGCAGATCAGAGCCCGGCATTCAGGGAGATCCAGGGAACACCTGGATGCTCCTGCTGGAAGAGGAAGGAAAACATCTCCAGGCTATTTGGCAAGGGGAGCCTCCCATGAAACACCTCCCAGTGGGAAGTTGGGAGATTGGGATCATTTTCCACAGGGAATGGCAGAGCAGAGGGTGCCAGCAGGGAGCAGGGCTTAGCCCTAAAGCAACCCCAAAATCCTTAAAAACAACAGGCAAAAACCTGCTGGGCAGGAATTGGGTCTGGTGTGGACATTTCACTTATTTCACCCCGAGAAATGCATTTTCCTGGGATACTGTGGGACTTCCAGGAGGGACGAACTCCCCCAACCAAACATAGACCCTCCAGCACAGCCTGAGAACCGAATTAGCTCTGAATGGAGCTTGGATCACCTGGATCTGGGATCACCTGGGATCTGCCCAGCCCCCAGCTCTAGAATTGCTCTCTGAGGATGGTGGCTGCATTAACCCCACCCCACACCGAAGTTTCCATGAAAAAGGCTCCTCCATAAAACCCAGGGGAGCAATAAAAGTATAAATAGTGCTGCAGGCACCACCAAATGGGGCTGTTTGAAGTGGATTTATTTTTTCCCTGCACTCTGTGGAGTGGTATTTAAGGATGAAGGGAGGAAGAGGAGGAGGATGAATCCGAGCTGCTCTGTCCAAACACCCCACAGAGCTCTGGTGGTCTCCCAGAGGCAGCCAAGGGCTCCAGCCCCCCAAATTAATGACCTGGCCCCACCTTTCATGTGCCACCCACGGGAATACATCAAGCATTTCTCCCTGGCTGCAGCCCGGGGCTCCCAGTGCTCCAAAATCCCAGCTCGGCTCCCTCCACCCAAATATTTCTCAATATTTGCCTTTGAGATATCTTTTGATATCAGAAGGTGGCCACAGCCCCGTCCCTGAGCTCGCTGGTGGTCCCCAAACAAGCAGCCAGAGGATCTCAGCCCAGGCACGGCCAGGTCCTTGTGGGCAGCCACAAACCCTTCAAAGGACCCGGGAACAGCCGGGCTCCAGTTCCCTGCGGCCACCAAACCCGCCCGGGGCCACTGCTCAAAGTGAGCTCAGTGTGCCCCAAATCCCGGCCAGGAGGGGCTGGGCAGGCAGGGGGGGCAGGAGGAAAGCCACAGCTCTGTGCTCCATCCCAGGCACGAGTTCAGCGCGTTCCCCGCGCTCCGGCCGCGGGACGAGGATTTCTCCTCCGTGGGGCCATTCCCTGCTCACACCAGGCCAGGAGAGGGACAAAGGGGACACTGTCCCTTCACTCCCAACTGACCAGAAAGTGGGGACAGCCCAAACTGCTCTGTCACCCCACCAGGGGTGCCTTGGGGACAGAGGAGTCCCCTGCTCATGGAGCCAAAACCTCCTGCGGACTGGGGGAAACGAAGGAATTGTGTCCCCTGCAGCCACAGCGGGGACAAGGAGCTGCCACTGGTGTGCTGGGATGTCCTGGGATCAGCCCAGCCAGGGGATCCCACCAGCCAGGATGAGGGAGAGCACCTGGGAACTGCTGGGAACAGCCCAGGGATGGCAAAACCCCTTAGGTTTTCAATGTCCCCATTAATTAGTGCTGGAGAAGTCCTCAGAGACTCTTCCCTCTTGCCCACGGCTTTGATTCCTTCCCAAATGCTCACTCCAGCATTTTATTCCTTTGCACCTTCCTCCACTGCCACTGCATTCCCAGATTTTCAAGGATGAAACTCCACTTCCATTTTCTGCTTTACATCATTGTCCATGTCACACAAATGGGGAAACTGAGGCACGGGGAAGTGACCAAATCCAGAGGATTTCCCTAAATCCAGAAATGCTGTGGAGGCCATCGCTCACCCCTCACTCTCATCCAGGCTGGAATGTTGGATCTGTTCTTCCCCAATTCCCAACAGGCAGAGCTCTCCTGAGGCTTCACCTCATCCCCTGCACGACAGCAACAATAATTCACCAATTAATTAATTAACCAACCAGCTGCTGCAGTGATTCCCTGCTCCTGCTGCTCCCTCAGCACTTTCTGTCCAGCCAGTTCTCCCCTGTATTTTTGTTCCAGGCAGGAATATTGCCCCTGGCACAAACCAGGAGCGGGAGTTGGATCAGGATGGTTCTCCCGGATCCCCCATGGGATCAGCCAAGGAACAACACCCCCTCTGGGAGCCAGGGAATTTTGGATTCCAGGACAACAACAGCCCCAAGCTGCTTTTTCCATCTGGAGCCTCGGGAGCCCCCGATGCAGGCAGGAAGTGTGAGAGGACGGAGGGGACGGTTTGTGGTGTTGGAACATCTGCTCTGCAACACCCAGGAGCCCCTTCTGGCCAAAAGCCTCAGGAATGGAGCACGGGGGGTCTGACAGATGCTGCAGCTGCTGGGAAGAGCCTGGCTGAGCTCCTGGCACCCCACAGCACCCCGGGGATCCCAGGAAATCAGCAGATGGAGCCCAGGGTGCCATCCCACGGTGGCTCTCCCTGCCTGCTCACACCCATGGGGCTGGCAGGTGACAGCCCCAGGTCCTGTTTGCTGGGAAGAGCAGGGAGAGCCCATTCCTGCCTGGGAATTCCCCAGCTCTGGGCTCTGGAGCTGGGAGGCAGCAGGGACGCAGGGATGGGTCCATGCAGAACAGCCATCCCTGTGTCCAGGGGCCTCACCAGGGCAAAGCCACCCGCCAGCCCTGCTGGAGCCCTCCTGTCCCTGATCCCAGCAGGATCTGCCACCCCTCAGGCACGGGAAGTGTAGGAAGTCCTTGGCACAAGGCAGAGATCACCCGGACGTGGCACTGTCCCCTGTGTCCCTCGGGCTGAGCGACTTCAGCCCTGCTCCAGGGACAGAGCAAGGACGGACCCACAGATCCAGGCCCTGTCCCTCCTCACCTCAGGGAACTCACCTGGATTTTAACATTTCCTGACAGGGAGTTGGGCAGGTGTTGGATTCTGGCAGGGACCTCACCTGTGTGCCCTGAGGAGCTCAGGAAAAGTCTCAGGAGAGCAGGGACAATTCCCTGTGCCCACACTGATCCATAAAGGACAATTCCCTGTGCCCACACTGATCCAGCAGGGACAATTCCCTGTGCCCACACTGATCCATAAAGGACAATTCCCTGTGCCCACACTGATCCATGCAGGACAATTCCCTGTGCCCACAGTGATCCATGAACGACAATTCCCTGTGCCCACACTGATCCATGAAGGGACAATTCCCTGTGCCCATAATGATCCATAAAGGACAATTCCCGTTGCCCACAGTGATCCATGAAGGACAATTCCCTGTGCCCACACTGATCCATGAAGGGACAATTCCCTGTGCCCACACTGATCCATGAAGGACAATTCCCTGTGCCCACACTGATCCATGAAGGACAATTCCCTGTGCCCACACTGATCCATGAAGGACAATTCCCTGTGCCCACACTGATCCATGAAGGACAATTCCCTGTGCCCACACTGATCCATGAAGGGCAATTCCCTGTGCCCACACTGATCCATAAAGGGACAATTCCCTGTGCCCACACTGATCCATGCAGGAGAATTCCCTGTGCCCACAGTGATCCATAAAGGACAATTCCCTGTGCCCACACTGATCCATGCAGGGACAATTCCCTGTGCCCACAGTGATCCATAAAGGGACAATTCCCTGTGCCCACAGTGATCCATGCAGGGACAATTCCCTGTGCCCACAGTGATCCATAAAGGACAATTCCCTGTGCCCACAGTGATCCATGCAGGGACAATTCCCTGTGCCCACAGTGATCCATAAAGGACAATTCCCTGTGCCCACAGTGATCCATGAAGGGACAATTCCCTGTGCCCACAGTGATCCATAAAGGGACAATTCCCTGTACCCACACTGATCCATAAAGGGACAATTCCCTGTGCCCACACTGATCCATGAAGGGACAATTCCCTGTGCCCACACTGATCCATGAAGGACAATTCCCTGTGCCCACAGTGATCCATGAAGGGACAATTCCCTGTGCCCACACTGATCCATGCAGGACAATTCCCTGTGCCCACACTGATCCATAAAGGGACAATTCCCTGTGCCCACACTGATCCATAAAGGACAATTCCCTGTGCCCACAGTGATCCATAAAGGACAATTCCCTGTGCCCACAGTGATCCATAAAGGAACAATTCCCTGTGCCCACAGTGATCCATGAAGGGACAATTCCCTGTGCCCACACTGATCCATAAAGGACAATTCCCTGTGCCCACAGTGATCCATAAAGGAACAATTCCCTGTGCCCACAGTGATCCATGAAGGGACAATTCCCTGTGCCCACACTGATCCATGAGGGACAATTCCCTGTGCCCACACTGATCCATGCAGGAGAATTCCCTGTGCCCACAGTGATCCATGAGGGACAATTCCCTGTGCCCACAGTGATCCATGCAGGAGAATTCCCTGTGCCCACACTGATCCATGCAGGACAATTCCCTGTGCCCACACTGATCCATGAAGGACAATTCCCTGTGCCCGCACTGATCCATAAAGGGACAATTCCCTGTGCCCACAGTGATCCATGAAGGATAATTCCCTGTGCCCACAGTGATCCATGAAGGGACAATTCCCTGTGCCCACACTGATCCATGAAGGACAATTCCCTGTGCCCGCACTGATCCATAAAGGGACAATTCCCTGTGCCCACACTGATCCATAAAGGACAATTCCCTCTGCCCACAGTGATCCATAAAGGGACAATTCCCTGTGCCCACAGTGATCCATGAAGGGAAAATTCCCTGTGCCCACATTGATCCATAAAGGGACAATTCCCTGTGCCCACAGTGATCCATAAAGGACAATTCCCTGTGCCCACAGTGATCCATGAAGGGAAAATTCCCTGTGCCCACATTGATCCAGCAAGGAATGGGAGCACGGGAGCAACACCCCGGGGTGAGGCAGAACAAATCCTCCCATCCATGGCATTCCCAGTTCCTCAACTTTGCTTTCCAAGGAATTTGGTTCTGGTCCCACACGAGCAGGGATGAGCCAGAGCTTCACCTGCAGGGATGAAATCCATCCTATGCCTCGGCAGTGTGGACAATCCAAGAAAAAACCCTTGGAAAGGGGCATAGGCATGGACATGACATTCCCTCACTGCAGGGCAGCCACAAGGATTTAGGAACCACAGGAATGATAAGAGGAAAAGGATTCTGGGACAAGGCTGACTTGTTTACATGAGCACAGCTGATTTTCCTGGGAAAACAGCCTGGAAACCATGGGAGAAGCTGTGCAGGGTAAGGGAATGGAGGTTTGGAGGGATGGGGGGCTGGGGATTGTCGGAACCCCGGCCTGGGTCAGGGGCTCCGTGGGTGGAAAAGTCTCTCCTCCAAGCTGAGCTTCCAAAGAAAGGCTCAGCAGTCTCTGTTGTTCGGTCTCAAGGCAGTTTATTGCAAGTTATCTAAAAGATTTTCTCCTTGGGCTGCTGTGGTTTGCTCAGAGCTCAGGCAGAGGCACACACACACCCTGACATCCTCTCTGACTCCCGACTGCTTCTTCTCTCCCCCTCTGCCCAGGGCTGCTGCTGTCTTTTATATGGTACATTACGTGTTACATGGGTACAGTTTGTCCCCAATGCCCATTACCTATATTAAATGGTGCTTTTCTATCTTTTATATGGTACATTACGTGTTACATGTTACAGTTTTTCCCCAATGCCTATTACCTATATTAAATGGTGCCTTTCTACTCTAAACCAATCTGGGAGTGCCAACATCACCAAGAACATGGAGGTAAGGAAGGAGAAAGAGGGAGGACAGGGCAGGCCCAAATCCCTCCATTTAAAACCTCTGACCCCCATGTACAAAACCAAAACCCCCCTGTACAGCGCTCAAAAATTCTTCCCTCTACTTTGTGACTACTTCTACTATAATATCTAAACTTTAGTGACTTCTTGTACCACCTTCAAAGTTGGTAACTCATTCCATGGCTCAAACCCACAATCACAGCTGTTTCCAGCTGCCTGCCAGGGTCTCAAATGCTTCTGACCTGGGCCCGGAACATCCAAAAATGTCTGAGGGACATTCTGAGTTCCAACAGGGATGAGCCCTGGGGGACGCTGAGCTGGGACCTGCTGCTGCCCAGGGCTCATCCCACACCCCGCAGCCATTCCAGCAGTGCTCTCCCAGCCCTGGGATTCCCAGAGAACGATCCTGTCCTGGTGTCAGGGTCTTGGCAAGCGCCCTCCCCTCTGACAGACACATCCTGTTGGGATCCGGCTTGGGAATTCCAGGAACATCTGCAACCTCCCTCGCCCCAGCTGCGTGTCCCTACCTGCAGCGCCCTCCCACATCCCACAGATCCCATCTGCCACCCCACATCCCACAGCCAGCACGGCTGGGAAAGGCAGCGACGCCTCCCCAGCACCGGAGCCCCAATGTTTTGTCCCCAGCGAGTCCCCTCGGGGAAATGAATAAATTGGGAATGCCAAAACCAGCCACGTTCCACTGGACAGGAGAGGAAAAGCACACGTGGATGTGTGTGCAGCGGATTCCCAACTCCTGAGGGAAACCTTGTCCTCTCCAGGAGGAAAATGAGACAAAGTAGGAGCAGCAGGGTGATCCTGACAAGGAGCAGGCAGGGAGGATGCAGCCGGGAGGGCAGGGATGGTCACAGCTGGGAGCAGAGCAGGGATTTGGGACAGGGAGCCTGTAGAACACTGCTAATTCCCCCTGAGTGCTCAGAGCCACGGCAGGAGGGCTCTGTAAGAATTCCAGGAGAAATCTGGGAATGATAGCTCCTGCTGTCCTATCCTGGTGCTCTGCTGGGGGGAAAAGCTCTCCCTCAAAGCAGGACAAGCCCATCCCATCCCATCCCATCCCATCCCATCCCATCCCATCCCATCCCATCCCATCCCATCCCATCCCATCCCATCCCATCCCATCCCATCCCATCCCATCCCATCCCATCCCATCCCATCCCATCCCTGCCACAGCCAGGAACACCCTCCACTATCTCAGGCTGCTCCAAGCCCTGGGACATTCCAGGGATGGGATATCCACAAGTTCTTTGCTCCCACAACCACTGTCAGGGATGAGCTGCAGTGCTGAGGAGCATCAGGGCTGTCCCAGACACCATCCTCATCCTCATCCTCACGCCATGGACACGGAGCAGAGCCAGGGATGGGCACAGAGAGCTGGGTTAGCTCCCAAGAGGGACAGGGAGGTTTGGCACGTGGCCCTCGTGCTGTGGCCGGTCCTTGCCGAGCTCATTTGGCTGTGCAGGGAAATCAGCAGCAGTGGGAGATAAGGGGGAGCTGGTGGGATGCACATCCCTGCTCCCGGCTCTCCCCAGGCACCCCTGCACCTCAGGGGGACAATCCCTGCTCCTGCACCTCAGGAACGAGCAGGAGAGAGGAAGACAAAAGCCAGTCAGACCTTTTGTGGTACCAGCACCTCACGGGGCTGGGATCTGCTGGGCAGCAAGGCTAGAAATGCCCTCACCACCGTGGGGTTTCGGATTCACCCCCGTGGGGTTTCTGATGGGCCCCTATTGTTAATGCAGGCAAACCCAACGGGAAGAAATTATGTTTAACTCAATTTAGAAAGGCTGAATTATTTCTTCATTATAACTATGCTAAAGTATATTAATATGTTATATAAAAGGAAGATACTAAAACTATATACTGCTTTCTCTGACTCTAACACAACTCGTGAGCTCTTGAGAGTCTAGACACGGGTGGACTGAACTGGCCATTAGGCTCAAACAATCCTTACTAGAATCTAATTAAGCACTCACTCTAGGTAAACAATTTCCTAAATACATTCCACATAAGAAAAACAAGGAGCAGAAATAGAAATTGTTTTCTCTTTCATTTCTCTCTGTACATCTCTATGAAAAATCCTGAGAGGGAGAGAAATGTGCTGCCACAGACCCCCATGGGATTTCTGATGGATCACTGTGGATTTCTGATGGATCACTGTGGATTTCTGATGGAGCACTCTGGGATTTCTGATGAACCCCCATGGGATTTCTGATGGATCACTGTGGATTTCTGATGGATCACTGTGGATTTCTGATGGAGCACTCTGGGATTTCTGATGAACCCCCATGGGATTTCTGATGGATCACTGTGGGGTTTCAGATGAACCCCCATGGGATTTCTGATGGATCACTGTGGATTTCTGATGGATCACTGTGGATTTCTGATGGATCACTGTGGGATTTCTGATGGATCATTGTGGGATTTCTGATGGATCACTGTGGATTTCTGATGGATCACTGTGGATTTCTGATGGATCACTGTGGGGTTTCTGATGGATCACTGTGGATTTCTGATGGATCACTGTGGGATTTCTGATTTGCCCCCGTGGGTGGAGCAGTGCAGAGCACTCACACGCTCCTGCCCCGCTCGGTGCCATCCTCCAAAAAGCTCAATCCCAGCCCACATCCCGCTCCTCCCGCTCCCAGGGAACGCCATCCACGCTCCCCCTGCTCCTGCAGCCCTGCAGGGACCTCCTGGCCGCCAGGAGAGAGCCCTGGCCCCTGGCCCTGCAGCCCCAGGGCAAAGGGACACGTCCCCAGCCTGTCCCACCACAAAGGGAAGGCAAAAAGCATCTCCCAGCTGGTTTTATCATCCCGTGGGAAAGCTGAGAGCACCCAGAGCCCCGTGGTGCTCCAGGGGACACTGCCCGATTCCTGCAGCCATTGAATCCCTGCTGGGTTATTGCCATGGGGGAAGATCCATCCTTGCCGTGCACAGGGCGTTTTTGGAAAAGGCAACTACGACCTCACAACACTCCTGCTCCTCCTGCAGAGCCAAGGACAGCATCCACCAGTGTCCACACCCCTTCCTCAGATTTCACATGCACCTGATTTAACCCTCAGGAAAATATCCCAGTCTGCAGAGAGCCGGAGGGGGCAGCACCCACAAACCAGCAGCGCCAAAACCTTCAAAAACTGCCTTTTATGGAAACATGGAAAGGTTTGGGATGGGAGAGACCTTAAATCCCATCCAGTGCCACCCCCTGCCACGGGCAGGGACACCTTCCACCATCCCAGGGTGCTCCAAGCCCTGTCCAGCCTGGCCTTGGGCACTTCCAGGGATGAAACAGCCCCAGCCTGTCCTGCATGGAGAATTAAACCCGGCTTGAGCACTTGTCCAAGGGCAAGGCAAGGCCCCAGGGACGAGCAGCACCTCAAGGTGGCCACCATGACCTTGTGGGTGGCTCTGCCCAGGCCCAGCAGGGACCAGCACGTGGATGAAGGGTCCCAAAACCTCACCCACCCCACAGCCTCTTCCCAAAGCTCATCCTCTTCCCCCTCATCCCGCACAGGGAGCTGCAGGGCAGCCCTGGGGGTGCTCACAGCAAACGTGGGGGTTCAGGCCTGCCCCACATCCAAGGAAAAGAAAGGAAAGGTCAAACAAGCAGAGAAAGCCACGGCGGCTCCATCCAAGAGCAACAGCGCTTGGCAACTGGGCCTGGAAAAATTCATCATTCTGCAAAATTTCAGCAGCGGGGAAGTGGATGGGGAGAGAGGGGAGAGGCAGCCTGGAAATTCAGAAATCCCTTCAAATTCCCTCCCCAGCCCCAAGCAAGGCTGGGAAATCAGGAGCAACACAACATGTTGTTGATGACTTTTCCATTAAACCCACGCTCTAAACCCCCTCTTTGTATCCCAACCTTTGCTTGCAGCTCAGCAGGCCCCACTTCTTTTTTTTTTTATTTTATTATCCCTCCCCTCCTCTCCCTCCTTTTTAATAATAATAATAAAAAAAAAGTTATATGACTTTAATTAAATGCACTTATTAAAGGGTGAGCTATGTGCAGAGCTGGGTCTGTGCTGCAGGCACATTTTCCAGGGAGCTGCCGAGTGTCTGCATCCGCCCGCCCCGGGCCCTTTTTAATGCCCAAATAAATCCCCACCTGAGGTGCTGACAGCTTTTTATGCACTGAGGCAGCCAAGAAAGTAAACACAGGGGCAAAGTTTTAACCTCTTGCAGGCACAGAAACTCCCCCCATGTTGGGTCGGGCTCAGGTGGGAAGGCCCAGCAGCCAAAGTGTCCTCCCAGTATCATCCCAGTATCCTCCCAGTATCCCCCCAGTGTCCCCAGGGCTCGGCTGGGACAGCCCTGAGCCATTCCAGCCTCTCCCAGCCTTGTCAGCAGCAGCACATAAATAATTATAATTAATTGCTAAGGAAGTCCCAGGGCCACAGAGATGCTGCAAGGGATGGAGCAGCTCTGGAGATGGGAGAGTTCACCTGGAGATGGGAGAGCTCCAGGGAGAGCTCAGAGCCCCTGCCAGGGCCCGCAGGGAGCTGCTAAAGACCAGAAGAAGCAGAGCCACAGGGCAGCTGGAGAGCCAGGGCCGTGCCAGAGCCCTGGGAACAACCCTGATCCCTGTCCCCAGGACCAACAAGGCTGGCAGGACACAGGGAATGGCTTCCCCCTGCCAGGGATAGGGGAGCAATTCCTGCCTGGGAGGGTGGGAAGGTGCTGGAAGAGGATCCCAAGAGAAGCTGTGGCTGCCCCTGGATCCCTGGAAGTGTCCCAGGCCAGTCTGGGGCAGAGGGAAGTGTCCCTGCCCATGGCAGGGGGATGGATCCATGGCCTGGATGGGATTTCAGGTCCTTTCCAAGCCAAACCATCCCGTAATTCTGTGATAACAGGAAAGCTCTGCCTTGTCCCAGCTGGAATGCAGGGCTGGAGAGGTGTCAAGTGATGGAAAACATCCTCTCCCCGTGGGAGCCCCTCCTGGGATGCCAGGCTGGGCCTGGCCCCACAAAACCTCCACGTTACCCAGGATTTGCATCCCTGTTTCCAAAGCCAAGCCCGGGCTTTGCATGTTGTCAGTGGGGGAGCAAAGATGGAGCAGATAATGACCAAACTCCAAACAAATTCAGGAGGGAAAGAAAGGAACCAAAGCTACAAAAGCGCTGCTTTTTCCTGGGCAAAACGTGGTGTTCCCCTTTCCCAGCGCTGGAACGGGAGTTTCACCAGAGCTGCCACACTTGGAAACAGCGACTTTGAATTCTAAACGTGTCCAATTCCCAACCTCCCAGCGCAATTAACAGCCACTAATTAACTCCGTGTGCTCAGGCCCTGCCAAAGCCAAGCTGGGCTCCTCAGAGCTGCCAAGAGCAGCACTCCCAAAGGCTGGATGCAGGAGGCTCCTCCCAGGGATCTGGGGATGCTGCAGGCACCTCCTTCACCAAAAAACAGAAGATTCCAGCAGCAAGAGCAGCATCCCGAGCTCCTGGATGAGGAATCCTCTGTGAAAATAAAGAATTCCCACATGGTGCTGGATGGGCCAGTTCCGGATCACTTCCCCTCCTGGAGCACACAGATCCCTGGGAGCCTCAGCCCCTGCTCCAAAGGGAAAAACTGGGATCCTTTGGGATGTCCTGCAGATCCTGGGGCTGTCCCCTGGCCTGGGAGTGTCCCAGGCCAGGTAGGACTGGGCTGATCCCAACTTCCAGCCCCCTCTGCAGGAGGAGCAGCTCAGCCTCTCCCTGGCATCCCCCAGAGCTGTGCCAGGGCCAGCAGCTTCCCCGGGCACCACAGTGCCAACAACAGCCCTCGGAGCCACCTCCCTCATGGGAACAGCAGCTGGGGAGGGAAAATTCCCAGCCAGATCCCACTGCTGCAGGGATTTTACCTGGCATGTTTCAGCCAGAGGCTGCCCCAGTCATTTCTCCTGGGTTTGCTGGGCAGGAAACAGAATTCCCATAAAATCTGCCCACATCTGGGCCTGGGAAAAGGCAGAGCTCACTCCTGGGGGGACAAACCCCTCTGGCACTGGGTGGGCACTGGATCAGCCCAATCCCTCCTGGTGCAGACAATTCCCGGGAGCCTCAGCCCCTGCTCCAAAGGGAAAAGCTGGGAGAGATCCTTTGGGATGTCCTGCAGAGCACCAAGAGCTGGATACACCTTGTGAATCCCGTCCAACCCGGGATATTCTGGGATGCTCCAGCACCTCCCGTCCCAGCCACAAGTGGAAACCAGCGGGATTCTCCATCCTGCCTGCATTAACGCTCTGCACTGCTATTTTAAAGAACTTTTTTGGGCATTTGCAGCAGCCCAGCCCTCAGTGGGTCACTGGGGCAGCGCGTGGCAGGGCCAGGCTCCAGCAGGGACCTCCCCCTTGTCTGGAGAAATTACGGCCTCGGCCGCTGCTCCCACATCTGACAAGACGCCGCATGCTCGGCTAATCCTGCCGGAGATTAGCTCTGCACTTGGAATTCCTGCCTCTCCTGTGGCAGTTAGCAAAGGTGCTGCTGGGGGGTTTCCCTTCTTCGAGCTCTTGGCAGGGCTTGGTCAAGGTGGATCTGGTGTCACCTCCCCTCTCCGAGCCCAGCCCGGAGCCTCCAGGACGTGCCTTGTCCCAGCCAAAGGCGCTGCCTCTGTGTGGGGAGGGGAAAGGAGAAGCTGGCCCAGTCCTGGCAGAAGATTTGGGATGGATTTGCTGCCAACGGATCCTCTCCAAAATCTGCTCCTCCTCCTCTGGCTCAGGAGCCCCCAAAGTGCCACATCTCACCCCAAAATGGCTGAGATCCAGCAGGAGATCCAATAGGAGCACGAAAGGGATCAGCTGCTCCAAGGAATCCCAAAAGCCCAAGGCCTTCAGTTACAAACCAGAACAATTCCATCTAAACCAAGACTTAGAGAGGAAATCATTGCAAAACCATGAGAACATGATTTTTTATGGAAGCCCCAGCCTGGTCCCGTGCAGATCCAAATCCACACTCCAGGGCAGCTGTTCCCACTCCACAGGCACAGAGTGACTCCAACAGCACTGGAGCAGCTTGTGGGAAACTCAGGAAAGGATTCCCTGAAGAGAGCAAAGATAACTCTTACTGTACACTGAGAAAAGGGAAAAAAAAAGGGAAAAATAAGGGGAAAAAAAATGTATTGAGTGCCTGAGCTGTCAGAAAGATTTCTGCAGCTTTGGCAAGACAGACACAACTAATTTAGCACAGCCTGGCTGAGGAATATTAAGGAATATTAAGCTGTCAGTCTGGATGATAGGAATTTAATCACTGGGAGCAGATCAAAGCTCAGCAGCAGCATCGGTGGTGGGCCGGACACGCAGGGATCAGAGCGTGGGACGGGCAGGAGTGGGGGCAGGAAAAGCCTGTCCTGCAGGGACAGCCCCTCCTGGGATGGCACTGCCACAGGCATTATTGCCATCTGAGGATGCTGGATCCCTTCGGGCTGCCCCAAGGATGGGAATGCCATGGAAATGGAGGATGAGGCTCAGGAGGGCCCTGGATCCCAACAGAAATCCCTCCCCAGAGGGTGGCGAGGCCCTGGCACGGCTGGGGCTGTCCCCAGGCCTGGGAGTGTCCCAGGCCAGGTGGGACTGGGCTGATCCCAACTTCCAGCCCCCTCTGCAGGAGGAGCAGCTCAGCCTCTCCCTGGCATCCCCCAGAGCTGTGCCAGGGCCAGCAGCTTCCCCGGGCACCACAGTGCCAACAGCAGCCCTCGGAGCCACCTCCCTCATGGGAACAGCAGCTGGGGAGGGAAAATTCCCAGCCAGATCCCACTGCTGCAGGGATTTTACCTGGCATGTTTCAGCCAGAGGCTGCTCCAGTCATTTCTCCTGGGTTTGCTGGGCAGGAAACAGAATTCCCATAAAATCTGCCCACATCTGGGCCTGGGAAAAGGCAGAGCTCACTCCTGGGGGGACAAACCCCTCAGGCACTGGGTGGGCACTGGATCAGCCCAATCCCTCCTGGTGCAGACAATTCCCAGGAGCCTCAGCCCCTGCTCCAAAGGGAAAAGCTGGGAGAGATCCTTTGGGATGTCCTGCAGAGCACCAAGAGCTGGATACACCTTGTGAATCCCGTCCAACCCGGGATATTCTGGGATGCTCCAGCACCTCCCGTCCCAGCCACAAGTGGAAACCAGCGGGATTCTCCATCCTACCAGCACCAACGCTCTGCACCACTATTTTAAAGAACTTTTTTGGGCATTTGCAGCAGCCCAGCCCAGCCTTCAGCAGCTCAGAGGCCTCCAGAGCCCCCAGCGTGCTTCCCAATTAAGCAGCGCGGCCCTCCCCGATTAGGGAGCCCGGTTACATAAACCTAATTAGCAGGGCTCCACTTCCAGCACTGGCTCTGCTAATCCAGGATTTGTCCCCCAGGAGCTGCTGGGAGCTGGCAGTGCCAGCCAGGCTGCTCACATGGCCCGGGCACAGCAGCTCTGTGCCCCAGGAATGAGCCGGCAGAGGGGAGCTGCACTGGGGGGCTTTAATCCTCTCAAACAGCCCCAGACAGGATCAGCTGCTGCAAGGAAACGCTGGGAAAACATCCTGAGAGCCGGGGAGAATGCTCCAGCCTGATCCTGACCCAAACTGGATCCTCCACTGCTGAGCCAGCCCCAACAGGAGCTTTTTGGGATGGGGGAGAGGCTGCAGCCGCTCTGCCGGACCCCAAAACTGCAGCAGCTCTGTGGCATCCCCAAAAGTCCTTCCCAACAACTTTGAAGTTCATGCTGGAGGAAAGGGAAGTTCCTGTGCTGCCAAGTTCAGCAGAAGCAGCTCTGAGTTAAGCTAATCTTAATTAGGGATCTCCAGGCTAACCCCACATCAATTGCAGGATTCCCCAGGCACTGGAGGATGGCACCAGCTTGTGGTAATTGGATCACTCAAGCTTTGAAAATCGGGATTATTCCAAGTGAAATAAATCCCCAGATCTGACCACAGAGAAAATTCGGATTCTATTGCTTCTTCCTTTCCTTCCTGCCTTTTCAGACTTCGGGGCTGTGCTATCAAACTCGACTTACAAACAGAAAAGCTGCAAAGTTGCTTAATAAAAAAGAAAAACGAGGTTGCAGAGCCCTCAGCCGACAGCAAGATCTCAAATTTTAAGCAAAACCATCGCCCTAGAGCCAGGAGAGGTCCCAGCTCTGGCTGCTCTCACCAAGCCCATCCAGAGGGAGCAGAGCAGGGCCTGGCTGGGATGGATTTCACAGATTTTCCTGCTCCCACTCCTCTCCTTAGCCAAGGGGAGCAGTGGATTCCCTGGATCCTGGGGAGGTGAGGCCAGGACAGCATCCAGAGCTCTGGCAGCAGCGTTCCCCCTACAGCAATCTGAATTTATAACCCGCTCGTGGCAGCTTGGAGAAAGGCAGGCACGGGGCTCCTAATCCCTGAAATTAAAGGGGATCCAGAAATCCCAACTTGGGAGTTTTCTCCCTCCTGAGCTTCCCACAGACGACGTGTTGCTGCCTTGTGAAAGGCAGCTTTAAATAACTTATATTTATTTATATATATATAATATATTTAAATATATTTATATTAAATAATTTAATCCCACACTGACACACGGCTTCATCGTCCCAGAGGATCCCAAAAAACCCTTTGGCAAAGGAAACTCCCCCTCCTGGAGCTGGGAACTGCGGGGATTCCAGCTCCTTAGGGCTGATGTTCCTGAGGTCAGAGCAGAACCTGGAGCGGCCCTGGGGACAGGGAAGGGACCAAGCCCAGCCTCCACCTTCCCTCAGGTGAGTCCTTATCAAACACCCCCACCCCCCAGGTGAGCCCTTATCAGCCCCGCGGCACCACAAAGGGCCACAAAGGGCCAGGAGGTGACAGCTGTGCTCCAGGTGTGCCCCAGGCGGGGCACGGCCCTTTCATCTCACCCCAAACCTGGCACAGACGGGAAAAACCCGGCAGGATGGGCTTTGGGGCTCACGGAGACCTTGGGAATTTGTTATTCCCTGGCATCCATCCGTTGGGAGCAGGAACTGCCCCGTCCCGAGGGATTTCGGGGGGACATTTCAGCACTTTAGGGTGACATTTCAGCACTTTAGGGTGAAAATCAGCAATGAGAACCCCGGCACCATTCCCAAAGGAAGGATGTGGCTGTGGGGACAGCAAAATCCAGGAAAAACACAGCAGGTGGAACCTCGATTTGTGACCAGACCTTTGCTTTGCCCCAATTCCCTGAGGACACAGCACAGTGGGATTGTAACAGTGGGACTGTAACTAAAACAGTGGGATTGTAACAAAAACAGTGGGATTGGAACAAAAACAGTGGGACTGTAACAAACAAACAGTGGGATTGTAACAAAAACAGTGGGATTTTTAACAAACAAACAGTGGGATTGGAACAAAAACAGTGGGATTGTAACAAAAACAGTGGGATTGTAAAAAACAAACAGTGGGATTGTAACAAAAACAGTGGGATTGGAACAAAAACAGTGGGACTGTAACAAACAAACAGTGGGATTGTAACAAACAAACAGTGGGATTGTAACAAACAAACAGTGGGACTGTAACAAACAGTGGGATTTTTAACAAACAGTGGGATTATAACAAAAACAGTGGGATTGTAACAAAAACAGTGGGACTGTAACAAAAACAGTGGGACTGTAACAAACAAACAGTGGGATTGTAACAAAAACAGTGGAACTGTAACAAAAACAGTGGGATTGTAACAAACAAACAGTGGGATTGTAACAAAAACAGTGGGATTGTAACAAAAACAGTGGGACTGAAACAAACAGTGGGATTGTAACTAAAACAGTGGGACTGTAACTAAAACAGTGGGACTGTAACTAAAACAGTGGGACTGTAACAAACAAACAGTGGGATTGTAACAAAAACAGCGGGATTGTAACAAAAACAGTGGGATTGTAACAAAAACAGCGGGATTTGAACAAAAACATCGGGATTTTAACAAAAACAGCGGGATTTTAACAAAAACAGCGGGATTTTAACAAAAACAGCGGGATTTTAACAAACAGTAGGATTTTAACCCCAGCCAGGCACATCCCAAGGGCAGAGGTCTCCTCCTTTTTCCCTTTCAAGCTCTGGGCGCAGGTGCCAGCCGTGCCCATGGGAAGAGCCGTGCCAGCCCCACCAGATGTCACCACAGGTGTCACCCCGGGGCCAGGGGACCTGTCCTGCGGGGCAGGGGCTGGCCCTGTCCTTGGGCTGGCAGCAAACACCCCTTATCTCCCGTCCCTTATCTCCTGGGCAAACAGCAGGGTCGCTCTGTGCCCAGCCCGGACAATGTTTAATTACCCCAGTGTTTAATTCCTCAATGTTTAATTACCCTGATCCTCGTGGGAAGGGGCAGCCCAGCCGGGGGGAGGTGGGAACTGCAGGGGAATTCCACAACGGGAGATGAAATGGAGCTGGAAAAGCAACAGGTAAACAGCCAGGGAATGGCCCAGTGGGGTCTGCTCAGCTCCCTGCAGGAAGGGCTCACACCATTCCCAAATTCCAGCCAGGGAATGGCCCAGTGGGATCTGCTCAGCCTGAGGGAAGGGCTCACACCATTCCCAAATTCCAGCCAGGGAATGGCCCAGTGGGGTCTGCTCAGCCTGAGGGGAGGGCTCACACCATTCCCAAATTCCAGCCAGGCAATGTCCCAATGGGATCTGCTCAGCCTGAGGGAAGGTTCGCACCATTCCCAAATTCCAGTCAGGCAATGTCCAGTGGGATCTGCTCAGCCTGAGGGAAAGGCTCACACCATTCCCAAATTCCTGCCAGGCAATGGGCTCTGGAAAGTCCAGCCCTGCAGCTCCATCCCAGGCGCATCCCAGAGCCAGGAATGCGCCGGGAAGGGCAGGGAGCACATCAGGGAAGGTGTTAAAGAGCCCGGCAGTTGTTTATAACCCCGATTACCCCTTAATCCTCTCTGAGCACCGCTTTACGAGCCAGGCTCCCGCTGAGCTGCACAAACACCTGGGCAAGGAACCCTGGAGCACAAAATCCCCCACCAAGGAACCCTGGAGCACAAAATCCCCCACCAAGGAACCCCGGAGCACAAAATCCCCCACCAAGGAACCCTGGAGCACAAAATCCCCCACCAAGGAACCCTGGAGCACAAAATCCCCCACCAAGGAACCCTGGAGCACAAAATTCCCCACCAAGGAACCCTGGAGCACAAAATCCCCCACCAAGGAACCCTGGAAAACAAAATCCCCCACCAAGGAACCCTGAAGCACAAAATCCCCCACCAAGGAACCCTGGAGCACAAAATCCCCCACCAAGGAACCCCGGAGCACAAAATCCCCCACCAAGGAACCCCGGAGCACAAAATCCCCCACCAAGGAACCCTGGAGCACAAAATCCCCCCCTGTCCTCACCTGCCCAAGGAACCCTGGTGAGGGTTTTTTGAATTTATGTTCCAAATTCACTGGAACGCAAAATCCTTCATCATCACCTGCCCAAGGAAACCTGGAGGAAAAAATCGCCCCCATCCTCACCAGGGTAAGGAGCCCTGGAACACAAAATCCCCCGTCCTCACCTGCCCAAGGAACCCTGGAGCACAAAATCCCCCCTGTCCTCACCTGCCCCGAGCCTCCACCCCCACGGCTCAACCCCAGGGGCTGCTTTGGGGTCACACTGGAGGTGATCAGTTAAAGAACAATAACAAAAATGAAATAATGCCTCTGGGCAGGTGTGTCAAGGTGCTCCCACTCCAGGCTGGAGATGGAACCCACAGCAGGTCCTGTTCCAAGGGGGGTTCCTGCTGAAATCCCTGTTCCTGACCTGCACATTCCCAGCACCAGGATGGAACTTTTGAGCTGTCCCAGCTCCCTCCCAGCAGCTGCTCCTGGCAGAGACCAGCCCAGCCTCTCCTCACCTGGATCTCCCAGCAGGCCTCCGTTTAAGGAATAATGAGTGGCTTTGTTGGGTACATTTCCAAAATCTCCTCATCTTCCAGGGAAGCTGGAGCTGAGATCCCTTCTGCCCACGGGGATGGGGCTGAGGAACACAGTGAGGGCTTCCCCACCCTGCTGTCCTGCAAATCCCAGCACCTCCCTGCCCTGCCAGATCCTCCTGGCAGGAGTTTTGGGTCTAGGAGCATCCAGAGGAGTTCTGGGATTTGGAGACAGGCAAGTTTAGGAACACCCAGAGGAGTTCTGGGATTTGGAGACAGCTGGGTTTAGGAGCATCCAGAGTTTTGAGATTTGGAGACACCTGGGTCTAGGAGCATCCAGAGGAGTTTTGGGATTTGGAGACAGGCAGGTTTAGGAGCACCCTGAGGAATTTTGGGATTTGGAGACAGGCAGGTTTAGGAGCATCCAAAGGAGTTTTGGGATTTGGAGATAGCTGGGTTTAGGAGCTTCCAGTGGAGTTTTAGGATTTGGGTTTAGGAGTATCCAGAATCTGGAGACAGCCAGGCTTAGGAGCATCCAGAGAAGTTCTGGGATTTGGGTTTAGGAGCTTCCAAAGGAGTTTTGGGATTTGGAGACGTCCAGATTTAGGAGCATCCAGAGGAGTTTTGGCATTTGTGTTTAGGAGCATCCAGAGGAGTCCTGGGATTTGGAGACAAGCAGGTTTAGGAACACACAGAGGAGTTCTGGGATTTGGGTTTAGGAGCATCCAGAGAAGATCCGGCCAAGCAGGGGAAGTCAGCCCAGAGCTCCTTCCCCAAATTCTGCAAAAGACACCAAAACCCCTCGGCACAGAATGCTCCAGCTTTATCCCAGTGAAAAGCTTCAGCAGCTCCCACCCTTAGGATTTTTAACTGGGTAAACTGGGAGTTCTTCCCAACCATCCAACACCAGCTGCTGCCTCTCACCCAGCCCCAAAAAGCTCCAAAATGCCAAACTCTCCCATTCCAATTTGGAGCATTCCCACACCCCAGCTGGAAAAACAACCCTGGAGCAGAACCTGATTCTGGGTTTACTTTGTGATAAAGCTGCACACAGAGCCCCGATCTTTGATCCAACAATTTGGGGCAGTTTGAACACAGAGCAGCTGTGGAAAGCATCGCCCAACGCTCCTGCCAGGGAAAAAAGGGCATTTTTCCATGGAAAAAAGGGCATTTCCCCAGGGAAAAAGGGACATTCCCCCAGGGGGAAAAGGGGCATCCCCCCAGGGAATGCAAAAGCAGCGCCCACAAAATTCAAACCTTCAGAGAAGAGCTGAGCAACAGCTCCAAAAGAACAAAAAGTGCTTCCCCTGTGCAGGTGCCCCCCAAAATCCCGAGCTGCTCCTTCCCCTCCCAGTTGTGTGCCCACCAAGAGGAAGCTGCTCTCCACCTGCCCATGGATTTGCCTGAACTTTGTTTTCCAAGATTTGCTTATCACCCCCATCCTGTGGCTGCTCCCAGGTCTCTCCCACCCACGGGGGGAAAAACACCCGGAAAAATAAGATGGGAATGACTCAAGGGAAAACTCTGGGAGGAAGGAGCTGGAGTTTTAATTTTAAAATTTTAATTTTAAAGTTACTTGAATTTATTTAATTCTAAGGTTATTTAATTTTAAAATTTTAAGAGATTTTCAACCATTGTGGTTTTCTCCTGGAGAGCTGGGATACACTGGATGTGACAGATCCTGAGCTCAATATTCCATCCCAGCCAGGAGTTTACACAGGAGCTCCTGAGGAACTGAAGGACTTGCAATCCCCATTCTCCTTAAGCAGGAGGCTTTAGGAAATCCCAGCCCTAATCCCGGTGTGCCTGCTGTAAAAACAGGATAATATTGCTCATCCCAAAGGAATATCAGCCTGGAGCTGCTCGGAGCCTGCCCTGGGAAGAGCCTGGAAGCAGCTGGGCATGGAACTGCTCCCCAAACTCAGCTCCTGCAGCAGCTTTTCCTTGGGATCCCTCCCTGCAGCTCAGCCCAGCCCTTCCCAGAGCCAAGGATCCAAACCCATGGGATCCCACCATGCCCACGTCACTTTGGATCGGTCCTTTCACCCCTCACAGCCTCAGTTTCCCCTCTGGATCAAGGAAAAGCACACAAACACCCCCTCACCTGCCTGGCCACAGGGGTTTCCAGCCCCAGGGGATTCCAAAATCCTTGGAAAAGAGGCAGGAAAAGCGTGAGAACAGCCAGAGCCCCCGTGGTTGTTTATGGGATGAAGAAATTGAGGCTGAGTCATGGAATCAGAGCCCAGCATTCCCAGGAGAACACCAGACTCCCAACAAACTGGTTCCAGAGAGGATTCCAGAGCTGATCCCAGAACAACAGCATCCCGAGGTCCCAGCACCAGGGATTAGCAGCTGGGAGGGGATTTGGGACCATCACTTGCAGGGGAGGTGGGATAAACACTCCACATCCTCCCAAAACTTCCCAGAGGAGCATTCCCAACCACCCCAAACGAGCTCTTTTATCCCACAGGTGTCCTCCTGCAAAAAGAGGAGGAAAAAGCCGGGCTTATTCCTGCAAAAAGAGGAGGGAAGAGCTGGGCTTATTCCTGCAAAAAGAGGAGGAAAAAGCTGGGCTTATTCCTGCAAAAAGATGAGAAAAGAGCTGAGCTCGTCCCTGCCACAAGACTGGGACCTCACAATTCCCTCACCCTTTAAGCCCCCCTGGTCCCTGCTCCTGCCCTGGTCCCCCCCCATCCCGGGATATTCCTTATCCCGATTTCCGGATCCGCAGCACACGGTGCCAGAGCAGAGCTGGGCACAGGGAGGGGCAGCCAGGAGCCCTGTGGGATGTGGGGAAGCACTTCCCTGGCTCCTGCAGGGGCTGGGGACAGCGGGATGAGGGCAGCAGCTCCTGGGAAGGATGTTGGAGGTGGAAAAAACAAGTGGCTGCTTCCCCAGGGACTCGGCCGAGTCACGGTCCCACCGCAGAGCCAAGGGCCAGCAGGACTCCCAGGATCCCATCTTTCCACAGATTTAATGGAGACAGAAGGAGGAGACCTCCCTGTGAGGGACAAATCCCATCCCAGAGCCATCCCCTGCACCCTTTATTGCTTTAGAGCATTCCCAAATCTGATCCTGCCCTTTCCTCATGGAAATCCCACTGCAGCCAGGCCAGGCTCCTTCCCAAGGGCAGGGAAAAGCCTGGAAGCAAAGGAACTGCAGCAGGGCAGGGCAGGGAAAGCCTGGAGAGCCTTGGGGCAGCTCCTGCAAGGGCAGCAAGGATTCCAAGGGAAAAGCAGGAGTTTCACAGCATCATGGAACGGTTTGGCTTGGAAGGGACCTCGAGGATCACCCAGTTCCAACCCCCTGCCACGCATTTGGTGGCCAAAAGCCACCACCAGCCTGGGAAGGAGGACAGGGAAACAAAGCAAAAGGGAGAGGGAGGGAGGAAGAAGGTGAAGGGGCACGGACAGGAGGGGATGGAAGCAGAGGGAAGGATTTGCTCGGAGCCTGCTCCTGAAACTTGCAGCCCGTGTGCCAGGCACTCCCGAATACTAATCAGAGCTGAAAAAATATCAAACAATTAGGAAGGAAAGTCTCCTGGCAGGGTTTCTCCTGGAGACGTCGGGCTGGTTTTGTTTATGAGCGGGAGGAAGTGGGAACCGCTCCTGTTTGTTCTGCGGGAGAAAAGAGAAAGCTCCAGTGTTTTAATTTCTCCGCTGAAAACCCTGGAGATTTGGCCTGAAACGGAGCAGAGAGGCTGATCCAGATTCACCCGCAGCCTTTTGTTACAAGAAAATATTTGAGTCGTTTTTTTCCTCCCTCCCCTTCTGCGTGGGCAAAGAAAGGGGCAGTGGATACAAAGCCGGCATTTTTTGTTCCCAGAAAATATCAATGAAAAGAGCATTCCAGAGGCCAAGGGCGCAGCGCAGCTCCCAGGGCACTGGAGATGTCCTGGCTGGGCAGATGCAGCCCAGGAAGGGCAAAAAATATCACCTCAAAAGCTCCTTGCTGTTAGAAAGGCAGGTGAGCAATACTTGGGAAGCCTAAATTAAGTTTTAAAGCAGATTTTTGCCTCCCAGGGACACACACGAGGCTGGGAGGGGATGAGATCACATAAACTTCATTTACTCGGAGGTGCAACTTGCAACTCCTCAGATGAAAAATCCCTGGGTCAACATTTCCCTTTGGTTTTCACACGGGAGGGCCTGAAGCAGCACCTCAGAAAATTAAATAAATCGGGTTTAGTGTGGGCTGTAACAGCAGGAGGAGCCAGGGAAGGAGCTGGAACAGTTTCTGGGTGAGGAAAAGCAGATCCCAGGACAAAAGGGCCAGAGGGGACTCCTGGAGTGCAGAGCAGTGTGAGAACCCAGCTCAGGCTGTCCCCAAGGCTCTCAGGGCCCTTTCAAAGCTCTTCCCCCACAGGGAGCAGCCCGGGGATGGACAAAATGTGCCATTCCCGGCTAAAAACTTCCCAAAAACTCGGCTTTTCAGAGCAAACCCCAAATGCCTTCACCATGGAAACCCAGCCCGGGGCTGGTATCGCCGCTGGAATTCGCCCTTGGCTGCAGCTCGGGAGGAGCCCGGACAGGGAAACCTTTCAGCTCGGGAAGTGCCAGCCCAGGAGCCCGGGACTGCTCGGGAAGAGCTTGCAAGGCAGCCAAAAACCGGGATTATCCCGCAGTAATTCACCCACTGCAGCCGCAGCCGTGTGGAAGCAGAGCCAGCCCCAGCTCCTGATCCCTCTTCTCCCCGGGGAGCTGGGCAAGGGAGGGACGGGGAGAGACAGAGCAGGAGCTTTCCAAGCTTTTCTCTGGGAGAAGGGAGCACGTTGAGCCATCCCATGAGGAGCAGAGCTCCAGGAATGCTGGAGACATCCCCAGCAAACCTCACCCAGCGTCCTCCTGTCCCTGTGAGCGCTCCCCAAACCCCACGTTCATGGATCAGCAGCATTCCAGATCAAGTTTAAGGTTTCCCAAGTGCCACAGGTTTCTGGCTAAAGGCAGATCCGTAAAAGTCACATTTATCACCCCAGATCTGCTCCCTCCTCATCCTCATTCCCTCAGCACTCTGCTCTGGGGAGTCAAGAACCCGACTGGGCTTCTCCAGAATCCTGGAATACCCAGAGCTGGAAGGAACTCACAAGGGGCAAATCCAACTCGAGAATAACTACTTGGGTTTGGGGTCTGTGCTTGCATGGGCATCCCGGGAGGTTGGGAATTGTCCTTCCTGGGAAACAGCACCCACAGTACCCCCATGGGGTGGGAGCCACCAGCGGAGCAGGAGCGGGGATGGATGTGGGAGATGGATACAGAGCTGGAGCAGGGATGGATGAGGGGGGATGGATGTGGGAGATGGATACAGAGCCAGGAGCAGGAGATGGATATGGGGGAATGGATGTGGGAGATGGATACAGAGCAGGAGCAGGGATGGATGTGGGAGATGGATACAGAACCGGGAGCAGGGATGGATGAGGGGGAATGGATGTGGGAGATGGATACAGAACCGGGAGCAGGAGATGGATGAGGGGGAATGGATACAGAGCCAGGAGCAAGGGATGGATGTGGGAGATGGATACAGAGCCGGGAGCAGGAATGTGCAGCTCGGGAATGCCGCGGAGCTCCGCTGCCATCCAGCGGCCGCGGGACGCGGCTCCAGCAGCGCCCGCGCCTTCGCTGGAAGCCGCTGTCACCTCCCGTGCGCCTTCTGGACGGGTTTTCCCCAATATCCCGCCTCGTCTGGAGCAGCCCTGCGGTGTTTCACTGTTGCTCCCGAAGATATTGGTCGCTCCATGAGTTTTTTTACATCTTTTTCCAGGGCTGGAGCACCTCTGCTCCAGAGACAGGCTGGGAAAGCTGGGAATGTTCAGTCTCCGGGGAAAATTTAAAACCCCTTCCCGTGCCTGAAGAAGCTCCAGAGGAGCTGATGAGGGGATTTGGACAGACAGGAAACAGTGAGTGGCTTCCCACTGCCAGAGGGCAGGGATAGATGGGATACAGGGAAGGAATTCTTGGCTGCCCCATCCCTGGCAGTGCCCAAAGCCAGGTTGGGTGGGGCTTGGAGCAGCATGGGACAGTGGAATGTGTCCCTCTCGCGGCAGGGGTGGCACTGGATGGGATTGAAGGTCCCATCCCATCCCATCCCATCCCATTCCCTGCGATCCCAGAGAATCCCGCGCCCCCTGCGGGGCCCGCCGGGCACTGCAGCCGCTGCCGCTGCTGCCGCCAGGGGGCGACGTGAGCCCGGGAGAGAGCCCCGATCCCGCCGGGATCCTGCCGGGATCCTACCGGGACACCGCCGGGATCCTACCGGGACATCGCCGGGATCCTACCGGGATCCTGCCGGGATCCTGCCGGGACACCGCCGGGATCCTACCGGGACACCGCCGGGATCCTACCGGGACATCGCCGGGATCCTACCGGGATCCTGCCGGGATCCTACCGGGATCCTGCCGGGATCCCCCCGGGATCCCCCCGGGATCCCCCCCCGGGATCCCCCCCCCGGGATCCTACAGGGACACCCCCGGGATCCCGCCGGGATCCTACCGGGACACCGCCGGGATCCCCCCCGGGGACACCGCCGGGATCCCCCCGGGATCCTACCGGGACACTGCCGGGATCCCCCCAGGATCCTACCGGGACACCGCCGGGATCCCCCCCGGGGGCACCGCCGGGATCCCCCCGGGACACCGCCGGGAACCTCACCGGGATCCTACCGGGACACCGCCGGGACACTGCCGGGATCCCCCCGGGACACCTCTGGAACCCTACCGGGACACTGCCGGGATCCCCCCGGGACACCACCGGGATTCCCCCGGGATCCTACCGGGACACCGCCGGGATCCTACCAGGACCCCCCCCGGGACACCGCCGGGATCCCCCCGGGACACCTCCGGAACTCTGCCGGTGTCTCGCTGGGACACCCACCGAGATCCCGCTGGAACCCCACCGGGATCCTACCAGGATACCGCCAGAGCCCCCCCGGGATCCTACCGGAACCCCCCCAGAACCCCGCCTTTCCCACCCGGGCTGTGCCCCCAATCCCCCCACCGGTATCCGGCATCCCGCGCCTGGGATGTGCTCCCAGGTGGATCCATGGGAAATCCCTTCCAAAGGGAATTTGTGCCACTGGGGACATGGGTCAGTGGTGGCCTTGGACTCCCTGACCTTTGATGGCTTTTCCAGCCGGAGTCCCTAAAACTTTCTGCAGGTGTGGCCCGGGTTATGATATTGGGGTGTATTCCATTACCACCTCGAGCTGCAATCCCTTTTTCCCCTTATCTCGTCACTCAGAGATAAGTCCCTCCAGGAGGAGCTGTTCTTTTAGCCACATGGCTGATAAGGTCACAGCGTTCTGTTGTGAGATGCTCCGCCCAGAGGGAGGAGCCAAGCGATGCCATCAAGGATATCAGCGGGGCTGTGCAGACAGCAAGGAGATCCCCTCTTCCAGAGGAACAGCTGAGACCTTCCCTGCACTGGACCTCCAGAGGGAAACTCCATCAGTCTGCAGGAGCACGGCTTGGACAGAACCACATCTGCCACCACCGCCCCAGCCAGTGAGTGTCAGGTTGTGTCTCTGACTCTGCCAGTGGTTCTTCTTTTGTGCTATTGTATGTATTTGGTTCTTTGTTCCCTTTTTCCTAATAAATTGTATTTCTGACTTAGAGCCTCTCACTGGTTTTGCTTTTCAAACCAGGACAAGGTGGGACTCCCTGAGCCCAAACCTCACCTGCCCCCAGCAGCCCTGGGCTTCCCTGGAGCATCCCTGAGGGACAGATCCTGCTCTGGGATCGGGGTACCGATCTGAGCTCAGGAACTGATGGTGATAAAGTGCCTGGGACAAGGAAGATTTCCCAGCCAGGGTTTGAAAAGGGATTGCTGAAGATCCTGATCAAGATCTGGCCTGCAGCCCCTCCAGGAGAGGGGCTCTGCAGGTGGATCCATCCTTCCTGCAGGACTGCAAGGCCAGCCTGGGCAGGAACCTGTGCTAAGGAAGGTGTCTCTGGCACAAGATAAAGTTTAAGATCCAAAATCTAAACCATTCCAGGAAGAGGTGCAGCACCAGGACAGGACTCAGCCCCTACAAACACCAACATCTGCACCACAGGCCCAGAAACCACAGGACACCCCTCAGAAAAAAAGGGGAAAATGCAAAAGACCCAAAGCAAACCCCACTGTCAGCCTGGCCTCACCTCACAGAGGAGCCAGGGAGGGCTGGGCTGTTTTACACCAGCGCAGCAACAAAACCTCTGCCTAACTCAGCCCAAAGAGCTCAGCTGGAAAATGCAGAACTACAGCGAGACCACGGCACAAATCTCATCCCTCCTCCTCTTCCCTGTGTTCCAGAGGCAGGGACAGCACAGGGAGACTCCTGCTGGAAAGGGATGAGGTCAAGGGCTTGGTACGTTCATGGGATCACCAGGGGAGAGCCACAACCCGTGGGATCATCGGGGGAAAACCACAATCCTGGGATCATCGGGGGAAAACCACAACCCCCATGGGATCATCAGGGGAAAGCCACAACCCCCATGGGATCAGCAGGGGGAAAGCCACAATCCCCATGGGATCATCAGGGGGAAAACCACAACCCACGGGATCATCAGAGGGGAAAGCCACAACCCCCGTGGGATCATCAGAGGGGAAAACCACAACCCATGGAATCATCGGGGGAGAGGGAGAGTCCCAACCCATGGGATCATCGGGGGAGAGGGAGAGTCCCAACCCATGGGATCATTGGGGGGACCACAACCCCAAGGCACTGGGGAGAGTCTGAGCTGCACCAGCACCACTCAGGAGGTGACTGAGAGGAGAATGAACTGCCTCAGCTGAGTTCAAACAGATGCTGCAGTGCTTGAAGACTGAAATCAAGAGCTGCTCCAGCCACTCAGAGCTCCAGGCTCCCATCTGTCTCCTCTGGGAAGAGCCAACACCAGACCCTCCTGGATTTCTGGTCAGCAGCAGCTCATTCCCCACCCAGGAAATCCCACTCCACCCTCCCTCCCCCAGGCCAAACACCCTCAGTCCCCCAGCTGTCCCCAGCAGCTCCTCAGGCACTTGTCCCATGTCACACCCAGGTGACAACACCAGCACAAGCCCCCTCAAAGTCCCAAGTCTGGCATCATTTTCTAGCAGGAAAATGGATTTTCCATCCCAAGGAGGTTCACAGCAGCCTCCCTTCCAAAGGGAGCCTTCCAGCTCCTCCTCTGGAGCCTCCAGGAGCCCCTCAGGACAAGCCACACCTTGTCCCCAGTGACCCTGACTTGGGTCCCCCCTGCAGCCATCACTGGCCTAGGAGAGTGGAAAACCATCAGGATTCCCCTCCTGAGGGAAAGGAAGGAAAACCTCCTGGGAGGCTGCAGCCTTTAACCTTTTATCCATAACTCAGCAATAAAACTCCAGGAAGAAAACTCCTACTGGGGATTTCAAGCTGGAATGACATGAAAAAATTCATGTATTGATTAAAGCAGCTGGTCCAGCTGTCAGAACAAACCTGTCTGCTCCCTCATGCCCTCACAGCAGCTCCCTGCATTGAGCATTGTTTTTTCCTCAAGACAGGGAAAATATCATTTTCCAAGAAGTCCAACAGGAAGGTGCTTTAAAAACAAAAAAAAAAGGAAAAATACATGGTTTTGACTCACGTCAGAGCAGCAGGATTTGTCCTCCAGGAGTGCATTGAATCCTTCCTCCTGCAGAGCCAGGATGCTCGGAGTAGCCCAGAAAAAGAGGGAATTGTAGCCTCAGGCTGTAGTAAGTGCTGCTTTTCCCCATCTGTCCCTCGGGAGATTCCCTGTGCTGAAGCCGGAGCCAGTCCCAGCAGGATGGTGCCAACAGCAGTAAATCCACGGGATTTGGGAGGAGCAGAAGGCACGGTGCCATTCCCAGCTGCAGACAGAAGGGAGCATCCAAACCCCAGGCAGGCTCAGGGCTCGGGATCCCAGCGCAGAGGAACCAGCCAGGGCCAAATCCTGCCTCGGGAGCCCTTCCCTGGCGCGGGGGACAAGTGCCACTCCTGTCCTGGCGTCCCCACCGCTGGCACAAGGAGGTTCCAGCAGCTCCTGGGGCCGATGGGAGCTGTCCCTGCAGGAATGCCAAACCCTGTGGAGAAGCAAAGGTCAGGATGAGGGACAGGAGTGGCCTCGGTCACCGCAGCACGACCTCGTGTCCAGTCCTGGCTCTGCTCGGGGCACCTGAGCACATCCCACAGAGCAGGGCTGCAAGATATCCCCAAATTTGGCACCCAAATGGTGCCAAACTCCGGGAGCCAGCTGGATTTCCCTGCTGCTGCTGCTGAGCAGAGGCGCTGGCCGTGCTGGTGGCCACAGCCCAGGGAGCACTGGCCACCTCCTCGCCCAGGGCTGGTCCCATGGCTCCTGGCACATGGATTCCCGCTTGAATCCATGCAGGGAAAAGAGCCCGGGACCGATTCCTCGCAGGAATCACAGCAAACACCCAGAGGCGACAATTCCCAAGCTGAATTCCCACCAGGACCAGGAGCTGAGCCCTCCGAGGAGGCTCTGGGCACAGAGGATGTGGCTGTCCCTTACCTCTGGTGACAACCCCAGCACAGCAGCAGCTCCTCCCCAGAGCAGCCTGTGGCAGCAGCGGGGGCAGGCAGCAGATTTTGGGGGGGTTTGGAGTCTCTGCCGTGTGCCAGGTCCCCCCGGAGCCCCTCGGGCCACCCGGGCTCGCAGCAGCCCCGCTCGGGCTCGTTAGGGCGCCGCTGCCGCCGGCACAAAGTCCGTATTTGTTTCCCCGCAGGGGTGGAAAGAAAGGGGGTTTTGTGTTTTCTTCCTCTGCTCTTTGCAGGCTGCGGGGAGTTTATTTGACACTCCAGCACTCTTTGTGAGCTGAGTGCCCCGGGATAAATGCTACCCTTAAGAGTTACTTGGCGTTAGACAGAGGGACCCTCTTCAGAGGAGAATGGGGGCTTGTTGGGATGGGGTGGGAGGGGGCACGGGGAGGGGGGCTCGAGGAGAGCCCTCATAGAAGGGTCTCTGTCCTGGCCTCACAATGGAGCGAATTCTTCAAGATACCGGGAGCTGAAAGGAAGGAAGGAACTTTCCTCCTTTTAAAAAGGATTTTCAGGAACAATTGAAGAAGCCATAAAAAGGGGAGCATTATTCCCCATCCAGGCCGCTGGGCTGGGAAGCTTCTCCCTCCTCCCCCTCCGAGCCCTGGGCTGGGCACATCCCACAGATCCCACTGGGACAAGCACAGGGGTGGCACGAGGGTCACTTTATGGAGAGGACAGCCCAGACCCTGCCAGCCAGAGATGTCCTTGTCCTCCCTCCCACAGCCAGGTGCCACCTCTTCCTGCCTCCAGATCCTTCTGCCTCCACAGGAAAAAGGGATTATCCCGGGAACAGGGATGAAACACCCACCATCCTGCCAGGGCTGCAGGAACCACTGTCCCCAGGGACACAGCCCAGATCCCTGCAGCCAGAGGATGGCATTTCCATGGAAAACAGCTGGAGAGGGCCCTGCCAGGCACTGCCAGGTGAGCAGCTCCTCCTCCCCAGCGCATGGGGAGTTTTCTGCACACCCTCACCTCACACGGCCCAGGAAGAGGAGCTCAGCTCTGGCTGGGGAGCTTCACCTCCAGCCTGGCTCCACCACAGACCCCAACCCCCTCCAGAGTGATGGATTCAGCTCCCACTCCCTCCCAGGGCCACTGGTGGCCAGGTCCCCCCCAAGCCCAGCCAAGCAGGACCCTCCTACTCCCACCCCATCCCAGGGGCTGCCGTGCAGCATCCCCAGAACCCCAAACAGAGCCCCAGAGGATCCCTCATTCCCTCCAGGTGCTCGGGAAATGCTGGAACAAGAACCAAGCCAAGCCCAGGGAAGAGCTGGCTGTGAGGAAACCTCCTGGAGCTCATCCCACCCTCCCCCCAGCAGGGAAGGGACCTGCTCTCCAGGCTCTGGAATTGCAGGGAAGCTCCTGTCAGCTGGAATTCCTGCAGTTCCAGCCTCAGGGACAGGCACCTGCCTGTTGGTGTCACTGGCAGCCCAGGTGCCAGCGCTGGCAGCAGCTCCTGTCCCTCCACCTTGCCTGGTGCTGGGGCAGTGCCAGCCCTGGGTTTGTCTGCAGGGAACAAGGATGGGCAGGGACAGCGTCACAGGAACCCCCTGAGCTGCCACCCCACAATTCACAGAATCACCAAGTTGGAAGAGACCTTCAAAATCATCGAGTCCAGCCCAGCCCCAACACCTCAACTAAACCCTGGCACCCAGTGCCACATCCAGGCTTGTTTTAAACACACCCAGGGATGGTGACCCCACCACCTCCCCAGACCATTCCACAACTTTATCACTCTTTCAGTGAAAAACTTTCTCCTAATATCCTAACCTCGTGCCTGCCAGCGGGACCCCACACCCCAAAAACATCTTTTCTCTTACAAACTTAGGCAAAACTTCCAAAAACCCTCACGCTTTGGCCTGAAGCAGCTCCAGTGGCAGCAGTGACACCCAGCCACCCCGGACTGGGCACAGCGTGACACCAGAGCAGCTTCTCCAGCCGACCCCAGGCAGGACCCAGGGAGATCCAGGAGCCCAGCAGGATCCAAGAGCCCAGGTCCAGGAGATCCAGGAGAATCCAGGAGAATCCAAGAGATCCAGGAGCCCAGGGCAGAGTTCCTGCACGGCACAAAACCCCTCCGGCCCTGCTGATCCAGGCCTGTCCCAGCAAAGCTCCAGGCTGCCTTAGGCTGAGCTTTACCCAGCAGAGCCCTCGGGAGGTTTTCCTAGAGCTCCGATCCCCTGCCAGGCAGAAAAAGCAGCAATAAAACCCCGGAGGAATCAGCTTTAGGAACAACCCGAGCAGACCACGTTCACTCCCCATATACAAAACCCATTCCGAGATTGATTTATTTTTTTCCCCTCAGCAAAGCTGCACAACCACCCAGGGATCAAACACATTTATTTAAAGGCTTAGGTTTTAGTCTGCGGCTTGGCAGGAGGAGCAGGCGATTGAATTGGAAAATGTTCCCTCCTCTGAGGGCACCGCACAGCCCTTCGCACCTCATCAGCCCCATCCCACCCGGGAGGGGCCGAGGTGACAACGAGCCCTGACCGCCCTCCCTGCCCAGGAAATCGCTTCCTGCAATCCCGGTGCTGCCAAAGAGGAGGGAAAACCCCAAAAAATGGGAAAAGGGGAAGCCTTGGAGTGCTGAAATCAGGCCGGGAGCAGCGCAGAGAGGGCCCAGGGAGCCGTGAGGCCGCCAAGCCTGATCCCGCCCTGAGAGCCTCCCTCAGAAAGGAGCGGCGTTTATTATTTCATAAAAGCCCTTCCACGCCGTGTTTACACCAACACGGGGCACTTTTTTGCCCCCTCATTTCACTTTTAAACCCATCTTTCCTGGTGGAAGCAGCCCGGTTGGACAAGGCCACGCTTTGTACGGCAGCTCCAGCTCTGGGCGCTGGCAGAGCCCTGGGCTCTCCTCGCCCTCTCTTTTGTTGCTTTGCTTTTCTGTTCAAACTTCAAACAACCCCCAAACCCCCCAGGAAGCTGCATTGTGCTCCTGCCATGATCCCCCCGCCGTCTGGGGGGCGGGTGTGGCCCAAATCTTTTGATCTCCGAAAATTTAAGGATCATTCCTTATCCAGGAGAATTCCCAGATGGAGGAGCTCGAGTCCAAAACTGTCCAGATCAAAGCCAGCTGCTGTTAAAAATCACCAGGGAGAAGGGATGCTGCTGGATTGAATAGATTTCAAACCAGGCAGGAGGGGAATGGAAAAAGTTCAGCCTTGCAAGAGCCAGGTCAGAGCTGGGAGCTTCCAGATGTCACAGGCAGAGCAATCCTAAAAAAAGTCAGGTCCCAACATTCCCCAAGCCCTCTCTGCACCTGCAACCCTGAGCCCAGCTCAGCCAGGTACAGGTGAGGTGGCACCTGAGCTTAGAGACCCCTGAACCCCCCAAAATCCCATTTAACTCTGAGCTGTCCCCCAAACACTGCAGGTGACACTGCTCTGCTCGTGTGGCACCCACTGTCCCAGGCTGCTGGGACACTGCTCATTTTCCAGCCCACCTTCCCCAGGACATTCCCCATATTCCAGGATATGCCTCGTTTTCCAGCCCTTCAGGCCTGAATCCACATTCCCCAGGACATTCCTCATTTTCCAGGATATGCCTCATTTCATTTTCCAGCCTTTCAGGGCTGAATCCGCCTTCCCCAGCAGGTCCCAGCCATTCCAGAGGGATCTGGGGATGGATCCTTCAGCCAAAGGAAACAGCCCCGGCTCAGCACCTCCAAACCGGGTCCTGCCAACACCCCAGAGAGCGGGATGAGCCCATTTGGGATCTCTTCCCTTTCTCGGCAGCCAGGAGGATCCTGCTGGACTCCACAGCCCTGAATTCCTGGTTCAGCAGACTGAGCAGGGACACTCCTGTTCCCAAATCCTTTGGGCAGGAGAAGCACCTGCAGCTCCTGAGACCAGTCAGAGCAGAGCACCTGAGCCTGCTCCCCCTGCCCAGGTCAGCATTCCCCAAAATCCCTTTTTCCTCGGGAGACACCTCAGCCTTCCCCAAAATCCCTCCTGCCTCGGGAGACAGCACCACACAGGTGTCACCACTCCTGCCCACGGGGGGATTTTGTCTCCTCCTGACCCCACAAGAATCGGGATTTGGGGTTCATTTCACACCTCAGCTGGGAGCTTCTTCCCAAACAGGGCGATCACCACCGCATCAAATGCGGTTTGAAAGATGCCATATCTCCCAAACCTTTGATTAGGGATACCTGAATATGGAAAGCACCTGGTAAGCTTAAAAAAAGCCCAAATCTTGATAGAGCAGATCCAGATGGTTTTCCAGCAAAGCCTTGGAAAATGAGAGCACAAAGTGATTGTCTCCATAGCAAAGTTCCAACTCATGGCAGAACCCACACCTGGGGGTGATGCCTTAAATTTCAGCTTTCATATTTGAAGGGTTGAGGCGAACCAGGAAGATTTCTCCTCCCCAGTTCCACAGGGAATTGAGAACTTTGACGTCCTGAAAGCATCACCTGCCCGCCAGCAGAGAGGGCCGCTGTCCTTGGGAGCCCCGCTCCAGTTTCCCAGCTGGGATCTCCCCTCCACAACCCCGGGCAAAGCAAACCGCAGCCTCTTCCCCAGGCCTGAGTCACCAACGCTCTGCCCCCGCTTCCCTCCCCGCGGCTGCGCCCGCGATTATAAAAAGATGGCTCAATTAGCAAGGGCTGAGCAACTCCCGCAGCCTCCAAAGCCTTCTGAGGAAATTCCGAGCCAGCAGCGAGCAACACCAACAATGTCCGGGCAATAAAACCTCCTCTGGTGCCTATCAGAGTAACCTCAAACATCCTTTCCCCAAAAGCAGCAGATCCGGGCTGGAGTTCCCCTGGCCACGCCGGGTCCCCGGGAGCAGCCAGCGCTAATTTCTGTCTGTGCTGTCGGCTGCAGGTCTAGACTGGTGTGGTCTTTTTGTTGTAGCCAGCAAAAGAAGGGAGTCATTCATATATTTTTTTTTCTCCAGGATTCACACAAAAGTGCTCTTGTGCATCCCAGAGGCGCGGATCGGCAGGCGCGGGCCGGCTCGCCCCGGGGCTGGGACGGGCTCCGAGGGGCTGCGGCCGCTGCTCAAACCCCGCCCGAGCACCTGCCCCGGGGCCAGCCTTTTGGGCAACCAATTCCCACGGCACGGAAGGGAAAAGCCCTAAAAATAAACCCAAAAAAACCGCAAACGACGAAGGAAAACAGCGGCCACACGCTTTTCCTTGGAGAAAAGGGGAAAACTCCACCAGGAGCATCCCGGGCCGGAGCCCCGAGCCCGGGCAGAGGAAGGGACACAAAGGGGATGGCACAGGGGGAGAAGCCACAGCGGGTGCGGGCACCGAGGGGACCCGCAGTGCCCAGCACAGTCCCCCCGTGCCGAGGAGCAAACGCGGGGCGCAGGAGCCCCGTGCTGAGCCCCGCACCCCCGAGCCGAGCGGGGCACCCACCTCCAGCTCCGCCGGCAGCGCCCGGCGCCTCCCGGGGCTGCGGCTGCTCCGGTGCGCCGAGCGGCATCTTCCTCATCCTCCTTCTGCAGAGCCTCCGGGGGGCGGATATCGCCCCGCTCCCAGCGGGAATCCCACCGGGAATATCCCCGGGAGCGCCGGGATGGGCAGCGGGAGCGGCGGCACCGCAGCCAGGGATGCTCCGAGTGCGGCTGCCGAGCCATTCCCCCTTTTATAACCCCACAGCGGCGGCGGGCGGGCGGCGCGGCTTCACGGGACTTGTAGTTCCTCCCCCCGGCCTGGAGCCGCCTCCCTCCGCCCGCCAGTCCCTCCCTGTCCCTCTGTCCGTCCGTCCGTCCGTCCGTCCGTCCGTGGGCTGGGAGGGAGGGGACGGTGCAGGCGGTTCGGCAGGAGCCGGGGGTCGGAGGAACCGGGACCCCGCCGTTCTCCAGGAGAGGGAAGAGCCGATGGTTTTGCCTGGAAAAGTCCGGTTTTCCGCGGGATTCTTGGAGCCGCATCCCTGGCACAGCCAGCGCGACGCCACAGCGGCCCTAAAGTGAATGAGTAACCCCAAAACCGCGGCACGAACCGCGAGCGCTTCAATCGTGCCGGGTATGGGTTATTGTTTTGTTTAATTATTCTCCCAATTATTAATTTAACTTAATTATTAACCCATCCGAGGAACGAATGAGCAATTAAGCGTGCTGTTGACTGCGGGGCTCATTTCAGGCCCGTTCTCCCAAGCCCTGGGTGCTGGCAGAGTCTCCCAGCGGGATGGAGCCGTGTCCTGCAGGTTCCCTCTGCCCTCTGAACCCCACGTGCTGTGGGGAAGGTCCTGGAAGGGCACAGCGGGCACGAGGAGGGGGTGGCACCGTGCCCGTGTCCCCTCCAGGAGCTGTGGCAGACAGGAGGGAGCAGAAGGTGCTGCTCAGGGGGGATGATCCTGCACAAACCCGGTCCAGGTGGGAAATATCCCACCCCAGCAGGGACAGGGATGGATCCAGCCCCTTCCCACCTGCACCAGGCTGGGATTTACCATTCCAAAATTGCTGCTGAAGCAAAACCACAGAAGTTTTTTAGGATAAGGGGGGCTGAGGGAGCAAGAGGGAGAGAGGAGGGGAAGGAAAAAAATCCCTCCTGGCAGCTTTTCAGGGCCTGAAGCCGGAGTGGAAATGCTTCCCTGCCCGTAATTGCTTTGAGAGCAGATGAATTTCTTGAAGAAACCACAGCTGAAACGCTGCACAAATCACATTGTTGTGCTTGTGTTGGCTGCCTGCTGAAGGAGGGAAAAGGTCATCGTTTAGGGGATATTAAAAAGGGGAAAAAGCCATATTTTAGCACTGTGCAGGAGGGGGTTGAGCTGCGTTTTCATAGCCGCGGTCTGGAAATTCAAACCTGTTTGGCAAGAGGTAGAAATGGGGCTCACAGAGAGGAAAGAGCTGGGAAAAGGCTCCAAGTGTGGAGCTTATCCTGCCCCTGGATCCCTGGAAGTGTCCAAGGCTGGGCTGGAAGAGGCTTGGAGCAGCCTGGGACAGGGGGAAGTGTCACTGATCCAGCACCACCTGAGCTGGGTGTGCAGAGGGCTCCTGTGGGCTCACAGAGCCGTGGGATTGGATGTCCAGGATTTCCAAAGACAAATTTCCATTTTTGGAATTGAATTCTGAAGTTTTACTCTCTTTTTCATTGGCATTTCCTTCAGAGCCACGAGCCCACAGGACACAGAGCTGTCAGACATCATCTCCCTAATAAAAACCAACCCTGGAGCTCTCCAAGGCTCTGCCACAGCTTTTGTGTCACTCTGACGGCTGTGAGGGACCACGACAGCCCCTGGGTGCTGCTCAGGCCCCTCTGCACCACCCAGAGACCCCCAAAGGAGAAGGAATTCCCATGGAAAGCTGCAGGACTCGTTCCCAGAGGAGCCTGATGCTGATTTTCGGGGTGCTCCCAGCCCTGGCTGTGCTGGAACGGGATCCAGCTGCAGGTGGGGCAGCATTCCCGGCCCTGCAAACACGCTGGCATTGTGGGGAGTGCCAGCCGTGCCCATCCCGGCTCCTTGGAGCGCTCAGCATTCCTGCCCCACATTCCTGAGCCCCAGGGAAAAGCCCTGGAATGCAGGGTGGGCAGGGAAGAAGCAGGATTGCCCATGGAGCAGGGAATAAAGAGCCTGGGGGTGGGAGGATGGCAGCCAGGTGTCCCCAAGGCGTGAAAAATCCACTGGGAGCAGCTGGAATCATCCTTTATCCCGCAGGGATCTGCAGCTCCCTGGTGGTGTGGGGAGCACAGAATCCCAGGATTATCCAGGCTGGGAAAAACCTCCGAGAGCATCGAGTCCACCCTGCAAATATCAAATCCAACATGGGAACGTGGCCACAGGATCTGCTGGAGCTGATTTGGGGGAGCCTTGAAGGGGGGAAATCCTCAGTGCAAGGGCCAAGGAAAGGGGAAAGGGCAAAGGGTTCTGCTGGAAAGGGAAGAGAGTTTTTTGGAAAAAGGGTTTTCCTGGGAAGGGAAGAGGGTTTTGATGGAAAGAGAAGATGATCTTCCTGGAAAAAGGGTTTTCCTGGTTTTGCTGGGAAGGGAAGAGAGTTTTCCTAGGAAGGGAGGAGAGCTTTCCTGGGAAGGGAGAAGGGTTTTGATGGAAAGAGAAGAGGATTTTCTTGGAAAATAGATTTTCCTGGTTTTGCTGGGAAGAGAAAAGGGTTTTCCTGGGAAGGGAGGAGGGTTTTGATGGAAAAATAAGAGGATTTTCCTGGGAAAAGGGTTTTCCTGGGACGGGAAGAGGGTCATCCTGGGAAGGGAAGTCCTGTTCCTCAGTCCAGGGATGGTTTTGGGGCTCCCAAGGAGACCACCAGGAAGATGGACTGGCTCTTCTCCAGAAGAATCTTCCCAAGATACAGAGCTCCCGATGGCCAGGAATTGCCAAGGAGGAAGGACTGAGTTGTTGACTCCTCTGGGAAAACAGGGAAAGCTCTGGGAAGCGACAGGAGCCCTGCCCTGGGAAGGGGGAGCCAGGAAAACTCTCAGTTCTGTTAAATCGTGTTGGTCCCGACGCTCTGTGGAGCAGTTTGGGGTCACAGCCCCAGCTCATGTTGCTTTTCCCACCCCAGCTTGGGAACGGCACATCCATAAATCCACACCATGGGATTTGCTGGTGGTTTTTCCCAGAGAAACAAGAAAATAAAGTGTTTAGTGATGGGCAGCACTAGGAAAATAAAGAGACAGGGAAGGGTGAGCTGGGAATGAGTTCCCACAGGATGGCTGTTCCCTGTTCCCAGGGCCTGGCCAGCACAGTAACCTCTGCAAGTCCTCTGACCTTCAAATACCCTCCCCAGCCCAGTTAAATCCATATAAATATATGGAAATATGGGAACAAAAAGCTTTTTCTTTCCAGTGCTGAGAGTGCCAAGTGCTGCGGGAGCCAATAAAGAGCTGCTGCTCCAGGGAGCTGTGGCAGGTAAAACACAAACAGCCCAAATCTCTCCCCAAAACTGCAGCCAATCCCCAAATTAAAAAAGAAAAAAGAAAAATAGAATTAAACCCAAGCTCCAAAGCTGAGGTTTGTAAAAGAGGAGGAAAATGTGGTTCTGTGTTTTTAGCTCTTGCCTGGTGCTGGATCCCAGCCTGGCCCACAGGGCTGGGAAGGAGCACTGGGAATCCTCAGAGGGAGCTGGAGCAGGGATGGAGAAGCCTTGGGGACACTCCTGTCCCCTCCACACCCTGCTGTGCTCCGGGGACAGAGGAACACGGAGCAGTCCCAGCTCCAGGAACCTGGGGAGGATCCTCTGGCACCACCAGCCCTGAGCCCTCAGATCCTGAGCACAGCGGGTGAGGTGGGATCAGCTCCGGCACAAGGGACAGCAAACAGCCTCGAGCTGTGCCAGGGAGGCTCAGGGTGGATGTTCTGGAAAATCCCTTCCCTGCAGGAGTGGTCAGGCACTGCAAGAGCTGCCCAGGGCACTGGGGACGTGCCCATCCCTCAGAAAGGAGCACAGGTGCCTCTTCTCCATCAGGCCTGGTGGATGGGGGGTGTTTGGTCTGAGGTTCAACTTGATGGTCCTGGAGTTCTTTCCCAACCTTTTTATGGACCACAGAGAGAGAAGAGCCATTCCACACAGTACCTGGAATTCTCTGCCTGCTCCCAGGATCCCAGGCAGGCTCCAGGAGCTTCCCAGAGGACGAAGGCAGGGCTGACCAGACACACAGCATCGCCTGTTTGCTCAGTGACACGGGCACAGCAGGGCACAGAGGTTTAAATGCCACGGCCGAGGTCACACAGGACACCTGGGACACAGCACAGAGCTGCTCCATCAGCCAGGGAACGGACACAGCCTCAAACCCCACGGCAAGTATCAGATAAACCCCCCAAAATCGCCATGAACCCAAAGCAGAGGAAAGGAATAGGCAAAATGATGAACACCCAGAGCCAAACCTGCTCCTCAATGGGACAGAGACACAGAAAATCCCAATTCCTGCCATGCCAGCATCTGGATGAGCTCAGTGTTTGATCCTTAAGCCACTTAAAAGGAGCCTTAAAGCTAAAAAGTCCACAGTGTGCTCGGCTGGGGAGATAAATCCATTCTCTGAGCCCACCAAGGTGGCTCAGCCCCATTTCTGAGCAAAAGGCACCAGCGGCACACGGGCTGAGCTCGGAGCTCTCCCGGAGGAGGAGGGCAGTGATTTAGTGTCTCTCTCTTTCTCTCCCCACACTCCTTGCCTCCTGCACAAGGATCCATTGAGAGGCTGCAGAACAAACGTTCCCTTATGCAGCTCCAAAAAAGCCTCGGTGAGTTTGTGCGAGGCAGCTGCCTCGGAGCTCGCTGTGGTTACTCATTAACCGCGGCTCCCAGGCCACGGGAAGGAGGAATCAACTTCACAGACCCGAAAAAGAAACAGAGAAAAAAAAAAAGAAGAAAAAAAGAAAAAAAAAACAGCAATGAAAATAAATACATCAGGTGTCCTGGAAAAGGACGTGGAAAAAGCAGGTGGGAGCAGCTCCTGGCTGGGATGGGCCGAGGGAGGCACGGAGGGAAATGTGTGGGGACAAAAGGGGACGATTATTAAAGGGAAGGGAAGACAGAGGGGACAGAGAGGCGCTTGTGCTGCACAGAGAGGGGTTTCTGTGCCCGGCTCCCCGCCCGAGCCATTCCCTGCTCCAGAGCCATTCCTGCTCCTGCCCCGGCGTGTTTCCCAGGAGAATGAGGCGCTGCCCCGCTGGGGAGCGTTTTCGGGGTGTCCCTCCCTGTCCCCGGCCAGCAGAGCTCTGCGGTGACCTGTCCCAGCAGGAGAGGGTGGAGCTGCTCCCTGGATTCCCACC
This sequence comes from Taeniopygia guttata, assembly GCF_048771995.1. NCBI lineage: Eukaryota > Metazoa > Chordata > Aves > Passeriformes > Estrildidae > Taeniopygia > Taeniopygia guttata. The sequence continues at coordinate 1,198,724 of NC_133043.1, forward strand.
CTGGATCCCAAACATCAGAAGCTTCCTCCAGCCCCAGCGGGATTCAGGTGCTGCCCTGGCCATCACCATGTCCTTCACCTGCTCCTCCACCACCTCCTTCCATGGAAAACCCATCCCCTGTGTGCCTTCATTGCTCTCCTTCCCCAGCTGTGCATTTGGAGCAGAAAGGCGTCCCTGGAATTACAGAACTGTGGGAACCCAGGGCTTCCCTCTGGCTGCCCTGGGACCCTGGCAGGGATCAGGAACCCCCCTGGACAGAGCCCCCAGAGACACTGGCTGTGATCTCTGTCCATGGAAAAGAGTTTTCAATCTTACAGGATGAATTACCAGCTCTGAGTGTTTGATATGAGTAATAATTAAGTGTGGCACGGGTGCAAAAGTAAAATTTTAGGATTCTAGATTAGGGGTCCAAAGGGGACAAGATGGAGGAAATTGGGTGTGTCTTGTCCTTTTCCTCCTTCTTCATGCCCTCCATGTTTCACTGTGGTGTTGGCATTTTTCTGTTGGTTCAGGCTGGGGACACACTGTCCAACGTAGGTGACAGATATTGGCACGTTATTGTAAATCCAGCACAGGTAGTTTGTGGTATTTAATGTTTGTACCATCCCACTGAGGGCAGAGCCCCACACGCTGCCCTGCAGGACAGAGCTGCGGCAGGGCAGCAGAACATGTTAGAGATAAACAGAATAAACAACCTTGAAACCAGCACAGACCAATTATGGCTCTGCTTTGGCAGCGGGGCTGAGAGACAGAGATTTCTACAATCTCGGGATCATCAATACCTCAGATTCCGACACAGAATAGGCTGGAAAACCCCCTAAGATCACCCAGTCCAACTTCCCTCAGCGCTGCCAGTGCCACCACGGGCCCTGTCCCCAAGTGCCACATCCACACGGGTTTCAGTCCCTGCAGGGATGGGGTCTCCACCACCTGTGCCAGGGCTGCACAGCCCTTCCCATGAAGTTTTTCCTGATATCCAACCTCACCCTCCACTTGGGAGGGTGTCTCCCATTGTCCCATCGTTGTCACCTGGGACAAGAGCCCGACCCCCAGCTGGGTTTGTGCAGCTCCTGGGCTCACCTGCTCCGTGGCAGGGTGGGGTCCAGCCTGTCCCCTGGGCCCACAGGACAGGGAACTCCTCTATGATCCTGGGGGAGAGCCACAGTTAGAGCTGGAATAAAAAGCTCAATATTTCTGGGAGCAGAGGCTGCTGGAGGCAGCTCCCTCCCTGCCAGGCCAGCCGGTGCTCCAGGCGAACAGGTACCTGGTGCTGGAGTTTTTGTGGGATGAGGAACATCTGGAGCTCGGCGGCACAAGGCAGCCTTTGTGCAGCTGGGAAAGGCCGTGCCAGAAACCAGCACTTGTTTGGGACAGCTTCGGGGAGAGGGGGAGGGAAAGGGAAAAAGAGCAGAGAGAAGCCACCCCCAGCGGGGAAGGAATCTCAGCCTCCCCTCGGACAGTTCCCACCTCCCCCGCGGGGTTCTGTGCATCCCCTCCCCATGGGAATCCCTGTGGAGCTGGGCCTGGCTGGATTAAATAATACAAATCAAATCATTTTGGATTCTAATGACTCTGGAAGGGGCATCATCCCCTCCTGGCTGGCAGCATTTCAGCTGCAGGGATGTTTCCCGCTGGGATGATCAGATATCCTGATCAAATGATAATTCAAAGGGCTCCAAGGGTTGGTATCCCTAAGGAATGTTCCCAGCTTGGGAAAAACGGAGCTGAGGATTCCCGTGCCCGTGGAGGCTCCCGATGCTTCTCCTCATGGGCTCTCAGCACAGACAACCCTGGAAACGGGAATTCGGGAATTTCACACCTCTCCGGAGCCATGGGAGCTCGGGATACCCCACACAGGTGTTTTTTTGGGTTTTTTTTTGGAGGGGAGGTGGCTCTGGTCACCTTCTCAGAGGGAAAAACATCTCCAGTGAAACTGGAATGTTGCTCTGGAGCCTGGCGGAGCAGCGGAGCCGGGAGCGGTGGCAGAGGCTGTGGATTGGGAATTCTCCATCAGAGAACTGGAGCGAACTGGGGAGGACTGGGAGCAAACTGGGGAGGACTGGGAGCTCTCCCCACACCTCCCCGGGGACAGGGACCTCATTCCCCTCATCCCAGCCCATCCCTGCTCCAGCACAGCCAAATCTCCCAGCGCTCCATCGATCCAAACAAGGGCTGGAGCTGCTGCTGGCTGCGCCAGGGGAGGAAAAATCCCAAAAATCCCCCCAAAATCCCCCCAAATCCCTTTGTCTCTTCCACCCACCAGAGCTGCAGAGCAATTACCGAGCCCCCGGGGGTTTCACAGCAATCACAGGGGCCTCCTCCTGCTAACATTTAATTGTTTAATGACTCGGGAGGCCCCGGGGGGGCTCCTCGGTGTCAGCATTCATCTCCCTGCTCTCCAAAGGATTTCCTCTCCACCCAAAACTGGGGGGATTTGGTGAAATCCTCACTAAGGCAAGATTTGGGAAATCTCCTCCAAATTCCCGGGGGTCTCTGACCTCCAGGGACACAGCAGCAATGCTGGATTCAGGGAAGGGACCTGCAGATCCTCCTGGATTTTTGTCCATCCACCAGCAGAGATGAGCTGGGATAAATTACAGCCAGGAATAGGAAAGGAAAAAGCCAAATATGTTGTGAGATGTGATTTGAGTTTGAAATCCAACCTCACTCCTGCCCCTGCTGCCAGCCTGGCCTGACACAGCGGGGTGGGAGGAACTGGGATGCTCCAGCCTTCACTGGAGTCTAAACCTTGGGAAAGAAAGGGGAAGGAAAGGCTGGGAATGCTGATGGTGTGTCCTGCACAGAGCTGGGGGGGCAGCATTGGGATTGGGAATGGCGGGATGGGGGTTCCATGGGATTGGGAATGGCGGGATGGGGGTTCCATGGGATTGGGAACGGCGGGATGGGGGTTCCATGGGATTGGGAATGGCGGGATGGGGGTTCCATGGGATTGGGAGTGGCAGGATGGGGGGTTCCAATGGGATTGGGGTCCTGGAGGAGATGGGGGAATTCAATGGGATTGGGATCCTGGAGGAGATGGGGTGCCCAGCACAGGCTGATATCCCAGAGGAGTTGGGATCCTGGAGGAGATGGAGTCCTGGTGGAGGTGGGATCCTGGAGGAGGTGGGATCCTGGAGGAGAGGGGATCTTGGAGGAGGTGGGAGTTCCAGTGAAGTTGGGATCCTGGTGGAGGTGAAGGTCCTGGGGGAACTGGGGGGCACCAGTGAAGGTGGGATCCTGGAAGAGAAGGGGGTTCTGATGGAGGTTGGGGTTCCCTGGAGGATCTGGGGGTCCCTGCAGGAGCTGGGGGTCCCCGGGACTCCCGGGGCTGTGGGACATCCCCACCCCAGCCGTTACCAGCACCTCCCTCCATTGTTTCCCAAGCCGTGTTTTTCCCCATGACCTCATCTTCCCTTGGCTCCCGCTGGCGATTTTATGGCAGGGAAATGATTCTGCAGCCAAAGGAGAGCAGATCCAGGGTTCTCTTCCCCCCACCCCGTTTCCAGCCGGGTTTGTTGCTGCTCCAGGCACGGCAGAGGGATCGTGTGAGACGAGCGGGGAGCTCCGCTCAGGAACGTTTCCCTTGTTCCTGTAGGAACACGAGAGGCACCAGGCAGAGGTTGAAACAATTCCCCCCCAGGAACCAGCCCTGGACACAAAAGCTTTTCAGTTATCATCAGCATTTTGTAAGATTATATTAAAATAAACCTTCAGGCTCCATTTCCTGCTCTGGAGATCCCCCTGGTAGGATTATGAGGCACAAAAACACTTCCCAGAAATCTCACCCAAGGCCTGTTGGTTTTCCCCTGTTTTCCCCCTGTTCTCACACAAACCTGCACGCTGTAAAAGCCTTGAAACGAGAAATGAGGCACTAACATGGGAGCTGGGCCAGCTGCAGGTCCCACAGGGGGATTTTCCCTCTTCTCCCATTAGGAAGAACCCCGTGGGTTGAAGAAGTGGAGTTGGAATCTTTCTGGGACCGATGGGATTTCACCTTTCCCACCTCACACAACTCCTAAGGAAGCACATGGAGAACATCCCCCTGAGGTGGCACAGTGAAAATGGAGGATTTTAGGTAAAACAACCAGGAGAAAGGGAAGCAGGAGCTCATCCATGAGCTGCAGTCCCAGGAATCCAACACGGACACAAGCACAGAACTGTTCAAGGGCTGGTTGACCATGCAAGACTAAACAAACCTACTGAGGGAGAGCCAGTAAATACCTGAAAAATAACTAGAACTAAATTAAAACTTTGGATTGTTCATCCTGGAAAAGAGAAGAGTCTGGAGAGACATTAGAGCCCCTTGCAGGGCCTAAAGGGGCTCCAGGAGAGCTGGAGAAGGACTGGGGACAAGGGATGGAGGGACAGGACACAGGGAATGACTTTAAACTGGCAGAGGACAGGGCTGGATGGGAGATTGGGAAGGAATTCCTGGCTGGGCTGGAATTCCCAGAGCAGCTGGGGCTGCCCCTGGATCTCTGGAAGTGTCCGAGGCCAGGCTGGACACTGTGGCTGGGAGCACCTGGCACAGTGGGAGGTGCCCCTGCCCACGGGACGGTGGCACCAGATGGGATTTAAGGTCCTCCTAACCCAACCCATTCCAGGATTCTCCAAAATCTCCTCTCCAAACTCAACAACCCCCGACACAACATCGGCCCCGGGAAAAGTGAAACGTAAACTTTAAGGCATTTAGAGATTTTGAGGAGCTAAGATTTTAGTTAGAAATAAGCCTTACTAGAGTTAATTAAAATAAGAATAATAAATGAGTAGGCCTTGATGAAGTTAGGAGTTAGGAGTTAACTAATAACTGATTGCTCGTCAGCACAATGTTTAGTTAGCTGGGTTTATAATGAAGAATATAGAAACTGATAAATAGCTTTTAGGAACATAAGACAATTGTGGGCCTCCTCTGTCCTGAAACCAATTGAAGACAAGGAATGGGAGTTCTACCAAGAGTTCATTTGTCATATTGGCATTGAAAAGGTAGAAAGGTCAGAAGGAGGAAGACTTCATTTACTTCCTCATTTGGGACCCCTCCCCATGAAAGGGACACCGACCCATTTCAAGGGACAAACCACACATGTTTAATAGCTTTTGGAGTGATTAGCATACGAACTGGGGAATGGGATGTACCAAAATGATGAATATGTTTTTGTATTTTGGGTATTCAATACTTGTATGGATAAAAGGGCTCTGTAATCACCTGGAAGCTGCGGTGTGGATTTGGGAGCGATCCCACACACAACAAACACTCACTTTCTAACTTTAAACTGTTAGAGAGTTTTTATCTGTCACAGTTGGATATCGATACTAGATCAATATCCATATTTTTTTAATAAATCAAAAGGACACCGTGAGCTGAAATCCACGTGTTTCTGCGCTGCCCAGGCTGGGCCTGGCAGGAGGAAGCTGCAGCTGGTTTGGGGCACAGGGGAGAGAGAGCACGAGTGGCTCGGCTTTAATTACGGCGCGGCTGCCAAGCCCAACAAAGCCGCGCACGAAGAATGGGAGTCATTTATTCTGTCTGCAGGTCCGGGTTGCCGCCGTGCCGAGGGAGGGGCGGGAGGTGAAATCCATCCTTTGCAGGCAGTGACTCAGGTGCCGCGATCCGCCCCGGGCGCGCATCCCGCCCGGCGAGCGGCTCCAGCCGCGCTGCCCGCCCTGATAATGCCATTATTGTTCCTTTGCGTGCGAAGCCTCGCTCGGGCTCGCTGTCCCCGCCCTGCCCGGCAAACCGCAGCCGCCCACGGCACGGCACGGCACGGCACGGCACGGCACGGCACGGCACGGCACGGCACGGCACGGCACGGCCCGCTCGGGCTGGCAGCGCCCGGAGCCTCCCTGCGCCCCGGGACACCGCCGGGATGCGGGGACAGCCGGGGGGACACCGGGGACAGCCGGGAGGGACCCCGGGGACAGCCGGGAGGGACCCCGGGGACAGCCGGGAGGGACCCCGGGGACAGCCGGCCCCACGGGGACTGTCACAGGGGACAGCCAGTCCCACAGGGATCATCCAGCCCCACAGGGGACAGCCAGCCCCACGGGACCGTCACAGGGGTCACCAATCCCACAGGGACCATCATAGGGGACATCCAGCCCCACAGGGACTGTCACAGGGGATAGCAGTCCCACAGGGATCATCCAGCCCCACAGGGATCATCCAGCCCCACAGGGATCATCCAGCCCTGTGGGGACTGTCACAGGGGATGACAGCCACACAGGGATCATCCAGCCCCGCAGGGACCATCCAGCCCCACGGGACTGTCACAGGGGACACCAGTCCCACAGGGATCATCATAGGGGACATCCAGCCCCACGGGACCGTCACAGGCGGTGTCAGCCCCACAGGGATCATCCAGTCCCACAGGACCATCACAGGGGTCACCAGTCCCACAGGGATCATCCAGCCCCAAGGGATCTTCACAGGGGTCATCCAGCCCCATGGGACCATCATAGGGGACATCCAGCCCCACAGGGACCATCCAGCCCCACAGGGACCATCCAGCCCCACAGGGATCATCCAGTCCCATGCGATCATCACAGGGGTCATCCAACCCCATGGGACCATCAGTCCCACAGGGGTCATCACAGGGGACATCAGTCCCACAGGGGACATCCAGCCCCACAGGAACCATCACAGGGATCATCCAGCCCCACAGGAATTGTCCAGCCCCATAGGGACCATCACAGGGGACATCAGTCCCACAGGAATCATCATAGGGGACATCCAGCCCCACAGGGATCCCACAGGGATCATCCAGCCCAACCCCTGCCCAGACACCCCAACGATGGCACCCTGAGCATCCCTGGGAGCTCTGGCAGCCCCTCCTGGAGCTCTGCCAGTGGGGAAAGGGGGAAAGAAGGAAAGGAAAGGAAAGGAAAGGAAAGGAAAGGAAAGGAAAGGAAAGGAAAGGAAAGGAAAGGAAAGGAAAGGAAAGGAAAGGAAAGGAAAGGAAAGGAAAGGAAAGGAAAGGAAAGGAAAGGAAAGGAAAGGAAAGGAAAGGAAAGGAAAGGAAAGGAAAGGAAAGGAAAGGAAAGGAAAGGAAAGGAAAGGAAAGGAAAGGAAAGGAAAGGAAAGGAAAGGAAAGGAAAGGAAAGGAAAGGAAAGGAAAGGAAAGGAAAGGAAAGGAAAGGAAAGGAAAGGAAAGGAAAGGAAAGGAAAGGAAAGGAAAGGAAAGGAAAGGAAAGGAAAGGAAAGGAAAGGAAAGGAAAGGAAAGGAAAGGAAAGGAAAGGAAAGGAAAGGAAAGGAAAGGAAAGGAAAGGAAAGGAAAGGAAAGGAAAGGAAAGGAAAGGAAAGGAAAGGAAAGGAAAGGAAAGGAAAGGAAAGGAAAGGAAAGGAAAGGAAAGGAAAGGAAAGGAAAGGAAAGGAAAGGAAAGGAAAGGAAAGGAAAGGAAAGGAAAGGAAAGGAAAGGAAAGGAAAGGAAAGGAAAGGAAAGGAAAGGAAAGGAAAGGAAAGGAAAGGAAAGGAAAGGAAAGGAAAGGAAAGGAAAGGAAAGGAAAGGAAAGGAAAGGAAAGGAAAGGAAGGAAAGGCAGTGTCCTGCTACCAGCAGCCTCCATCCTCCACTTGATATTGAGTTAAGGCCAAGCCCAGCTCATCCCTCCTGGCTCCAGAGGAGCTTCCCTGGGGATTCCTCCACCATCTCCTCACTAGCCACCGATGGTGCTGGTCCCAGGCAGCACCTCCATGGTGTGGCCTCTGAAACACAAAAAATAACCAGAACAAAAGCAGGAAATCCACCCAGCCCTGCATTCCTGGCCTTTGCCACAGCCACGGTGCTTGGCCAAGCGCTGGGAGCAGCAGAGCACCTCCAGTGCCAAGCACAGGCACCCCCGGGGCTGGGAGGGACTGGGGGATTTCCCATTATTTTCCCATTCTTTTCCCATTCTCAGGTCACCAGCAGGGCTTGGAAACCCCAAAACATCCACAAAAACAGCAGCAAAGAGGCCACAGACACAGGCTGGGGGATGGGGGTGGGAAAAGGAAAGGAAAAAGGGAAAAAAAAAGAAAAAGAGAAAAGAGAAGAAAAAAAGAGAAAAGGGAAGGGAAGGGAAGGGAAGGGAAGGGAAGGGAAGGGAAGGGAAGGGAAGGGAAGGGAAGGGAAGGGAAGGGAAGGGAAGGGAAGGGAAGGGAAGGGAAGGGAAGGGAAGGGAAGGGAAGGGAAGGGAAGGGAAGGGAAGGGAAGGGAAGGGAAGGGAAGGGAAGGGAAGGGAAGGGAAGGGAAGGGAAGGGAAGGGAAGGGAAGGGAAGGGAAGGGAAGGGAAGGGAAGGGAAGGGAAGGGAAGATTTATTTGGGGGGGGTTGAAGTTTTAACTGGAGAGGGGTCACCGTTTAAGTTTCCCTCCAACCACTGCTAAAATTTATTATGATTTTAAGACCAAATCCAAGAATCTAAAGGTATTACTAAAAAATTAGGAAGGAGGGGAGAAATCCCCAGCTAAAATGTGGTATTTTCCTTGTGAGCAGCTCACAGGACATTTCGAACCCCCCTAAGGGCTGAGTGTTCCCATGGAAAGGATGGAAAGAGAGGGATAAACCTGCTGTGATCCAGGGCTGCTCCAGGGGTTCCTCCCCTTTTTCAGAGGCAGGGCCACAGGCTGGGAGCTCCAGGGCCATTCCCTGGCAGGGGAGGGAGCACAGCAATCCCTTGGCTGCATCCCAACCCCCAGGATCCCAAAGCCCATCTGCAGCCGTGGGATGACCTCCCCCTTTTCCCTCCAGCCAAGGAGCAGAGCCCATCTCCACTTCCCAGGCCTTGGCTGGGTGTTTGTATCCCCTCTGCTCCCAAATCCCACTTTTCCATGGACATTTCTTGCCCACAGGGGTAATTTCAGCCCTGGCCCTGTGCCAGCTTCCCCTCACACCAAGGAATGGGGGGATAATTTCATTTCCCTCCAGGGGACAAAGAGAAAAGAGGGATTTTCCTCTGGGATTTCTGCCTCCCTCCCTGCCTGCTCCTTCTCTAGGGCTCCATCCTCATCTGGCCTGGCTGCATCCAGGCAGGATTAAATGCTCCATGTGGCATTATCTCCCAGAAATCTGATTACAAGGCTGCCTTGAACTCTCTAATGGGTTTTTTTTTTGTACCAGCTGGCACCACACGCCAGGAATTAAAGCAGGAACCATCTCTGACAGGCTGGAGAATCCCAAGCCGTGGACATCCCGGAGGATTTGAAGGTTTTTAACTGGAAACAGAGGGCTCAAAGCTTCCCAGAGCCTTCAGCGTGGGTGGAATTAGGGAGAGCAGGGGAGGTGCTCCAGCCCTGGGAATGGGACGCTGGAAGGGCTCTGATTCCCAGCTGGGGCAGATCCCTTCCCTCTCCTGCCCTGGGGTGAGGGACAGCTCTCACCTTTTAAAAAGAAGGGCTTGACCCCGCTGCTTATCCTGCTAAAGGCTGAATTCCCAAATTTCCTCCGTGCCTTTAAGGACCTGGCTCAGCCCCAGGGATGCACACCCAGGATGAAACTGCCTCTCCTTGGCTTTCCCCCCTCTTTTCCCAGCCCAAGGAAGCCTTCCCAGCAAGAGGAGAGCCAGGAGCAGAGAGGCTGGGGAAGGAAACCCAGCGGAGTGGAGGGAGGAGGAGCAAATCCCTGGATTTATGGCAAGGAAACAACTCCGTGCAAACTCCATTTCCCATTTATTGAAAGCAATCACAGTTAAAAAGTCAAATCCATCAGCAAACAGGAGCTTTGGATCATCCAGAGGGACACACAATGGAATCCATCCAAAAACCAGGGACCAAACCAAACGGAGAGCTCAGTTTGTTCCAGCCTGTTCCCTCTGGCTCTGGTGGGACCGAAGGCGGATCTGGGGCATCCCAGCCCGAATTCCAGAGGGATGAGCAGCAGAGGCAGCCAGGTGATCCAGTTATTCCCACGGGAGGGTTTGGGGAAGCCCTTTGTGCTGGGATTTGCAGCATCCTTCCAAGCCTGGCAGTTCCCTCCTCCCTGGAGCACAGGGACGGGCAGGACTCGCTCCTCACTCAGCCTGCATCAATCCTCGGCACTCGGGAAGAGCCATTCCACAAGAAATGCTTGGGAAGCGTCAGGAGAAGAGGCAGGAACCTCCATGCACAGCTCTGGCTCTCCAGGTGGGATAATTAATCCATCCTGAGGGATTCATTCAGTCACTCATCCATCCCGGAGTGCTCCGGTGCTGGCTGGGCTCCTGCTCTCCCTGCAGGACGTGCCTGGCTCGGCTCTTCAGGGAGTTCTGATCGCTGGAAGCAGCAGCTGAAATCCAGAATCCCTTGGGAAGGCCGGACAGCTCCACATGGAATTGCATGGAAAGCACTCAAATCCTCCTTTCCTGGTGTTTTTCCCATAGAAAACCCCAGAGTATCAGAGCAGTGCCCCTCTGAGATACATTTAGGGAAAAATGACATTTCCCTCTTGCAGAGATCCCAAGAAAATTCATCTTTATTTGCCTGGACCATCTCCATCCATCCAAACCAATTCCCTGCAGCGTTCCCGAGGAGCAGCAGGATGTGGAAGACCTGTGATCCCATGGCTTATCACAGTCCTAATGCCTTCAGCCTTCCCAAAAAAGGGTGGAATTCCATTCTCCATAAGGAGCTTACTCCATTTCAAGGCCTCAGTGCTTAACCCCAGACCAGCCTCCACACGGGAGAGGGAATTCCCAACCTCTGACAGAACAGAGAGGATCAAAATCCCAAATGCCTTTCCTTGGAGAAACCAGCCCAAGTCATCCAGGAGGAAAACCAACCCAGGATCTGGGAGGACCCGCCCATATTTGTGTTTGGAAACCATCGCCAGGAACTCGGAGGGGAGGGGGAGATACAAAATCAGAGGAAATCAACACCAAACCAGATCCCAAAAATCTATGTACAGATCCAGTCCCGGGCTGAGGCGTGTCCGGCTGCCGATCCCGCGGCGCGGGGCTCTGCTGTCTCCTCCTGGGAACGCAGCCCTGCCCTATCCCAGCCCCACATCCAGGGACATCATCACCACAAAGCCCAGGATGGAGGTCCAGGATGCCAACTTCCCGTTGCCGCTGCAGGGAGAGGGGAGAGGGGAGCGCTGGAGGAGGGAGCGCTGCTCCTGTCCCACCCCAGCCCCGCTGCTCCCGAGCCCCCTGCCCATGGGGGCATTCCCTGGCATGGGGAGGGAGCACAGCAATCCCTTGGCTGCATCCTGACCCCTCAGGATCCCAAACCCCATCTCCAGCCGTGGGATGACTTCCCCCTTTTCTCTCAGTTTGCTCCCTGGAGAATTCCCAGCCCCTCCATCCAGCCAAGGAGCAGAGCCCATCTCCA